>NC_090444.1:1917750-2557000 GCF_031143425.1 Pleurodeles waltl | reverse complement strand
GGAGGTGCAGGTCAGGGGAGTGGTCACTCCCCTTCCCTTTGTCCAGTTTCGCGCCAGAGCAGGGCTGGGGGATCCCTGAACTGGTGTAGACTGGCTTATGCAAAGATGGGCAGCATCTGTGCCCATCAAAGCATTTCCAGAGGCTGGGGGAGGCTACTCCTCCCCAGCCTTTCTCACCTTTTCCAAAGGGAGAGGATGTAACACCTTCTCTCTGAGGAAGTCCTTTGTTCTGCCTTCCTGGGCCAGGGCTGCCTGGACCCCAGGGAGGCAGAAACCTGTCTGAGGGGTTGGCAGCAGCAGCAGCTGCAGTGAAACCCCAGAAAGGCAGTTTGGCTGTACCCAAATTCTGTGCTAGGGACCCGGGGGTTCATGGAATTGTCTCCCCAATACCAATATGGTATTGGGGTGACAATTCCATGATCTTAGACATGTTACATGGCCATGTTCGGAGTTACCATTGTGACGCAACACATAGGTGGGCCCTATGTGTAGGGCACGCGTGTAATGGTGTCCCCGCACTCACAAAGTCCAGGGAAATTTCCCTGAACAATGTGGGGGCACCTTGGCTAGTGCCAGGGTGCCCATACACTAAGTAACTTGGCACCCAACCTTCACCAGGTGAAGGTTAGACATATAGGTGACTTATAAGTTACTTATGTGCAGTGTAAAATGGCTGTGAAATAATGTGGGCATTAAGAATTGTCAGAGCTCCCTATGGGTGGCAAAAGAAATGCTGCAGCCCATAGGGATCTCCTGGAACCCCAATACCCTGGGTACCTCAGTACCATATACTAGGGAATTATATGGGTGTACCAGTATGCCAATGGGAATTGGTAAATTTAGTCACTAGCCTGTTAGTGACAAATTTGGAAGTAAAGAGAGAGCATAACCACTGAGGTTCTGGTTAGCAGAGCCTCAGTGAGACAGTTAGGCATCACACAGGGAACACATACAGGGCACATACTTATGAGCACTGGGGCCCTGCCTGGCAGAGTCCCAGTGACACATGGACTAAAACAACATACATATAATGAAATATGGGTGTAACATGCAAGGCAAGATGGTACTTTCCTACCCCCCCCCCCCAAACGAAGGACAATAAGACTAGCCATGACCTGATGAGTCTTCATTGGCTGAGTGGAAATATCTGGAGAGTCCATCTGCATTGGAGTGGGTACTCCCAGGTCTATGTTCCACTGTATAGTCCATCCCCTGTAGAGATATGGACCACCTCAACAATTTAGGGTTTTCACTTTTCATGTGTTTTAGCCAAAGTAGAGGTTTGTGGTCTGTCTGAACAATAAAGTGAGTGCCAAACAGGTATGGCCCAACTTCTTCAGTGCCCAGACCACAGCAAAGGCCTCCCTCTCTACGGCAGACCAACGCTTTTCTCTAGGGGTCAACCTTCTGCTGATAAAAGCAACTGGTTGATCCTGGCCCTCAGAATTCAGCTGTGATAAGACTGCCCCTACCACTAATTCAGATGAATCAGTTTGAACAATGAATTTATTGGAGTAACATGGGCTTTTTAGGACAGGTGCAGAGCACATGGCCTGTCTGAGCTCCTCAAAAGCTTCCTGACAGGTATCTGTCCACAATACCTTTTTAGGCATCTTCTTACTACAGTAGTGAGATCATTAAGAGGGGCTGCTATGGAGCCATAGTTTTTAATGAATCTCCTGTAATACCCAGTGAGGCCTAAGAAGGCTCTCACCTGGGTCTGTGTTGTAGGGGGAACCCAATCCATGATTGTTTAGATGTTCCCCTGTAGTGGTGCAATCTGTTCTCCACCTACCAGGTGTCCCAGATAAACCACCTTTCCCTGCCCTATCTGGCACTTTGAGGCCTTGATAGTGAGGCCTGCCTTTTGCAGGGCTTCCAAAACTTTCCAAAGGTGGACCAGGTGCTCATCCCAGGTGGAGCTAAAGACAGCTGTATAATCTAGATATGCTGCACTAAAAGCCTCCAACCCTTGCAGGACTGTGTTCACCAACTTTTGAAAAGTGGCAGGTACATTTTTCAACCCAAAGGGCATCACTGTGAATTGGTAGTGCTCTCCTATAGTTGAAAATGCAGTTTTAGGTTTAGCATCCTCAGCCAATTTGATCTTCCAATACCCTGCAGTCAAATCAAAGGTGCTTAGATACTTGGCAGATGCCAGTGTATCTTTGAGCTCATCTGCCCTGGGTATAGGGTGAGCATCAGTTTTTGTTACCTGATTGAGACCTCTGTAGTCTACACAAAACCTCATCTCTCTTTTTCCATCTTTTGAGTGAGGCTTTGGTACAAGCACCACAGGACTCGCCCATGGGCTTTCAGAGCGTTCAACCACTCCCAGATCAAGCATTTTCTGAACCTCTTGTTTTATGCAGTCTCTGACATGGTCAGGCTGCCTATAGATTTTACTTTTGACAGGCATGCTGTCTCCAGTATCAATTGTGTGTTCACAGCAAGATGTGGTGCCTGGCACAGTTGAAAAGAGTTCAGAAAATTGTCTAAGGAGATTTATGCAGTTGTCTTTCTGTTCTGCAGTCAGACAATCTGCCAAAACTACTCCCTCCACTAAAGCATCCTCTTCAGTGGAGGAGAAGAGATCAGGGAGAGGGTCACTCTCTTCTTCCTGTCCTTTATCTGTTGCCATGAGCAGGGTGAGATCAGCCCTGTCATAGTAGGGTTTTAGGTGGTTGACATGAATCCCACTAAGGGGACTCCTGGCAGTGCCCAGGTCTGCAAAATAGGTGACCTCACCCTTTTTCTCAACAATGAGATGGGGTCCACTCCATTTGTCTTGGAGTGCTCTTGGTGCCACAGGCTCCAATACCCACACCTTCTGTCCTGGTTGGTACTGAATCAGAACAGCCTTCTGATCATGCCATTGTGTCAACACCAGAGCAGTACGCGCTCTATTGGTGACAAAAATGCAAAAACCCAGCACTCTCAAAACAACGTAATTTATGCATTATGCTGATATCTTGTGGTTTAACCTTTTGCATTGCAGAGTTCAATCCTGAAAACGTATTTTTAATATGCTTACAAATACTGTTCCTTTGCAATTTATTGCTGCAGGTTTTCAGAGTGTGTTAGGGTGTGGCCCCTTTCCAGGGCCTTCCAGAGACTTTCCCTGCAACTTGCCTGGGCGTGGTTCTGGGCTGGGTCAAGACTCTATAAAAGAGAGCCAGCCCAACTCCCAGTGCTCACTATTCAGAGGTCCCGGTGCAGAGCAGCAGCTTCTTCCTGAGCTCCTGTCCCGGCGGCCTATTTGGATCTTCCAGTCTTCTGCCCTTCATCCTTCATTGGTGATCATTGTTCCAGGCGGTAAGACAGTGGTTGGAGTGTTCCGACACCGTTATTGAGAATTTTCATATTCTTGGTTTAATTCTTAAATGAGTAACAGATTACTTGCACGCTATCATTTCTTGACATTTATATGGTAGTTTACAAATAGGCAAGACGCGAAATTTGTTTCATAAAGGTTTGACTTTGTTTTTCATTGCGTGCTACCATTTCTTGACATTGGCATGGTGGCTTAAGAATCGGCAAGACGCGCAATTCGTTTTATGGTGTTTAAACATTGTTGTCCATTGCGCGCTACTATTTCTTGACATTTACATGATGTTTTACGAATTGGCAAGACGCGCAACTCGTTTCATGAGGATTTAACTTTGTTGTTCATTGCGCGCTACCATTTCTTGACATTTACATGGTGGCTTAAGAATCGGCAAAAGAAGCGCAATTCTTTTCATTGTACTTTGATCTTGTTATTTATTGTGAGCTGTTATTTCTTGACATTGACATAGTTTTTTTAGAATCGGTAATACGCGCGATTCGATTAATGATGATTTGACTTTGATATTCATTGCGTGTTACTATTTCTTGGTATTTTACATGGTGACACTCGAATCGGCAAGACGCACGATTCTCTCCTCGAGTTTATGTCATGTTGTTTATTGTATGCCACTATTCTAAGATATTTATTATGTAATATTCGAGTTGACAAGTTATGTGATTTGTTTCCTGAATCCATATTGTGTTAGTCATGGTGCACAATCCTTTTATGGTGTTTAATATATATATATATATGTATCTGCAATATGCGCAATTTGTGTTGAAACATATTAAGAGTACACAGAAGGCCAAAGTTTCTAGATGCAATATTGTATGGTCCTAGTATACATTCTCAAAACAGGATTATATGACTGGTTTAAAATTTAGTCAGAATGTTTTTTCTGAGTCTCATGTAAAGGAAAGTACTTGAATAAGAAAGTTTTCATTTAATTCATCTTGATTCCCTTACAGGTATCCGGCCATCTTGAAACTTAGTAATTTTAAACTTAACTCTTAGATTGTTCATGTTTTCGGAGTGACTAGGCTTATAATCATAGTCTAGTATTGATTTCAGGAGATATAATTTTCATATTGTGTGTTCTAACCTTTTTCTTACTACAGGTCTCCTTCCCAGCTGTTCCCTTCCTAATCCCCTCTTCCCCACTTGAACTCTCTCAGTCTCTGTGGTTTATCTATCGGAGTCTTGGAGCTGTTCAGTGATGGACGTGTTGGGAATGTGCACAGACCCGAGGATCTGGTGACTCTGACAGAATAGTGAGCCCTCAAATTATTATCCTCCTGGCTTGTGTATGTTTTCAGCATGGCCACGCTAGACGAGTTAGTCAAGGCTATCACCCAGCTCCAAGCAGAGGTGGTATCATCCAAAGAATTGACAACTAGCTTAGCAGAGAGAGTGAGTCAGTTGCAAGATAAGGTAGAGAAGGAGGAACAAAGTCCCACAGGTGTGTCTTGGCCAGGTACTTCTTCTCAGGCTTCTGGAAGTAATCCGATTTCCCTAAATGTTCCTTTTGCAATTCCTTTAGCTCCCCCAGAACGTTTCTCAGGTGACCCTTTGAAAGTGCAATCTTTCCTGGTTCAAGTGGAACTACACTTCACCTGCAGACCAAATACTTTACCCGATGCCCAGTCCAAAGTAGCTTTCTTCTTATCATATCTGTCTGGGGGTGCAGCTACTTGGGCAATTCCTCTTGTGTGTAAAAATAGTCCCTTGTTGTACAACTGGAGAAATTTAGTTTGTGAATTTGAGAGAGTTTTTGATCGTAGAACTGTAACACAGTCAGCAGATGGTGAATTATTAGATTTACGCCAAGGGAATCAAGACCTAGTGTCGTATTTAGCCAACTTTAACCGGCTGGTTGCCGAGACATCCTGGCCTGTAGAAAAACAAGCGGTCTTGTTTTACAAGGGACTCAACGAAGAACTAAAAGATATCTTAGCGCAAATCGACCCACAACCTACAGACTGTCAAGAATTAATAAATCTTGTCTTGAGACTTGATCATCGTTTAGCAGAACGTGAAGGAATGCGCAAAAAGATTGAAAAATATTCATGGCGCGTTCATGATAACAGAGACTCAAGAACTCCAAAAGAAAGAACGCCGGAACCAATGGAAATTGGAATCATCAGAAGACCTTTGACTAAAGATGAAAAGGACTATCGCAGAAAAAATGGACAATGTCTTTATTGTGGGCGAAAAGGTCATTTTGCCAAAGATTGTCCAATCAAACCAAAGAACAAGCAAGGTCCAGTTCAGGAGGTTGCAGCCAATGCACCAGTCGAGTTGGAAAACGAAAACACCCAAGATGCAGAGAAGGGTTGCTCTTGGGTGTCACCGTGGACCCTTCACAATCTAGACATCTTAAACTGTAAATAAGAGTTCAGGTCAAGAAAAAGATCTATTTCAAAAAAGCTCTAGTCGATTCTGGGGGTACTGGGAACTTTGTTGATGTCCAATTGGTTCGTGCATGGGGGATCCCATGTATTGAAAAGAAGACCCCAGAAATCATCCAGGCAGTCAATGGAAAACTCTTGACTGGAGGTCCGGTAACTCTTCAGACTATCCCCTTGTCGATGATTTGTGAAGATAAGAATCAAAGAAAGAAACATAAAGAGAAAATCATCCTTGACGTGATCCATGCTCCCCAATATGGGATTATCCTCAGCTTGCCATGGTTAACTCATCACAATCCGGAGATCAATTGGGCAGAACAAAAAAACGCGTTCTCATCTGCACTATGTAACGAACAATGTCTTCAAAAGATTCAAGTACCAAAAATTTGCAACTGTTACATAGCTACTGCTGCGGAGAAAGAAATTCAGCTGCCCAAACAGTATTCATCTTACAAAGATGTATTTGATGAGAAAGGAGCAGAGACTCTACCTCCTCATAGATCTTATGACTGTCAAATTGATCTAGCCCCAGGTGCGATACTTCCCAACTGTCGTGTATATGCCCTGTCAGAACATGAAAATCAACATTTACGAAAATACCTAGATCAATTTTTGGAGAATGGCGTCATTCGCCCCTCTAAGTCTCCTGCAGCTTTGCCTTTGTTTTTTGTTCCAAAAGCTAATGGAGAACTTCGAACTTGTAGCGACTATAGGGGTTTGAACAAAGTCACCATCAAGAATAAATATCCTTTACCCCTAATTCCGATCTTATTGGAACAAGTAAAGAGAGCAAAAATCTACACAAAGCTTGACCTTCGAGGTGCTTATCATTTGGTCAGAATGAGAGAGGGTGACAAATGGAAAACAGCGTTCAAGACAAGATATGGCCTTTTTGAATACACCGTCATGCCTTTTGGTCTGTGTAATGCTCCAGCAGCATTTACATTTTTCTTGAATGACGTTCTTAGAGAGTACCTCGACATATTTGCCATAGTCTACATCGATGACATTTTTATCTACTCAGACATTGAAAATGAACATGTCCAACATGTCAAGAAAATTCTTGCAGCCCTTCGAAAACACCATTTATATTGCAAACTAACCAAGTGTGAGTTTCATGTTACCACAGTTGAGTTTTTAGGGGTTATTCTTACCCCTCAAGGTATGGTGTTGGCAGAAAAGAAAGTAAAAGCCGTATCTGATTGGCCCACCCAAAAGACTGTTCGTGATGTACAATGTTTCCTGGGGTTTGCAAATTTTTACCGGAGGTTCATAAATCATTTCTTCCAGACAGTGGCTCCAATCACTAAGCTACTAAGAAAGAAAGAAAAGTTTGTATGGTCCCCAGAAGCTGATCAAGCCTACTCGACTTTGAAGGAAGCTTTCTCCACTGCCCCAGTCTTGACTCATCCTGATGCGAATCAACCTTCCATAGTGGAAGCTGACGCTTCAGATGTAGCAACAGGAGCCGTCGTATCACAACGAAATAAAGACTCTGGTCAACTTCATCCTGTAGCTTATATGTCTCGGAAGTTGAACGAAGCCGAACAGAAGTATGTCATTGCTGAAAAAGAGCTTCTGGCGATTCGTGATGCCTTTAAAGAATGGAGACATCATTTGTTGGGTGCCAAATACACTGTCACAGTATATACTGATCATCGTAATCTTCAATTCATGAGTTCCGCCAGAATTTTGACCCCTCGGCAATTACGCTGGATGCTTTTTTTTGCTGAATTTGATTTTGTAGTAACCTACGGCAGATCACCCAGGTACTCCTAAAACTCTTGAACTGATCCAACGCTATTTATGGTGGCCTACCCTAACAAAAGATATAAAAGCAATGGTAAACAACTGTGAAGTTTGTGCTCGCATTAAAACAAGTCATTCAAAACCAAAAGGGTTGTTACATCCACTTCCAACCCCAAGATGTCCATAGGAGCACATTTCTTTAGACTTTATTACCGGTCTGCCAGTGGTTCAACAGCATTCAGTAATTCTGGTGGTAGTAGATAGTCTCACGAAATATGGACATTTCATCGCCTGTAAAATTTGCCCACTTCTAGTGAATTGGCAACTATTTTACTGAACAGAGTGGTTCGTTATCATGGACTGCCAAAGGTTATCCTCTCCGATTGGGGGTCACAATTTTCCTCCAATTTCTGGAAGACATGGTGTAAAACACTCCAAGTGACATCTACGCTATCTACTAGTCACCATCCTCAAACAGATGGTCAAACGGAGAGACTAAATCAGACTTTGAAACAATACCTATGTGCCTACGCTGAAAAGGCACTTCATTCTTGGACATCTATGCTCTGGTTAGCTGAGTTAGCTTACAATAACTCATTCCACACTTCTATTGGTGTTACACCCTTTTTTGGTTTATTTGGCTATCATCCTGACACCTTGCCCATCACAATTCCTCAAGAAAGTTCTCTTACTCCAGCTGTGTCAGAAACCATTCAGCATTTACATCAAACCCAGAAACTGATTCAACAGCATTTAGAAAAAGCCAAACAAAAATATAAAAGGCATTATGACATAAAACATTGTGAGGGACCACAATATCAACCAGGAGACAAAGAGTGGCTTTCCACAAAACATATAGACTTCAAGAAGAAGCACATGTTTAACGCCAAATTTATAGGTGCTCATACTGTCCTTCAGCAAATCATTCCTGTGACCTATGAACTACAATTGCCCAGATCCTTACGGATTCATCCAGTGTTCCACACTTCCCTCTTGAAAAAGGCAGTCCAAAAGGTCCACCCTCATCCAGCTCCTGTTCTAGTACAAGGGGAAGAAGAATACGAAGTCAAGAAAGTGTTGGATTCTAAACTGAGAGGGCGTAATCTATGGCACTTAATCTCATGGAAAGGTTATGGTCCTGAAAGTAACTCATGAGTTTCTGCATCTGATGTTCATGCTCCAGTACTTGTGAGACGCTTTCATCGTCTTAATCCAAGCAAACCAGGCGCATCTGGGAGAGGGGAGTACTGTCAGCACCAGAGCAGTACGCGGTCTATTGGTGACAAAAATGCAAAAACCCAGCACTCTCAAAACAACGTAATTTATGCATTGTGCTGATATGTTGTGGTTTAACCTTTTGCATTGCAGAGTTCAATCCTGAAAACTTATTTTCAATATGCTTACAAATACTGTTCCTTTGCAATGTATTGCTGCAGGTTTTCAGAGTGTGTTAGGGTGTGGCCCCTTTCCAGGGCCTTCCAGAGACTTTCCCTGCAACATGCTTGGGCGAGGTTCTGGGCTGGGCCAAGACTCTATAAACGAGAGCCAGCCCAACTCCCAGTGCTCACGATTCAGAGGTCCCGGTGCAGAGCAGCAGCTTCTTCCTGAGCTCCTGTCCCGGCGGCCTATTTGGATCTTCTAGTCTTCTGCCCTTCATCCTTCATTGGTGATCATTGTTCCAGGTGGTAAGACGGTGGTTGGACTGTTCCGACACCGTTATTGAGAATTTTCATATTCTTGGTTTAATTCTTAAATGAGTAACAGATTACTTGCGCGCTATCATTTCTTGACATTTATATGGTAGTTTACAAATAGGCAAGACTTGCGATTTGTTTCATAAAGGTTTGACTTTGTTATTCATTGCGTGCTACCATTTCTTGACATTGGCATGGTGGCTTAAGAATCGGCAAGACGCGCGATTCGTTTTATGGTGTTTAGACATTGTTGTCCATTGCGCGCTACTATTTCTTGACATTTACATGATGTTTTACGAATTGGCAAGACGCGCAACTCGTTTCATGAGGATTTAACTTTGTTGTTCATTGCGCGCTACCATTTCTTGACATTTACATGGTGGCTTAAGAATCGGCAAAAGAAGCGCAATTCGTTTAATTGTACTTTGATCTTGTTATTTATTGTGAGCTGTTATTTCTTGAGATTTACATCGAGTTTTACGAATCAGCAAGACGCGCAATTCGATTAATGATGATTTGACTTTGATATTCATTGCCTGCTACCATTTCTTGGTATTTTACATGGTGACACTCGAATCGGCAAGACGCACGATTCTCTCCTCGAGTTTATTTCATGTTGTTTATTGTATGCCACTATTCTAAGATATTTATTATGTAATATTCGAGTTGACAAGCTATGTGATTTGTTTCCTGAATCCATATTGTGTTATTCATGGTGCACAATCCTTTTATGGTGTTTACTATATATATATTTGCAATATGCGCAATTTGTGTTGAAACTATTTAAGAGTACACAGAAGGCCAGAGTTTGTAGATTCAATATTATATGGTCCTAGTATACATTCTCAAAACAGGATTTATATGACTGGTTTAAAATTTAGTCAGAATGTTTTTTCAGATTCTCATGTAAAGGAAAGTACTTGAATAAGACATTTTTCATTTAATTCATCTTGATTCCCTTACAGGTATCCAGCCATCTTGAAACTTAGTCATTTTAAACTTAACTCTTAGATTGTTCATGTTTTCAGAGTGACTAGGCTTAGAATCATAGACTAATATTGATTTCCGGAGATTTAATTTTCATATCATGTGCTCTAACCTTTTTCTTACTACAGGTCTCCTTCCCAGCTGTTCCCTTCCTAATCCCCTCTTCCCCACTTGAACTCTCTCAGTCTCTGTGATTTATCTATCAGAGTATTGGAGCTGTTCAGTGGTGGATGTGTTGGGAGCGTACACAGATCCCGAGGATCTGGTGACTCTGACACATTGCTTCTGGAGCTCCTGGCTGGCCTGAAGGGTTTTACTGGCCTTTTTCATGTACTCAGCCATTCTAGATCTTAGGCCAAGTACATAGTCCACTGTGTCCTGTTTGGGAGCTTTTAAAGGTTGTTCCCAACCCTCCTTCACAAGTGTTAGTGGACCTCTTACAGGGTGTCCAAAGAGGAGTTCAAAGGGGCTGAAGCCCACTCCTTTCTGGGGTACCTCCCTGTAAGCAAAAAGGATGCAAGGTAACAGGACATCCCATCTCCTCCTGAGTTTTTCAGGGAGTCCCATTATCATACCTTTGAGAGTTTTATTAAACCTCTCTACCAGTCCATTAGTTTGTGGACGATACAGCGTGGTGAATTTGTTGGTTACACCACATTCCTTCCACATTGCTTTCAAGTATGCAGACATAAAGTTGCTACCCCTATCTGATACAACCTCTTTTGGAAAACCCACCCTGGAAAAGATTCCCAGGAGGGCTTTTGCCTCTGCAGGTGCTGTAGTGGTCCTTAGAGGAATTGCTTCAGGGTATCTTGTGGCATGGTCCACAACCACCAAGATAAACCTATTGCCTGAAGCAGTAGGAGGGTCAAGGGGGCCAACTATGACAACCCCTACCCTTTCAAAGGGGACCCCAACCACAGGTAGGGGAATAAGGGGAGCCTTTGGTGTGCCACCAGTCTTGCCACTGGCTTGGCAGGTCACACAAGACTTGCAAAAATCGTTAGTGTCCTCTGACATCCTAGGCCAGTGAAAAAGGGGGACAAGCCTTTCCCATGTTTTGATCTGGCCCAAATGCCCAGCCAAAGGAATGTCATGTGCCAGAGTTAGGAGGAACTCTCTGTACTGCAGGGGAATGACCAATCTCCTGGCTGCTCCAGGTTTTGGGTGCCTTGCCTCGGTGTACAAGAGGTTATCCTCCCAGTACACTCTATGTGAGTCACTGATATCCCCATTTTGCTGCTTAACAGCTTGCTGTCTGAGACCCTCTAATGTGGGACAGGTTTGCTGTGCCACACTCAGCTCTTCCCTTGCAGGCCCCCCTCCACACAAAAGCTCAGCAGTGTCTGCTGCCAGCTCATCTGGTGAAGGTTCTGCACAGGTAGGAAATTCTTCTTCCTCAGAAGGAGAATCATCTGTAGAGGGAGGGATAGTGGGTAGGGATTTACCCTGTCTACCCCTAGCTTTAGGGAGCACTTGGTCCATTGTTCCAGGATCCAAGTTACCCTATCCTTTTTGCTTTTTGGCCTGAGCCCTTGTTAAAGCAAAAATATGCCCAGGAATGCCGAGCATTGCTGCATGAGCCTCCAACTCCACTCCTGCCCAAGCTGATGTCTCTAAATCATTCCCTAGTAGACAGTCTACAGGTAAATCTGAGGCAACCACAACTTTCTTTGGACCAGTAACCCCCCCCCAGTTGAGATTCACAACAGCCATGGGGTGGCTAAGAGTGTTGTTATGAGTGTCTGTCACTTGGTACTGGTGACCAAGTAGGTGTTGTTCAGGGTGTACCAGTTTCTCTATTACCATGGTAACACTGGCACCTGTGTCCATGTAGGCCTGAACCTCAACACCATTTATTAGGGGGAGTTGCTTGTACTTATACATATTAAGTTGACAAGCAACCAAGGTAGCCAAATCAATGGCACCTTCAGAGACTAACACAGCCTCTGTGGTCTCCCTAACAAGACCAACCCCAACTAAATTACCAAAAGTGAGCCCAGCTACTCCCTTGGATTGGCTATTAGTAGGTTTGCTCCCACTACCACTGCTATTACTGGGGGCACTAGGAGATGCAGCAGGGGTTGTAGTAGTGGGAGGTTTGGTGTTTTTCTTTGGGCAACTGGCATCAGTTGTCCAATGGCCTTTGACTTTATACAAATAACACCAAGGCTTTTTAACTTGATTTGAAGAGGATTTGGACCCACCACCCCCACCAGAGGATTTTTGTGGGCCTGATGAAGACTCAGTATGTTTACCTTTGTCCCCACCCTTGTCAGAAGACTTGCCATCCTTCTTCTTGCCATCCTTGTCACCCCCTGTATGAACTTTTCTGTTCACTCTTGTTCTGACCCATTTGTCTGCCTTCTTTCCCAATTCTTGGGGAGAGGTCAGATCTGAGTCCACTAGATAGTGGTGTAACACGTCAGACACACAGTTATTCAGAATATGCTCTCTCAGAATAAGATTATACAGGCTTTCATAGTCAGAAACTGTACTGCCATGTAACCACCCTTCCAAGGCCTTCACTGAACAGTCAACAGTCTATCCAGTCTTGTGAGGACTCTTTCATGGTGTCTCTGAACTTAATCCTGTATTGTTCAGTGGTTAAGCCAAATCCATCCAAGAGTGCATCCTTTAAAACTGCAAAATTGTTAGCATCACTTTCTCTAACAGTAAGGATCCTATCCATACCCTTTCTATTGAAAGATAGCCACAATATAGTAGCCCACTGCCTTTGAGGTATCCCCTGTACCATACAGGCCTTCTATAGTGCAGCAAACCACTTGTTGATGTCATCCCCCTCCTTGTAAGGGGGGGCTATCTTGTGCAGATTCCTGGAATCATGCTCTCTAACAGGATTACTATCAGGAATACTGCTGTTGCTGCCACCATGGCGTCCAAATCCCAATCTCTGTCTCTCCTTCTCCAGGTCTAGGGATTCCCTGTCTAGAACCAGCTGTTGCTGTTTAAGCGTCAGTCTGATCTCTTCCACTCTCAACCTTTTGAGTTCCCTTTCTAACATGTTGTCTTCAGGGTGGGTGGGTTGGGAATGATTGGACACATAGGATAAATTGGAAACAACAGAGGGAGATCTGTCCCTAACTGACAGGACTCTAACAACCTGGCCTAAAACATCCCTACTATGATGGGAGCTCCTATTACTACCAGCATTGCTAGGTGGTCTGCTAAGGGGCAGATTTGGAACAGAACCCTCCCCACCTCCCTCAAGGTTATCTCCTGAGTCAGAATGGGAGCCATCTATTAACTTCACATTTGAAGTGCCTGCTTGGGACTCATCATTCACAATAAGCATGTTATATAGAAACTCTTTTGTGGGGTTCTTTCCTATCACTAAACCTTTATCTAAGCATTGACTCCTTAGGCTCTTGTAATTCAAATTGTCATAAGTAGTACTGACCATTTTAAGAGCAGACTCTACATCAGACATGATAGAAAAAAGTTTAGAGAAAGTGAGAAGGAAGAAAAAGTTTCAGAACTTTTTAAAGAACAGAGAAAAAAACTTTTTCTAACTTTTTAGAAACTTTTAGAATACTTTTCAGAACTTTGTAAAAAGTTTAAGAGGAGAAAAGCAAAACTTTTTGGTTAGGTGTACATACACTGAACTTGTTTTGTATATTTTTCTCTCATGAAAAGTACAAAATGACAAAAGGTAAGTAGTTACAATTACTTATCCCACCGCTGCACAACCAATGTAGGAGGCTGGCCTGGCTTATAGTGGGTACCAAGGGTACTTACACTCTGTGCCAGGTCCAGTTATCCCTTATTAGTGTAGAAGAGGTGTTTCTAGTAGCTTAGGCTGATAGAAGGTAGCTATGAAAGAGCAGCTAAGGCTGAAGTTTGAGACATGTAAAGCTCCTACTATACCACTGGTGTCATATGCACAATATCATAATAAAACACAATACACAAATATAATAAAAATAAAGGTACTTTATTTTTATGACAATATGCCAAAAGTATCTCAGTGAGTACCCTCAGTATGAGGATAAGTTATATACACAAGATATATGTACACAAACCAAAATTATGCAGGTAATAGCAAAAGGAAGTAATGCAAGCAATGTAAAGTTACAGTAGATTGCAATAGGAGCACATAGGTATAGGGGAAACACAAATCATATACTCCAAAAGTGGAATGCGAACCACAAATGGAACCCAAACCTATGTGAGCTTGTAGAGGGTCGCTGGGACTGTAAGAAAACAGTGAGGGTTAGAAAAATAGCCCACCCCAAGACCCTAAAAGGTAGGTGTAAAGTGCACCTACTACCCCCAGCGAGCACAGAAATCATGATAGGGGGTTTCTGCAAGAGGAACAACACCAGCAATGCAACAACAGTGGATTTCCGGACCTGAGTACCTGTAAGAGAAGGGGACCAAGTCCAAGAGTTGCGACAGTGTCAAGAGTAGCAGGAGCCCAGGAAATGCCAGCTGAGGGTGCAAGGAAGTTTCCACCTGTTGGAAGAAATGGTGTTCTGCAAGAACGAAGAGGACTAGGAACTTCCCCTTTGGAGGATGGATGTCCCACGTCATGAAGAAGCTTGCAGATGTGTTCCCATGCAGAAAGACCGCAAACAAGCCTTGCTAGCTGCAAGGGTCGTGGTAGAGGTTTTTGGGTGCTGCTGTGGCCCAGGAGGGACCAGGATGTCGCCACTTGGAAGAGGAGACAGAGGGGGCGCCCAGCAACATAGGGAGCCCTCATAGAAGCAGGCAGCACCCACAGGAGTACCTGAACAGGCACTTGGAAGAGGAGTGAACCGGAGTCCACCTGAAGTCACAAAAGGGATTCCCACGACGCCGGAGGACAACTCAGAAGGTTATGCACTGCAGGGAGGAGTGTCGGGTACCCAGGCTTGGCTGTGCAAGAAGGAAATCCTGGAAGAGTGCACAAGAGCCGGAGCAGCTGCAAATCACATGGTACCCAGCAATGCAGTCTAGCGTGGGGAGGCAAGGACTTACCTCCACCAGACTTGGACTGAAGACTCACTGGACTGTGGGAGCCACTTGGACAGGGTTGCTGAGTTCCAGGTACCACGCTCGTTGTGCTGAGAGGGGACCCAGAAGACCGGTGATGCAGTCTTTTGTTGCCTGCGGTTGCAGGGGGAAGATTCCGTTGACCCACAGGAGATTTCTTCAGAGCTCCTGGTGCAGAGAGGAGGCAGGCTACCCCCAGAGCATGCATCACCTGGAAACAGTCGAGAAAGCCAGCTAGTAGTCGTCTTGCTACTTTGTTGCGGTTTTGCAGGCGTCCTGAGCAGTCAGCATTCGATCCTTTGCCAGAAGATGAAGAGGGAGATGCAGAGGAACTCTGATGAGCTCTTGCATCCGTTATCTGGTGAGATCCCCAAAGCAGAGACCCTAAATAGCCAGAAAAGGAGGTTTGGCTACCTAGGAAGGAGGATTGGCTACTAAGAGAGGTAAGAGCCTATCAGAAGGAGTCTCTGACGTCACCTGCTGGCACTGGCCACTCAGAGCAGTCCAGTGTGCCAGCAACACCTCTGAATCCAAGATGGAAGAGGTCGGGGCACACTGGAGGAGCTCTGGGCACCTCCCCTGGGAGGTGCAGGTCAGGGAAGTGGTCACTCCCCTTCCCTTTGTCCAGTTTCGCGCCAGAGCAGGGCTGGGGGATCCCTGAACCAGTGTAGACTGGCTTATGCAAAGATGGTCAGCATCTGTGCCCATCAAAGCATTTCCAGAGGCTGGGGGAGGCTACTCCTCCCCAGGCTTTCTCACCTTTTCCAAAGGGAGAGGGTGTAACACCCTCTCTCTGAAGAAGTCCTTTGTTCTGCCTTCCTGGGCCAGGGCTGCCTGGACCCTAGGGGGGCAGAAACCTGTCTGAGGGGTTGGCAGCAGCAGCAGCTGCAGTGAAACCCCGGAAAGGCAGTTTGGCGGTACCCGGGTTCTGTGCTAGAGACCCGGGGGATCATGGAATTGTCTCCCCAATACCAGAATGGTATTGTGGTGACAATTCCATGATCTTAGACATGTTACATGGCCATGTTCGGAGTTACCATTGTGACGCTACACATAGGTGGTGCCCTATGTGTAGGGCACACATGTAATGGTGTCCGGGGAAATTGCCCTGAAGAATGTGGGGGCACCTTGGCTAGTGCCAGGGTGCCCAAACACTAAGTAACTTGGCACCCATCCATCACCAGGTGAAGGTTAGACATATAGGTGACCTATAAGTTACTTATGTGCAGTGTAAAATGGCTGTGAAATAATGTGGGCATTATTTCACTCAGGGTGCAATGGCAGGCCTGTGTAAGAATTGTCAGAGCTCCCTTTGGGTGGCAAAAGAAATACTGCAGCCCATAGGGAACTCCTGGAACCCCAATACATAGGGTACCTCAGTACCATATACTAGGGAATGATATGGGTGTACCAGTATGCCAATGTGAATTGGTAAACTTAGTCACTAGCCTGTTAGTGACAAATTTGGAAGTAAAGAGAGAGCAAAACCACTGAGGTTCTGGTTAGCAGAGCCTCAGTGAGACATTTAGGCATCACACAGGGAACACATACAGGGGCACATACTTATGAGCACTGGGGCCCTGCCTGGCAGGGTCCCAGTGACACATGAACTAAAACAACATACAAACAGTGAAATATGGGGGTAACATGCCAGGCAAGATGGTACTTTCCTACACTGGGGTATTTTGCTTTGGTATTTTTCATTTTGTAAGGACTGGGTCGAGGACGAAGGATGTAGAGGTAATGCCATGATTACTTACCTGTATTCTTCATTACTCATCCTTGACTCAGTCCTGCTTCCCACCCACCTTCCGGCATCAGACCTTTGTGAGGTTTGTAATGTCAGGAAGTGCGCCGGTGTGGTGTGTATTTTTTGTTTCTTGTCTTGGATTGGACCATAACTTAAGGACTGGGTTGAAGACGAATAAGACTACATATTACCAGTAGATAATCAGGGCATTATTCTTGCTTAGAATAAACCTTGACTTTTTTATACATCTGTGATAGTCTTGTATAAACACACACTTGCTACCACCAAACGTGAACGCCATCAGGAATTGTGATTTAAGTGCTATGTTCTGCCTAAAGAAACCTTTAGCGATGTCAAGAGTCATCTTGTAAATTTATTCCGCCCTAAATTTTTCATCCGTCCAGTACTTTAAGCATTTTACATTAGTTGTGTATGTGTGTTTGAACCCAAATTTATATCATCCACTAGAAGGAATATGAACAGTAGGAAGTGTCTTGTTTAACCACTGGAAAGTTAAGAGTGTTTGTGATTGTGCGATAACTACCATCACTTCCTGATACTGTTTTATGACAGAATCATTCTTGTGCCACGCTTTGACTGTGGCTTGAATGGATATTGAGCATGTACCTATGGCTAACGCGGAAGAGGAATCTTTATCCAACCCCATTTGTTTTATGAATATTGCCTGAGCTTGCTGGAGAGGCCACCTTTGTGCATATTTTCCCTGAGACCTTTGGGTGCTAAGGAGAACAATTCTTCCATTACTGCATCCTTCACACAAAGTGTGTCCCTCACTAAGGACGGATCCCAAACATCCTGAGGTAGGATAATATCATGGAAATCCTGTGATTTCTGTCGTGGATTGTCTAAGGAGTGGCTCTTTTAGATTGGGAATTACCCCCTTTTAAAGCTAGACTCCTCCCATCTTCCTGGTGGGAAATCTGACATGGGGTATGGAGGAAAACCTTCCCTACCTGGCTTTGGTCCCGTGCTCCCTTCTTGACCTGGAACTGTTACTGTGTCTGCAGCGGAAGTCTCAGAATGGACAGAATATTATAGATCTCTGTTCCATCTCTACAGCTTTCCACAGCTTCTCCTCAGACAAGTCATCCTGATTCCCTCTGCAGCAGATAAAGAAATGTACCAGTCTTTCATGCCCTGATATATTTACTTTGGTTGTTCCCAAAAGAATGTATTCAGGGATGTTTCTCCTCCTCTTTTAATTGTTCTCATCTGATGATGGTGCATGTCCTGGGGTTGTGAAATTTGCCCCTTTCACCAAGACTGCCTGTCTTCTGCTTGCACACTATGACCCTCAGTTCAACTGCTTCTTTCATCAACACAGCACTTCCCTGAGTGCCGACCATCCTCAGAGGTCTGTGAAGAACATGAAGAACATCCATTGGTATAATGCTATTGATTTGTTTTATTTTATCACAGTAATTCAAATTATACATGTGACTCCTGCTTTTGTGGAGGCTGAGCCTGTGTTCTCTGTTTATCATTTTGCTTTATTTTTTGGGTTGGACTGTTCCCCTGGGGAACAGTCTCAGGACTGGTTTTCATATGGCTGGATCCACAATGCAGTGGCCCGGTCGGCAAAACCACGATGGATTAAACCCAGATCTTTGTGACTGGGGGTGAATGTTTCCATTATTCAGCATTCCGCCCATCTTTTGTTCTTCTTGACCTATATTTCAGAAAAATTGTAGGCATCTCCCATTCCAAATCAGGTAGCGGTACGCTGGCACGTGGCTAACAGTGCTGCATCCCCCAAACCCCTAAATATTACTGTGAAGTGTTGGAGAGAGTGCATCACGGCTACTTATCAATTCCATACCCAAATCAATCATCGAAGGGGGCCCATGTTAACTTTAAATGTGTTTTAGACCATCTGGTAATACAGCAATAGTGCATGGACCATGTGTGGTGGTATACATGCTACCAAATATACTTTCCCAAGGGAAGGCATGGAGTCAATATTACCTCAGACCATTGTATAAGGATAGATTGCATTTAATTGCTAAGTTTGATGAGCGATCCAAATGGGATTTTTCCCATTACTGCATGTATAGTCTGCAGACGTATTGTTTTTGAAAGAGATCCATGTGCAATTACTGGAGTCCACACATTAGCCCCTGCCATTTGTAATATGTATTATCTTGGTCATCTGTAGACAGTCACCAATTCTTTCTACAATTTCATTACTTCAGCGGTTCCCTACTTTTCGACTTCTGTGGATCCCCACTTTATTATTACTGAAACCCAGGGACCCGCACTGAATAATTACTAGAATCCAGGGACCCCACTGAGTCATTATTGGAAGCCCGGGGTCCAAGACTAACCATTGTTGGTGATTTGAACCACAAAACAATACACAAAAAATACAGAAACAAGCATTCCATTAAACACATACACAAATGATAACACATTTTATTTACTTTGCAAACAAATACATACAAAAAAAAATGTTAATTTTAATGGGAAAGTTGGAGGTTTTCTAAATTTAATCGAAGCCAGACATTGTCCATACCATATTCTGTTTGATGCACCTGCACTGCTCCCATGAATCATTCTGAGGATACTAATTTAATTTTTATCCTCCAATTTCAAAATCCTTGACATTTACAGTACGTTTACATTTTTTCAATTGTACATTCAGCCACTTTATTTATATACATGTTATGAATATGTTAATATTAGTTCTTTTTCTAAGCAGTCACAGACACCCTGAGGAGGCTTCATGACCCCCAGATGTCCACATACCATAGGTAGGGAACTACTGCCTTCATTGATTTGTGTGTCTGGGTGAGGTGCATCTCCCACTAACGCTGGCCATAGAGATCCTGGAAAATGCAACGGAACAGTTCTGCCTGGCTTCAGTACATGTGATAATTCCCCATTGAACCCTAACGCATCTTTCCGTTTTATGCCAAGGCATGGAGGCCAATATTATGCATATCCTCTTTATTGCCAACTCACAGTTGCAACTTGAAGCAAACATATGGAACTTACAACACAAATCTCCAAACATTTCTCTACATTATATAATCCCCCGCCAGGCAGCCATCTGCCTTGTTTGTTGTTGTTCACTGACAAGATAAGTAACAGATACATCATGTTTAAGGCTGTGCTGGTTAAAGGTTGCAAAGTATGATGTATGACTTAAAATTATATATAAAATGAGGAATGCACATCTCTTAGAATCATAATAGAAGACCTTACTTTAATGTGGCTTTACCGTTTCTTCACGCATGCTTACTGTTGAAGGGTCAAAGCCTAGGAAAGCTGCTTAAATGATACAGGTAGAATAAGTGTTTAAAATAGAGGTGAAAAGGAGTTAATATATGTAAACATGTTTTTGTATTAATACAAAAGGATGATGGACGGAGTGCTGACAATGCAAACACTCACCCCCAGTCACAGATCTGGGTTTAATCCATCGTTCTTTTGCTCACCATGCCACCCCAGTTTGGACCCAGCCATATGCAAATCAGTCTTGACCCTGTTCCTCATGGGAACAGTCCAGCCCGAACTGCCAGGCCGGGTCCTCCCTGGACCGGAAACAAGCATCCTGGGACCGGTTTCGGGGTTTCACCCCTCATCAGCCAGGCTAGCTTGCTTCCAGTGGCACAGTGAGCAAGGGACCCACGTCTGGGCATACCCTTCCCACTTAGGGAAACTTTAGCAATACAAAAGGATGATGAATGAAGTGCTGACAATGCAAACACTCACCCCCAGTCACAGATCTGGGTTTAATCCATCGTTCTTTTGCTCACCATGCCATCCCAGTTTTTGTATTAGACAGGCGTTGTGTTCAGAATATGGAGGAATTGTTTTTTGAATGAGATCCAGTGGCCCGAAGAAGCACGTGCTGAAGGCGATGAATGGCCCCCTCAGCCGGCGTGAGGCTATGGTGAAGGAAGGTGGACCGCGCGCGATGTAGCGCGTGGAGGATGCACACTTTAAACACGTGCTACGGGAGGCGCGTGGTCGCTTGAAGCGCGCGAGTCGCGCATGATGTTTTCCAATAGAGAATGGTTCAAAATAAACATTAGGTGCCGCCATAGCGGAACAGCTACCGAACAAATACATTCTTTAAATGAAGTAACATTAAATCTATACACAGAACCAACCTCGAATGTCTTAGCGGTAGGTGGGTGATGCTCACCTTTCAAGGGACTACCTGGATTTGAGTGAACAATTGCAGCCAAGGTACTAAGGAAATAATGGGCGGCCATTCTGGATCAGTTTTACAATGCAGTTTATGGAGTGTATCAGGGCAGCCATATTTTGGGAACGAATATGTCATAATCTGTCAGTTGGGGTCAGTGTTATGTGAGGCAAGTGACAAAAAAGGAAAACTGGAATTGTAATAAAAGGGAGATTTTAAGCAGATTTAATTATTTAGAGAAAATATTTTTTATTATAAATAAGAGTAGATATGGAGAGTAGTAATACTTCTGAAATGAGTTTAGAGGATAAAGATCAGATTTGTGTGTGTTAGGCGGTTTCAGCATTAGCAAGCTAGTAAGGGAAACAAATAAATGATTGCGTTGAAAGATTAGAATCAACGTTTGGGAAAAAAACTGAGGACAAACAGTTTTGGTCCGTGGAGGGGGCAAGTGTTAAAGCAGTTGGAAAAAAAAGGAGTAAAGTGACCCAGAAAAGAAAACATTACCAAAAAGATAATAAAGATTTCAAGATGAAAGGACATTATGGTGTGAAGGAAAGTAAAAGGGCAACTCATTTGGCGATGGGTGAAAAGGCCGGAAAAAGGGATCACAGAGCGTTGGCCAGTGACGAATCTTCCAGCAGCGGAGATATTGTAATATCGGCTTCTCAGATTTGGAGGACATGGATGGTGAAGAAAGGGAAAGAAAGGAACAAGTGAGGGATCCCTTAGGGGATTATATGTTTGATCCGCATCGTACAAAACATTCTTTGTCTCCACCAGGGGCTCTTTAACAGCATGTGGCGGAATATTTGAAATACTGGATTAGGCGGGAAATGACAAAGGAAGTTAGTGAGTGTCCAAGGCCTTCTTTGGCGAATACGGTGGCTTATACTCCTGATTTATATGCAATATGTTAACATTCCTGGAAAAGTCAGGAAGAGACCCTAGAAGAGGCTGCGATAAGGGATTAAAAAGCTGTTAGATGTATTGGGACCAATAACAAACATTTTTGACTTGTGTAAGTAGGAGTATTTGAAGGAAACTGCTGTTGATGTTTCGGAGCTATGGCAATGGGTGCAACGAGCAGTATGCTTATTGGGAAACACTAATGTGGCTTTATGTGCTGAATGGAGAAAAAGTCTCCAAATGAAGCTGTCAGAGCTAGCAGGTAAAGAGTCAGATCAGGAGATGAAAGGCATGTTATTTGTTGAGCAGTTTGTGAAAGTGATGGCCATATATTCTGCTGCCTTTAACTCAGTACAGAAAGTGCAGAATGATATCAGGAAGGATTTAAGGGGGGGCCAGGAGAATGCGTGTCGATTTACCGGCTGTTGATTTGGGACCACACTGGCATCTTTTTCCTGCAGTTATAGACCCTCTGGATATCTGACAACAAGTTTCTATCCCCTGAGACAGAGGCGAAAAGGGCAATGTAGAGGAGAAAGGAGGGCGAGGCAACAAGTTATGTTTGGGAAAAGACCCTTTGTGTATCCAAATAAAATTGGACAGCAGACTCACCCATTGTTTAGACAGATGGAAAGAGATAACAACAGATCCATGGGTATTACAGACAATACAGGGTTATTGGATAGACCTTGTAGGGAATCTAGTACAGATAAGGTGGCCAAGGCCCTCCAGGCTCTTAAAGTAAGAAGAGAAATTGGCAGGTCAAGAAGTAGAAGGTCTTCAAAGGAAGGAAGCTATAGAAAAAGCAGATGATCTAGTGCTGGGTTTTGTGAGCAATTTATTTTTAGTGGAAAAGAAAGACAAAAGGAAGAGACATGTGATCAACTTAAAAGAATTGAACGAATGGGTACAGTACAACCACTTCAAGATGGAAGATATACATATGTTGTATGACCCGTTAAGAAAGGGAGATTGGTTGATGCATATAGACTTGAAAGATGCATATAGGACAGTTCCAGTATGTGTGGAACAGAGAGATTTTTTTTAGATTCCTTTGGAAAGGAGTGATGTGGAGATTCAAGGTTCTTCCTTTTGGTTTGATCTCAGCACCTCGGTGTTTCACCATAGTGATAAAACCAATTGTAACTTGGCTATGGTTAAGGGAGATTCGACTAATAGTTTATTTAGACAAAATCTTAACTATGTCACTGAGCAAGAAACAGGTGCAGGAGCATATGGAATTAGTGGTGCACATTTTGGAGGATCTAGGATTTGTGGTGAACAGAGAGAAGCCTTGTCTAAATTCATCACAAGAAATGGTGCTTTCGGGCTTTCAGATTTGGATGTTGGAATGTGTGTTGAAGTTACCATTGGAGACAGTGAAAACAATTTGGATGGAAGATAAGGAAAATGATGATGTGCATATGGATTACCTTATGTCAGATTTCCAGCATACTAGGTCCACTTTTAGCATCAATTCAGGCAGTTCTTCCAGTTCCTTTACCTTATCAGGCTTTACAGAGGTTAAAAGCCAAATATCTATGAAAAGGTGTGAGGGTACAACTGGATGTAGAGACGAAGGAAGAGTTTGAGGGGTGGATGACAAATTTGGATGCATAGAATTGAAGAGATATTTTTGGCGACATTCCAAGCATAATAATGGAATTGGATGCCACCCTTCAGGGTTGGGGAGCAAGGTGTAGTTCACTGGCGACAGGAGGGAAGTGGACAATGCAATAGAAAGAGATGCACATCAATTATTAGCAGGGTCCTTTGCAATAAAGAGTTTTGTAAAAAATCAGGTGAAATGTGTTCTGTTAAGGATGGACAAAGTGTCTATGGTGAGATATGTAAATAAGTTGGGAGGGCCTTGATCAAAGGCATTGTCAAATTTGGCAAAGGTTTTGTGGTAGTTTTGTATGAACAGGGAGATTGCAGTTCAAGCTCAGTACATTGAAGGGATGAGCAAAATGATGGCAGATTGGAGTTCAAGGAAACTGAGAGATTTCAGCAATTGGATGGTGAACAAGAAGGTGTTCAAAGCGTTGGACAACAGATGGGGACTGTTGTTGGTGGATCTGTTTGCAAACAGGGTGAATACTCATCTGAACAGCTTTTACAGTTTGCGGCTGGATCCCCAGGCATTGGTGGTAGATGCATTTCTGCAGCACTGGGGAGGTGCTCGATACTATGCATTCCTACTGTTTGCATTGATTTAGATATTAATATTGAAGATGAGAAGTGAGCAAGTGGAGATAGTTCTGGTAACTCCGTTTTGGCTGTCCCAAGTTTGGTATCCAGATGTCATGGAATTGTTGGTAGACGATCCAGTCCTGTTGTCACAAATGTCGGGTCTGATGGTGGATGCAAAGGGGCAATGACACAAGTTAGCATTACAAGGTCAAATAAGATTAATGAGTTGGCTGACTTTGGGAGAACTTGGCAGGTGTCAGGCCTGTTTGCGGGGGCTTTAAGACTTATCAAGGAGTCTTGGACTCCTGGAACATCAAAGGTGTACAGGTTGGCATGGAAAAGGTAGGCTTACTAGTGTATTCTGTGGAGTTTGGATCCCACATCACCACCCATGGTAGAGGTGGTATAACGTTTGATAGATTTTTTTTTTTACAAGGAAATTCATACAGTTCAGTAAATATTTATACATCAGCCATTTCAGCAGGTTATGAGTTAGTGGATAGTTTACCTGTAGGTCAACAGGACGTGGTAAAAAAAATGTTGGGGAGTATCAGATTGAAGAATGCTTCAGGACCAAGATCTTCATTTTTGTGGGATGTAGATCTAGTATTAAGAGAATTACAGAATTGGGAAGAGAGTTAATTTTTAGATCTTAAGAGTCTTTCATTCAAGTTGGTAATGCTTCTTTGTCTGGTTTCCTTTAGGAGGGTGTCTGATGTTAAGGTTTTGGAGGTTAACTCACATTGATATTTACCTGAGGGAGTTTTTTTCAATATCAGAAGAAGGACTACGACTATCTCAAGGACAATTTTTTATCCAAGTTTGGATGAGAATAGAAAGTTATGTGTGGTGAGATTAGCAAAAACAGATCACAGCACACAATGCGCAATAGTAAAACAAAAAAGTCATGACATTCCGTAGTGTTAGGTTAAGTAAAGTAGATGAAGAAAACAGGCACATCGGTATTCGAATCTTGTCTTGAGAAGTGAGTTCCTTTATTGTGGGCGAAGTTGTATTCAATAAGCAAATTGCATCATTCCAAACACAGCCAACACGTGTTTCGTCACACTGGTGACTTTTTCAAGGCTGTAGAAAAACATATATATACATACTTGATGAATCAATGGAAGAATTACAAAATAAAAACAAGTATATATGACAAAAGGAAGCCATCATGTGCAATGGTTACTGCACGTGGTAACAAGATCCCAAGGTCAGGCAAGCAAATATATGCACCATGGACATGGCTAAGAAATTCCAAAAATAACACTTGTGTGTACCAAATAACACCCAAGTCTACAAGAGGTGAAAAAGACGGCAGAAATCTTGCAAGTTTCCCCGAGTTGAGTAGCATGGGAAACTCTAGTGACCAAGTGTAGTGACATGGAAGAGAGCTCAGTTAAGGTGACTAAAAGCCGAGTGATAAAAACAAGGAAGGTAGCAAAAAAGGTTTAAACACAAGTGAGAACCAAAAGTCAGGTTCAAAGAAAATCAAGGAGACTAATGGTCTCAGAACATACCTAATCTGGCGTACTGGTAACAACATAGTAAGTCTAAAAAATCTCAGGAATAGAAGTACAGTCCATACATCTGAATAGTCTAAAGAAATAGGGGGAAACAGAGTAAACTAGAATAAATAATGTTAAGCATGAACAACCGTTCCAAAAATACAAGTTAAGGGATCCATAAATATCCAAATGTAAGAAATACCTGTAACTAATTAGTGCCGGTATTATTGTGCCACACTGGAAAAGGCGTCCAATTTAAGTGAAGGATAGCCAATCCAAAAGACCATGGTAAGTCAATGTGCCAAAATCTAAGAAAGAATATAAAAGACCATTGTTAAACGAAAGTAAAAGGAGAAAAGTCCCTAGGGGCAAGCCAACCCCATGACTATGATCCCAAAAAATCCCAAGGAAGAATTAGAGCTAAAATTGCAACTAAAAAGTAAGTGAAACCAAAGCCAAATGCCACCCCTAACATAGGTTATGGAATATGGGGTCGCACGAGTAAAGCGACTAGTACCGCCAGTAAGATAACAAGTGACAATGATTGTAAAGTTAGAAAACAATAATACAGCTAAAATTTTACAATCTCGTGCTCCAATACGACTAGTACCGCCAGTAAGGTAACAAGTGACATTGATTGTAAAGTTAGAAAAGAATACAGTTAAAATTGTACGATACCTGTGCTCCAATACGGGCGTCCATTCAGCCCACGAAAGTGGTGCTAAGTAGAAGCACAGCTAGTCCTTAAACACCAAAAGCCCGGAGCTCAAGCTCCGACTCGCAGCGTAAGCGACTAATGCAAGAAGTCCATGAGAATAACCAATTCTCAAAAAGTGAAAAAACTGAACCCAAGTTCCAACTCACCGCGTAAAAGTCAAAAGCCGTCAGCCCATGATTTGTTGCGTTTCCTTTGGTTCTTGGTAGAACGTTGAGAACGTGTCTAAGTAGTCAACGTGAAACACGTGACTTGAACGGTCACAAAAATAAAGGTAGGACTATCGAAAACATGAACGGCGACAAGAAGTACATAAACCAGTGAAAAGGGGAGCCATATTAAATGTAAAAGTTACGTAAAACGAAAACCAAAGTGCTATGTGAACACCGAGTAGCTAGGAGATAATCGGCATGCAAAGGGAAGCTCGGAGACAAAAGAAAAGTGCCATGTAGTAAACAGAAACAGAAGGTAAAGGAAAGCCCAGGTCCCAGTCCTGCCTCGGTCCTAAAAGGTGCAACAAATTTAGACATCAGTGGTAAAACAAAGAACAATGTATATAATGTAACGTACAAAATTGGCGTGCAGTCATGAGGCCATATATATAGTTATACAAAGATATCTAGAAACAAATGTATTACAAATAGAAAATGAAAGAGATTAGACAGTAATAATTCATAAAGAGTAAAAATGATCAAGTCTATGATGGTCATAGTCATATGAACAAACATATATGTAAACAACATGTCCAATATGAAAAGTACAGTAACAGGATTTTTCTCAGAGTAGCCAACCACACTAACGCACAAAGGAGTATACCTAGTACAAACAGGCAGATCCTCCTGCCCCGTGCACCTCAGAGAGTTCTAGAAGTTCTTTTAGAGTAGCCCCTTCTTCCCCTTTAGGCTCCAGATCCTCCCCTAGGGTTCAGATTCCTTCTAGGCTGAGTTTTGAGTCTGTTTTCCTATGCTTCTTGCCCTTCCTTTTGCTATGAAAACCCTTGGCCATTGTTTCAAACTCACCGCTACTAACCTGTGCTAAAGTGCATATGCTCTCAGTCTAAATTAGTATAGGTAATTAGTTTACCCATGAGTGGCAAATTTGATTTACCAGTAAGTCCCTAACAAAGTGCACTATGTGTTCCCGGAGCCTGTAAATCAAATGCTACTGGTGGGCCACTAATTGTGCCACCCACACGAGTAGATAGTTAGTTCTAGATAGTTTACAAACATTTTCTTGGTTACAGAACAATCTTTGGTGATGAATATACGAGCCGAGTGGAAAGAACAGTCATAGACTAAAGGTGAGAGCAGATGTGTTATTTATTTGAAACTCCACTTAGCCAGTGTTTTGGAATACTTTGAGGTAATTTCAGACCGGGCCTTTATTCCCGGGGTCAAGGTTAATTATCTAGGGTGCACTGATCTGCCTATTTGTATTGAGACAACAAATGAGGTGTAACTTTACATAAATGTTAATTCTAATTCTCTTTTTTGTACGTGGCCTTTTATCATAAAGACACTTCAGGTGCATGTATATTGTCTTTTCTTTCTACGCCACAACAAGGTGATTTTTAGTGCATGTAATAGGATAGTCATAGATTGGGTGCGTGTATAAATTAAGAATGGAACACTCTCAGAGTTATCTGAGTCACTTGTTATTAATCTACTCACATAATTATTTTTGGAGATGGACTTTCACGTTGACACCAAGATTCTACGTATCCATTCATGAATTCATTATTATTACATCAAATGTTGTGTTTTCTTTTAATGGCTCTTGGGTTCCAGAATTACAAAGTAAGAGATGCGACTAAATTCCAGCCCTGAGGAAGTCAAATGACGCAACACGTGTTGGCTGTGAGGTCGTTATAAAGAACATGGACTTGTCTGATCTGTTTTGGATTTCTACTTGAACTTTAAATTAAGCATCGCTAAGGATTATGGTAACAATTGAGGTTAAATTCAATGGACTTTGGAATCAGATGGAACTAATGTGATGCTTCCAGTTTATTTGGAAGGAGATGGACTGATGGAATTGGACTTTGGTTCAGTATAATTTTGAGATGAAAGGAGTATTTTGAACGTGGGAGTGAACATTAAATTAGATATCTAAAAAATAAGAATTTAGGACTATTTGACATGCTCATTTTGTATATATTTGAACAATTATTATTGAAGTAGGTGATTGGTTTTGTATGTGTAAAGTGTATTCATTAAGTAATGCGTAGTTCTTACTGCAGGGAGCTTACTCTAGGACAACGGGTGCCACAGCGTGTATACAGGCCCTGGGTACCTCTAGTGCACTTTACTAGGTACTTACTAGTAAATCAAATTTACTGGTGAGTCCTTAGTAAAGTGACACTTCCTGTGCTCACGGCCTGTAAATTAAATGCTACTAGTGGGCCTGCAGCACTCATTTTATCCTGGCATTATAACCATATTCCAGGCCAAAACCTCCAAGCTTGCGCTCTCTGCTTTAAACATGGCAAAATTGTCTTACACACAATTGTCATGTAAAACCTAAAAGTAAATGTTGAACTTTTACATTTACTGCACCCTGCCCTCTGGGCTATGTAGGGCCTACCCTATGGGTGACTAATATGTATTAAAATTGCCAATCGGGTATAAGCCAATGTCAGCGTGTTTAAAGGAAAGAACAGAAGCCCTTTAGCACTGGATATCCGTGGTAAAGTGCGCAGAGTGCTGCTGCACTCCTAACTTGCTGGCTGTGCCTTTGAGGTAATGAGTGGAATCACTGCATTGTAGACCCCGAGATTCCCATCCCCTGTTGGCCTGTTCAGCAGAATGTCCTGATCGATTGTCATATGCTGCAAATAGGTCTGTGAGTATTAGTGCTGCTCAGTCCACTATGTCCTCCCTGATGTAAGCCAGTGCTGTTTAGAACACTTTGGTGGTCCAAAACCAGACTAGTGGTCGATGTACAAGTTCTTTTGTTCAATGCATTCCTGGAGTTGTCTGGAGACCTTTCATTTTAGGATTGTGTTTAAGAATGACAGGTTACAGATCAGCCTGTAATGAGCCGTGTGTTCTGGGTCCACCATGGCAGAAGGTATACTATGGTATTATCACATGAGGTATTCTACTCAACATCAGAGATATTAACTAGGTTGGTAATGTTTTGAATGAAGGATACTAGGACCTCTGTAATGAAAGAGCCAGAGCATGGTCTGGTGGGTGGGTTTGAGGGTTTGATTATGTTTGCTATCCTGCTTCTATCTATCTCTTCCAAGGGCTGTAGACTGTTTAAAGTGTGTAATCTACCTAAATATGTTATGGTCACGGAATGTAGTAAAGCCTCTTTAATCTTTTTGTTTTTTGAAGTGTAAAATGCTGCAGGAAACTCCCAAGTTCCAGTACCCATTGCACACCCTGTATTAAGGAAGGGAGAAGGAGTTGGGTCCTCAACAAAGCTAGTGCTTTTTAGCACCATTACCTGCCCCTTTGCGCTCCAGTGTAAAATGCTGCAGAGAACTCAAAGTCCCAGGACCCTTAGCTAATCTACATAGATTGCCCCTGTGCCAATTTATGCAGTCTATTTATACAATCTTGTTGCCATTAATGCCCAAAAACCTGGTAAGGCCCCTAGACTAAACTAAATTAGATGCAATAAAGAATGGTGTCCTCATTTTGGAATCATTACAAAATCTTGGATTATTCCAATCCACAAAAAGGGTTCACATGGCCTTTTGGAAAATAATGGCCCAATAAGCCAGATCTGTAACATGCAAAAGATCTTCAGTAAGAAGATAAACTATCGCTATGGATTGAGAAAAGCACTCTCTCTCCCACGTCCGGGCAGGTTTGTGATCAAGGGTCACCACCATGGGCCAGTTCTGTTTTTTGTAATTAAATGGAAGACCATTGACATCAGTGACTGTCACTTGTATGTGGCTTTTGTGGAACTTTCAGGAGGCCTTTGATCTTGTCAAGAGATTAAAACTGTGGGAGGTTCCTGAATTTACTTTCTATAATAATCTAATTGTATTCAGAGAATTTTGCTCAAGTTTGGCGTTGTGTACATGGATAGCTTACAAGGAAGGTGAAAATTAAAAAGGGAGTACACCAGGGCTGTGTCCTAGCTTCAACTCTTTTTCTTCTCTTTATGAATTGTTGTTTTGACATTTTGCCAAATTGTTCTAACGACTCCCCTAATATCATGGACCGGAAAGTCCCAGGTTTGCTCTTTGCAGACGATAGTTTATAATTATCATGGCTTCCAATTGGCATTAACACTGAATTTTGCTTAAATCATGGACTAGAAATTGATGCCGGAAAATTAAATTTCATGGTACTCAATCTCTAAAAATAATTTCATAGGATGAATGCTAGGGAGGATTTTTCCTTGGATAAAGTCCATAGATTCAAGCACATGTTAGCTCGAGTTAAGAGCGATTTAGAGTTGAATCAGAGGGCGACCACATTACTTAAATCTTCCAACTGCTTGTCCACTTTTTCTATGTCACGTGTTCTCCAAATATATAGGGCTAAGGCTGTCAGCACAGTGCTCTGTGGTTCTGACCTCTGGGGCCATCACTGTAGGAGACTAGCCTGGCTTGTAGTAGGCGCCTGATGGTACTTACATCTTGTGCCAGGTCCAGTTATCCCTGATTAGTAGATTCGTAGTGTTGTAGCAGCTTAGGCTGATAAAGGTAGCTATATCAGAGCAGCTTAGGCTGAACTAGGAGACATGCAAAGCTCCTACTATACCACTTATATCATATAGCACTATATCATAAGAATCACAATACTCAGTGTTACTAAAAATAAAGGCACTTTATTTTAGTGACAATGTGCCAAAAATATCTCAGAGGTTATACTCCCTCAGGAGGTCAGTAAAATACACAAAATATACACACAACCCAAACCCAGGTAAGTAAATAGTTAGAAAAGTAGTGCAAACACTGTAGAATACAATAGGATGCAATAGGCCTATACTAAGAAAGTGGAATGCGAACCACTTAGGGACCTCAGGCATAGTGTAGTGTGTAGAGGGTCGCTGGGAGTGTAAGAAAACACTAAGGGTGTCCAAGATACCCCACCCCAAGACCCTGAAAAGTAGGAGTAAAGTTACCCTACTTCCCCAGAAACACACTAAAGTCGTGTTAGGAGATTCTGCCAAGGCAACAACTGACTGCAAAGCACTGAAGACGGATTCCTGGACCTGAGGACCTGCAAAGGAAGAGGACAATGTCCAAGAGTCACAAAAGTGGCCGGGGGGCAGGAGCCCACTAAACCCCGGTTGAAGGTGCAAAATGGCTGCCTCCCAGTGGAATAAGCTGAAGATTCTGCAACAACGGAAGATGCCAGGAACTTTTCCTTTGCACAGAAGATGACACACGGCGTTCTGGAGGATGCAGAGTTGTTTCTACGCAGAAAACAAGCCTTGCTAGCTGCAAAGGTTGCTGTTAAAGTTAATGGGTGCTGCCCGGGCCCAGGAAGGACCAGGACGTCACCCCTTGGAGGAGGAGACAGAGAGGGTGCTCAGCAGCACAGAGAGCCCATGCAGATGCAGGCAGCACCCGCAGAAGCACTTGAACAGGTGTTCAAGAAATCTGTGCACAGTGGTCATCTCAACACTACAAAGGAGGATCCCATGAAGTTGGTGGTCAACTAGGTGAGTTGAGCAATGCAGGACAGAGTGCTGGGGACCTGGGCTATGCTGTGTATGAAGGATTCCCTGCAAAAGTGCACAGAAACCCTAGCAGCTGCAGTTCACACAGTACACAGGATTACTGTCTGGCGTGGGGAGGAAAGGACTTACCTCCACCAAATTTGGACAGAAGGACCACTGGACTGTCGGGGCCACTTGGATCTAGCTCCTGTGTTCCAGGGACCACGCTCGTCGAGATGAGAGGGGACCCAGAGGACCAGTGAAGCAGAAGTTTGGTGCCTGCGTTAGCAGGGGGAAGATTCCGTCGACCCACGGGAGACTTCTTCTTGGCTTCCAGTGCAGGGTGAAGGCAGACAGCCTTCAGAGCATGTGCCACCAGGAAACAGTCGAGAAAGCCGGCAGGGTTAGGCGCTACAATGTTGCTGGTAGTCGTCCTGCTACTTTGTTGTGGTTTTGCAGGCGTCCTGGAGCAGTCAGCGGTCGATCCTTGGCAGAAGTCAAAGAGGGAGATGCAGAGGAACTCTGGTGAGCTCCTGCATTCGTTATCTGATGAGAAACCCACAGGAGAGACCCTAAATAGACCTCAGAAAAGGATTGGCCACCTATCCAGGTAAGCACCTATCAGGAGGGGTCTCTGACGTCTCCTGCTGCCACTGGCCACTCAGAGGCCTCCATTGTGCCCTCACACCTTTGGATTCAAGATGGCAGAGGTCTGGGACACACTGGAGGAGCCCTGGGCACCACCCCTGGGGTGGTGATGGACAGGGGAGTGGTCACCCCCCTTTCCTTTGTCCAATTTCACGCCAGAGCATGGGCTGGGGGACCCCTGAACCGGTGTAGACTGGTTTATGCAAGGAGGGCACCAGGTGTGCCCTTCAAAGCATTCCCAGAGGCCAGGGAGGCTACTCCTCTCAGGCCCTTAACACCTATTTCCAAAGGGAGAGGGTGGAACACCCTCTCTCAGAGGAAATCCTTTGTTCTGCCTTCCTGGGACTGGGCTGCCCAGACCCCAGGAGGGCAGAAGCCTGTCTGTGGGTTGGCAGCAGCGGTAGCTGCAGTGAAAACCCCAGAGAGCTAGTTTGGCAGTACCCGGGGTCCATGCTGGATGCATGGGATTGGCACCCCAATACCAGATTTGGCATGGGGGGACAATTCCATGATCTTAGACATGTTACATGGCCATATTCGGAGTTACCATTGTGAAGCTACATATAGGTATTGACCTATATGTAGTACACACGTGTAATGGTGTCCCCGCACTCACAAAGTCTGGGGAAATTGCCCTGAACAATGTGGGGACACCTTGGCTAGTGCCAGGGTGCCCTCACACTTAGTAACTTTGCACCTAACCTTCACTAGGTGAGGGTTAGACATATAGGTGACTTATAAGTTACTTAAGTGCAGTGTAAAATGGCTGTGAAATAACGTGGAAGTTATTTCACTCAGGCTGCAGTGGCAGTCCTGTGTAAGAATTGTCTGAGCTCCCTATGTGTGGCAAAAGAAATGCTGCAGCCCATAGGGAGCTCCTGGAACCCCAATACCCTGGGTAACTAGGTACCATATAGTAGGGAATTATAAGGGTGTTCCAGTGTGCCAATCAGAATTGGTAAAAATAGGTCACTAGCCTGCAGTGATAATTTTAAAAGCAAAGCGAGCATAAGCACTGAGGTTCTGGTTAGCAGAGCCTCAGTGACTCAGTTAGGCCCCACACAGGGAACACATTCAGGCCACAAACTATGAGCACTGGGGTCCTGGCTAGCATGATCCCAATGAGACAGGCCAAAACAAACTGACACACAAGTACAAAATGGGGGTATCATGCCAGGCAAGATGGTAATTTCCTACAATCTCAAGCTGGAAGCATTGGAAAAAAGCAAGAACACATTTTTTAAATCTTTATTGAAGGTTCTGAGAAGCACTCTGACTCTTCCACTGAGAATTGATTCTGCCTCAAACCCTACTTCCCTTATTGCGGAAGACAAAAACCTCTCTTGTACTGGACATGCTGTTGGACATTGGATGAGGTGTCTGTAGTGAAGCAGCACAAGATGTCATAACCAGACCAGGTGCCCGAGAGAATATGTGGGCGGTCTATGTAAAACCGCCCTAAATACTTTTGGCCTGGCACGTTCCAGTTGGATCCCGAACTGATCCCTAGGCATTGTCCTATAGTATAACAACTAGATTGAGAAATAATTACATGAAAATGTTTGGCATCACCTGTGAGTGGTTGTCGTACAGATTTTATTTCTACACTCAGGTGAGATTTAAAATTTGTGGCTTTCCTAAATTATATTACTTCCTCTCAGGAGAGGGCACTGCACATCATATTTAGACTTGGTACACTACTGTTGGCCACTGACCTTTAGATGGACATGTGATTGATCCAGTTCAAATCTTTGGTGTGCAATGTCTCGACTGAAAGTCAGGAACATCTCTTAGGCCAGTATTTATACTTTTTTAGCGCCGCATTTGTGCTGCTTTTTGACGCAAAAGCGGCGCAAACTTACAAAATACAGTTGTATTTTGTGAGTTTGCGCCGCTTTTGCGTTAAAACATGACGCAAATGCGGCGCTAAAAAAGTATAAATACGGGCCTTATTCTTTTGTGGAACTAATCATAAAATAAGACCTAAATGTATTGTTCCCTTGTGCTGATCTTGGATGTTAAAAATGCCACACAGATGGAACCATTTCTAGATGATATTTCACCAACCATGGCCAAAATGTAGGTATGGAATTCAGCCCCTAAGGGGGTTCACCAGCAACCGGGGTACTGTCAGCTCCTATGTGCCTTCTGATTGTTGGCCCTGGGTGTCCCCTCCATAGGGAAGTAGAGGCCCACTACTTCTTTTTCTATTTACCATATGTGGCCCAGTGAAAGAAGTGAAATATACCCACAGGCAGGCTGTTGGATGTTATGCAGCAGAAAGAGGTTTTTGCGGATTTGGAATTCAGACACAAGAAGTATAATAGCTTTTGATGTGGCTTGTTTTCTCCTATCAAGTTGGTATGTGAGAATAAAAATGTTATATTTAATCTACACATTATTAACTGTGTACGCTTGTTACCTTTGAATGGACTATGGACCATACTTAAAAAAAATTATCTTTAGTATTTTAATGACAATTGAATACTTACTAATGTGTTTTTGAGTTACTAACTTTGAACCAATCTATTAGCTGGGTGTATTAACTACTGAACATGCTGGCTAGCGTTGGAAGAAAGAAATACATAGTTATCCATCGTGTATGTATTTCTTTTGCCAGTTTGGGGACCCTTTTCGGTCGAGCCCAGACAGCTTTTGCACTGTCAGGTGATCTGTTGTATTCAGTTTGTGGGCTTGTGACTCCTCCCCTTGCTTTTGATTAGTCTATGGACTGTCTTGTTAAATTTTTTTGCTCGCTAGTGGTTAACTTGGGTTTTAGCACCCTCCTTTTTGGAAGTTATTTACTCCCCTGGAGTATCGCCCTAGGACTTGTCGTCCTGCGCTACTTTTTATTTTACTTAGTGCTTCTGAACTATTTTTTTTAAGCCTTTAGAGCTTTTCGTGCAGTGCGCTTGCTTGTTTCTTCTGATATTTAATGATGCTATTTGCTTAATTACACTTGCATAGCTGAAAGGCTTGCTCCTTTTATGCCCTTTTTCGCTGATCTATGGAGGGTTTTTACAGCCCGTGTCTAAAAGTGTAATTTAGGGTAAAGCTTTTAAAAGTAACACGTGGTGTTTTATATCTGCCGCTTTCCACTCACTGCGGTTGGCGTGCTGGCTTGAGTCATTGCGGGTGCCATTCTTCCAAGGCTGTTTCTTGGAGCTGCCAGTTCATTGTGTAGAACACTTCTAAGGCCTGGTCCCCTTTTATACTCTTGGCACACCTATGGAGTGTTTGGAGAGCCCCTGGTTGACAGTGCATTATAATGATACATTTTTGTAGGTTGGCACATGGTGTTTGTGCTGTTATGGTTTCCCAAAGCTGCTGATGATTTACAATTATTAGTTTTTTTTTTTTGTTTAATTTTGGTAAAACCTAGTATAAATGTAGCACCCACACAGTAGAATTCAGTGTTATTTTTTATGTTACTTATACTGTTCCTACTGAATGCCTTTTGTTTCTGAGCATCAATTCTCGGGCTGTACTGTGAGATGGTAGTAAAATAATTAATGGGTTAATGGAAATGTTTGCAAACGTATTTGTAAAACACAGGCAGTTGCTTTTATTTAGGTGCAGTTTTTTAAAGCTGATTTTTAATAAAAAGTACGCTATTTATAGTCTTAAGTATTATCCAAATTTATGTTGGGAAGCGACCGGGTGTGCGGGTAATAACCAGTGTGTTATTGAATTTTTTAAGATTTTGTTTGAAACCCGGTTTAATGTTAAAACCTATTATTTAATTGTAGTTCAGACAGTGCTTCCATTGTCGTTTAGCTATTTCTTTGAGTCTAGGCAGCGCTTGCACCGCCACTTGATTAGTTACAAATTAAGCACGAGTTAGATGTGACTTTACATATATTAAAAATGCCTGAGATGGTTTTAGACTAACGCTGCTTCAATAGTCACATTGAACTGCAGCAGCAGCGCATTGCACTGGAAAGCTTTAGGCACATGCACATGATTATTTTCAAATTAGGCACTACAAGATTGAGCTAAAGGGGTTAAAAGTGGCTGTGCATTTATTAAAAATGCCTAAGATGGCTTCGGAATACTGGTGCCTTAGTATTCGCATTAAACTGCAACAGCCACGCATTGCAAAGGAACGCTTTAGCCACTGCCATGTGATTATTTACAAATTAAGAACTCTCTGCACTCGATGCCCACGGTCTGTGTCCAGGAGGCCCAACCAACCAGAGAGAGTTCTGAGGCGATTGTGAGCAATTGCCCACCCTGGGTTGACCCCTCCACGACGCCGCCTGCAGAGGGAATCTCAAGGACCCCCCTGACCGTAAAAGCTCCCGACGAAGATATCCGACTCCCGGAGATACACTGCCCTCGCAGCCCCCAGACCACCAAGAACCCAACCTCTGGTGCAGCTACGGTCAGAGGGCGGCCCTCCTCCCTGTCCAGCTTGTGGTTTGCCTGAGACAAACTCCTGCACCTCGCCTGCAGCATCTGAGTGACCCCCGCGGTCCACTCATAGAGAAGTATTGAAAACCTGATGCTTTGTTTGCACACTGCTCCCGGACGCCCGAGTGCCACTGAGGGTGTGTATTTGGTGCCTACTTCTGGCCCCTCTAGTGCTCCTCTAAACTCCCTAGTCTGCCCTCCGACCTCCGAGGACGCGGGTACTTACCTGTCTGCAGACCTGATTCTGAGTGCCACCGGTCTCTATAGGAGCCCATGTTAAATTTGCTTCAGCTTTGACCTCTGCACTCGGCTGGCCCCGTGTTGCTAGTATTGGGTGTTTGGGGTTAACTTGAACCCCCAGTGGTGGACTTCCTAACCCCTGGAGACTGAAACTGTAAATCAAGTACTTACCTCTAAACACTGTACTTCCTTTTCTTCCCCCAGGAACTGTTCTGAAATTGCACTGAGTGCCCATTTTTTAAATAAATATTCGCTGTTTTCTTAAAAACTGTTCACTTTGCTAAAGTGAAACAAAGTTACATTGATTTCCATTTTGAGTACTTACCTGCAACAGTATTTACTTCTGAACTGAGTCTTTTGGTTTTAGTAATAAACAATTAAAATATATTTTTCTACATAAAAACCTATTGGTCTGGAGTTAAGTCATTGAGTGTGTGCTTCTTCTATTGTCTGTGTGTGTATAACAAATGCTTTGCACTACCCTCTGATAAGCCTAACTGCTCGACCACACTACCACACAAGAGAGCATTGGTGTTATCTACTTTAGCCTCTGTTAAGCCTCAGGGGAACCCCTGGACTCTGTGCACACTATGGCCCTCATTACAACCCTGACGGTCGGTGATAAAGAGGCGGTAATACCGGCAACAAGCCGGCGGTAAAAAAATTGAATTATGACCATGGCGGAAACTGCCCACACAGACAGCCACTTTAATACACCGACCGCCACAGCGGTAGCAACAAGCACCACGGCGGTAACCACCAACGGCCAGGCGGAAGACGATGTACCACCCACTGTATTACAAGAGGCCTATCCGCCACCTTTTCTGGGGTGGTACCAACGACATCAAAAGCACAGCAGAAACAGTACACAGAAGACAAAGGACTCATCTCTGGAGACTCAGGGAAGGACCAGGCCGCCATGGAGCCCGAACTGCAGGTGTTCCCCATGCTGGTCTACCTCCTCCTACACCAGGAATACCAACGCTGGCGACAACGACCACGGTGAGTACTGCCGCCTAGCACACAGGGGAGGGGGAGGAAAAAGAGAGTGGCAAATACACACAACACGTAACACCCCCACCCCCAACACCATACACACAAACAGATGCAACAACATTACACATCCACCCTGTACCCCTCAGGAATAATGTAAGGACAAAAAGAAGTGATTGAAGTGAGGGTAATAAGATAAAATACTAGAAATACGTCCTCAAAAATCAAAACAGTATTTACATATATACAAATGGAGGGACACTGCCCAGTCCATAATGTCTGTGGACCACAGGGCCACATCACATAGGCCAATGCCCCACCTTACTCCTGCATCAACATGGACAGACCACTGCTGGGGCATCAGGTTGAAAATACAAAGGCACCTCAGGGGGATGGAGAATGAGGGGGCACCTCAGCCGGAAGATGGTACAACACCACTTGTCCTGGAGGGGGCAACATGCCCTGTGCGATGTCCTGGAGAGTGCAAAGCCAAAGTCTCTCAAGTGGGTGGTTTGCCCACTGCTTGGTCCTGGGGAGTGAAAAGCCACAGCCTTTCAAGTGGATGGTTTGCCCACTGCTTGGTCCTGTGGAGTGCAAACAACAGTCTCTCAAGTGGGTGGTTTGCCCACTGCTTGGTCCTGGGGAGTGCAAGGCCACAGTCTCTAACGTTGATGGCTTCTCCACTGGTTCTGGAGGGGGCTTTGTGCCCAGTGTGCTTCATCCTGGGAAGGATAAGGTGAGTGGATGGCTTCTTCCACTCATTCTGGAGGGGGCTTTGTGCCCAGTGTGCTTTAGGGGGTTTTGTGCCCAGTATGCTTCATCCTGGGAAGGAGAGGGTGAGTGGATGGCTTCTTCCACTGGTTCTGGAGGGGGACTTGTACCCAGTGTGTTTCATCATGGCAAGGAGGGAGTGAGTGGATGGCTTCTTCCACTGGTTCTGGAGGGGGCTTTGTGCTGCAGATCTTGGGGGGAGCAAGGTCACAGTCACTCACCTAGGTGTCAGACCCACAACGATTTGCAGTGGGCAGGATGCATTACAGTCCATGGAGGCAGGATTACACACTGCCCGCCGGCGGCAACGGCTGCTCAGTCGTGCAGTGCTGGTGTCGGTGCTACCATTGGTGGGGGGAGGCTCCAGCGTTTCCCCTGCAGCCTCAGACGGCTGCCCACTGGGGTTGCTGCTGCTGGCAGTGGTGCTGGTAGCGGTGCTGGTGGCGGTGCAGGTGGCTGTACTGGTGATGGTGCTGGTGTTGGTGCTGCCAGTGGTGGGGAAGGCTCCAGCCCTTCCCCTGCAGCCTCGGACAGCTGCCCACTGGGGCTGCTGCTGCTGGCAGTGGTGCTGGTGGCGGTGCAGGCAGTGGTGGGGGGAGGCTCCAGCCCTTCCACTGCAGCCTCGGATGGCTGAAGCGCCATGGTTGATGTTGGCGGCTCAAGTTCTGTCCCAGCACCAGGCCTCCTGTCCTTCCTGCCTGCAGGGGCAGGCCCTTTGCCGTCTGGTGGTGCCTCCTTGTCCTTGCCCTGCCATCTGGTGGCACCTCCTTGCCGCCTGGTGGTGCCTGCTTGCCCTTGCCAGCTGGTGGTGCCTCCTAGCCCTTGCCGTCTGGTGGTGCCTTCTTGCCCTTCCCCTTGTAAGCTGGTGGTGCCCCCTGTAGGAGGCTGGCCTGGCTTGTAGTGGGTACCAAGGGGTACTTACACTCTGTACCAGGTCCAGTTATCCCTTATTAGTGTAGAAGAGGTGTTTCTAGCATCTCAGGCTGATAGAAGGTAGCTATAGCAGAGCAGCTTAGGCTGAACTAGGAGACATGCAAAGCTCCTACTATACCACTGGTGTCATATGCACAATATTATAAGAAAACACAATACACAGATATACTAAAAATAAAGGTACTTTATTTTTATGACAATATGCCAAAAGTATCTCAGTGAGTACCCTCAGTATGAGGATGCCAAATATACACAAGATATATGTACACAATACCAAAAATATGCAGTAATAGCAAAAGGAAGTAATGCAAGCAATGTAAAGTTACAGTAGATTGCAATAGGAGCACATAAGTATAGGGGCAACACAAACCATATACTCCAAAAGTGGAATGCGAACCACGAATGGACCCCAAACCTATGTGAGCTTGTAGAGGGTCGCTGGGACTGTAAGAAAACAGTGAGGGTTAGAAAAATAGCACACCCCAAGACCCTGAAAAGTAGGTGTAAAGTGCACCTATATTCCCCAGAGAGCACAGAAGTCGTGATAGGGGAAATCTGCAAGGAAGACCAACACCAGCAATGCAACCAAAGTGGATTTCCGGACCTGAGTACCTGTGAAACAAGGGGACCAAGTCCAAGAGTCGTGACAATGTCGAGAGAGGGCAGATGCCCAGGAAATGCCAGCTGAGGGTGCAAAGAAGCTGCCACCGGATGGTAGAAGCTGTGGATTCTGCAAGAACGAAGAGGACTAGGAACTTCCCCTTTGGAGGATGGATGTCCCACGTCATGAAAAAGCTTGCAGAGGTGATTCCACGCAGAAAGACCGCAAACAAGCCTTGCTAGCTGCAAGGGTCACGGTTAGGGTTTTTGGATGCTGCTGTAGCCCAGAAGGGACCAGGATGTCGCCACTTGGATGAGGAGACAGAGGTGGTGCCCAGCAAGTTAGGGAGCCCTCACAGAAGCAGGCAGCACCCACAGAAGTACCGGAACAGGCACTTAGAAGAGGAGTGAACCGGAGTCCACCTGTAGTCAGAAAAGGGACCCCCACGCAGCCGGAGGACAACTCAGAAGGTTGTGCACTGCAGGTTAGAGTGTCAGGGACCTAGGCTTGGCTGTGCATGAAGGAAATCCTGGAAGAGTGCACAGGAGCCGGAGCAGCTGCAAATCATGCGGCACCCAGCAATGCAGTCTAGCGTGGGGAGGCAAGGACTTACCTCCACCAAACTTGGACTGAAGAGTCACTGGACTGTGGGAGTCACTTGGACAGAGTTGCTGAGTTCCAGGGACCACCCTCGTTGTGCTGAGGGGGGACCCAGAGGACCGGTGATGCAGTCTTTTGTTGCCTGCGGTTGCAGGGGGAAGATTCCATCGACCCACAGGAGATTTCTTCAGAGCTCCTGGTGCAAGAAGGAGGCAGGCTACCCCCAGAGCATGCACCGCCAGGAAACAGGTGAGAAAGCCAGCAGGATGAAGCGATACAAGGTTGCAGTAGTCGTCTTTGCTACTTTGTTGCGGTTTTGCAGGCGTCCTGGGCAGTCAGCGGTCGATCCTTTGGCAGAAGGTGAAGAGAGAGATGCAGAGGAACTCGGATGAGCACTTGCATTAGTTATCTGAAGAATTCCTCAAAGCAGAGACCCTAAATAGCCAGAAAAGGAGGTTTGGCTACCTAGGAAGGAGGATAGGCTAGCAACACAGGTAAGAGCCTATCGAAAGAGTCTCTGACGTCACCTGCGGGCACTGGCCACTCAGAGCAGTCCAGTGTGCCAGCAACACCTCTGTTTCCAAGATGGCAGAGGTCTGGAGCACACTGGAGGAGCTCTGGGCACCTCCCCTGGGAGGTGCAGGTCAGGGGAGTGGTCACTCCCCTTTCCTTTGTCCAGTTTCGCACCAGAGCAGGGCTGGGGGATCCCTGAACCGGTGTAGACGGGCTTATGCAGAGATGGGCACCATCTGTGCCCATCAAAGCATTTCCAGAGGCTGGGGGAGGCTACTCCTCCCCAGCCCTGACACCTTTTTCCAAAGGGAGAGGGTGTAACACCCTCTCTATGAGGAAGTCCTTTGTTCTGCCTTGCTGGGCCAGGCCTGGCTGGACCCCAGGAGGGCAGAAACCTGTCTGAGGGGTTGGCAGCAGCAGCAGCTGCAGTGAAACCCCGGGAAAGGTAGTTTGGCAGTACCTGGGTCTGTGCTAGAGACTCGGGGGATCATGGAATTGTCTCCCCAATGCCAGAATGGCATTGTGGTGACAATTCCATGATCTTAGACATGTTACATGGACATGTTCGGAGTTACCATTGTGACGCTATACATAGGTAGTGACCTATGTATAGTGCACGCGTGAAATGGTGTCCCCGCACTCACAAAGTCCGGGGAATTTGCCCTGAACGATGTGGGGGCACCTTGGCTAGTGCCAGGGTGCCCAAACACTAAGTAACTTTGCACCCAACCTTCAGCAGGTGAAGGTTAGACATATAGGTGACTTATAAGTTACTTAAGTGTAGTCGTAAATGGCTGTGAAATAACGTGGACGTTATTTTACTCAGGCTGCACTGGCAGGCCTGTGTAAGAATTGTCGGAGCTCCCTATGGGTGGCAAAAGAAATGCTGCAGCCTATAGGGATCTCCTGGAACCCCAATACCCTGGGTACCTCAGTACCATATACTAGGGAATTATAAGGGTGTTCCAGTATGCCAATGTGAATTAGTGAAATTGGTCACTAGCCTGTTTGTGACAATTTAGAAAGCAGAGAGAGCATAACCACTGAGGTTCTGGTTAGCAGAGCCTCAGTGAGACAGTTAGTCATCACACAGGGAACACATACAGGGCACATTTATGAGCACTGGGACCCTGGCTGGCAGGGTCCCAGTGACACATACACTAAAACAACATATATACAGTGAAATATGAGGGTAACATGCCAGGCAAGATGGTACTTTCCTACACCCCCTTGCCAGCTGGTGGTACATCCTTGCCCTTCCCCTTGGCAGCTGGAGGCACATCCTTGCCCCTCCCCTTGGCAGCTGGTGTAGGCACTCTGCCAGTTCTGATAGGTGATTCCTTGGAGCCTCTCACACATGCAGTAGCTGCATAAACTACAGTGGCCGTGGACTAGGGGGCTGAGGTGCTAGCCTGGGTTCTGCCCACCCTGGCCGACGTGAAGGATGGGGGAGGGGTACTGAAGAGGTCAATGACGGAGAGGAAAAGCTTCTTAGGGGCACTGGGGCGGGAAGCGGGTAAAGGTTTGGGAGTGGAGGAAGAGGGAGTGGTTGTAGGAGGTGTCTGTCTGCTGTGTTTGGGTGCAGGTGCATGGGCTGGATGCTGGTGTGTTGTGAGGTGGATTACTGTTGGGTGTCTGAGTGCTTGCGTTTCTGTACTTTGGGAGGAGGGGGCACAGTGGGAGAGGACACAGGGGATGTGTGCATAGATGTGGGGGTGGTGACTGCCAGTGAGGGGCATGTAGTGAGAGGCGTGATGGTGATGTAGGCAGTGGGTGTGGATGTAGTGCATGCAGGTATGAGTGGAGACGCAACTGGGAGGGAGGTGGATGACGAGGAGGAGGGGGACACAGTGGAGGCAGTAGATGGTTGTGTGTCTGCATCTGGATGGTGTTTGTGTGAGTGCCTGTAGGATGATGTGTGGTGCTTGTGTTTGCCTGAGCCACTCCTGTGCGTTGTCTTGGCTGCATGCTGGTCTGAATGTGTTCTTGGGATAGGTTGGGGTTCAGGGGAATGGGAGTGGGCAGAGGAAGTTGGAGGGGGGAGGCTAGAGACAGGAACAATGGCTGCCATCAGGGAGAAGGCCAGAGCATTGAATGAGCTCTGTTGGGCCGCCATGCCAGAGCTAATGTCCTCCAGGAATGCATTTGTTAGTTGCAAATGCCCTGCCAGCCCCTGGATGGCGTTCAGTATGGTTGACTGCCCACAGAGATGGACACGTGAGGTCAATATCCTCCTCACTCAGAGCAGCAGGGTTAACTGGGGCAGGGCCTGAGGTGCCAGGGGCGAAGGAGATGCCCACCCTCCTGGGTGAGCGGGCACGGGAAACTCGCTGAAGGGCTGCTGGGAGGGGGATGCTGGTACGGGGGTGGCAGCTGTAGTTGGGGTGGCCACAGAGCTGTCCGCCATCACTAGGGAGCTTCCATCGAAGGAGGTATCACTTCAGAACTGTCCCCTCCTGTCTCCACTGTGGTGCTCCACTTGCCCTCCGTCCCACGGGTTCCCTCACCGTCGGTGGATTCGGTGCCTCATGGGCCATGTGGGATGCAGCTCCTCCGCCAGATAATGCTAATGCACATAAGGACAGGATGACAAAACAAAAAGGGGGGGAGAGACAGAGGATACACTTGGTCAATGGCAGCAACAACACCCCAGTTGGCGTACACAACACACAGGGAACAGCACTAGGCAATGCACTACCAGTCACAATGCTAGTCACCATGCCATGGACAGTAATACCTAACACCAATTGCAGCATACCTGAGACCCAGAGAGCCCTGCCCAGTAGTGGATGCCCACTAGCTTTGTTGAAGGTGGAGCTCATCAGCCCCTGGCCAACATGGAACCTACCCTGCAATGTCCGGCCTGGGCTAGGGGCACCAACAGGCGCACATCCCCCACCAGGAGACCACCCCACCATGCCCCAAATAGTATTTTGGGAAACTGTACTCACCCCCTTGTGGCTGCTGTGATACCCTCAAGCGCCCATCCAGCTCCGGATAGGCCACCACCAGTATGCAGAACATCAGGGAGGTCAGGGTTCGACGGGCACCCCTTCCTCATCGGGAGGCCATCCCCAGCTGGGCCTCTGCCATCTTCTGTGCCCAGCGTCTCAGGTCCTCCCACCGTTTGCGACAGTGGGTTCTCCACCTGCTGTAGACCCCCAGGGTCCGCACCTCCTTGTCGATGGCACGCCATATACCCTTTTTCTGATGTGCGCTGACCTGCAGAGAAAATACACATAGAAAAAGGGTATCAGTCATACTGTCCGGCCTGTTACACTAATTGCCCACCATATCCCTCCCTAGAAAATGGCGGTCACGTCCACAGCGGTGCGTGCCATCACTGGAGGTATACATCACCATTGGCTACTGTAACCCATAGGGTCCATAGACAACCAATAAGGAGTTGCACTGCGGTACTCGACCGCCTCCCGCAACGGCCCACAACGTCAGCGGCATTACCTTATTTCCACCTGTCCATCCACACAGGACAGGCGGGCACCACTTTAGGGGGGGCAGGCCATGGCACCTAACTGCGTCACAGCACACATGGGCACCATTTGGGCCTATACATCAACATACTGTTTCTGTCACAACATGCAATGCACTGTACATTTTGGAAATGTTGAATACTGACCAGATGCTCATATGTGCCCCCTAGATTACAACCGTTGCGGATGAATAGGAGATGGAGACATCCCCCCATGTACAGGCCCCTGGTGGACTTGGTAACAATGGAGGACAGGCACATTATCCTCACCTACAGACTTGACAGGGCTACAATCCAAGAGCTGTGTGCCCGATTGGAGCCAGACCTGATCTCTGTTATCTGTCACTCACTGGGATCCCCCCTCTTGTGCAAGTCCTATCTGTGCTCCATTTCTTAGCAACTGGTTCCTTCCAAGTGACAGTGGGCCTGGTAGCAGGAAAGTCTCAGCCAATGTTCTCAATAGTGCTGCCCAGAGTGTTGTCTGCCCTGATGAAGCACATGTGCAGCTACATTGTTTTCCCCCAGGTGGAGGATTTGGCCACAGTGAAAGCGGACTTCTATGCAATGGGACATATGCTCAACATTATTGGGGCAATAGATGGTACACATATTTCCTTTGTTCCCCCCCTGGAGAAATGAACAGGTGTTCAGAAATCGAAAGAGCTTTCACTCTATGAATGTACAGATAGTGTGCCTGGCGGACCAGTACATTTCCCATGTGAATGCAAAGTATCCTGGGTCTGTGCATGATGCCTTTATCCTGAGGAATAGCAGCATCCCATATGTGATGGCTCAATTCCAGAGGTACAGGGTGTGGCTAATAGGTGAGCCCATGGTCCCCATCCAGTATATGTTGGTGTGTACGTATGGGTTTGCCCTAAGGGTTAATGTCTGGCTAACAGGTATCCCTTGGTATTTGCAGGTGACTCTGGTTACCCCAACCTCTCATAGCTACTGACCCCAGTGAGGAATCCCAGGGCAGAGGAACGTTACAATGAGGCACATGGGTAAACAAGAAGAATTATAGAGCGAATCTTCGGCCTCCTGAAGGTCAGATTTCTGTGCCTCCATTTAACAGGTGGTTCCCTGTGCTACTCACCCAAGAAGGTGTGGCAGATCGTCATTGCATGTTGCACAACCTTGCCTTATGTCGCCAGGTGCCTTTTCTGCAAGAGGATGAGGCTGGAGATGGCCCTGTGGCAGCAGTGGAGCCTGTCGACAGTGACGAAGATGAGGCAGAGGATGAGGATGCGGACAATAGAACAGCAATCATTCAACAGTACTTTCAGTGACACACAGGTAAGACACTGTAACTTCACCTTCCTTTGCAATGTCGTATTGTAAATTTTCACTGGCAGGCTGTTATTCCCACTACTATGGCCACTTACTGTACCCTTTGACATGTCTATATACAGATATCTGTGCCCCACTCTGGCTCCTGGTGTATTGACAGCAGCAAACTACAAGTCATACCTATGTATACATTACTGTACAGTTGAATTGTAATGTATACAGATTGTTAAATGAATACATAGTTCAATCACTTGAACTCAATACTTGTATTTTTTTTTACAAAGATGTTTATTCATGTGCTAATATGTATATGGGGTATTGCTATAGGCTGGGGGGGTGGAGGAGAGTCCAGGTAAGAGTTCCAGTCTATTTGTATCACAGGTACATTGTCCAATGGGGCATAGGAAGTGGAGCAATGGCAGTTCAAGGTGGACAGGGTGACAGAGTGGGACACAAGGGTGACAATCAGGAGAGTTTTATTTCCTGAATGGGGTCTTGGCAGTGTTCTCTGGCTTCTGCCTGGATCGCAGGGACCGTTTGCGGGATGGTTCTCCTTCTGCAGGGGGTGGGGTGCTGGTGGCCTGTTGTTCCTGTGGCGGGGCCTCCTGTGCATTAGCGTCAGCCGGAGGTGGAGGGCTGTTCATCAGTTTGGCTAGTGTCAGGGGCCCGTTGGTGTGCCACTGCCTCCCTCATGGTGTTGGCCATGTCTCCCAGCACCCCTGCATTGCTGACCAGGGTGGTGTTGATGTCCCCCAGGTCCTTCCTTATCCCCAGGTACTGTCCCTCCTGCAGCTGCTGGGCCTCTTGCAACTTGGCCAGTATCTGGCCCATCGTCTCCTGGAAATGGTGGTATGCTCCCAGGATCTTGGTGAGTGCCTCGTGGAGAGTCGGTTCCCTGGGCATGTCCTCCCCCTGTTGCACAGCAGTCCTCCCAGCTTCCCTGTTGTCCTGTGCCTCTGTCCTCTGAAACTTGTGCCCACTGCCACTGACCCCAGGTCCCTGATCGGCCTGTGTTTGTTGGGTGTCCACGGGTCCCTGTAGTGGTGGACACACTGCTGATTGACGTGTCCTGGGGACAGAGGTATGGGCCCGCTGGGTGGGTGCTGTGCTGGTGTTTCCTGAGGGGGGACGCTCAATGGTGGTATGGGACTGTGCCTGGGTAACCGACTGACCGGAGGTCCCTGATGGGCCAGGTTGGTCATCCTGATCCAGACGAGCAGAGCTATTGTCATCACTGTGGGCCTCTTCTGGGGTTGGACTGGATGTTGCTGGTACCTCCTCTCCGGTGACATTGTGTGGGGGACCTGTGGGGATGTAAATGCAGTGTTATTGTTTCTGCGTGTGACATCTTGTACATGGGTGTGTTGCCCTGTAAGGTTGTTATTGCCCTGGCAGTTTAGGCTTGTGTGAGTGGTGATTTGAATAGGTGATTGTCTCAAGTGTGCATGCCTCGGTGATGGGTGTCCATGTAGGTCTGTGAGTGGTGTCCATGCATTGGTGTTGCATGCAGGGCTTGGTATTGGGATGGGTAGGTTGTGATCGTGGGGTGTGTGGGAGGTGATGGAGTGATGGGAGTGAGGGTAGGGGTATGTGATGGCATGCAGGTAGGGGGGTGATAGTAATAGAGATTTGACTTACCAGTGTCCAGTCCTCCTGCTACTCCAGCCAGACCCTCAGAATGCATTATTGCCATACTTGCTCCTCCCATGTTGTTAGTTGTGGGGGAGGAGGTGGGGGTCCACTGCCAGTTCTCTGTCCTGCTATCTGGTGTCTTGCAACCACGTAACGCACCTTCCCCGTAGGTCATTCCACCTCTTTCTTATGTCATCCCTTATTCTGGGGTGCTGTCCCACGGCGTTGACCCTGTCCACGATTCTCCACCATAGCTCCATCTTCCTAGCGATGGATGTCTGCTGCACCTGTGATCCGAATAGCTGTGGCTCTACCTCGATGATTTCCTCCACCATGACCCCTAGCCCCTCCTCTGAGAACCTGGGGTGTCTTTGTGGTGCCATGGGTGTAGTGTGAGTGGTGTGTGTGAGGGTGTGTGGGGTGATGTGTTGGGGTGTGTGCTGTGGGGTGCGTGGATGGTGTATGGGTGATGGTGTTCTGTGGCTCTGGTTGTGTGGGTGCTCTTGCTGTATCTCTCTCTAGTGGCATTGTTGTTACTCATAAAGGGTTGTGGGTAATGTGGATGTGTGTTTTATAGTGGTGTGGGTGTGAGGGTGTGGTGTGTGTATGTGTGTCAGGTGTGTATAATTTGAATTGTCCAATGTGGTGTTGTTTTATATGTGTGTGTGTATTTTGAGCATGGCGGTATGTACCGCCAACGGTTTACCGCGGTTGAATGTCTACCACAGTGATTTGTAGGTCATAATGCTGTGGCCGTAGTTCTGTTGGCGTAAAGGTGTGGGTTTTGCTACCGTCATTTTATCACTGACCTTTGGGCTGGCGGACTTGTGTGTGTGTGTGCATAGTGACGGATTACTATGTGTTTGTCATAATATGGGTAGCGGTATACCGCCGCAGTGGCGGTATGTTGGCGGCAGCCAGCATGGCGGTAAGCAGGCTTACCGCCAATGTCGTAATGAGGGCCTATATCTTATTTTGATATAGTATATACAGAGCCAGCTTCCTGCAGTGTGCATTAGTTTTGGTTACAGAACTGAGACCCCTGTAATCCACACAAAACCTCATTTCCTTTTTCTTTCCTTTAGATTGAGGTTTGGGGACTAAACCGACTGGACTAGCCCATGGACTCCCTGAGGGTTCAATGACACCCAAATCCAATATATTTTTTAATTCTTCTTGTATGCTCTCCCTGACATGGTCTGACTGTCTGTAAATTTAGTTTTTGACAGGCAAGCTGTTACCAGTGTCCACATAATGGGCACACCAATCAGTATTCTCAGGGGTCAGGGAGAATATCTAATTATACTGGTTCAGGACTTGCCTGCAATGAATCTGCTGTTGTTCTGAGTGGGTGTCTGCTAAGACCACTCCATCCACAGAACCATCTTGTGGGTTGCTGGAGAGGAGATCAGGGAGAGGCTCACTCTCTTCTTCCTGTTCCTCATCTGTAACCACGAGCAGGATCACATCAGCTCTTTCATGATATGGTATTAGATGGTTGACATGTATGATTATTTTGGGATTTGTGCAACTGCATAGGTTTACCAAATAGGTGACTTCCCTTTTCTTTTCAAGAATGTGATAGGGCCCAGACCATTTGTATTGGAGTGCCCTTGGAGCAACAAGCTCCAACACCCAAACTTTTTGCCTAGGTTTGAACTCTACCATGGCAGCTTATTGGACATACCAGAGCTTTCGCACCTCCTGGCTGGCCAGAAGATTTTGGCTTGTTTTCTCTATCTACTCTGCCACATTGAACGTAGGCTAAGTATATAGTCCACAATGTCTTCTTTGGGCTGTTTAATAGGTTTCTCTCAGCCTTCCTTTACAAGACATACTGTTACCCTAACAGGATTCCCAAACAAAAGTTCAAATAGAAATAACCCTACTCCCTTTTGTTGCACTTCCCTGTAGGCAAAAAGCAGACATGAAAATAAGACATCCCATCTCCTAAGTTTTTCAGGGAGTCCTTCAATCATGCCTTTTAGGGTCTGGTTAAAGTTTCCAACCAAACTATTTGTTTGTGGCAGCATGAACTCATAAGTCACACCACATTCCTTTCAACTGTGTTTTAAGTATGCAGACATGAAGTTAGAAACTCTGCCTGATACTACCTCCTTAGGGAACCCTACTCTGGTACAAAAATACCCAGAAGGGCCTTTGCAACTGCAAGATCAGTAATGGTCCTATAGGGTATAGCCTCAAGATATCTAGTGGCATGATCCACTACCACTAGGATATATTTGTACTGATGCTGTTTGATGGTCAAGGGGGCAGACAATGTCAATCCCTACCCTTTCAAAGGGAACCCCAACCACAGGCAGTGGCATTAAGGGGCTCATTACCTGTCCACCTGCCTTGCCACTGGTTTGGCAGGTAGTGCAGGACTGATAAAGGTCCTTCATTTTTTGGGACATTCCTGGCCAGTAAAAGTGGTTAAACAACCTACTCCAAATTTTACTTTGGCCCAAATGCCCAGCTAGGGGAATGTCATGGGTTAGTGTGAGGCGAAACTCTCCGAACTGTTGAGGAGGTACTACCACCCTCCTGGTTGCACCAGGCTTAAGGTCTCTGGCCACAGTGAGCAGGAGTCCATCCTCCCAGTAAACCCTATGGGTACCACTGACACTACCTTTTTCTTCCTGTGCAGCATGCTGCCTCGGGCCTTCAATTATGGGACAGGTTCTCTGCCCCTGGCACAGATCCCCACTAGAGGATCACCCTGGGCCCAAGAGCTCTGGGCGGTAAGGCCCAAGCTCTGCAGGCTCATTTCCCCCTGGGAATGGCAATTCTTCTTCCTGGGAAGACGGGTTCTGATTTGTGAACTGATTTGAAGCTGGTTCCCCAGTCTTCTTGCCATTTGTCTTAGGGGGCTTGTTCACTATTTCAGAATCCAGCTCTCCTTCTTCTCTGTGAAGTTTACTGTGTGCCCTGGTCTTGACACAGGCCCATTCTGGGATCTCAAGTATGGCTGCACGGGTTGACAGTTCTACTTCAGCTCAGGGGGAATGCCTTAGGTCATTTCCAAGCAGGCAATCTACTGGCATGGATGAGGACACAACTACTTTTTTCTGCCCTACTACTCCCGCCCAATCAAAGGTTACCATAGCCATGGAATGGGACCTTGTCTCGTTGTCAGCATTGGTGATAGGATAAGATTTCCCTACCAGGAACTGATTTGAGTGGACCAAGGGCCAATGTAGCAAAGGTTTTTACCCATTCTGTGTCTATGGGAAAAAGTGTTCGTACATATGGCCCCAAGTGCTGAGTTACCATGGTAACACTAGCTCCTGTGTCCCTCAAGGCTTCAACTTTCTCCCCATTAATTAAAGGGTGGTGCCTGTATTTTTGCATATTACTTGGCCAGGCAGCACAAGATAATTGTACTCCTCCCTCAGTGACTAATGTTGCCTCTGTGGGATCACTCACATGGTCAGGCCACACCTCTGATCCCACCTGGAGATTAGTTACTCGATTTACTGCAGGTTGGCTAGAGGCATTCCAATTGTTTTTACAGCTATGATCTCCAGGTTGGTGTCTTGCAATCATAGCACCAAGCTTTGTTGGGATCAAAGTTCTTTCCTTTTTACCCAACCCTAGACTGTGAGGAGGCTCTGGGCCCAACCTCCAGTGTAGGTTTTTTGGGACCTTGAGAAGACTTTTTATTTGTGTTTTGACTTCCACCTTTCCGTTGGAGGGGGGCTCTTTAGCCTCTTTCTCATGGTCTCCCCCACCAGTAGTAGTTTTGGTTACCATCGTTTTGACTCAGTGGTCTGCCTTCCTCCCCAACTCTTGAAGGGAAAGTGTACCTTTGTCTACCAGGTATTGAGATAGCCTCTTATTTTAAACGCTAGTCAGCAGATGCTCCTTCATGAATAGGTTATACAGCTCATCATAATCTTGTACCTTGCCACCAGCTAACCAACCACCCATAATTTTGGCTGAATAGTCCCCAAACTCTACCCAAGTATTGGCTCTAGGTTTTTTGAGCTTCCCTGAACTTTATGTGGCACCTTTCAGTTGTAAATCCAAATCCCTAAATCAGGGCACCCTTTATAAGGTCATATGATTTAGAATCTGCCTCATTCAGTCTTAGGAGTCTATCCCTGCACTTTCCTGAGAATAATTCACATAACAGTGTGCAACAGTGTTTTTACCAATTTCCCACCCAATGCAGGCTCTTTCAAAGGCAGAAAATCATTTCACTATATCATCCCCTTCTGTGAAGGGTGGACAACTCCTTTTGGGAGTTTAAGATTGAAAGGTCTCTCTTTCAATACTTGGATGCTGCCACCAGAGATGGTTCCTAAGCCAAACTCTTTTCTCTTGGTTTCAAATTCCAAAAGCTGAGCCTCCAGGGCCAGTCTTTTGGTTAGCCTGGCTAAGACCAGGTCTTTCTGTGTGGGTGCCCTAGTGCTAGGGCTACAGGAGCTACCCTCATCCCCACTGTCCACATGGCCCTCTTTTCCCCCAGAGACTTCATCATTTACTCCATCTGTGGGGTGATCTTTCTCATGCTGGGACACATAAAACTTGAGCTAATCTGAGGTGGGACTTTTCCCAGTACGAATCTGGTACATCCGGCAGAGTTTTGTTAACTGGTCAAATCTGTTTGCCTGGTAAGGGGCCAGGTTGAGCTCCTGGCTCTGGTTCTTTGAATCAGACATGCTTACTTTACTAAAGTTGGGACCTTTTTATAAATTTGGAACCCCTTTTACAATAGGCCAACAAAAGTAAGGACTTTTAAACTTCTGCTAGTAATGTAGGGACCTAACCAGGGCCCTAACAGTTATTTCAAAAATGTGCAAACATTTTAGTCAATTGGAAACAAAAATGCAATTAAGCTGAAGACAATATAGAGAATTATTAATGTGTTCACAAATTGATAAGGTGGTATCAGCAATTGCAAACTCTTTATCCCACCACTGCCACCAAATATAAGAGACTGGCTCTCTTTGCAGTGTGCAAAGCTAGGCACACTGTGCAGAGTCTGGGCAACCACACGTTGGTTTACAGAGGTAAAAACTAGACCACCTAATGCTCTAATGTTTACAGTAGCTTGGTTGAGCAGTTAGGCTAATCTTGGAGAAGTGCAAAGTATTTTTTGTACTTGGCGTATCAATGAAGCAAGGCAAACTAAAAAGAATACCTCAAGACAAATTTACAAAAAATACTTCAGGTTTTTCTAAAATGTTTAAGAACAAGATCATCAAAATTGAGGAATCACATTTTAAGTTATTAATTTTCAAATTTTAAAAAATGTCTCAGTCCTGTGCGAAAATACACCCCATAGGAAACAATCGAGATATAGTTTAAAAATGCATATAAAATCAGGCAATACATTTACCAAGCTCTCCTTTTGTAGATATGTCAAGCGTGTTGGTGGGCCTATGGACAAGCTGGGGATGTTTGAGTTACTCCTGGTTTCAGCAGGAGCAGCTGCAGAATGTTATGGATCCGGAGCAAGGCCATTGCGGGGGACCACTTGGAAAAGCACTGCATAGGTGGACTTCAAGGTGTGTCCGGTGAGTCCACTTGGAGTGTCACGGTCACAAGGGATGGGCCCTTAGAGCACAACTAGATCTTCAGTGCAGGGCACAGGGCAGCCGGGTGCAGAGCGAATCTGTGATCCAGGAGCTGTGCACAAAGGTGCCCTTGGAAGTAGGAGGTAGGTCACATTGAGAGTCTCTTGCAGGTCAGCAGGGCACTCTGGTGGGAGGTCCTCGGGTTTTCTGAAGTTCCTTGACTGGGGCTTCTTGGTGGCCATTTTTCAGTTGAGGGGAGACTATTCTTCTGAGAGTCCAATGTGGAGTGACCATTTCCTGGGGCTATTGCACAGTTTGGCTACTGGAGGTCACAGTGCCACCAAACGTAGCATACTTACAGGGTTTGTCCTCACTGGCTGTCAGGTGGAGTTTGGTCCAGCAGCAGTGTCCAGTTCCCTGGTCATCAGCCAGTCAGTGAAGTGGACTTCACTGGTCTTCTGGTCTTTGTTACAAGAGAATGATGCCTTCATTCTGAAGGGAGAACTTCAGTGATATTCAGAAGTGTGGAGATCCTCTGGGGGTTTGTAGAGTCTGTCTAATGTGTGAGCAACCTCTTGGCATCGATTGTCGAGTCCTGGGTGCAAAAGGCAGGGTTTGGCGCCTTCTTCTTGTGCATCAGGAATTCAGTTCTCAAGCCTTGTTCTTCTTTTTTTCTGGTCTTCTTTTGTCCTTGGAATCTGATTCTCTGGTTTAGGGGTGCCCACTAAATACTGTATTTAGTGGGTGTTTAGGGAAATATCTAGTAGTGACCAATGGGTTATCTACCTTACGTTGGCTACACCCACTAAGTGACCACTTTCTGTGGGCAGACGTCACTTCCCTACACCTGATTGCCTATTTTCCTTCAATACAAGATAGAGGAAAATGAAATGAAGGGGTCACCTCACATGCAACACCTTAGGGGTGGTGCAGGCAGGGGCTGACCACTCCTCCTGTCCTTTGTGTGTTTTTCCACTGTTGCTCCTGCTAAAATTGGGGGTTTGCATTGGGGTGGCCATCTGCTGCTAGCAGCTGGCTTGGGGGTCGAGTTTCAAGGAAGGTAAGCCCTTTAGAACTCACTAGTAGGGCAGTGCGCATTCCTGGGGGGAGGTGGATGGAACCTCTGTCCAGGAAGGGCTTTGTTCTGGGATCCAGAGGGCAGGATCTCTCACCCCAAGGTTCCAGAATCTTGTCTGGTGGTGGCTGGCTGGTTGTGATCAGCCAGCAACCATGCCAGGGTAGTCAGCTTTTGCAGGGGGCACCTACAAGGGTGCCAGAACCCTGGGTACATTTTGTAATAAATCCAATAGAGGTAAAGGTTTGGGATTATCATTCTGAGTTGTTTGATATCAAACAACCCAGGGTTTAGAGTAGCCATCATGTAGCTGTTTAACTGGTTCTGACCAGTGTCCAGCACATGCATTTAAAATGGCTGTTCTGTTCTCTTTATATGTCCTAGGTTTGGCAAGGACACAGTAGGGGCATATTGCTCATGCATCTATGCCCACACATACAGTATAGTGCACCCTGCCTTAGGGCTGCAAGGCCTGCCACAGGGGTGACTTAACTATATTGCATGCAGTGTGTAGTGGACAGGGCACACAAGCTGTGTGCCATGTGGAGTTTGCATTTTAGGATTGCACCAGGATACCCAGCCCACAATGGTAGTACTGGGTGCTTCTGGATGCATGGTCCTACATGGTCCTACAGGGTGGCACAATCTGTGCTGCTGCCCTCAGGGGGCTACCCTTAGTACTCTATGCCCTGGGTACCCAAGTACCATTTACTAGGGCTTATAGTGGCAGCTAAAGGTGTTGACAATTGTGCCAATGCTTCACAACAGTTTTGGGTAAGAGATATGGCCAGGAAACCTCATTGGCAGGGGCCCTGGGCACTATGGGCACTAACAACTTTGAGACCCCATGAAATACTAGGCACAAAGTGGGGGCTAACCATGACAAAATAGGTATTTTCTCACACTAGCCAGTTAAGAGACCATATGCTGTCTGGCACCCCTGCAACATCTGAAGGCCTGGTGCTGTTGCAAATCCAGTGGAGGACATGCTGTCGCTGTAGAAGCAAGAACATGATTCAAGCCAAAGTCTGCACCTGCCTGAAGAACACCCCACATGATCCAGGTCCAGCATTAAAGTGACCGTTGTACTGCGAGAGAAAGGTGCTGCAGAAGGAATGGCAATTAAAAGGTGGATGCATAATGGTAGCCTCCAGTCTTGTAATGAAATCCCTCGACACCTAAGAAAAGGAAAATGGGAACAGAGCATATGATAATGGTGTCTAAATTTGATCCCTTGAGCAATTCCATCGGAAAAATTGTCAAAAGACACTGGAATTTAATAGACATAGTGAAAGCTGGCCTGGCAATGGTGCTTTAAGTTCTGTTGAAATACAAACCACTGACCTGCTATGGTGCTTTACATTCAGGTGTACACTGTCTATTGGGCTATACCTTTGGGTCCCTGTAAGTGCTGCAGCCATAATACGGCGCTTTAAAGCTGGGTACTGTGGACCGGTCTATGAGCCTTTATGTACTGGGGCATAGTGAGTACTGGCTGCCCTATGGGGTGCACTATAGCACTTTAGATGCAGGGAGAATGTGAGACCTGGTCTGGGCACAGCGCTTCATGCACGGGGCAATGTGGAAAACTATGATGCTTGACATAAGGCTCGGGTGTTGGAGTATTTTATTATTTCTTTTATCAAAACTACCAGTAAAAGCTGTTATTTTATAGGTGATATAGTTGTGCAGTACAACTTTTTAAAAGATCCAGGTGTTTTTCATTCCCTGCCCATCCCGGGGCTCAGGTGTGGGGGACCTTTTGTGGCTGTTCTATTGCTGTTCAGAACCTGCCCTGTTTCCTCAGTAATTCAAGGCTGGAGCATGTGTCTAGGCACTATATTTGTGAAAGGAAGGAGTGCCTTGTGAATAGCTTGGCCTCTGTCTTGTATACTGTTTGCCAGTGCCATCTGTAGGTTTTATGAAGCCCTGCGTAGGACATACTATGGGGCCCCTATTCACAACACCATTAAATGTGTTACTTATTTTCTGTGACTGGTGAGCTTGGGTAACCAGGAGAGGGAGCTGAAAAGAGAGAAGGGTAGGGATATACTGATTTCTGAGGCAGAGAGAGATGAGATTCTATAATGTAGAGGTGGAGAGAGATGAAGTAGACAAAGGTGAGGTTGAAAAAGAAGGGAGTGGCAGAGACAAACAGAAGACAACAGGATGTAAAAGTAAGTTCAAGGGAGGTAGAAACAGTATTGTAGGGAGGGAAAGATGATAGAACAAGAATTGAGTGAGTGCAGAAAGAAATGTAAGTAGAAAGGTAGAACGTGGTGAGCTGTGGATAGGTAGCAAGAAGCAGAGAAGCGAGTAGGTAGAGAAAGGTTGACATAAAGAAAGTAACAGGAGAGAGAAAGACTAAGAAAGAAGTGAGAGGGCAAAAAACAGACAGAGAATAAGAGAGAGTCTGAGGACTATGGACTTTAACAGCCTCTCCATCCCTGGAAGGCACGGGCAATGGGTAGCTGCCCACTTTCCCACATCTTCCAGAACCTCCTCTATGTCTTGATTCATGCAGCAGTATTATTGGCAGATTTGAAAGATATGGATGGGTAGCTGTAGTCAGTGCTGGAATTGGAAATAATTTACTCCAGTACCCCATAAACTGAGGGTCACGGGGTCACAGAGGAAAGGAAGTGGAGTCAAGAGGGGCGGAGATTGAAAAATCACAGATTCTTACTCCCAGCGTATAAATGTATTTATAAAAACCTGGTTAAAAGAAATTGACAACAAGTACAAATGTGGCAGGAAATCTCTTCTAGGTTAATTACTTGGTCACAGAGAGGCTACGTTGTAAAATATCTTACAGGGTTAAGACACCAGCTGCAGAGATCTTTGTGTGCCCAGCCAGCCGGCTGGAAGTAACAATAACAAAGCCCCCTCATGCCTGCAGGTTGCTGTGTGGTGGATCCTATTTAGTTTTATTGGGACTCGAGAGCTTAGCTTAGCCTTTGGCTTGCAGGCCTATGCCCCCATATAGTGACTTTTAACCTACTTAACTTGCTCTGTCTTAGCCTATTTATTTCTTTCTTCCAAAATGGCTCCTATGTTTATAGTTAGGAAGATGTTTTGATTTCACGTTATCAGTGTCATTCTGTGAGGGCTCATTAGCAGCGTCAAAGACAAATACCATCGTCAGGTGTCCTACCAGGTCTGTATAAATACATTTCAGACAGACAAGATTATCAGAGGCATTCCTACCAAATGCATCAACGCTTTCTATGCTACACATCGCCTTGATGCAGACCCAGCCTTCGTGTCCTCACTGAGTCTGATCTAGAGACCTCATTCGAAGGTAAGAAAGGTTGGGGGACACGTCTCATGGATATGGTACTGGCAGATTAGGTTTAACACAGCCAGCTCTCTTTAGGTTAGAGATTAGGTTCTCCATGCTAGTTTATTAGGAAGTCTGTTTCTTGCATTGTTCATTATCCTACTCATTGCAGCCCATGCATTTTACAGTAGACTACAGTCTTCTTAATAAAGCCTATTGAAAACTTTACTGCATCTCCTTCATTCCCTGTGTGTGACTGAGACTTATTGATCATGTGAGAAAAGGGTACTCTCATTTAACCACGACTCCCCTGAGATGTCGCACTCTTGAGTCCCTGTGTGAAGGCTACCAGAAATCACCTTTAACTGTTTATGTTATTGGTGAGGTACTGCTTGTGAGCCGGGAGGGCTGGGCCGACAGTTGCGACTTGTTGTAGGATTGGCCTAGTCACCTACAAACAAAAGTGCTGTCATCCTTAAACCAGCAGTGTTGCCTAGAGCAAGAGTCCAACTATGACAGCTGCTCCTAAAGGAACGCAGATAGCGTGCAGATGCTGCTGAATTGTGCCCTAGTGTCAGAAAATGACACCAGGACAAATACAGCATATTCCCTGCAAGAAACAATGGCCATGACCGGGATCCAGAACAATTCCTCTACTTTCCAGCATTGGCTGTACTTCACCCAACACCTAGTGGCACGTTTATAGGGTTGTTATATTCACTGTGCACTTTCAATGCTGTTCCAATGTCGTGCACCATTCCTCATCGGAGTTCAGTTACACAGGACACATTGCAACAAGATCACGTTTCACTCCTCCCTTTTCACTGGCATCTGCTGGTGTGATGTCCATCTGTTGTGGACTGGAGACAAGGGCGCAGTGAAGCACCGGCCATATTAACTGAACAGAGCAATTGGCATAACAATAGCCCCCCAGCCACCGCAGTGCGGTGGGGGGCTCTGAGCTCCAGGAACCCCCCCCATGGAAATTACCTCTCTTTACACATTGTGAGACTGAAGTTTGCGATAAGCGAGAACATAGAAATGCATGTCATTTACAACAGTGTTGTAACTCACACACAGGATGGCGACATCTGTGTAGACGTGACAGTTTTGATTGTTGTGGATGTAAGGCAAGGGAACATTATGACAGGATGTCTACCTGTGTCTACCTGTAGTGATCAAACAGTTCATGCTGGCTGAGGTGTCTCAGGGAACGAGCAAATGTACAGAGCCATTTTTTTCTCATTCCCACATGAAAAGTCACACATTGTGGGAAGACATTAAAAGAAGGAAAGTCAGGTGTAAAGGAGGCACCATATGGTTCCTGAAGTCCACTCCTTCTCAGCTCTGCCCTGCAACATCAAGGTGGCCAGGGTTAGAAAGGAGGCCACGTTTCAAGTCAATTTGTATGGCTTGACACAATACTATATTGTGCAATGTACAACAGTCAAATGCAAACTAGAAAATTTTATTAGGGCAGAACAATAACTGACAACCTTTTAAAGTTAAGGCACATGACGCACCATGGCTTCAGGATAAAAAGAGCCTCATTACGACATTGGCGGTGAGACCAGCCAACCGCCAATGCCGCAGGGAGGACGCCACCATCATAGAAGTGGGTCCCCCACACACTATTACAATGTTCCCACCGGGTTTCCCAGCTGGAACTTTGTAAAAGAGCGTACCCATCGATCAGTTTGGTGGGAATAGTGCTACGATATAGGATTCAGCTCCCTTAAGGGAGCCAAGTCCTACACCATAGCACAGAGGGGGCCGACCAGCACCCTCTGGGCATGGGCAGTGCAGGTGCCTCCCTGTGGCCCCTGGCACTGGCTTTCTACCAGTCTTCCCCATGAAAAGGTTGGTGGAAAGTGGGGTTGTAATTAGCCAGGCCACACTGAGTTCAGCGCAGCCCTGGCTGGTTGCAACTCCGACCGCGTGACCCCATCAGGTACAATGCTCCTGGTGGGGACGTTGGTCTCCTGGTGGTCTGACGGCCAGGGTCATCATTTGGTGGTCGGACCGCCAGGATTACGGTGGTCCGACCGCCACCGCAAGTCTGGCGGTCCTAGGACTGCCAGACTTGAAATTGGGCCCTAAATGATTGACAATATATGCTATGAGCTCGTGTTTCCTTGATTACCATTGTGAAGATGGAGTGGATAACCAACAGAAGGGAGTCGCAATATGCAGACAGAAGATAAGCAGGACAATTACTGTGGACAAGAGATGCATGACTGCGTGTGACTGTCACATGTGTGTGTGTGGGGGGGTGGTGGGGTGTGTGTGTGTATATATATATATATATATATATAGATTTTTTTTTCAGTAGAAAAACAAAGGTTACAGGGATGTTATAGTTAGGAAAAAGATTTTAAAAAAATAGAAATTCACTAAGAAGCCAAATGTTACAGGGACGTTATAGCTAGGTACTGAATTTACTTGCATGAAACCATAGAAAGCCGACAGTTATAGTTACCAATGCACTGCTTATGACCTCACATACTATATCACTCATGGCATGGTCAGTCAGTGGCGTAGCAAACCTCTAGTGGGCCCCCCTGCAAAGTATCTGTTGGGGGCCCCCTTCCTGCTGGACCCAGTCTGGGGCTGACCGTGTGTCCACAATGTAGTGTGCTGAGGGGGGCCCCTGGAGCTCAGGAGCCCCCAGCACCGCGGGGGCTGTGGGGGCCTTTGTTGCGCCACTGTGGTCAGTGACATCACTGATGACATCTCAAATGACATCACTAATTAAATCAATCACTTAAAGACTCACACGCTCATGCAAACCTCTCATAAACCCCATCGCACAACTACTCACATACCCATTCACACACCAATACAACTACACACAAAAACACTCATTGTAGGATTCACTCACACACACATTTGCTTACTCATATAGCAAGTCACACAATCACGTACTTTGCCATGCAATTACTCACACACCAACTTATACACCCATAAAGCCATTCAAAAAGCTACACAGCCACCTACTCAGCTAATACAATCTTCTCTTATCTTCGTATGCAGCCACTGAGTGAGCCACCCACAAACCCATACACCCACTCATATAGCCACCCAGACAAGGAGTCATTCACCCATGCAACTACTAGTACACAACTCACTCACCCATACAACAAATAACACAACCAGACACTGACTCACACAGTTACTCACACCTACTCATATAGATACTAACACATATACTCACTCTCCTATACAGTCACTGATACAGGTACACACTCACCTATACATACAGTCATGGACACACCCACTAACCCGCCCATACAGACACTGACACAGCTTCTAACTAACTGTAGGAAAGTACCATCTTCCTAGATGTAAATAAAAAGTTACCCACATGTTTACCTGTATGTCAGTATGTTTGTGCCTGTCTCAATGGGATCCTGCAGATCAGGACCCCAGTGGTCATGGTTTATGGCCTAATGTGTGTGTCTGTATAGTGCTTAACTGTGTCACTGAGGCTCTGCTAACCAGAACCTCAGTGCTTATGCTCTCTCTGCTTTTAAATTTGTCACTGTAGGCTAGTGACTTCATTTGCCAATTTTAATTGGCACACTGGAACCCCCCTTATAAATCCTTAGTATATGGTACCTAGGTACCCAGGGTATTGGGGTTCCAGGAGATCCCTATGGGCTGCAGCATTTCTTTTGCCACCCATAGGGAGCTTAGACAATTATTACACAGGACTTCCACTGCAGCTTGAGTGAAATAACGTCCACGTTATTTCACAGCCATTTTACACTGCACTTAAGAAACTTATAAGTCACTTATATGTCTAACCCTCACTTGGTGAAGGTTAGGTGCAAAGTTACTTAGTGTGTGAGCACCCAGGCACTAGCCAAGGTGCCCTCACATCGTTCAGGGCAAATTCCCCGGACATTGTGAGTGCGGGGACACCATTACACGCGTGCACTACATATAGGTCACTACCTATATGCAGCGTCACAATGGTAACTCCGAACATGGCCATGTAACATGTCTAGGATCATGGAATTATCACCCCAATACCATTCTGGTATTGGGGGGACAATTCCATGCATCCCCGGGTCTCCAGCATAGAGCCCGGGTACTGCCAAACTAACTTTCCGGGGTCTCCACTGCAGCTACTGCTGCTGCCAACCCCTCAGACAGGTTTCTGCCCCCCTGGGGCCTAGGCAGCCTGGTCCCAGGAAGGCATAACAAAGGATTTCCTCTGAGAGAGGGTGTTACACTGCCTCTCCTGGCCTCTGGAAATGCTTTGAAGGGCACAGATGGTGCCCTCCTTGCATAAGCCAGTCTACACCGGTTCAGGGATCCCCCCAGCCCTGCTCTGGCGCGAAACTGGACAAAAGAAAGGGGAGGTGCCCAGAGCTCCTCCAGTGTGTCCAAGACCTCTGCCATCTTGGATGCAGAGGTGTGAGGGCACAATGGACAGCTCTGAGTGGCCAGTGCCAGCAGGTGACGTCAGAGACCCCTCCTGATAGGTGCTTACCTTTCCTAGTAGCCAATCCTCCAGACCCTACTTCCCCAGAAACACACTAAAGTTGTGATAGGAGATTCTGCAAAGACCACAACTGACGGCAAAGCACTGAAGACGGATTCCTGGACCTGAGGACCTGTAAAAGAAGGGGACCAAGTACAAGAGTCACGAAAGTGTGCAGGGGGGGCAGGAGCCCACTTAACCCCAGATGAAGGTGCAAAATGGCTGCTGTCGGGTTGAAGAAGCCAAAGATTCTGCAACAACGGAAGGTGCCAGGAACTTCTCCTTTGGTCAGAAGATGTCCCACGGCATGCTGGAGGATGCAGAGCTGTTTCCACGCAGAAAGACCACAAACAAGCATTGCTAGCTGTAAGAGTCTCGGTTGAGGTTTTTGGGTGCTGCTAGGGCCCAGGAAGGACCAGGAGGTCGCCTCTTTGAGGAGGAGACAGAGGGGGCGCTCAGCAGCACAGAGAACCCACGCAGAAGCAGGCGGCACCCACAGAAGTAACTGAACAGGCACTTAGAAGATCTGAGAACAGCAGTCGACTCAGAGTCACAAAAGAGGGTCCCACGACGTCGGAGTCCAACTCAGCGAGTTGAGCAATGCAGGATGGAGTGCTGGGCTGGGCTGTGGGAACAAAGCTAAAACACATTCTGAGTCTTCATCAGGCCCACAAAAATCCTCTGGGAGTGGTGGGTCCAAATCCTCTTCTAACAATCAGAAAGCCCTGGTGTTATTTATCTAAAGTAAAAGGCCATTGGGCAAGTGATTCCACTTGTCCAAAGAAAAACATCAAACCTCTCACCACAACCCCAACTGCAACCTCTAGTGCCCCTAGTAATAACAGTGGTGGTGGGAAGTCTACTACAAATAGCCAATCCAAGGGTGTAGCTGGGCTCACTATTGGCAGTGTAGTTGGGGTTGGGCTTGTTAGGGAGACCACAGAGGCTGTTTTAGTCTCTGATGGTGGCATTGACTTTGCCACCTTGGTTGCTTGTCCCCTTAATATGGATAAGTACAAGCAGCTACCCCTAATCAACGGTGTTGCGGTTGAGGCCTACAGGGACACAGGAGCCAGTGTAACTATGGTGATAGAGAAACTGATTCACCCGGATCAACACCTACTTGGTCAGCAGTACCAAGTGACTGATGCTCACAATAACACACTTAGCCACCCCATGGCTGTTGTGAATCTCAACTGGGGGGGAGGGAGGGTGGGTTACTGGTCCAAAGAAAGTTGCGGTAGCCACTGAATTACCTGTAGATTGCTTACTAGGTAATAATTTGGAGACATCAGCTTGGGCTGAAGTGGAATTGGAGGCTCATGCAGCAATGCTGGGCATTTCTGTGCATATTTTTGCTTTAACCTGGGCTCAGGCCAAAAAGCAAAAAGGACAGGGAAACTTGGATCCTGGAACAATGGACCAAGTGCTCCCAAAAGTTAGGGGTATAAAGGGTAAATCCTTGCCCACTATCTCTCCTTCTCCAGAAGATTCCCCTTTTTAGGAAGAGGAATCCTCTCCCTGTTGGCAGCAGACACTGCTGAGCTTTTGGGTGCGGGGGGCCTGCTAGGGAAGAGCTGAGTGTGTCACAGCAGACCTGTCCCACACTAGAGGGTTTAAGACAGCAAGCTGTCAAACAGCAGAATGGGGATGTCAATGATAGCCATAAGGTGTATTGGGAAGACAACCTCTTGTATACTGAGTCAAGAGACCCTAAACCTGGAGCTGCCAGGAGATTGGTCATTCCCTTGTAATACAGAGAGTTTTGTCTCACCTTGACACATGACATTCCTTTGGCTGGGCATTTGGGCCAAAGTAAGACTTGGGACAGACTTGTTCCCCTGTTTCACTGGCCTCATATGTCAGAGGACACCAAAGAGTTTTGCCGCTCTTGTGTGACCTGCCAAGCCAGAGGCAAGACTGGTGGCACCCCAAAGGCCCCCTTAATTCCACTTCCAGTGGTTGGGGTGCCCTTTGAAAGGGTAGGGGTTGACATAGTTGCCCCCCTTGACCCTCCAACAGCTTCAGGCAATAGGTTTATCCTGGTGGTGGACCATGCCACTAGGTAATCTAAAACCATCCACTTAAGGACCACTACAGCTCCTGCAGTGGCAAAGGCCCTCCTGGGAATCGTTTCCAGAGTGGGTTTCCCTAAGGAAGTGGTGTCAGACAGTGGTAGTAACTTCATGTCTGCATACCTCAATGCAATGTGGAAGGAATGTGGTGTAACTTACAAGTTCACTACCCCTTACCATCCACAAACAAATGGTCTGGTTGAGAGGTTTAATAAAACTCTCAAAGGTATGATAATGGGACTTCCTGAAAAACTCAGAAGGAGATGCAATGTCCTGTCACCTTGCCTCCTTTTTGCTTACAGGGTGGTATCCCAAAAAGGAGTGGGCTTTAGCCCCTTTGAACTCCTCTTTGGGCACCCTGTGAGAGGTCTCCTTGCTCTTGTTAAGGAGGGTTGGGAACAACCTTTAAAAGCTCCTAAACAGGACATTGTGGACTATGTACTTGGCTTAAGATCAAGAATGGCTGAGTATATGAAAAAGGCCAGTAAAAACCTTCAGGCCAGCCAGGAGCTGCAAAAGCAATGGCATGACCAGAAGGCTGTTGTAACCCAGTACCACCCAGGACAGAAGGTGTGGGTATTGGAGCCTGTGGCCCCAAGAGCACTCCAGGACAAATGGAGTGAGACCCATCTAATTGTTGAGAAAAAGGGTAAGGTTACCTACTTGGTAGACCTTGGCACTGCCAGCAGTCCCCTAAGGGTATTCCATGTCCAACGCCTGAAACCCTACTATGACAGGGCTGATCTCACCCTGCTCATGGCAACTGATGAGGGACAGGAAGCAGAGAGTGACCCTGTCCCTGATCTCTTCTCCACCACTGAAGCTGATGGCTTAGTGGAGGGAGTAGTACTTGCAGATTGTCTTACTGCAGAGCAGAAATATAACTGTATAAATCTTTTAAGTCAGTTTTCTGAACTCTTCTCACTGATACCAGGTACCACTACTTAGTGTGAGCATACAATTGATACTGGAGACACTTTACCTGTCAAAAGTAAGATTTATAGGCAGCCTGACCATGTCAGGGACTGCAATAAACAAGATGTTCAGAAAATGCTAGACTTAGGAGTGATTGAGCCTTCAGAAAGCCCATAGGCTAGCCCAGTGGTGCTTGTCCCTAAACCTCACAGTAAAGATGGAAAAAGAGAGATGAGGTTTTGTGTTGACTATAGAGGGCTCAACCAAGTAACCAAGACAGATGCTCACCCTATACCCAGGGCAGATGAGCTCATAGATACACTGGCTTCTGCCAAGTATCTAAGCACTTTTGATCTAACTGCAGGGTATTGGCAGATTAGGTTATCAGAAGATGCTAAACCAAAGACCGCATTTTCAACCATTGGAGGGCAATATCAATTTATAGTAATGACCTTTGGTCTGAAGAATGCACCTGCCACTTTTCAAAGGTTGGTGAACACAGTCCTGCAAGGGTTTGAAGCTTTTAGTGCAGCATAGCTAGATGATATTGCTGTCTTTAGCTCAACATGGGATGATCACCTGGTCTACATAGGGAAAGTTTTGGAGGCCCTGCAAAAGGCAGGCCTCGCTATCAAGGCCTCAAAGTGCCAGATAGGGCAGGGGAAAGTGGTTTATCTGGGCCACCTGGTTGGTGGGGAACAGAATGCACCACTGAGGGGGAAGAGTCAGCCCATTATGGAATGGACTCCCCCTACAACTCAAACCCAGGTGAGAGCCTTTTTAAGCCTTACAGGGTGCTATGGGAGATTCATCAAGAATTATGGCTCCATTGCAGCTCCTCTTAATGATCTCACTAGCAAAACAATGCCTAAAAAGGTATTGTGGACAGCTAGCTGTCAAAAAGCTTTTGATTAACTCAAACAGGCCATGTGCTCTGTACCTGTCCTAAAAAGAGCCCTTGCTACTCCAAGAAATTCATAGCCCAGACTGATGCTTCTGAATTAGGTGTTGGGGCAGTGCTATCACAGCTGAATACTAAGGGCCAGGATAAACCTGTTGCTTTTATCAGCAGGAGGTTGACCCCTAGAGAAAAGCGTTGGTCTACCATAGAGAGGGAGGCCTTTGCTGTGGTCTTGGCACTGAAAAAGTTGAGACCATACCTGTTTGGTACTCACTTTATTGTTCACAAACTTCTACTTTGGCTAAAACAAATGAAAGGTAAAAACCCTAAATTCATGAGGTGGTCCATATCCCTACAGGGAATGGACTATACAGTGGAACATAGACCTGGGAGTACCCAATCCAATGCAGATGGACTCTCCAGATATTTCCACTTAGACAATGAAGACTCATCTGGGCAAGGTTAGCCTTATTGTCCTTCGTTTGGGGGTGGTTGTGTAGGAAAGTACCATCTTGCCTGGCATGTTACCATTTTTACTGTATGTATGTTTGTTTTTGCCTCTGTGTCACTGGGATCCTGCTAGTCAGGAACCCAGTGCTCATAAAGTATGCCCTGTATGTGTTTCCTGTGTGGTGCCTAACTGTATCACTGAGGCTCTGCTAACCAGAACCTCGGTGTTTATGCTCTCTCTGCTTTTAAATTGTCACTGCAGGCTAGTGACTAATTTGACCAATTCTCATTGGCACACTGGAACACCCTTATAATTCCCTTGTATATGGTACCTAGGTACCCAGGGTATTGGGGTTCCAGGAGATCCCTATGGGCTGCAGCATTTCTTTTGCCACCCATAGGGAGCATAGACAATCCTAACACAGGACTGCAACTGCAGCCTGAGTGAAATAACAAGGAATCCTTCATTCATAGCACAGCCCAGGTCCCCAGCACTCCATCCTGCATTGCTCAACTCGCTGAGTTGGACTCCGACGTCGTGGGACCCTCTTTTGTGACTCTGAGTCGACCGCTGTCCTCAGATCTGCTAAGTACCTGCTCAGGTACTTCTGTGGGTGCTGCCTGCTTCTGCGTGGGCTCTCTGTGCTGCTGAGCGCCCCCTCTGTCTCCTCCTCAAAGGGGCGACCTCCTGGTCCTTCCTGGGCCCTAGCAGCACCCAAAAACCTCAACCGAGACTCTTACAGCTAGCAATGCTTGTTTGTGGTCTTTCTGCGTGAAAACAGCTCTGCATCCTCCAGCACGCCGTGGGACATCTTCTGACCAAAGGAGAAGTTCCTGGCACCTTCCGTTGTTGCAGAATCTTTGGATTCTTCAACCCGAAGGCAGCCATTTTGCACCTTCATCCGGGGTTAAGTGGGCTCCTGCCCACCTGCACTCTTTCGTGACTCTTGTACTTGGTCCCCTTCTTTTACAGGTCCTCAGGTCCAGGAATCCGTGCTTCAGTGCTTTGCCGTCAGTTGTGATCTTTGCAGAATCTCCTATCACAACTTTAGTGTGTTTCTGGGGAAGTAGGGTCTGGAGGATTGGCTACTAGGAAAGGTAAGCACCTATCAGGAGGGGTCTCTGACGTCACCTGCTGGCACTGGCCACTCAGAGCTGTCCATTGTGCCCTCACACCTCTGCATCCAAGATGGCAGAGGTCTTGGACACACTGGACGAGCTCTGGGCACCTCCCCTTTCTTTTGTCCAGTTTCGCACCAGAGCAGGGCTGGGGGGATCCCTGAACCGGTGTAGACTGGCTTATGCAAGGAGGGCACCATCTGTGCCCTTCAAAGCATTTCCAGAGGCCAGGAGAGGCAGTGTAACACCCTCTCTCAGAGGAAATCCTTTGTTATGCCTTCCTGGGACCAGGCTGCCTAGGCCCCAGGGGGGCAGAAACCTGGCTGAGGGGTTGGCAGCAGCAGTAGCTGCAGTGGAGACCCCGGAAAGTTAATTTGGCAGTACCCGGGCTCTATGCTGGAGACCCGGGGATGCATGGAATTGTCCCCCCAATACCAAAACGGTATTGGGGTGATAATTCCATGATCCTAGACATGTTACATGGCCATGTTCGGAGTTACCATTGTGAAGCTACATATACGTAGTGACCTATATGTAGTGCACGCGTGTAATGGTGTCCCCGCACTCACAAAGTCCAGGGAATTTGCCCTGAACGACCTTGGCTAGTGCCAGGGTGCCCACACACTAAGTAACTTTGCACCTAACCCTCACCAAGTGAGGGTTAGACATATAAGTGACTTATAAGTTACTTAAATGCAGTGTAAAATGGCTGTGAAATAACGTGGACGTTATTTCACTCAGGCTGCAGTGGCAGTCCGGTGTAAGAATTGTCTTAGCTCCCTATGGGTGGCAAAAGAAATGCTGCAGCCCATAGGGATCTCCTGGAACCCCAATACCCTGGGTACCTAGGTACCATATACTAGGAAATTATAAGGGTGTGCCAGTGTTCCTATCAGAATTGGTAAAAATGGTCACTAGCCTGCAGTGACAATTTTAAATGCAGAGAGAGCATAAGCACTGAGGTTCTGATTAGCAGAGCCTCAGTGACACAGTTAGGCACTACACAGGGATACACATACAGGCTGCAACCTTTGAGCACTGGGGCCCTGGCTAGCAGAGTCCCAGTGAGACATATAAAACACACTGACAAATAGGGTTTTCACTATGAGCACTGGGGTCCTGGCTAGCAGGATCCCAGTGAGACAGTAAAAACACCCTGACATATACTCACAAACAGGCCAAAAGTGGGGGTAACAATGCTAGAAGGAGGCTACTTTCCTACGGCATTATGTAGCTGGACATAGGTAGTGACCTATGTCCAGTACATGTATAAAATGGCATCCCCGCACTCACGAAGTCCAGGAAAATGGGGTTGAAGTTTGTGGGGACACCTCTGCTAGTGCAGGGGTGCCCTCACACACAGTTACCTGCACCCTGCCCTCTGGGCTAGGAGGGCCTGCCATAGGGGTGACTTACAGTGACCTGGTGCAGTGACCTGGTAGTGAAAGGGTGCATGCACCCTTTCACGCAGGCTGCAATGGCAGGCCTGCAGAATACTTTGCATGGGCTCCCTATGGGTTGCATAATACATGCTGCAACCCATAGGGACTTACATGGGGGCATCAGTATGCCAAATGTGGGTGAAAAAGCTTCTAGCATCCAAGTGAGAAGGGAGAGAGGATAGACACTGGGGTCCTGGTTAGCAGGATCCCAGTGAACACAGTCAAACACACAGACAACAAGCAGAAAATGGAGGTAACCATGCCAAGAAAGAAGAATCTTTCCTAACAATGGATCTAAACATTTTATGATTTCATAGATGCATTAGGATAAGAATATGATATGATATCAGTGATAATGTGGCGGTAGTAGAGCCAACATGCTGGCGGTATATACCGTCACATTATGACATTGGGAGGTTGGCTGCAGCCAACCTGCCATTTTACCATTCCGACCCCCATGGCGGTAGCAGCCGCCGGGCTGGAGATAACAATCTCTAGCCCGGCGGCCGCTATTGTCCCTCCTGCGGCATCATGTCCCTGCCTGCCGCCATGGTTTTCGTGGCATTCACAACTCCACAAAAACCATGGTGGTAGGCCCTACCAGTGACAGAGATTCCTTCCCTGTCACTGGTAGGAGGCTCACCCACCCCCAAAAACATTCCCTGACCCCCCTCCCCTCCCATTCATGCACACTCTCAGACACGCACCATGCATACACACACTCACTCACACAGGCACACACGCATTCATTCACGCATGCATCCATTCATTCTTGCACACATCCGTACACACATTCACACTGACACGCAGACACGCTGTCACTTTTCCATTTATACACACATTCTCAAACATGCATACACATTCGCGTCGCAAGCAACACTACAGCCACATTCACGCACACACTCACACATTCATGCACACAACCCCACACACACACACAGCTCCCCCAGCCTCCTCCCCTGTTGGAAACCCAACTTACCTGCAGCCAGGGAGTCTTCTGGCAGGGAACGGGACGGGGTGCTGCTACCGCCAGCAGCGCCCACCTCAGAACACCGCCAGGCCGCATTATTTGTCATAATATGATTGGCAGCGGTCTACTGGCGTGGCGCTGCTGGTGGTAGCAGCGGCACCTTAACACCATCTGCCAGTATGGCCACAGCCGGATTTCCGCCCTTCTTGTGGCGGAAATCCGGTTGTGGTCCTAATTTGGTAGACGGCTGTTAGCCGCGGCGACGGTCTTTTGGCGGATGTCGTCGTGGCGGCAGGTGGAATTTACCGCAAATCTTAAAATGAGGGCCTATATGTTTTGTGACTTTAATGATGAAGAAGTCATGCTCCTCAGGGTCACTGATTGCTGCCTTTCAGATTTCTTCAAAAGACTCATGTTGAAAGAGCCACTAAGTTTAGAGAAAATGTTAATGGCTACAAGAGCAGAAGAACAAGCGGATCGACAAGCTGCTGATATGGAGGCATAAAACAGTGCGCAATGAATCAGTGTTGATCATGAAAAAGAACAGGTTATGCTTCTGATGTGGATTTTCATTTCCCCATGAAGGTAGATGTCCAGCCATAGGACACACATGCAAATGCTGTGGGAATTAGAACCACTTCATAAAGGTCTGCAAAGGAAAACAGAAACCAAGTGTGTCACAACAAGAAGAGAAAATTGACGATGAAGGTTCCAGAAGCATTCTTGCTACGCCCATAAAGACAAATGGCAACACAAGCTATGAAAACTAGAAACCAAACACAGTCAATCATCGACAAATTCATCATTCAAAGGCTTGTCAATGTCATTTTCAAGCACTAGCAAGGAAGAAGGATGTGCATTATTGATATCGACTAAGGAACGATACGCACATGTAGGCTTAGCTGCTTGCAAAGATTAAAAGTAAAAAAACAATCACCAAAAGAAGCAACAAAATTCATTTGGACACTGCTCTAAAATGACATTAAAGGTGAATGGCTGCCCCATAACCTTCAATATAGACAGTGGCCTCTAGACAGGAATTATGTAATCTGAGGAGAGGTGTTAAGGTGATTTTATAAAAGTTATGACGCAAGGCATGCAGCGTATGATAGTATGTTGAGGAATAAAGATGTTTGTTATGAGCTCTGTGTGTGGTGTATTCATTTGCATGCTTCTGGGCTCGGGAAGTCAATACAGAGGGCAATCACAACATTATCTTTGCTCAGGTTCATGAACCTCCTGAAAAGATAAGAGTGAAGGCCTCAGAGACTAATGTTATCTGGCTTGACTCAGCCTTTCACCATTCGGAGGTTGAAAAAGTATAACTTTCATCTGGGATTATTACTAGAACCAACTACTGAAAATGATTGTTTTATCAATAGTAACGCTACATAGTGCGAGAGGGTGGAAGCTTCCTTGGGAGGCGCTGAATGGAGCGAGCTGTGTGCGTGCTGACGCTTCCTCACATAGAAGTGTGTCTTGCACAATTATGGTTTTGGTGAGCTGTGTCATGTCTAGCCCACCACAAAGGCTGGACTCCATGCGGTCCCTGTCTGTGCTCAAGAGCTGTCTACATCGTAAAAATGTTTAACTATGAAAACATTTCAGGGGTTGGCCCTGAACAATCAGGCCAGCAGGATAATTCTTACATCTTGTTAGTTACAGAGAAATGCGGTTAGTGTCCGCAGAGAAACCTTCTGTGCAATGCATAGTTCATCTTAGTGTGGTGCAAAAGCGATGGGCATTGCCCTGGTTTGCAGAAATGCTGCATAGTCTTGTGCAGAATCGAGTGTGTTGATCCAGTTACGGTGTCAATGCAGGGGGCCTCCGTGCCTCCCACGTAATTTCACATGGGGGGAGGGCTCACCATACTTCAGACTGACTTGGGTCTGAGAGCACCAAAAACAATTCAAAATGGACAAAGAGCACAGACATGTTATTTAAAATAAGTCAGACTAAACATACATTCACAAGTGTATTGCTGCAGCGCAAAGGTCAAATTCCATGTTATTATCAGGGTACAGCCTAGCCCTTTTTGAGAATAAACCGATTACAACTTCACACTTCATAATGGAAACGAATGAGGTTGTAGGAGGCCCTTAATCACTGGTGCTATGGTTCTGGTGAATTATCTCTGTATATAATAAACTTCCATCCATGACATGCAGTAGCCATGGGTTTGGATCCTATTCAGTAAAAATGGTTCCCTCAAACTTTATTAAGATGTAAAACAGGAATATTGTTAGTGCATCAGCAGTGCGAGCTTCATTTACACACAGAAAAGGTCAGACTTGGCATCAGCAGTGTAGTGTTGGGGCCCTAGGCCCTCATGCTATTAAATGAGGTGATGCAGACACATGGTTACTGGGTTCAGGTAACTGGCCCTAGGGCACGTGCGCCCAGCCCTTTTTATTATCCGGGTCAGCTGACTGGTGATGTCTGTGATGGATGGGTGTGGGGTGAGTGTGGAAGTCAGCCTTCAGCAGAGTGGCTGGTGGAACTACATCCATCCCAAACTTTATTGAGGAACAATCAAGTCCAAACTGTGGGAGAGAAAACTGTAGTAATTACTTTGGTTATGCAAGTTGGAGCATGTAGAATGTTAGCTCCATTTACTAGGTTGTGGTTTAGAATCGAGCGGGAGAAAACAACGTTAGAGATCTGGAGTTGTGCTAGGTTGTGTTGAAGTGCTTGGAGGATATTTGCATAACTTTTATTGATATAATAAACATCATCAAATTAAAGAAGCTTCTCCTTTACCTGCTTCATTTTGGTGACGAACTGGTTCCTCCGAGCAATACCGACCCGCGTTTCAACACCGGCACCGGCTCAATGTGTGCTGACATGGAGGAGGGTGCCGTCGGGCCGAAGACAGTAGCTGGTATATTCAGGGCGCTCATGTGAGGCAGCGACATAACTGTAACGGGAGCAATGAAGAGTTTGGGGCAACGAAGAGGAATCAATGCTCCAACACAAGAGGAGCCACGGAGGTGTGCCCGTGATATATCCTAACAGTGAGTAATGCGCGTATTGTGATGAGACGCTCTACTCACTGTAGAAATAAAAAGGAAACCGAAGCCATTTTGGAGGTGTGGCTCGAAAACAGTCTAACTATTAGAGGTAGTTTTAGTTTGGAACAGCCGAATTTTATGCAGAAACATTATTTTATTTGGCAAAAATTGATTTGTCAAGGAAAGAATTTGACTATTTAACATGATTAATTTTAAAAACACACACAGATTTTTTTTCTTTTAAAGAAAGCCTACTAGCAATATAAAAAGCTGTATTAAAAATATATAAATAAACTATGCAATCGGTTCACCCACTGCCACCATTTTTAGAGAGCCCTGCAGAACCACTTATAGCTTGGAGACATTGCTATGATGCTTTTGAAACTTATTTAGGGGCAATAGGAGCAGCACGGTTTAGACCAGAACACAATAAATTCTTCTTAATTCTATTGGGTTTGAAGGAAGGACTATTTTCAAACGTTAACCGGATATTCAGATGGGTGAAGACACAATGGATGAGTGTGAAATAGCTGTAAAGAAAATGAGTAACAGGTTTGACGCACTAGTGAAGACGTGAATATTTATATTTCTGCATTGCCTTTCTTGGGTGCTGAATGTAAATTTGAAGCTTTGGGCGATCAACTGATCAATTTATCTGTCAATGAACGGATAGGTCTATCAGACAGAAACTACTTTCTTTAGACAACCCAACTTTGGCAGAAATGATTAAAATTGTGAAAAGTATTGAATCTTCTATTAAATCTACAAAAGAAATAGAACAGTCAACAGAAGGAAGAATTAGTGCGGTCAGGAGCAAAGATAACAAAGGGGGAATGGATAAACCTGGTATACAAAAGCTTGTGCAAGGAACAAAGAACAATAAGTTCACAAACTCAAATGTTTTTTTTAAGCAAAGAACTGTATACTTAAGATGTGGGAATGCTTTACATCAAAAAGGGTGAAGTTTTGCCCAGCATTAAATGTGCAATGTAGAAGCTGTGGCAAAGTTGGTCATTTCGCTATGGTGTGTCAAAGTGAGAGGCGTGTGAGCAATACGGTAATGACAGTGATGGAAGAGAATGATGAGGTCGTTGAAAACCTCATTGGAAAGGTTCAAGATATGGTTTTGGTAGTTGATGGAGGTATGAATAAGTGTGGCGATCCTGAAAAATGTATTAATCCTTATGTATTTACAAAAGTGGGAAAAAAACAGTTACACATCTTAGTCGACTTAGGGGCTGGGATCACCATGATAACACAAAGGCCCTCATTCCGACATTGGCCGGCGGCGGTCGCCGCCGGCCTGTCGGGGGCCGCCAGAATACCGTTCCGCGGTCGAAAGACCGCGGCGGTGATTCTGACTTTCCCGCTGGGCTGGCGGGCGGGAAAGAGGCTTCCACGATGAAGCCGGCTCGGAATCGAGCCGGCGGAGTGGAAGCTGTGCGACGGGTGCAGTTGCACCCGTCGCGTATTTCACTGTCTGCAAAGCAGACAGTGAAATACATTTAGGGGCCCTCTTACGGGGGCCCCTGCAGTGCCCATGCCAGTGGCATGGGCACTGCAGGGGCCCCCAGGGGCCCCGCGACCCCCCCTACCGCCATCTGGTTCCCGGCGGGCGGACCGCCGGGACTGGATGGCGGTAGGGGGGGTCGGAATCCCCTCGGCGGCGCAGCTAGCTGCGCGGCCTTGGAGGATTCCAATGGGCGGCGGTACACTGGCGGGAGACCGCCAGTGTTGCCGGTCCGACCGCGGCTTTACCGCCACGGTCGGAATGCCCATTGGAGCACCGCCAGCCTGTCGGCGGTGCTCCCGCGGTCCTCCACCCTGGCGGTTTGAAACCGCCAGGGTCGGAATGAGGGCCAAATTGTTTTTGTCAAAATTGGATACGGTATACACTCGAACCACCTGACAGAGCTCCTGTATCCTACGAGGGAAGGAGAATTGAACTTCAAGGTTTTTTTGAGGAGATTTTAGAGTTCAGGGGGAGATGTATATATGAGAAGATCTATGTGGCTGTAAGAAGACTGAACATTTTAGGTTGGTTCCATCAGGGTCTTTTTGGAATGATTTTATGACCTGGTACTCCTGATCAAGTGGCGGTTATTAGAGATTCAGAGGAAATTGAAGATCTTCTGAATGAGTTCCCTAATGTGCTATCCAGGAAAGTGGGAAGATTAAAAGGTTTTAAACATAAAATTAAAGTAAAAATGAATGCTACACCAGCTAAGCATAAAGTAAGGAGTGTACCATTTAGTATTAGAGATGTCTTGGAGAAAGAGTTGGAAAGTGCACTGAACAAAGGGATCATTAAGTCTCTTGATTCTTCCTTATGGCTTTCTCATTTGGTAGTGGCAGTGTTGATTTGAGATTTGAGAGCAGTCAACTAAGAACTATGGGTGGACTCACACCCCTTACCTAATATAAGTGAAATGTTGTCTACTATTAAAGATGCAAAGTTATTCACTAAGTTAGACTTGGAAAGTACATCTCATCAGGTTGAATTGGATCAAGAATCTAGGTACTTGACAGCACTTGTATCACCCTTTGGGACTTTCCAATATTGCCATATGCCAGTTGGCCTGGCATCTGCAGCTTCGGTTTTCCAAAGGATTTTGAGTACTTTACTAAAGGATATTTCTAATGTATTAGTGTTTCATTACAATGTACTGATTCATGCGCCTGATCTGCAGGTTCACAGCAAACGTTTGAGATAGGTGTTACAGACATTTACGATTCATGATATAGTTCTCAGAAGAGAGAAATGCCAATTTATGAGGGCATCTATTGTATATTTGGGTCATGTGATTTGAGCCGCGGTTTGATTGATGCAATTAAGGAATTAAGGGTACCTCCACCCAAGAATAAGGCTGGTGTGAAATCATTTTCAGGTATGTCCGAGTTCTATTCTTGATTTATATCAGAATATGCAAGTAAGGTCAGAGCGATTTCTAATCTTTTGAAAGATAAGACATGTTTTGAGTGGAGTTCAGAGGGTGAAAATACATTTGAGGAAATCAAAATTCAATTATCGCAAGCAAAGGTGTTGAAACCTTATGATCAGCAGCTTCAATGTTGTCTTACCGTAGATGTTAGTAATATAGGACTGGGTGCTATTTTGACACAAACAAAAGATGGAGTTGAAAACATGATTGGTTTTGCGTCCAGAGTGTTAAGAGAACCAGAAATTTATTATTCTGCTATTGAAAAGGAGTTGCTAGCCTGTGTAAGGACAATCGAAAAGTTTAGAAGTTATGTATGGGGCAGACATTTTGTGCTAAAAACAGATCATAAACCATTGGTTTTAATTCTCAAAGGAACCAACAAAAAATAGGTACTCCAAGAATTGCTAGGTTTGTGGCAAGGTTGATGCAATATGACTTTGAAGTCATACATATTCCTGGAGGAAGAAATGTCAGAGCTGATTATTTGTCAAGATTTCCAATTCAAAATGGTTGTGCTTGTGAAGAAAGCATTGATGATGAAAGGTGCTTGATTGCTGCAGCTGAAGTGGAACAGGTATGTGTTTGCTCAGAGAAAGAGTGGATGAAGAAATTGGAGTTTGACAAAGTTTTATGTGAAATGATGGGGTATGTCAAAGAGGGCTGGCCTTATAAGAAGGACATGGCAGTGGGTGTTCAACCTTTCTGGAAAGTTTCGGATGAGTTGACAATTGAGGATTGCGTGCTCATGAGGAATGAACAACTCATTCCACCAGAGGAGTTGAAGTATTCCATTATGGAGAAGGCTCATGAAGGGAATCTGGGTGCCACGTTAACCAAAAGAAGAATACGTGACAGTTTTTGGTGGCCGCGTATGGACACAGAAATTGAACAGTTGGTAAGAAACTGCACTATTTGTGCTAATTGTGACAAAAATCTTAAAACTCTTAAAATTGCGACGCCACCTCTTATTCCTATTGAGTGTCCTTTGGTCCATGGAGAAAACTAGGGGTCAATCTTGTGGGGCTGATTCATTCAATCAACTACAATTTACGCTATGCATATGACGTAGCTAATTATTATTCAAAGTGGCCTTATGTGGAATTTGTACAAGAACATAATGCGAAATCACTGCTAACATTTGTGAGACAACTGTTTATGAATGAGGGTTATCTGACAATGCTATCCAGTTTGTGTCTGTGGAGTTCAAAATATTTCTGAAGGAAGGTTCAGTTCAGCATTTCAGATGTTCACTTTATCAACCTCAAACAAATGGATTGGTGGAAAGATTAAAATTATGTGTTGGGAGATTGCATCAGGTAGGGGTTAAAAAAATGGGTGTGAGGTGAGTGCACCGCTGCAGGTGATGTTATAGTTCTACAGAACAACTCCACATTCTACTACAGGGGTATCCCCATTTGAAGTACTTAAAGGGAGAAAACCTAATACACAAGTGAGACCAGATTGGATGTCCACATTTTTCAAACAAATGCATGTGAGGGACTGTTCTGACATTAACAAAATCAATGTAGAAAGAAAACAGAAATGCACAAAAGAGTCCTCCATATCAGAAGGTACCTGGGAGGCTATCAATTTGCCAACTGTTGTTAAGAAAGATAGTCCCAAATTTTCAGATCCTGAGAGGGTGGAATTGTTTTGTGGGAATGCAATTAAGGTTGAAAGTAAAAAGTGGTGGAACAAATCCAAAGAGGTGAAACTGAGACGGGATTTCTGTCCACAACTTAACTGTGAGCGGTCAGGGGTCAATCAGTCAGGCATGAAGATAGTTATGGACCAATGTGGCAAAGATGGTCATGAGACACCATTACGTAGAAGCAATAGAGTACGTAAGTTACCCTGGAAATTTCGTCAATAAGGAAAAATGTCATTGTTGCTATTATAGGCTTTCATCTTGTCTATTATTCTTGAGGTCTATTATCCCTGAGGTTTAGTGTTGTCCTGGATTTTCTTTTGTGTTTTATGTAATGTTGTAATTTCCATTGTTATGTATTTTTTTTATCTATAAATTGTATTTAGTAGATGTTGGGGTGAGTATCTGTCTTGAAAAGAAAATAAAAAAACTTAATGTAGTAATTACTTTGGTTACGCAAGTTGGAGCATGTAGAATGTTAGCTCCAGTTGCTAGGTTGTGGTTTAGAATCGAGTGCGAGAAAACGACATTAGAGATTTGGCGTTGTACTAGTTTGTGTTGGAGCGCTCTGAGGATATTTGCACAACTTTTGTTGATATAATAAACATCGTCAAAGTAAAGAAGTGTCTCCTTTACCTACTTCAAAAACATAAAATATAAACAATCACTCAGTCTCTTCTGGCTGTCCACCTGACATGCGGCATGGAACAGGTACAGCTGGGCACTTGGCATCACGGCATGCCTCCGATGTTTAACCAGACTGCCCTTGACACAAACAGCAGTGCAGATGACGTCAGAATGCTTCAGTTGCCTGCCCACTATGTCTCAGTTCACTTGGGGACTGCCAGTCCTGTCCTGCCTGGGCTCACATTGACAAAGTCTATCTACGATGTTTGATGTGTGTTCATCTGGAGTAGTGGGGAGTTTACTGTACACAGTTCTGGAAGGCATTTCGGCTCTGGGGATGGCACACCTCCAAAGACTGCGGATGCCCTTGATGACACATCATCTGTGAAGGCCTGATGCAGCTGGATGTCCAATGTCAGAGCAGCGGCAGGCTTCCCTCTCGTGCCAGAACTCCATCAGACAGGAGTCTCCTCAAGGCCCTTTGGTGGGCTGCCCCGGGACCGCGTGGACTATGCCGGCCTATCGCAAGCCAAGCAAAGGCGTTGCTGAGGAACTGCCAAAAGGACCACAACCCAGTCGCGCATGAAGCCACAAGGGTGGTTGTTGCAGGGTCAGCATGCTCGGGCCTCCAGGATTCAGTTGCTCTTTGGGTGATGAGTCTCTGAATGTGACCTCCGTGTTTTCCTGTCGTGGAGCTGCCTCAGACTCATCTCTCATGGGGTTTGTACTCTCTCACGGGAATTCCCACGAGGCCCTTGCCCCTGAATTGCCCGGGACCGTGTCTAAGTCTTGTGCAACCCCAAGGGTGGATGATCCGAATGGTCTGTTCTGCTCTCGTCGGTAGGTGTCCAGTTCACGGGGGCTGATGAAAGATTTTCAGGGGGTTAGATTCAACGGTGCCAGAGATGCCTTGTCAGTGTTGGTTCTTGTTGCTGTCTCTGGCTCCACTGGGGTGGTGTAGGGCTCCTTCGGTGGTTAGGCGATGCACCTCATCAAGATGAGGTGCATCGCCTCATCTTTTCATCTTTCTGCAGATCAAACAGGGGGCGGTGTCTTCTCTGGTGAAAGGATCACCTGAGGGACTTTGTGGCCACTGGCTGTTCTTGCCTGGCATGTGCAGTTGGCGACAGGGATGCCCTCTTATCTGCTAGCATGAGTCCTCATTTGCTTCCTCTTCTTCCTTCCGCTTGCGCACCTGTGGTGGAGTTGATCTTCAGTGTGACTGGTCTGTCACACCCTTCTTCTATTCTCGTATTTGCTCATCACAACATCGGCCCATGCTCTTCTCTCCTCTCCTTAGTGTGGCATCATGCCACAGGTCGCATGCTGCGCCATATGGACCTTTCGCTGCACCTCTGCCGGTGCATCTTGCTCTTCCTCTTCGATGTGGCGTGGTACTACAGGTCGCATGCTGAGTCACATGGACCTTTCGTTCCTACTCTGCAGGTGCATCTTGCTCTGTCGCAGCCTCTCGCAGGCTGAGCCCTGCCAGTAGGACTTGATCCGTTCACCCCTCAGACCTTTTGCAGGTCTGGTCCAATCCCAGATACTCTTGGTGGTCTGCTCCACGGCAGGAGGGTCACCATTCTCTTCCTCCACGTCTTCACTCAAAGATGTTGCTATTGCTCCTCACGACTGCGCTATCTCAGCGCTCGGTCCTACCTCCAACTGCTTGGCAGGGTTGGTCAGTTCTGCTGCCCTGCTCGATGATGGGCCAACGGTGGCCATCTTTTGTTGCAGTGTGGCTGACTGGTACGGCCTCTTCTCCCAAGTGTTACATCACGCTTTCGGGTGCTCTGTCCATCTTCTTGAGCGCCTGCCTGTGCTGTCAGGTTTACTGGTGCAGCTATCTGCGCAGCTGCAGCCCTCTCCTTAGCTGTGCAGTGGTTGCGCAAGTCGCTTCCTCTCTTCTGTGCTGTTTCAGTCCGTGGACGCGCTGCTGCTCTTGCGCAGTCACTGTCTGGGTGTAGCGTGTCAGTTTGTCTTCATCAATGTTTGTTTCCTGTTAAAACAGAAACTAGGGGGCAATACCTTTCTTCGGCCACTAGATGTCACTGTGGCGCTGTTATTCAGTCCAGAAACAGTGTTCCTGCTACCGGGCCTCGATGCTCCAAAGAGATGCCGGTGAGGAGCCATGCTGCCTGGGAGCAGGTTGTCTCGATGCTGCAAAGAGATGCCGGTGAGGAGCCATGCCGCCTGGGAGCAGGTTGTCTCGATGCTCCAAAGAGATGCCGGTGAGGAGCCATGCCGCCTGCGAGCAGGTTGCCTCGATGCTGCAAAGAGATGCCGGTGAGGAGCCATGCCGCCTGCGAGCAGGTTGTCTCGATGCTGCAAAGAGATGCCGGTGAGGAGCCATGCCGCCTGCGAGCAGGTTGCCTCGATGCTCCAAAGAGATGCCGGTGAGGAGCCATGCCGCCTGGGAGCAGGTTGTCTCGATGCTCCAAAGAGATGCCGGTGAGGAGCCATGCTGCCTGGGAGCAGGTTGTCTCGATGCTGCAAAGAGATGCCGGTGAGGAGCCATGCTGCCTGGGAGCAGGTTGTCTCGATGCTGCAAAGAGATGCCGGTGAGGAGCCATGCTGCCTGGGAGCAGGTTGTCTCGATGCTACAAAGAGATGGCGGTGAGGAGCCATGCTGCCTGGGAGCAGGTTGTCTCGATGCTACAAAGAGATGGCGGTGAGGAGCCATGCCGCCTGGGAGCAGGTTGCCTCGATGCTACAAAGAGATGCCGGTGAGGAGCCATGCCGCCTGGGAGCAGGTTGTCTCGATGCTCCAAAGAGATGCCGGTGAGGAGCCATGCCGCCTGGGAGCAGGTTGCCTCGATGCTACAAAGAGATGCCGGTGAGGAGCCATGCCGCCTGGGAGCAGGTTGCCTCGATGCTGCAAAGAGATGCCGGTGAGGAGCCATGCCGCCTGCGAGCAGGTTGTCAGGCTGGTGGGGGCTCCGAAGCTACAGGTAAGTGCAATTTTAACTTTTCTTTTCTTTCTTTTCTTTGTTTCTTTTGTTTTAAAAAACCCAGCCTCGTGGTGAAGAGGCAGGCAAGTTGCCAGTCGGGGTCCCAGTGTTGCAGGGCGATCTCTTGTGGGGGGCGGCGGCCCTGGGCACTTCTCAGTCCTTTGGTGCAAGGCAGCACTGTTGCATCTTCCTACTCGTGGCTGCAGCAGCCTTCCCTCACGCTGCGGGCCCTGGGCTCCCTCCATTCCCCATTACGGTGCAGGCAGCACCATCGCGCCTTCATCTTCCTGGCAGTGCTGCGGGCATCATACCCATGGTGGTTGCTTGCTGGGGGGAGAAGGCGGCTTGTGAGTTGGTGCGTGCCAGCACCGTGGCGCTTCTCTTTTCGTAGCCGCATCCCTCTTCGCTGTGCTAAGGGCCACCGTGCATGCTGTGGTGGGGGTCGCCAGTCTCGGGCAGCACAGACGGGGCTTGGGCTGCAGGGCACCGTCCTCTCCCTGCATCTTAGGGATCCCCGGCCTCACGCTGCAGGGCTGCTCGGCATCGGTGCCTGCCCAGGGTGACTTGCTTGTCCTGCGCCGGTTACCGTCGTGCTGGCAGGAAATGTAAGGGTGCCTTATACAGAGGCTACTCTTCCCCCCACGACCAACGTTGAAGTAGGTGTCTGCGGCCACGTGTGGTCATCATACCCAGTCGTCGCCATTGTAATGTTGGGGACCTTAGGCCCTCATGCTACTAAATGAGGTGACACAGACACATGGTTGCTGGGTTCTGGTAACTGTCTCCAGGGCACATGCGCCCATCCCTTTTTATCATCAGGGTCACCTGACTGGTGACACCTGTGACGGATGGGTTTGGAGTGAGTGTGGAAGCCAGCTCTCAGCAGAGTGGCTGGTGGAAACACTAGATCGTGTCCAGCAGGACACTACACAGCAGTGCAAGCTAATGTCAGAAACAGAAGAGGCATAGAACTATTAGCACTAGTGCAAACATTGTCCACACCCACAACAGGTACATCACTGGCTGCAGAAGTGCAAGCTTTCTTTACAAACAGAAAAGGGTCAGAGTTGGCAGCAGCATTGCAAGCTTATTACACAAACAGAATGGGCACAGAAGTAATAGCAGCAGTGTAAGCATCCTTCACACCTACAACAGATGCAGCACTGGCATTACACATATATAGCACAATGCAACACAATACACAGACAAGCACAGCGCACACCACACACATCCCTACACCAGATCCACACCACATACAAAGCACAATGCAACACATTACACATACAAACACAGCACACATATCACAGAAACCCACACACCACAGCCAGGTGTAAAACAGTGCAAACTTTCTGTTACCCCTTTCTAATGTTTTGTGGCAGTCAATATAATTTAGTTATGGTTCGGTCACACTTGCCATTGATTGATTTACCTATAACTGTGTGGCATCAATGGATCTGAACCAAATCTGCCATTCTTAGCGCAGTCAAACAGGATTCCTTCATGCAGTTCCACACCTAGAGCCAAAGCCACCAAGCAGATTTACACCAATGATGGCGGAAATGTCAATGTTCCAAATCTGCTCAGTAATTTTGGAGGTATTAGCATTTGAAAAAGGTGCAAAATAGGTCATAAAGGGTTACCACTTTGTATATCTTATTTATATCTTGTCTGTGGGAAAGTCATTTATTGATTTGCTTATAGCTTTGGCACTGTTTGACATGCATGACATTTTCCATTTAGTATGTGATGTTTACTCTTTGTATTTTCAACTTTGTGCAGATTCAACAAAGTGGTGAAATGACAGGCAAAAAAGGGGATAACAAGTTCCGAGTTTGAGTTGAACGTGGCACTGTGTGACACATCTGTACAACATCTGGCAGATGCCTGCATTAATGCTTTTCTAATGATATGTCATGGGTTACATCGGTGGCTTGAATTTACAACTCCGGGTTCACGCCCTCCATGTTTTCTGGCCTGTTTGTATTACACCAAGGGTGAATACTAGCATATTATTCACTCTTGGTGAAAAAAATGACATCATCCAACAGCCTGAGGCAGGTAATAACAGTGTCTCATGGAATGGCACAGCTGCAGTAAGGTATCAGCAACAGCCAAGAAAGAGATTATTTAGGGCTTACAAAATCCCAGGGCTTTCCTCTGGGGCCTAGCACACCTCAGTGCCTCCCCCACCTATGACATGCTAAAGAGCCTCATCTAAAGGTAGCCATTAGTGCTGCAAGCTGAAGCGCTGCAGTGTTTGTTGCTTCACGCCAATCAGCCAGTCACCCCAACCATTCCCAACCCGTCACAGAGTTGGGAAACGGTGGTGTGAAAGTGCAGAGACTGAAATGTTGGATCTGCGACTGCGTCGGTTCGAGGTTTCAGTTTTATGCTCCTGCCCTGATAGCAGAAAGAAGCAGATGGACTTCAAACCTACACAGGCAACAGGGGAAGTACAAAAAACATTTTAATGAGTAGTATGTTTCTGTGAGAGAGCGCATGTATGTGTGAACATGTCCATGTGGGACTATGTAAGGGAGTGTCAGTGAAGGAGTGAGTCAGAGTGAGAGAGAATGAGAGCTAGGAAGAGTGAGTACCAGTGAGGATGAATGAGAGTGAGGGAGAATGACAATGAGTGTTACTGTATGTTACCTTCTGGTCAGCATCTGCTTGCTTCCCTCTGTGCAGCTCCACCTGTTGCTGCTGCTGATCTGAGTGAGAGCCTGCCTGACGCTCAGTTCGAGGCCCACCTCCACCCACAGGCACCCGACTTCACCTCATCCCTGGTGGCCTAGTGGCCATCTGTCTCTGCTGCCTTGTGCCTCTCTGTTTTTCTGTCCTTTTTGTCTATTTTTACTATTTTTCCTTTGTTGCGCTTTTGTGTTGTCTGTACTATTCAGCGGTACTCCCGCACTCCATCTCTGCCTATGCTGCCCCAGCAGCCCCACATCCCTCCCTGTGATGTGCTTTTCCGCCCTCCCGCCTCCCGGCTGACCGGCCCTTCCCACCTCCCTACCCTTCTTAATGGCAGCCACTGCACAGTGAGAGCCTGACTCTACTGACCCTCTGGTCAGCATCTGCTTGCTCCCCTCTGAGCAGCTCCATCTGTTACTGCTGATCTGAGTGAGAATCTGTCTGACTCTCAGTTCGAGGCCGACCTCCACCCGCAGGCACCCACCTGCGCCTCATGCCTAGTGGCCATCTGTATTTGTCTGTCTCTGCTGCCTTGTGCCTCTCTCTGCTTTTCTGTCCTCTTTGTCTATTTTTACTCTTTTTCCTCTTGCTGCACTTTTGTGTTATCTGTACTGTTCAGCAACATTCCTGTGCTCTGTCCCTGCCGCTGCTGCTCCTGGGGCCCCACCCTCTCCTTGCAACACGCTTTCCCACCCTCCTGCCTCCCATCTAATGATCCCTTCCACCTCCTGCCCCTTCTTAAAGGTGGCTACTCTGCACCCTGCCGCAAAGGCAAGCCCATCTGCGCCCGCCCACGCCTGGGCCTCAGCCAGCACAACAGACCCTGGTTCCCACCCCATCTATCGGTACAACGCCAACACATTGCAAGTCCTCATCCCTGGAAGGTCCGCAGCCTGCCACCAAGCCGATCCAAAGAATACTCAAGGACCATTCTCCTGCTGCAACTGCTCCCTCATCTGCCTCCGCATGCCACAGCATCCCGCTCCCAACCCAGGCAGTCACCTCAGTTGCATACTCCTCAACACCTGCTCCCACGTCAAACACACAGTAGAAGTATGGGACCTCATCGACTCGATCGCCCTGACGTTGCCCTCCTCACAGAGAATTGGATTACCACCACCTCAGACCTAGACATTGCCACAGCCATTCCTGATGGTTACAAAATCGTCCACAAAGACAGAGTTTATTGACCTGCAGGAGGTGTCGCATAATAGTGTACAGGAACACCCTCCACCCTCCGCCTGACGACCACCATCGAGACGCAGAGCCAGCCAACCACCCCCAAACACCTACACTTCCAAATTCAGACCAACCCAAACACCTCCCTCCATGGCACTCTCATCTACAGACCTCCCAGTCCCAGTTCAGCGAAGCCATCGCTGACCTTGTCACCTCCCAAGCACTCGCCTCCACCGACTACATCCTCCTCAGTGACCGCAACTTTCACTTCGAAAACACCAATGACCCAAACACAACATCCCTCCTGGACAACCTTGCCACCCTCGGTCTCAAGCAACTAGTAAACCTCCCAACTCACTTAGCAGGTCACACCCTCTACTCTGTCTTCTCAGCAGGAAATAACATCACCCTCTTTCATACCTCTCTCACATCGATAGACAGAGTACTGATGGGTCCCTTTCGTTTTCATGAAGTCTACCCTATGAAACCACGCCCGCACCTCTGGCAGAAACTGGAGCAAGGTTACCGTAGCCCATCTCGCCAATGCACTCAGCCACTCCACCCCCCATTGGATGCCATGAATGCTAATGACTGCACACAACCTTCATCGCTGAACACAGAATGCGCAAACACCATAGCCCCCTTCAGAAAACCCGTCAGACACCAGCACCGTAGGAAACCCAGCTGGTTTATGACTGAAGTCCAAGATTCAAAACACACCTACAGACGATTGGAACGAAAATGCAGAAATACCAAAACAACTGCACACCACACAGCCTACAAAGACGTAGTCACCGCACATGATCAGCGCATCAGAGCCTCCAAGAAGGCTGCCATTCAAGAATGCATCAGCACCAACGCACACAACAGCAAGGAGCTATTCACCATAGTCAAGGAATTCATGAGACCCCCAGAACAGACACCTCAGACATCCCCCTCTCTAGACCTTTGTGACAACCTTGCCACCTTTTTCGTACCAGAAAATCCAGGACATATACAATGGAGCCAAGAACCAAAGCCCATCCCCACTGCCCACCAGTACAACCTCAGACCATTGGACCCCTATCTCCACAGCAGACACCCAGACACTCATGAGCACCATCCCTTCAGGGGCACCCTTGGACCTGTGCCCACATCACATCTTCAACCTGGCCAGCGCCACCATCGCCCCTCAACTATGCCGGACTATCAATCACTCCATCGAAACAACCACCTTCCCATCCAACTGAAAGCACACAGAGATCAACCCACTCCTAAAGAAACCCTCTGCCGATCCAAGGGAGATGAAGAATTACAAACCCATCTCTCTGCTCCACTTCACAGCCAAGGTAACAGAAAAGGCCATCAACATGCAACTTACGGAGTTCTTTGAGGCAAACCGCATCCTAGACCCCTCCCAAGTCTGGATTCAGGAGCAACCACAGCACCGAAACTAGTCTCCTTGCAGCCACTGACAACATCCACGCCATACTGGACCACGCACAGCCACCCTCATCCTCCTTGACATCTCTGCCACTTTCAAAACAATCTCCTATTCCCCCCTGTGCACCAGACTCCATTACGCTAGCATTCACAGCAAGTCACTGGAATGGAATCAATCCTCCCTCAATGGAAGAACCCAGAGTGTCAGACTCTCACTGTTCACCTCGGCATCCAAAGAAACCTGCAGCTGAGTACTCCAGGGATCCTCATCAAGTCCAACCCTCTTCAACACCTATATGGCTTCACTCTCTAAAATCGTCAGATAGCATGACCTTAACATCATCTCCTACACAGACAATACTCAACTGATCCTCTCCCTGACCGACGACCAAGAAACATCCAAGAGCAATTTTTACAACAGAATGAGGGCAGCTGCTGCCTGGATGAAATCCAGCTGCCTTAAACTCAACTCAGACAAGACAGAGATCCTTTTACTGAGCTCCACCGCATCCACCTGGGATGACTCCTGGTGGCCAAACGCCCTAGGTAATGCCCACACCGACCACCGACCACACCTGTAACCTGGGCAATATTCTGGGCTCCACGTTATCCATGACTCGTTAAGTCAACACAGTCTCATTGTCATGTTTCCACATTCTCCGTCTCCTTCGGAAGATCTTCAAGTGGATCCCCACCGAGACAAGAATGACAGTCACCCATGCACTTGTCAGCAAAAAACTGGATGACGGTAACATACTCTATGCCAGCATCACAAAGAAGCTACAAGCAAGACTGCAGAGAATCCAGAACACAGCAGCCAGACTCATCCTGGACATCCCCCACCACAGCCACATCTCCACCCATCTCAGAGACCTCCACTGGCTCCCTGTCAGCAAGTGCATCACCTTCAAGCTACTGAGGCACAGCTAAAAGGCACTGCTCAACATCAAACTGGCCTACCTCAACCACCAGCTAACGTTCTACACCCCCACTAGACAACTCCAATCCTCCCAACTCTCCCTTGCAGACATCCCCAGAATCAAGAAGAGCACAGCTGGAGGCAGATCCTTCTCTTACCTCGCAGCTCAGTCCTGGAAAACACTCCCACCCAACCTCAGACAGGCCCCTTGCTGAAGCAGTTCAGGAAAGATCTCAGGACCTGGCTCTTTGAATGATCAGCATGCCAACAACAGCGCCTAGAGAGCCCACGGGTGATAAGCCACGCTCTACAAGTATTTGATTGAATGATTGATTGAAACTGGAAGTAAGAGTGAGACTGGGTGTCACAATCTGAATGACTGTTAGAGCGTCAGAGAATGAGTAAGGCAAAACGAGTGACAATCAGTGAGAGTGAGAATAAGACTGAGTGAGACTAGATGTGTGAGAATGTGAATAAGCGAGTAAGACTGAGTGACAATGTTTGAATGAGTGAGCCTGAGTGTGTCAGAGTGAGAATGAGAATGCATATTAATGAGTGAGAATGAGTGAGTCTGAGCAAGTCAGCGTGAGATTAACTGAATCATAATGAGTGAATCTGGGTCAAACTGAGCAAGGCTAAGCAAGACTGAGTGAGTTATAGTGAGACTGGGTGAGGCTAATTGAATCAGAGTGGACTTAGTGAATTAGAATGAGTGAGAATGGGTGGGACCAAGTGAGAGTAATTGAGAATGATTGAGACTGAGTGAGAATAAATGAGATTGACTGAGAATGAGTAAAGCTGGGAGAATGAGTGAGGCTGGGTCAGAATGAGTGGGATTCAGTGAGTCTGATGAGTCAGGGTGAGATTGAGTGAGTCAGAATGAGTGAGACTGAGTATGTATAAGTGAGATTGAGTATGAATGAGTCAGAGTAGGATTGAGTGAATCAGAATGAGTGAGCCAGGAAGAACTAACCAGCCAGATGGTGACTGAGTGAAAATGAGTGAGACTGAGTATAAGCAAATCAGAGTGCGAGTGAGTGGAAGAGAGACTAAGTGAGAAGGAATGAGTCACAATGAAAGTGAGTGAGTAAGTATGAGTGAGAATTAGTTTGACTTAGTGCGACTAAGTGAGTCAGAGTGGGACTGTGTGAATCAGGATCAGTGGGAATGAATGGGACTGAGACAAGGACTAGCTGAGTCACTGAGACAGGGTGAGTCAGAGCAAGTAAAAGTGTGAATGACAGTAAGTGAATGAGGCTAAGGGAGAATGAATGATAGAGTAAGACCGATTGCCAGTGAATGTGAGCAAACACCCCACACCATCAAACAAGCAGTGAGGACCGCTCTCTAGAATCTTAACCAAGTATTACGCCCCACTACTTTTAAATGTCACCTACCACCACTGCTGTGTCAACTCATCAAAGGAAGGGGAAAAAATAGACTCAATAACATTTTGAGTTGCGTATAACGTTGGTGCTGTTTTTTGAATCTGCATCAAATGTGGCAAGCAGTTAGCAAGATACAACAGGGCCAGTATTTCAGGTTTTGTGCAGATCTAATGAGAGGAGAGTAAAAGGAAGGGGTCAACTATGTTTTAATTTACTAATACCTTTGGCACTGTTTCATGGCTGAACACAAAATGTGGCAGTATTCTGTTGGTTAATTCACATTCTGACCAGATCTGTCAAACAGATGTAAGGATATATGGGGAGTGATGCGTTGATTTTCGGATGGGCACCTCGGGTCCGGGCAGGTTTTGGTTCTGTTTTTCACACCCAGCAATGTTGCATTTGAAATCCGGTTGCACGGTGTTAGGAAACCGTGCTGTGTGGGGTTTGTGTCGTTATCTGTAGCCACTACCGGGTGCTGCACATCGTTTCTCCAGCTGTGATGCGTCGATCTTCCAGCTGTGATGCAGGCAGAGCACCGATTTCAGCCGCAAGGCCAACAGCGCTTCGTTTATCATCTGCGTTGCGGATGGTGGGTCAAAAATGTGGATTTCAGTCCTTTTCCACCAGCTTCACTTTCACCTTTCAAGGGCCCAGGGACTGAATGGGGCACCACTTGGCCGGGCGGGAGTCTCACCAGAGAGTCCAGGTGCTGTTAGAGAGAAGTCTTTGATGGTCCTGAGACTTCAACAACAGGAGACAAGCTCAACTCAAGCCCTTTGAGATTCTTCTCAAGCAGGAATGCACATCAATGTCCAGTCTTTGTCCCCTTTCACAGGCAGAAGCAGCAACTGCAGGATAGTCCAACAAAGCACAGTCACAGGCAGGGGCAGCACTTCTCCTCAGCTCTTCAGCTCTTCAGCTCCTCAGCTCTTCTCCTTGGCAGAGGTTCCTCTTAAATCCTTGAAGAAATCTGATTTTCAGTGGTTTCAGGTGCTCTTCTTATACCCCTTTCTGCCTCGGAAGTAGGCCTACTTCAAAGAGAAGTCTCTTTTGTTTTCAAGAACCTGCCTTGACCAGGCCAGGCCCCAGACTCACACCAGGGGGTTGGAGACTGTATTGTGTGAGGGCAGGCACAACCCATCCAGGTGTAAGTGCCCACTCCTCCCTCCACTGTAGCTCAGATGGTCCATCAGGATATGAAGGCAACTCCCTAGCTGCCTTTGTCTCTCTGTAGGGAAGGAATCCAAACCAGCCAACTGTCAGTCTGACACAGACAGGGAATCCACAAACAGGCAGAATCACAGAAGGATTTAAGAAAGAAAATGCCTTTTCAAACTGACAATTTAAAAAACAACTTTACCAAAAGATGTATTTTTAAATTGTGAGTTCCGAGACACCAAACTCTTCATTTGTATCTGCCCCCAAAGGGAATCTGCACCTAAATATCATTTGAGGGCAGCCCCCATGTTAACCTATGAGGGAGATCGGCCTTGCAACAGTGAAAGCTGAGTTTAGTAGTATTTCACTGTTAGGACATGTAAAACACACCAGAACATGCCCCACCTTTAACAGACACTGCTCCTTGTCCATGGGGCTACATAGGGCCTACATTAGGAGTGCCCTACATGTAGAAAAATGTAAGGTTTAGGCCTGGCAAGTGGGTACACTTGCTGGGTCGCATTGGCAATGCAAGACTGCTGACACAGACACTGCAGTGGCAGGTCTGAGCTATGTTTACAGGGCTACTCAGGTGGGTGGCACAGCCAGTGCTTCAGGTCCATTAGTAGCATTTGATTTACAGGCCCTGGGCACCTCTAGTGCACTTTACAAGGGACTTACCAGTAAATAAAATATGCCAATCGGGGAAAAGCCAATTATACATGTAATTTATACAGGAGCACTTGCACTTGCACTTTAGCACTGGTCAGCAGTGGTAAAGTACCCAGAATACCAAAAACAGCAAAAACAGGGTCTAGCACACAGTCAAAACATGGGAAGCAGAGGCAAAAAGGACAGGGCCAATGATGTCAGGTCTAACAGAGCTGCACTATACAAAAAGGTGAAATTAATAAATAAATACCAGTAACCACTCACTGCTGGCTCTACATGTGAATGGCTTACTCCTACGCTGCATCCAGTGTATGAGGATGCTTGATCAAGCCCTCTCAACAGGGTTCTCTGTTATATTTTACTCCCTCAAGCAATGGTTTTTATAAACTCCAGTACATATATATTGTAAGGATGAACAGTAAGTAGATAAGAGCTTGTCTCTATCTTTACCGCTTCACATACTTTTTTATTTTTATTCTTTTTCCCCGTAGTTGGTCCCAATGCTCCACCTCCTCCTATCAGGGTCTAATGCCTGCTCTGCCGCCTGTTTGTTGTTTGAGGCACCAAACAGACCTGGCTTTTCTCTGACCAGCATCAAGAAGCTTTTCTAGATTCCACTGCGAGAAGAACCCTTCGGATGAGGGAAGGATGTGCTTCACTGGCACCTCTGCATCTTGCTGATTACACGCCCTTTACACTGAATATTAGTCAGCCTTGTGTGAGCACAAAGCATTCATTAACTCCTTGTACATTGCATATTACTTGTGGTAGGGTAAGATCTAACCCTGGTATATATTTACACGGCCCATCTCTGACAATAACTTGTAGCTTGCAAAAGCAGTGAGGCACTTCTTAGAGATCATATGGGACATCTGCTCATCTTCAGGGCTGGTAAGAGAATCTGCAGAGCCAGACACAAAGGGCCTCATTATGAGTTTGGCGGACAGGAAACTCAGTCTGCCAAAATCCCGACAGGGTGGCCGTTGCCTATGCAGCACACCCCGCTAGGAGGTTAGGAGTTTCCCACTAGGTTGACGGGCGGAAACTTAGGTTTTCACCTGCCGGCCTAGTGGGAAACAGGCTACAGCATTGTCTCCGGCTCGTAATCAAGCCAGTGGCAATGCTGTAGCCAGCAGGGTGCACAAGCACTCTTGCAGTGTTCACTGTCTGAAAATTGCAACGCTGCTGGGCAAGGGGACTCCCTGCACGAGTTCTCTACCAGCCTTTTCACGGTGTTACCGCCATGAAAAGACTGGTGGAGAACAAGGTCCTAATCGACGGGGCTGCACTGCCCTGGCAGATTAGGATATCCATCACTGCCAGACCTCTGGGATTCAAGATCATGGCGGACCCTGCGGTTCCCTGGGGTTGGACTGCCAGTGTTGTTCTGTGGCAGTCAGAACGCCACATCAGCAACAGTTCAGACCGTCACTGCGAGTATAGCGGTTGTAAGACTGCCACACTCATAATGAGGCCCAAAGTCTATAGCAGGGTTTATGGGAATATTTATTCGTAGGTGTTGGTGTTACCCTCCGTTCTGGCTTTCTTCTATTTATAATTTTATACACTGACTTACTGTAGGAAAGTACCCTCTTTTTAGCATGTTACTCCCAATTTCTGCCTTATCTCAGTGTGTTTTTGACTGTGTCATTAGAATTCTGCTCGCCAGGACCCCAGTGCTTATGGATTATGGCCTGCTTGTCAGTGTGTTTCACTGTTTTCTAAATTGCCACTGGAGTCCTGCTAATCAGAACTCCAGTGCTCATGCTCTCTCTCTTTCTAAATTAGTCACTACAGTTTAGTGACTCCATATTTCACTCCAAATTGGCACACTGGACCCCCCCTTATAAGTCCCTAGTATATGGTACCTAGGTACGCAGGGCATTGGGGTTCAGAGTGAATTCTTATGGGGTGTAGCATTTCTTTTGCCACCCATAAGAAGACCATACAAAGGCTTCTTCAGGATAGCCATTGCAGCCTGTGTGAAATAGTGCATGCACCATTTCACAGCCATTTTCACTGCATCAGATCACTTATAAGTCACCTGTATGTCTAACCTCCCGACCCTGAAGGCTAGGTGCATAGTACCTGTGTGTGAGGGCACTCCTGCACTAGCAGAGGTGCCCCCACATCATCCATGCAAATTTTCCCAGACTTTGTGAGATCGGGGACATCAATATAAGGGTGCACTACATATAGTCAAACCTATATGTAGCTTCACAATGGTAACTCCGAACATGGCTAAGTAAGGTGTTCAACAACTAGGAATTGTACCCCAATACTGGTTCCAGTATTGGTTGCACAATCCCATGCACTCTGGGGGCTCCACCATGGCCCCCCAGTACTGCCACCCCAGCCTTACAATGTTTCCAATGCAGCTCCAGCTGCTGCCACCTCACAGACAGACTTCTGCCCTCTCGTGGCATGAACAGCTCAATCCCAGGAAGGCAGAATAATGCATTTCATTTAGGAGAGGGATGTTACACCCTCTCCCTTTGGAAATAGGTGTTACAGGCATGAGAGGGGTATCCTCCCAGAGCCTCTGGAAATGCTTTGAAGGGCACAGCTGGGTCCCGTCTTGCATAATCCAGTCTACACCAGTTCAGGGACCCCCAGTCCCTGCTCTGGCGTGAAACTGGATAAAGGAAATGGGAGTGACCCCTCTCCCGTCCATCACCACCCCAGGGGTGGTGCCTAGAGCTCCTCTAGAGTGTCTCTGGGTTCTGCCATCTTGTTTTCAGGATGGTCAGGGAACTCTGGGAGCATCTGAGTGGCCAGTGCCAGCAGGTGACCTCAGAGACACTGCTTACCTGGTTAGGTGACCAATTCCCCTTTCACAATTATTTAGTGTCGCTCATCTGGGTGTTTCTTTAGATTCAGATTGCAAGACTCTAGCAGGAATCCTCTGCATACTTTACTTCATTTTCTACCGACGGATTACCCGCTGACTGCTCCAGGAACTCTACAAAACTGCAACAAAGAAGCTAAGACAACATCTGCAACATTGTATCTTCAGCTCCTGCCAGCAACTGCAACAGTTTCCAGGTCGTGCATCCTCAGAGGACTGCATGTCTTCATGAGCAGGCACCTCTCTGCAGTGATGACTGATGGCTTGGACCCCCTCTCCAGACGACAAGCGTGGATCCAGCAACACAGGTGGTGGACTAAAGTGACTCCGGCAGTCCCACTGTCCAACTTTGGTGGAGGTATGAGCTTGCCTCCCCAGGCAAGACAGTACCCCTGTGTAACACGTAACTTGCAGTTGCTAAGGCTTGTGTGCGACCTTCAAGAAGTTCTTTGTGCACAGCACAGCTTAGGCCCCCAGCACTCCATCCTGTGATGCACAGCTTCCTGAGTGTGGAAATCCTTTGTGTTGTGCTGCGTGGGCCTTCATTTGTACCTTCTTTGCCCCTGTGCTGTGGGATTCCTCTGCCTGCTGCCTGGTCTTCAGAGGGCTCTCTAAGTTGTTGAGAGCCCCCTCTGTCTCTTCCTCCTGGCCAGAGGCCACCAGGTCCCTCCTGGTCCCCCTCAGCTCCATTTTCCCCTAACCACGAGCTTGCTGGCAGAAGCCAGCAACGCAAACCAGACTGCATTCATCTGTCCGGCGTGGGACATCTTCTGCACCAACCAGGAACCCGCATCTGTCTTCTTTGGTACAATACTGATTTTGTCTTCTCACCGGTGGTTCCACTTCAGCACCTTCATCCGGGTTAGCAGGGGCTCCTGTTCTTCCTTGGCTCTTCAGTACTTCTTAGACTTGGTTTCCTTCTTCCACAGGTCTTCAGGTCCAGGAATCCATCATTGGTGTCTTGCACTTCATGGTCTTGTATTATCTCCTAGCATGGCTCCTAGTGTGTTTTAGGAAACTTGCTGTGTTTTACTCCTGCTTTCCCGGGCTTTGTTGTGGGGTATTTTACTTACCTTTGGTGTTTTCTTACACTCCCAGCGCCCCTCTACACACCACACTTGCCTCTGTGGGAAACAGACTTTCCCATTCTACTATTTTAGTATATGGTTTGTGTTCCCCCAGGCCCATTGCAACCTATTGTGATTTTCACTATTTGCACTGTTTTCCTACTGTGTACTTACCTATTTATGGTTACTAGTGTATATAATGTGTGGTTTACTTACCTCCTAGGGGAGTATAGCCTACAAAGTATTTTTGGCATTGTGTGACTAAAATCAAGTACCTTTATTTTTGTAACACTGAGTATTGTCTTTCATGTGTGTGAGTACTGTGTGAATACAGTGGTATTGCAAGAGCTTTGCAAGTCTCCTAGTTCAGCCTTGGCCGCTCTGCCTACAGCTACCCCTAGACAGCTTGGCTGCTAGACACTGACTACATTTCACTAGTAAGGGATAAGTTGACCTGGTATAAGGTGTAAGTACCCACTACAAACCAGGCCAGCCCCCTGCAGTTACTGTTTCAGAGGAAGGAGAGAATGCCTTGCTTGCAGTTCTGTAATTGATTAAACATGTGCTTGAACTTCAAATAAGCAATTTAATCTGAATGCCTTAACTTAATAGGGTGTTTTTTTCTTATTTGCACTACACAGAGTTTTTATTATTGTACGTAACACTAAGGTAAACAATGAGGTTTTAGTGAACAACCTCTGTGGCAGCCAACAGCCTTTCCTTTATTGTTTGCTTGGGTTCATTAAACCATCAACCTAAGTAAACACAAAATATACGCATTAATTTAAAAGTATAAAATCTTGATAATATACTTCAGATAAACACATTATTTTATTTCGCAAATGCCAGAAAATACAAAATAAAATCACTGAAATCATATTATTCACAATATAAAAACTCTGACATCAGAGCTTGATTAATTTTAGACTTATGCACTATGCACATCAGTCTTTTTCTCTGGATCTTTTATACTCGTTCTCCTTATGACCCTTTTTTCTGACATCCCTTTTTTCCAACAATAATTAAAATACATTTTATGTTTCGATTTGGACCTTTTGGCGTAACAGACACTTCGTCTGGCTGGTGATTTTTAGATAGTTATATTTTTTGGGAATATTTTGTGCTGTAAGAGGGTTTACACTCATAGACTATTTTTCTATGTTTCGGCACAGACTTTGGCTTATAGAATTTTCATGTCTAGATTTTTATTCATCTCATTACAATGGCACTTTATTTATGTTATTTCCAGGCCTGATTAAGTCATAGCGATTATTCCCGCTTAATGAAACGTGTTGGATGCAACTGTGCCTGTATTTATGGAATATCCTGAAGAATAAAATAAATCAAGAATGAAGGGAAGATTCCAAGAAGATGACTTTGACTTTACAGTATTTTGGATTTCTAATCATTATTGTCAATCCTTGGATTGGGATTGCTGGGGAGTTTGGTGGATCTCCCCTTTCCAGGACCTCCACATGTGTATATTTGCATTTGTGACCGTAGTGAGAATCTGAGAGCGACATTTCCTATTGAAAACACCCCTTTCGTTTGCTTTAAAGCTACATGCACATGTAAAGTATGGTCCATAGTCCATCCAAAACTACCTAGGGCACACAGTTAATAATGTTTAGATTAAAGATAACAATTTGATTCTCACATGCCAACTTCATAGGAGAAAACAAGCCACAGCAAAAGCTATAATACTTTTTGTGTATGAATTCAAAAACTGCAAGACCTCTTTGTGCCACATAATGTGTAACAACCAGAATGTGGGTATAATCCACTTATTTCACGCCAATTGCCGCTGTACGACCTTATGGGTAGAATTCCATACATAAATTTCACATGTAAACTGTGGGGCATTTTTAACATCCAAAACAACTTTGACATTTCCATAGGTCGGCACAAAGGAACAATCCATTTAAGTCTTATGTTATGATAAGCTCCACAAAGGAATAAGAGATGTTCCTCACTTTCAGTTGAGACATTACAGACTAAAGATTTGAGCTGAATGAATCACAGGTCTATTTAAATTTAAAAGTGGCTGATGGAAGCGTACCATGTTTAAATCTGATGTATAGTGCCCTGGTCTGAGGGGACATAGTATAATTTAGGATATCCACTATTTTTTAGATCGTATTGAATGCTACAAAAACAATCTGTAAGACAACCACTCACAGGTGATGCTAAATATTTCCATATAATCATTTCTCAATATCTAGTTGTAATATTATTGAACTATGTCTACGGATATGCTGGGGATCTGCCAGGAGGGAAACGGCCTTAAGGCCGACTCCCGAACAACGAAGTCCTGGTTAACGAAAGCGGAACACCGCTATCCTTAACCACGACTTCGTTATTTTGTGCCTTAACCACGCATGTGCTGAACAACGCACATGCGTGGTTAAGGCACAAAAAAGGGAGTCAGCTGAGGAGGACGACGAAACGAGGTGACGATTCAGGTAAGTGTGGCGGGGTGGGGGATTGGGGGTTTAAGTTTTAGGGCCGGGGGTGGGGGGCTGGGGTATTTTCTGTTTTAGGGGCAGGGTTTAAGTTTTAGGGCAGGGGGTGGGGGGGTGGAGGGGTTGTAGATTTTCTGTTTTAGGGCGAAGGGCGGGGGTGGGGGTCTGGGTTTAAGTTTTAGGGCCAGGGTGGGGGGGTTGGGGTATTTTCTGTTTGGGGGGGCGGGGTGGGGGGTCGGGGTTTTAGGTTTAGGGCCAGGGTTGGGGGGTCAGGTATTTTCTGGTTTAGGGGCGGGGTGGGGGGGGCGGGTTTTAGGTTTTAGGGGTGGGTTGGGTGTTCGGGTAATTTTAGGGGCGGGGTGGGGGGTTGAGGAGGTTTAGGTTTAGGGGCAGGGTGGGGGGCTCGGAGTAGTTTTAGGGGTGGGGGTTGGGGTACTTTAGGTTTTAGGGATGGGGTGGGGGTTGGGGTTGTTTTAGGTTTTGGGGGTAGGGTGGGGGGCAGTTTTAGGGGCGGGGTGGGGGGTTGGGGTTTTAGGTTTTAGGGGTGGGTTGGGGGTCGGGTAATTTTAGGGGCGGGGTGGGGAGTTGGTGGGGTTTAGGTTTAGGGGCAGGGTGGGGGGCTCGGAGTAGTTTTAGTGGTGGGGTACTTTAGGTTTCAGGGATGGGGTGGGGGTTGGGGTTGTTTTAGGTTTTGGGGGTAGAGTGGGGGTCAGTTTTAGGGGCGGGCGGGGGTAGTTTTAGGGGCAAGGGTGGGGGTTGGTGTGGTTTAAGGGGGGGTCGCAGTAATTTTTAGGGGTGCGGGTGGGGGGCCAGGGGGGACGCATGCAGGAACAATGGATGCCTATCACTAATGCCTTTACCAGGAATGCCTTTACAATGAAAAATCGTTGTTAAGGCATTCGTGGTAAAGGCATTAGTGGCAACAACGAGGTCGTTGTTTCGACTTCGTTGTTCTGGCATTCATTGTTCCGGCAGGCGTCGTTCCGACATACAACCCTGCCAGGAACATGCCCAGGCCAAAGGTATTGAGGGAGGATTTTACAAAGACAGCCCACATAATCTATAGGGCACCTGGTCTGGTTATGACATCTTGTACTGCTTCACTATAGACACCTCATCCACTGTCCAACAGCATGTCCAGTACAAGAGAGGTTTTGAATGTAGCAATAAGGGAAATAGATTTTCAGACAGAATCAGTTCTCAATGGAAGAGTCATAGTGCTTCTCAGGACCTTCAATAAAGATGTAATAAATTTGTTCTTGCTTTTTTCCAATGCTACCAAATTGTGATGGCCCCAGAGGTCAGAACTACACAGTGCTGTGCTGACAGCCTTAGCTTTATATATTTCTAGAACAGGTTATATAGCCAAAGTGGACAAGTGGTTGGCAGATTTGAGTAACGCGGTCGACCTGTGATTCAACTCTTTATCCAAGGAAAAATCCTCCGTAGCAATCAACCTATGAAATGATTTTTGAAGATTGAGTACCAGCAAATGTAACTGGGGCATCAATTTCTAGTCCGTGATTTAGGCAACATGAATTGTAGTCAGAACTTTAATGCCCATTGGAGGCCAGGATAATAATGAACTATTGTCTGCAAAGAGCAAACCTGGGACTTTCTGGCCCGCGATACTAGGGGAGTCCTTAGTACAAGTTGACAGAATATCAAAGCAACAATTCATAAAGAGTAGAAAATTTTTTGAAGCCAGGACACAGCCATGGTGAACTCCCTTGTTCACTTTGACCTTCCTTTTAAGCTTTCCATGTACACTCGCCTAACTTGATCAATATTCTCTGAATACAATCCAATTATTATAGACAGTATATTCAGGGGACCTCCCTGTTTAGCAAGCACCTCCCACAGTTTTAGTCTATGGACAAGATCAAAGGCCTCCTGAAAGGTCCACAAAAGTCACATACATGTGGCACTGATGTCAATGGTCTTCCACTTAAGACCTTGTCCATGGTGCTGACTCTTGATCAGACACCTGCCCTGAAGTGGGAGAGAGTCTACTTTTCTCAATCCATAAAAACAGTTTATCTGCTTACTGAAGATCATTTGCATGTTGCAGATCTGGTTTACTGGGCAATCACTTTCTGAAAGGCCACGTGAACCCTTTTTGAGGATTGGAATAATCAATGATTTTGGAATCATTCCGGACTGATGACACCATTCTCCATCATATTTAAGTTAGTTTAACCTAGGGGCCTAACCAGGTTTTTAGACATCAATCTCATTAAGGGTGTCAATTAAGGAAAAATTTACCAGTGGGGTATTGTATAAGTTGGTACAAGGGGGGCAACCCATTTAGATCGGCTAAGGGTCCTGGGACTTTGAGTCCACTGTAGCATTTTACACTTGAGCACAGCGGGGCGGGTAATGGTGTTATATAGCAATAGCTTGTTGAGGGCCCAACTCCTTCTCCCTTCATGCAAAATCAGGTGTGCACCCGGTCCTGGGATTTTAAGTCCCCTGCATCGTTTTACACTTCAAAATCCTTAAATATGAAAGAGGCTTTACTAAATTCCTCTAATTTCTCTGGTCATACCATATTTAGTTAGATTACAAAGTTTAAACAATCTGTAGCCCTTGGAAGAGACAGTTAGAAGCAATATAGCAAACATAATCAGACCCTCAAACCCACCCACCAGATCATGCTCTGGATCTTTTATTAGGAAGTCCTAATTTCCTTCGTTCGACACATTGCCAACCTAGTCAGTGCCTCTTACGAATGTATTAGTTTGTGTTAAACCTGACATCCTTGGTGTGGTTTTTCCCCATGCGTTTACCTTCCATACTCCTGTTTTTGTTCAGTTCGTTTTTGCTGGCCTTAGCACTCTGCACACTTTATCACGGTTAATCAATGCTAAAGGGCTTGTGCTCTCTCCTTTAAACATTGTGATATTGGCTTACGCCCAATTGGCAAATTTAATTTACTTGTAAGTGCCTAATAAAGTGACACTTCCTGTGCCCAGGGCATGTAAATTAAATGCTACTAGTGGGCCTGCAGCACTCATAGCCTTTTAAACATGCCTCATGCCTACAATTGCAGCCTGTGTGTGCAGTTTTAAACTACCACTTTGACCTGGTGAGATAACCATCTTGACAGGCCTAAACCTAAACCTTTTTATTACATATAAGTCACCCCTAGGGTACGCCGTACATCTCCCAGAGGAAAGGATGCAGTGAATTAAAAAAATTGAATGTTTATTTTTAGGTTTTACATGACAATGGTGTGTAAGCCAGTTTTACCTTGTTTAAAGCAGAGAGCGCAAGCACTTTAGCACTTTTCAGCAGTGGTAAAGTGCACAGAGTCCTAAGGCCAACAAAAAGTGATCAGCAGAAAATAGGGCGGTGGGAAAAGGAAGGCCAAACGTTTGAGGAAAGATCACCCTAAGGGTGACAGGTGTAACACGTGCACCCCCCGTCTAAAAGTGGGGACAACTACCAAACCTTCTGGGAGTTCTAATCACTAAGGAAGAAAAAGCTGAACAGACCATCAACACTGGAGTGCTGTTACCAAGGACGGTGTTCCACTGTAAAGTACATTCCCTATAGGGAGATGGACCACCTTAATAGCTTTGGAATCTTATCCATCATTTACATTAGCCACCTGAGGGGCCTGTGGTCTGTCTGAACCCCAAAATGAGTCCCAAACACATATGGTCTCAGCTTCTTTGATGCCCAGAACACTGCAAAGGCTTCCCTTTCTATTGCACTCCACCTCTGTTCCAGGGAAGGAAGCTCCTACTAATGAAGGTTATAGGCTGGTGTAAGCCCTTCTCATTAAGCAGCGATAGCACTGCCCCTACGCCATGGTCTTAGACATCAGGTATGGTGTCTCTGGAATCACAATTTAAAATCCTTACTTGTGGTGAAGTTGGATTTTAAATTGCAATTTTCAAAAAGGGCGCTTTTAGAAAGTTGGCATTTTCTTATCATAGCCATTTGGTGCCTGCAGCCTGTCGCTGGTCATATGACGGGGTGTAGTTGGCAGTTGAGCTTTGTGTATTCCCCTTAGACAGCCACACACAAGCTTAGTTGTGTTTCAATTGTCCATTACTGGCAGGATGGGAGGGAGGAGCTGGACACAGCCTCACTTATATCTGAATAGGCTGTATCCTGTCCACACACAAAGGGCCTAACAACCATGTATTGTCACTCCAGCCAGCTTGGAGCCAGGGCAAGGGAGGCACAACATTTCTTGCTCTTCAATGCCACTGTCTAAAAGGTTCTCCCACCTTCCAGAACCAGGGCACCAGGATATAAAAGATGGACCTCAGACACCGTCAATTCAGTGCACTTCTGGACCTGTGAGCACTCTGCCAGGAAGGACTGCTGTGCTGCTAACAGACTGCCACTCTGCTGGACTCCTGCTTTGCTGTGTGGGCTGCTGCCCTCTTGCCTGGGTGAGAAGGACTTGACCTACATCTCTTGCACCCTCAGTGATTTCAAGGGCTAGTTGGCTGACGTCTTGATGTGAAGCCTCAGGAGCGAAACAGGTTATCAATGTTGAGCCATTACAGCTCCATTATAGGAAAAAAGGAGATAGGGAACTTACAATGAGACAAAGGAGGAAAATAGCCAATCAGAAGCTAATCTCCACCCACGCCCAGGCACCTCCTCCCAAGACCCGGGACCCCAGCACAGCTGCCACCCACCTGCATCAATGGATAGAAGACTGCACCAACACCCTCGCACCACTCAAACAACACTCAGACACCCACCTCAGACCCAAGGCCAGCTGGTTCACCCCGACCTGCAGGCCTCCAAACGGGAATGTCGAAGAATGGAGAAGACCTGGCACCTTGCACCCACCGAATCCAACCACATTGCCCTCAAGACTGCCATCCGCAAACATCACCAGCTCAATCAATCAATCAATCAAAAAACATTTATAAAGCGCGCTACTCACCCATGAGGGTCTCAAGGCGCTAGGGGAAGGGGTTACTGCTGATCGAAGAGCCAGGTCTTGTGAGGTGGTCCTGAGGTTGGTGGGGAGGGAATTCCATGTCTTGGCCGCCAGGTAGGAGAAGGATTTCCTACCTGCCATGGTGCTGCGGATGCGAGGGACGGCGGCGAGTGCGAGGTTGGCAGAGCGAAGTTGACGGGTGGGCGTGTAGAAACTGAGGTGACGGTTGAGGTATTCGGGTCCCTTGTTGTGGAGGGCTTTGTGTGCGTGGGTGAGGAGCCGGAAGGTGATCCTTTTGTTGACGGGAAGCCAGTGCAGGTGTTTCAGGTGGGCAAAGATGTGGCTGTTGCGGGGTATGTCGAGACGAGGCGGGCGGAGGCGTTTTGAATTCGCTGCAGGTGTTTCTGGAGTTTAGCGGTGGTTCCTGCGTATAGGGTGTTGCCGTAGTCCAGGCCGCTCGTGACGAGGGCGTGGGTCACGGTCTTTCTGGTGTCGGCGGGGATCCAACGGAAGATCTTTCGGAGCATGCGGAGGGTGAGGAAGCAGGAGGATGATACGGCGTTGACTTGTTTGGTCATGGTGAGAAGTGGGTCCAGGATGAATCCGAGGTTGCGTGCGTGGTCTGAGGGGGTTGGTGTGGTGCCAAGGGCCGTGGGCCACCAGGAGTCGTCCCAGGTGGACAGGGTGTTTCCGAGGATGAGGACTTCCGTTTTGTCTGAGTTCAGTTTCAGACGGCTGAGTTTCATCCATTCTGCGACGTCTTTCATTCCATCTTGCAGGTTGGTCTTGGCGCTGGTGGGATCTTTGGTGAGGGAAAGTATCAGCTGAGTGTCGTCGGCGTAGGAGGTGATGTTGATGTTGTGTTTGCGTACGATGTCGGCGAGGGGGCTCATGTAGACATTGAAGAGAGTCGGGCTGAGCAAGGAGCCTTGTGGGACGCCACAGATGATCTTGGTGGGGTCTGAGCGGAAAGGTGGGAGGTAGACTCTTTGAGAGCGGTTGGAGAGGAAAGAGGTGATCCAGTCCAGGGCCTGTCCTTGGATCCCGGTGGAGTGGAGGCGGGATATTAGGGTTCAGTGGCAGACAGTGTCGAAGGCAGCCGAGAGGTCGAGGAGGATGAGGGTGACTGTTTCTCCATTGTCCATCAGAGTTCTGATGTCGTCTGTGACTGAGATGAGGGCGGTTTCTGTGCTGTGATTGGCTCGGAATCCGAACTGAGAGGGGTCAAGTAGGTTGTTGTCTTCCAGGAACTTGGTAAGCTGCTTGTTGACGGTCTTCTCTATGACTTTGGCAGGGAAGGGGAGGAGCGAGATGGGGCGGAAGTTCTTCAGGTCGCTGGGGTCCGCCGTAGGTTTCTTCAGTAGGGCGTTGACTTCTGCGTGTTTCCAGCTCTCGGGGACGGTGGCAGAAGCAAACAAGCTGTTGATGATGGTCTGGAGATGCGGGGCGATGATGTCGTCGGCTTTGTTGAAGATGAAGTGTGGGCAGGGGTCCGAGTGGGCACCGGAGTGGATGGAGTTCATGGTGGCTTTGGTTTCTTCCGTGTTGATGTGAGTCCAGGCGTTGAGGGTGATGGCTGGGGTTGTAGGTTCTGTGGTGGTTGGCTGGGTCTGGTGTCCGAAGCTGTCGTGTAGGTCGGTGATCTTACGATGGAAGAAGGTGGCAAGGGAGTTGCAGAGGTCTTGTGAGGGCGTGATGGTGTTGGCTTTAGGGTTGGAGAGCTCTTGACAATGTTGAAGAGTTCTTTGCTGTTGTGAGTGTTCTTGTCCAGTCTGTCTGTGAAGAAATTTGTTTTGGTGGCGCGGATCAGTTGGTGGTGTTCGTGGGTAGCATTCTTAAGGGCAGACATGTTATCTGCGGTGTGGTCCTTGCGCCAGGCTTTCTCAAGGGTGCAGCAGTTTTTTTTAGATTCCTTGAGGGTGTCTGTGAACCAGAGAGGTTTCTTGGTGTTGGTCTGTCTTGGGAGGCGTCTGAGGGGAGCGAGGTTGTCTGCGCAGTTGTTGATCCAGTGCGTGAGGCTGAGGGCTGCGTCGTTGGGGTCGGTGGAGAAGGTGGGTTGGTTGTCGCTGAGAGTGGAGAGTAGCTGTTTTGTGGGGATTTTGTTCCAATGTCTGCGTGGGATGGGTTGTGTGCGGAGGTGGAGAGTCTTGCGTCTGAAGGTGAAGTGGACACATCTATGGTCGGTCCAGTGTACTACGGATGAGTGGCTGAAGGATACGTGGTTGCTGGCGGAGAAGATGGGGTCGAGCGTGTGTCTGGCGATGTGGGTGGGGGTGTTCCCCAGTTGCTTGAGACCGAGGTTGGCGAGGTTGGCGAGCAGGGCGGTGGTGTTGGGGTCGTTGTTCTGCTCCAGGTGGAAGTTGAGGTCTCCGAGGAGGATGTAGTCCGGCGAGGCAAGGACGTGCGGGGAGATGAAGTCAGTGATAGAGTCGCTGAAGAGGGCGCGAGGTCCAGGGGGTCTGTAGATGAGAGTTCCTCTGAGGGTGGTCCAGGGGTCTGTGTGGATCTGGAAGTGCAGGTGTTCGGTGGCGAGGGGGGTGTCTTCTGTGGAGGTGGTGACGTTGATGGAGTACTTGAAGATGATGGCGATTCCTCCACCGACTTGGTTGGTGCGGTCTCTTCTGGAGATCTTGTAGCCGTCGGGGATGGCTATGTCAATGTCGGGGGCCGAAGAGGCGTTCATCCAGGTCTCAGTGATGAAGGCGACGTCCGGTGCGGTGGAGTCCAGGAGGTCCCATAGTTCAAAGGCGTGCTTGTGGACGGAGCATGCGTTGATCAGGATGCATTTGAGGTGGTTGTTGTCGCGTGGGCTGGCGGCCGGGGTGGTTTCGCGGTGGAAGGTGAGTTTGCAGGTGTGGCATGCGAAGGGTCCGTGGGTACGTTTCGGGTTGGCTAGGAGGCAGGTGCTGGAGCGCCCCGGGTTGAGGGCGTGGAGGGTGTTGGGGTCGTAGCGGTGCTACGGGGTTTGGGAGTGCTGGGGGCCTAGGGGTTGTAGCGCTGGGCGCGGTCCAGGCGCGGACGGGCGCAGGCGGGCTTGCCTTTGCTGCGTCAGCGGCGCGCCAGCGCAGCGGCCGCCATAAGAGGGAGGAGGAGGTCAGCCGGGGGTGGGGGGTGGGAGGGGGACGACGAATGGGAGCGGGGTGGGGGCAGGGCCCAGCAGGAGGTGGCGGCGGGAAAGCGGAGGGTGGGGGGGTCAGGTAGAGGGGAGGGGAGAAAAGATAGGGGAGGGGGGGTTACAGAGGTGGAGGGGAGTAAGGAAGAACAGAGGTGGAGGGGAGTAAGGAAGAACAGAAGAGGAGAGGAAAGAAGAGGAGTCAAGAACAGAAGAGAGAAGAGTCAAGAACAGAAGAGAGAAGAGTCAAGAAGAAGGGTAAAGAAGAAGAGGAGAGAAAAGTCAAGAGAGAAGGTGAGAAGAGTCAAGAAGAGGAGGAGAACAACACGCAGGACGGGGTGCAGAGGAGAAAGAAGAAACACAGATGAAGAACACAGATGAAGAACACAGAAGAAGGACACAGAAGAAGAGAGAACACGCAGGACGGGGTGCAGGGGAGAAAGAAGAACACAGATGAAGAACACAGATGAAGAAAGAAGAAAGAACACGCAGGTCGGGGTGCAGGGGAGAAAGAAGAATACAGATGAAGAATACAGATGAAGAAAGAAGAAAGAACACGCAGGTCGGGGGCAGAGAAGAAAGAAGAACACAAGTGAAGAACACAGATGAAGAAAGAACACGCAGGTCGGGTGCAGGGGAGAAAGAAAAACACAGATGAAAAACACAGATGAAGAAAGAAGAAAGAACACGCAGGTCGGGGTGCAGGGGAGAAAGAAGAACACAGATGAAGAATACAGATGAAGAAAGAAGAAAGAACACGCAGGTCCGGGTGCAGGGGAGAAAGAAGAACACAGATGAAGAACACAGATGAAGAAAGGAGAAAGAACACGCAGGACGGGGTGCAGAGAAGAAAGAAGAACACAGATGAAGAACACAGATGAAGAAAGAAGAAAGAACACGCAGGTCGGGGTGCAGGGGAGAAAGAAGAACACAGATGAAGAACACAGATGAAGAAAGAAGAAAGAACACGCAGGTCGGGGTGAAGGGGAGAAAGAAGAACACAGATGAAGAACACAGAAGAAGGACACAGAAGAAGAGAGAACACGCAGGACGGGGTGCAGCGGGGAGAGAAGACCACAGATGAAGAACACAGATGAAGACCGAAGATGAAGAAAGAAGCAGGAAGAGAACGCAGTGAGGAAGAGGAGCGGGGCCGAGGAAGAGCAGAACACGCAGCAAGAGGGCTGCAGAAGAGGAGCAGAGAGCGAAGGGAAGAAGGACAGCAGAGGTGCGGAGAGAGGTTGGAGGAGGGAGCGGAAGGCAGAAGACAGAGGTACAGGAGAGGAGATGTGAGTAACGCAGGGATGGGCGAGGGGCTGGGCGGGGGGAGTACTTACTGTTTTAGCAGGTCTTGCTGGGAGGTGTCAGGAGCCTGGGCTGGTGGAGCTGCAGCGGAAGGGGGAGCGACCTACCCTCGGGTCAAGGGTTGCTAACTCTGCCGCGCACCGGGCGGCATAAGAGGGAGGAGGGGGGGGAGGGGTCAGCTGGGGGCGGGGGCGGAGGGGGCGACGAATGGGAGCGGGGGGCGTGGCCGAGCAGGAGGTGGCGGCGGGAAAGCGGATGGTGGGGGTGTCAGGTAGAAGGGAGGGGAGAAAAGATAGGGGAGGGGGGATTACAGAGGTGGGGGGAGTAAGGAAGAACACAGGTGGAGGGGAGTAAGGAAGAACAGAAGAGGAGAGGAGAGAAGAGGAGTCAAGAACGGAAGAGAGAAGAGTCAAGAACAGAAGAGAGAAGAGTCAAGAACAGAAGGGAGAAGAGTCAAGAAGAAGGGTAAAGAAGAAGAGGAGAGAAGAGTCAAGAGAGAAGGGAGAAGAGTCAAGAAGAGGAGGAGAAGATCACGCAGGACGGGGTGCAGAGGAGAAAGAAGAAACACAGATGAAGAACATAGATGAAGAACACAGAAGAAGGACACAGAAGAAGAGAGAACACGCAGGACGGGGTGCAGGGGAGAAAGAAGAACACAGATTAAGAAAGAAGAAAGAACATGCAGGTCGGGGTGCAGGGGAGAAAGAAGAACACAGATGAAGAATACAGATGTAGAAAGAAGAAAGAACACACAGGTCGGGGTGCAGGGGAGAAAGAAGAACACAGATGAAGAACACAGATGAAGAAAAAAGAAAGAACACGCAGGACGGGGTGCAGAGAAGAAAGAAGAACACAGATGAAGAACACAGATGAAGAAAGAAGAAAGAACACGCAGGTCGGGGTGCAGGGGAGAAAGAAGAACACAGATGAAGAACACAGATGAAGAAAGAAGAAAGAACACGCAGGTCGGGGTGCAGGGGAGAAAGAAGAACACAGATGAAGAACACAGATGAAGAACACAGAAGAAGAGAGAACACGCAGGACGGGGTACAGCGGGGAGAGAAGAACACAGATGAAGAATACAGATGAAGACCAAAGATGAAGAAAGAAGCAGGAAGAGAACGCGGTGAGGAAGAGGAGCGGGCCGAGGAAGAGCAGAACACGCAGCAAGAGGGCTGCAGAAGAGGAGCAGAGAGCGAAGGGAAGAAGGGCAGCAGAGGTGCGGAGAGAGGTTGGAGGAGGGAGGGGAAGGCAAAAGACAGAGGTACAGGAGAGGAGAGGTGAGTAGCGCGGGGATGGGCGAGGGGCTGGGCGGGGGGAGTACTTACTATTTTAGCAGGTCTTGCTGGGAGGTGTCAGGAGCCTGGGCTGGTGGAGCGGCAGGGGGAGCGACCTACCCTCGGGTCAAGGGTCGCTCCTGCTGATCCGCACTACCAAAAGAACCTACTACAAAAGCCGCATAGACACCAACGCCCACAACAACAAAGAGCTCTTCGGCATCATCAAAGAACTCTCCAACCCCAGGCCCTGCTCCCACAAACCCTCACCATCACAGGAGCTCTGCAACTCCCTTGCCACTCACTTCCGTTGAAAGATCAAAGACATCCACAACATCTTCAAACCCCTGACCCACCAGCCAACCTCAGACAACCATGAACCCAACGCATCAAGCAACACAAACGCTCTATGCTCCTGGACCCACGTCAACAATGAAGACACCATCAACACCATGGCCTCCATCCTCTCTGGCTCCCCCTCGGACCCCTGCCCGCACCAGATCTTCAACAAAGCCAGCGACATCATCGCCCCCCCACCTCTGTGCCATCATCAACAGCTCCTTCGAGACAGCCACCTTCCCAGAGAGATGGAAACACGCCAATGTCAACGCCCTATTGAAGAAGCCCAGAGCGGATCCAGATGACCCCAAAATCTACCGGACCATCTCCCTCCTCACCTTCCCAGCGAAGGTCATTGAAAAAATCGTGAACAGCCAACTATCCCGCTTCCTAGGAGACAGCAAAGCACTCGATACCTCCCAATCCGGATTTCGCAAGAACCACAGCACGGAGACTGCACAGATGACATCAGGACCATGCTCGACGAAGGCGAAACTGCAGCGCTCATCCTACTGGACCTCTCCGCAGCCTTCAACACTGTTTGCCACCACACCCTTCGAACACACCTCCATAACGCCGGGATCTGCGGCAAGGCCCTCGACTGGATCTCTTCTTTCCTCTCCGACAGAACCCAGAGAGTCCGCCTTCCACCCTACCTGTCCGAATCCTCCAAAACCATCTGTGGCGTCCCCCAGGGATTTTCCCTCAGCCCAACACTTTTCAACATTTACATGGCTCCTCTCGCCAACATCACACGATCCCACCACATCAACATAGTATCCTACGCAGACGACACCCAGATGATCATCTCACGAAAGACCCCACAACTGCAAGAAACAACCTCCACAATGGACTTCACTCCATCGTCAACTGGATGGAATCAAGCCGCAGACGAAACAGAGATCCTCATCCTCGGCAGCAACCCCTCCCCCTCGAACGACTCCTCGTGGCCTACCTCCCTCGGAGCCGTGCCCACCCCCACCACCCAAGTATGGAACCTGGGAATCATCCTTGACTCAGCACTCAGCATGACTTAGCAGGTCAACGCAGTCTCCTCTTCCTGTTACAACACCCTCCGCAAGATCTTCAAGTGGATTCCCGTCGAAACCAGAAAGACAGTCACCCACGCCCTAGTCAGCAGCCGACTGGACTTCGGCAATGCACTCTATGCAGGAACCATAGCCAAACTACAAACGAAAATGCAACGTATCCAAAACGCCTCCGCCCGACCCATCCTCGACGTCCCACGCCGCATCCACATCTCTGCCCACCTCAGAGACCTACACTGGCTACCCGTATCGAAGAGGATTACCTTCAAACTACTCACCCATGCACACAAAGCCCTCCACAACACAGGTCCGGCCTACCTCAACGACAGACTCACCTTCCACACCCCCGTCCGCCAGCTCCGCTCCGCCAGCCTCACCCTCGCCTCCACCCCCGCATTCGCTGCACCATCGCCGGAGGAAGATCCTTCTCTCACCTCGCCACCAAGACCTGGAACTCCCTACTGCTGTAACATTTAGAAATCTGTTATCAAGACCATCTAACATGTTGCAACCATGCAGTGCTGTGAGCATCTGCATAGTCTGGATCCACATATAACTTTACCACGTGACTTTCCCAGTCGCGGGCGGACACCACACTGTCCTTGCTGTTAGATGGTTAGATGTGTGAATCAGGGTATTTACATAGCCCCAGAGTTCTCTGCTTCTCCTTGGTGACATCAACGCATGTATTCGTAACCAGCATTCCTCTATTTCCTTTGTCTTTAAGTTCCAAATTATTTTCTTGTGTTCTTTCATTGCCAGCCTCCTAAAGGCTTCCGTAAAGGATGATGTATTTTTCATATATTGTGACTCCGCCTGCCGGCGCACTTTCTTTCTACATGGGGTGATACTACCAGGATGCTGAAAATTTATCGACCCCACTTCTTTTAGCCCTTAATTGCAATTGCTGACTGGAGCCAGTGAGCGCACCATGGAGCATTATAACCATGATTCCCCACTGGTCTACCCCCCAACTTGTCCCAATTTTGAGCATTAGAGAACTATTGACCTGTGTCCATAATGCTCATGTGACAGAGCAAGCTGAGCCCCATTTGATCCGTTTTGCCAATGGCATAGATGAGATGTTAATTGCTGCCCACTAGCTGTGTAGGTCAGATGCCTCGCCACTCCAAGATCGATTTCATTAACTGCATGATTGTGGTCGCTTTTGGTTCTGCTAATGACCTGATGACGTAGGCATCTAGCCCAAAGGGTTTTATTTTCTAAAGATGTAATCTAGTGTAGAGCTGTTTCTAAGTGCTGGTAAAAATATGGCTACTGCAATTTCATTGTGGCTGTTCATCCTTAATCTAAAATCCTTAAGATATTTTTGTAAGGTCATTCTTGCAGGGTCCCCTGGGACCCCAGGTTACGCAGGTTAAAGTCTCCTGCTACCAAGCATTCATGATTTCGGTGCTCATATAAAAATTCCTTTAACGAAGACAAAATTAATTTGAAATTTGCCTGTTATTTTGCCTGGCCTGTATTTGTATACAAATTTATGATTGAGACCGGAGTTAGATTATTGTTAAAAGCCAGGGTATATATGCTTACCATGTGGACATCCCTTGTTGATTGATCCCAGACCTCAACTTTGACAACTAATTTTACATATGTCTTCTTTTGTGCAGGACTTTGAATTGTTATAAAGGCAGGAATGGGTAGAGGCTCCGTCGACCAGGTTTCCTGGAAACACAGAATGTCAGAGTTGTTTAAAAAGTCCCTATTGGTGGAAGTCTGGCCAGCCACAGTCCAGCTTACTAGCTAGTTTGAACTTTTGTTATTTCGGGGTGCAATCCTTTGTTACTGAAGATGCAATCTCCCTTTGGTAGTCAGAGCAGCGCGGAGCCAGTCCCAGCTCTGCCAGTCTGGGTCACTAAATTCAGTTCTCACATCTGCGTGTTGTAAGCCTACAGTATCCCTTGACAAACGTATAGTAATTATTTTATCCATTGTCAGATGGCTTATCGCAGGTGTTCCTGTGCTGAATTATTTATTATCTGAATACGGCGATTGTTTTCTCCCTGATAAAATGAGGGCATATTTTTCTGTTTCTGGTTCATTAATTAATATGCCCCAGCTTGTTAACAAATCAGCATTTTCAAGGATCCTTTCTGCAATACTCCGTTCAGACTATGTTGTCAATGTGGATTCTCTCTGTCTGATCCAAGCATAAGTATTGGAGTTTACTGAGGACAGGTCCCCAGATGTAAGGTTAGAAAGCGATGGTATATTATGCCGCTGACGCTGTATGTTTGACCTACTGAGGCTGTCCGAAGGCCCTCGTGATGCATATAGCGGGTCAAAAATTGGGGCAGGCCTTTCAGATTTCCTCTGGGAATTCATGTTTTTCAGGCAATTACCGCTTAGTTTCCCATGGTGTTCCTGCCTGTGAACAGGCCAATAGATGCCAGAATGTTACCTGTGGTAAGATCACCACCTGCATAACTTTCAGAAAAAAAGCAGAGTTGTAAAAATATATTTTTCACCATAGTTTTTGCATTTTTTCTAAGGGTAATCCATTTTTTCTTTTTTGTGATTTCTAGACGTTTGTGGTGGAAACAAGTGTGGAATCCATGAGTGAACCTAGAAACTAGTCAACATTCCAAATTTAGCAAGGGGTCCTTTGTGTGGGTATAACAAAAAAAATTGGGAAAACATTGTTTTACTTGCCTATATATATAGGCAATATATACTTGCCTATATATTTCACAGAACTTTCCCAAAAAATGTGCCAGTCCCATCAGCTAGTGCCTGAAACATTTTGGGGTGATCCGTTAAGGGGGGTGAGCGAGAAAAAAGGGGGGGCCCAAAACACGTTTTCTGCATTCATTTTTCCATAGAGTTTTTGAAGAGCAATAGTGCAACAACTGCAACAAAGAAGCAAAGACAACTTTTAAACACTGTATATTTCTTCCTGCCAGCAACTGTTTCCCAGTCGTGCATCCTCAGAGGACAGTCAGTCTTCAACCTGCACCAGAAGAATGAAGGAATCTCCCTTCAAGTCAAGGAGTCACTTCCCTGCTTCTGCACGCACCCCCTCTGCAGTGACTACCGGTGGCTTGGGTCCCTTCTCCTGAAGAAGTGCGTGGAACCAGTAACACGGGTGGTGGACTGAAGTGGTCCCAACAGTCCAGACATCCAGCTGTCCAAGTTTGGTGGAGGTAAGAGCTTGCCTCCCCACGCAAGACAGTACCCCCATGCACCACATGTTTTGCAGTTGCCAAGACTTGTTGGCATCCTTCCACGAAGTTCTTCATGCAATGTGCAGCTCGGGCCCCCAGCACTCCTTCCTGTGTCGCATAGCCTCCTGTATGGTTCTCCGGTGGCGTGGGATCCCTTTGTGTAGTGCTGCATGGGTCTCCTTTTCCACCTTCTTTGTCCTCATGCTGTGGGACTTCTGTGTGGGCTGCCTGGTCTTCTGAGGGCTCTCTGAGTTGCTGGGAGCCCCCTCTGTTTTCCCCTCCTGGTCCTTCCTGGTCGTGGCAGGGCCATGTTCCGCTAACCGCAAGCTTTGCGTGTGCCAAGGCTTGTTGGCAGAATCCAGCGACGCAAACCAGACTGCAATCATCCATCCGGCGTGGGACATCATCTGCACCAACCAGGAACCCGCATCCACCTTCTAGGGTGCAGTACTGACTGTTCTTCTTTACCGGTGTTTCTTCTTTTGCACCTTCTTCCGAGTTAGCAGGGGCTCCTGTTCTCCCTGGGCTCTTCAGTGCTTCTTGGACTTGGTCCCCTTCTTCCACGGGTCTTCAGGTCCTTCTGGTTCTTGCAAAATCTTCTATCACGTGTTCTTCTGTGTTCTAGGAAAGTTCCTGTGATTTACTCCTGCTTTCCTGGGCTCTGGGGTGGGTTCTATTACTTACATGTGGTGTTTTCTAACACTCCCAGCGCCCCTCTATACACTACACTTTCCTAGGTGGGAAACCAACTTTTGCATTCCACTATTTTAGTAATTGGTTTGTGTTCCCCTTAGGCCCATTTCTAACTATTGTGATTTTCACTATTTGCACTGTTTTCTAACTGTTTTATAGAAATTTCGGCATTCTAGTGTGTATACTATGTATATTACTTACCTCCTAAGGGAGTATAGTCTCTAAGGCAATTTTGGCATATGTGTCACCAAAATAAAGTCCCTCTATTTTTGAAACACTGAGTATTTTCATGTGTGTGAGTACTGTGTGACTACAGTGGTATTGCATGAGCTTTGTATGTCTTCTAGTTAGGCCTTGGCTGCTCATCCACACTACCCCTAGAGAGTCTGGCTTCTTAACACTGACTACATTTTACTAATAAGGGATAACTGGACCTGGTATAAGGTGTAAGTGCCTTAGGTACCCACTACAAACCAAGCCAGTCTCCTACATTGATGGTGCAGCGGTGGGATAAGCACTTGCAATTGCCTTATCACTCTGTCACTGGTTCTTTCCACAGAAAAGAGTACTCTGTACCTAGAGGTATATATACATATACCTAGTTACAGAATCTAGGGCCAGATGTAGGAAATCCCGAGTTTGCAACTTGCAAATGGTGAGTCTGAGCGACTCGCAATTTGCAATTCGCAAACCCGAATGCAGGATTGTGTCCCTGACACTATCTGCGAATCGTAAGGGGATCGCAAAGACCCACCTCATTAATATTAATTCCGATTCGCAGCACTCACGGGGATGGTGGCCTGCTTAAAGGACATGAGTTCCAACACAAACGAAAAAATGAAACATTTGTGTTTAATTTTTTCAGAGCAGGCAGTGGTCCATGGGACCACTGCCTGCTCTGAAAAAAATTTTTCAGGGCCATTCACAAAAGGGAAGGGGTCCCATGGGGACCCCTTCCCTTTTGTGAATGGGTTTGCACCCATTTGAAATGGGTGCTAACTGCGAATTGCGAATTGCTTTGCGACCGCATTCGTGATCACAAAGCAATTCTACATCATGATGTGAATCGCGAATAGGAAGGGAAACACCCCTTCCTATTTGCGAGTCGCATTCCCATTTTGTGAGTCGGTAACCAGGTTACCGACTCGCAAAATGGGAATGAGCATCGCGATGTGCTTTTTGCATGGCGCAAGCAGTGAATTTCGCTGTTTGCACCATGCAGAACTCTTCCTACATCTGGCCCCAAGGGTCTTAGCTTCCTTTCTTAGAGACTAGGGGTTAGGTTTTTCCTTTTCACTTACACTACTCTAACACTCATTACATCATGTCTACTGCTAGTCATAGCTCTGAGGTCATGGGTACTCCCTATAAGGGTATGACCTTCAAAGAACCTAGGGGGCTTTGCTCAGAGAGGAGCCTGGATGTAGGGAAGAAACCTAATAAGACATTTCTGTTAAGTCTTCTTCTCCAGGATGATCAGGAGCATGCTAATAACCAGGAGGAGGGGGAGGGACATTCTGACCCCTTAGAGCCAGGGAATCACCCTGAAGATTCAGGGGAAGGGCTCTTCCAAAGACCTTCCCCCTAGCATACCTTCTAGTGTAGCTGGCAGTGGGAGAGGTAGTCACTCTGGGAGGGCTCCCTTCACACCTAGAGGTCAGGTTACCAGGGTTAGTAAAGTTAGGGAAAGATCTACCTCTGCCCACTCTCATATCACATCAGTTTCTGAGGGATCCCATGGTTCAACCCCAGGTGATGACTCCATGGATAGGGAGCTCAGAAAACTGAGACTGGAGGAGGACAGGCTGAGGCTGCAGCAGCTAGCCCTAGATAGGGAGGCCTTGGCAATGGAGAGAGAGAGAGACAGGGTTGGGGTTAGTTCCCCATTGTGGCAGCAGCTATTTCAGGAGTTATGGAGTTAGGGAGAACACCATAGACTCTAGAAACTTGCATAAAATTGTACCCCCAGACATGGTGGGGGATGACATCTATAAGTGGTTTGCTGCACTTGAGAGGGCCTGCAAAGTTCAGAGGGTCCCTCAAAGGCCCTGGCGGGCTGCTATTCTGTGATTGTCCATTTCTGACAAGTGGAGGGATAGACTTCTCCCTGTCTGAGAAGAAGACTCAGACAATTACAGTATTCTGAAAACTGCACTCGGATGGATTTGGCTTAACAATTGAACAGTCCATGATGAAGTTCAAAGAAACCAAAAAAGAGTCTTCACAAGATTGGATAGACTTTGTGGACTGTTCTGTGAAGACTTTAGAAGGTTAGTTACATGGCAGCAAAGTCTCTGACTATGAGGGTTTATATAATCAAATTTTGAGAGAGCATATTCTGTATAACTGTGTGTCTGATTTGTTTCACCAATACTTGGTAGATTCAGATCTGAACTCTCCCCAAGAACTGGGAAAGAAGGCAGACAAATGGGTCAGAACAAGGGTGAGCAGAAAAGCTCATACAGGGGGTGACAATGAAAAGAAGAAAGAAGGTGAAAAGTCTCAGGACAAGCATTGGGACAAACAAAACTAAAAATTCCTCTTCAGGTCTACAACACTCCTCTGGGGGTAGGGATACAAATTATTCTTCTTCCTCTTCAACACACAATAAAAAGCCTTGATGCTATGTGTGCAGAGGTAAAGGCCATAGGCCAGGGGACAAGTCCTGTCCAGGTAAAGCCCCTGAACCTACAACCACTACTATACCCACTTCAACTTCTAGTGCCCCTAGCAGTAGTAGTAATAGTGGTGGGACTACTGGCAATAGTCAAAGTAAAGGTGTAGGTGGGTTCACTTTTGGGTCTATCATAGAAACTGGGGTAGACAGTCCCAAGACAGTTTCTGTCACACCTGGTGGCATTGGCCTTGACACCTTGGCTGCTTGTCCCCTGAACATGGATAAGTACAGGCAGTCAATCTTAATAAATGGTGTTGAGGTCCAGGCCTACAGGGACATAGGTGCAAGTATCACTTTAGTGACTGAAAACTTGGTGTCACCTGCAAAACACTTCCTTGGACAGAAGTACCAGGTTACTTATATCAATAACTCCACATATTCTCTCCCTTTAGCTGTAGTGCAACTTAGTTGGGGTGGAGTTACTGGCCCTAAGCAAGTGGTGCTGTCACCTAGCTTACCTGTTGGCTCTCTCCTAGTAAATGACCTAGAGGCCTCAGATTGGGTTGAAGTAGAGTTTAGGATCCATGCATCCATGCTGGGTATTCCTAAGTGTGAGAAAGTAGCCTCTTTCTAGCATGCTTACCCCCACTTTTGGCCTGTTTGTGAGTGTGTGTCAGTGTGTTTTTACTGTGTCACTGGGATCCTGCTAGCCAGGACCCCAGTGCTCATAGATAAAAACCTATCTGTCAGTGTGTTTTGCCTGTCTCACAGGGATCCTGCTAGCCAGGACCCCAGTGCTCATAGTTTGTGGCCTAATGTGTATGCCTGTGTAGTGCCTAACTGTGTCACTGAGGCTCTGCTAATCAGAACCTCAGTGCTTATGCTCTCTCTGCTTCTAAACTTGTCACTGTAGGCCAGTGACTTCATTTACCAATTCCAATTGGCACACTGGACCCCCCTTAAATGTCTCTAATATATGGTACCTAGGTTCCCAGGGAATTAGGGTTCCAGGAGATCCGTATGGGCTGCAGCATTTCTTTTAGCCACCCCTGGGGAGCTCAGACAAACCCTTACACAGGACTGCCATTGCAACCTGCGTGAAATAGTGCACACACTATTTCAGGGCCTTTTTCACTGCACTTAAGTAACTTATAAGTTACCTATATGTCTAACCTTCACTTGCTGAAGGTTAGGTGCAAAGTTACTAAGTGTGAGGACACCCTTGCACTAGCAAAGGTGCCCGCACATAGTTCAGTGCCATTTCCCCGGACTTTGTGAGTGCGGGGATGCCATTACACGTGCACTACATATGGGTCAATACCTATATGTATCTTCACAATGGTAACTCCGAATATGGCCATGTAACATGTCTGAGATCATGGAATTGTCCCCCCATTCCAAATCTGGTATTGGGGAGCCAATTCCATGCATCCTAGGGGCTCCAACATGGACCCCCAGTACTGCCAAACCAGCTATCTGTGACTTGCACTGCAGCTATAGCTGCTGTCACCTCACAGACAGGGTTCTGCCCTCCTGGAGTCTGGGCAGCCCAGTCCCAGGAAGGCAGAACAAAGAATTTCCTCTGAGAACAGGGTGTAACACCCTCTCCCTTTGGAAATAGGTGTTACAGACTGGGGAGGGGTAGCCTCCCCAGCCTCTGGAAATGCTTTGAAGGGCACAGATGGTGCCCTCCTTGCATAAACCAGTCTACACTGGTTCAGGGACCCCTTCGGCACTGCTCTGGTGGGAAACTGGACAAAGGAAAGGGGAGTGACCACTCCCCTGTCCATCACCACCCCAGGGGTGGGGCCCAGAGCTCCTTCAATGTGTCCCAGACTTCAGCCATCTTGCTCTGCAAGGTGTGGGGGCACTCTGGAGGGCTCTGAGTGGCCAGTGCCAGCAGGTGACTTCAGAGACCCCTCCTGGTAGGTCCATACCTGATAAGGTAGCCAATCTCCCTCTCAGGGCTATTTAGTGGGTTCTCTTCAGATTCTGCTTGAAAGTTTTCTTCAGGAATCCTCTGCAACAACTTCAGACAGTTTTCTTCAGCAACCTCAGCTCCAAGTCAGCAACTGCAACAGTTTCCACTGTGTGCACGCTCTGGGGACTCCCTGTATTCATCCTGCACCAGATGGACCGAAGAAATCTCCCGTGGAGTGACGGAGTCACTTCCCTGCTCCAAGCAGGCACCTTCCAAGATGACGACCGGTACCCTGAGACTCTTCTTACGGCGACGAGCGTGCTTCTATGGACATAGACTGTCCTGAGGTCCTTCTGACACAATTTGGAGGAGGTAAGACCTTGCCTTCCCTGAGAACGACAAAACCCATGTGCACTGTGTCTTCTTCACCCCCTGATGCATCTGTGCACTCTTTGCGAAATTCCTTCTTTCACAGCCTGGCTCAGATCCCGAGCACTCCATCTTGTGACGCTCAACTTGTTGAGAGGGGGTGCGTGCTGAAGCAGGGGAGTGTTCTCCGGATGCGTGGGACCTTCTTTTGTTGTGCTGCATCAACTGCGTTTTGCACCTCCTTGGAACCCGGGTCCTGCAGCTCCTGGGGTAGCTAGCTGGCATTCTGAGGGCTCTCTAAAGTGCTGAGCACCCCCTCTTCCTCCTCACACAGAGTTGAGGCCTCCAGGTCCCTCCTGGGTCCATCCAGTGCCATTCTGACAAAGAAAATACTGTGTCTTAGCCACGGCTTGTTGGCACCTTCAGACACAAAATCTTATCTGCAACGATGTTCACGCCGTGGGACATCTTTTGCATCATGCAGAAACCCGCTGGCATCTTCCTAGGGTGCATTCCTGCAGTCTTCTACTAACTGGGGACTCTTCTTTTGCACCCTCTTCTGGGTTTGGCAGGGGCTCCTGTCCTTCCTGAAACTTCTTTCGACTTCTGGACTTGGTCCCCTTCCTTTGCAGGTCTTGAGGTCCAATAATCCAGCAGTTGTTCTTTGCAGACTTGGTTGGCTGCTGCAAAATCCCCAAAATGTAGTGTGTCCTAAGGAAACTTGCAGTACTTTACTCTTGCTTTTCTGGGCTCTGGGGTGGGGTAATTTAATACCTTTACGGTATTCTTACTCTCCCAGCGATTCTGTACACACTACAATTGTCTAGGGGGGAATTCGCGATTCACATTCCACTTTTTTAGTATATGGTTTGTGTTGCCCCTTGACCTATTTTCTCCCATTGCATTCTATATGATTTCCTACTATTTGCATTGTTCTATAACTATTTACTTGTCTAATTTTGGTGTCTAGTGTATATATTGTGTATAATGCTTACCTCCAGAAGGAGTATTGTCTCCACGATTTTTGTTGGTATTTTGTTACCAAAATAAATACCTTTATTTTTGGTTACACTGAGTATTGCCTTTACTTGTGTATAAGTACTGTGTAACTATAAGTGGTATTGCAGGAGCTTTGCATGTCTCCTGGTTCAGCCTAAGCTGCTCTGCTATAGCTACCTCTATCAGCTAAGCTCCTAGAACACTACTACTTCACTAACAAGGTATAACTGGACCTGGTATAAGGTGTAAGTATCCAAGGCACCCACTTCAAACCAGGCCAGCCTCCTCCACTAAGGAATTGCTTCCTTTAATCTCAGGTGAGATGAAAAAGCAAAGAAGAGAAGGAGCCCTGAAGCCTCAGGATCCACTCCACCCCACAGGGAAAAAGGGTGTCCTCTACCCACCCTACCACAAAGGATACCATTCTCGTGGTGGGAGACACCTCTTTTAGGGTAGAAACTGTACCAAAAGAGCCAATAGCTAACACAGCTGGTCTCCCAGAGGTAAAAGTACCTCTCTGTGGGAAAACTAACACGGAAAAGCAACCTTGTCCTGTCTTAGTAAATTAAGATCAACCCTCCAGCCCACCCAGAGAAACTTTAGTGCAGCACCCCTGCACTACCTATAAAACTGAAGGACCGCAGCCCTATTCTTATGTAGAGCCCTTGGGACAGCACCTCTCTCTTAGAGCCATGGGGACAAACCTGTTGCCCTGCTCTAGCCTTGCTAAGACAGCATCCCTGTCTGGCATTTCAATCCTTAGGACAGCAACCCTGGCCTGACATAGGATCTCAGGGTCGGTCATCCTGCCCTACTTTAAAACTTTTTCATAATCTTAAAAATAGGAAATCTCAGAGTTCACCCTTGCACTGTTCTCTAGCTAAAAATCTCCAAGCAGGGTGGTTCACCTTCCCACAGGGAAGGGACCATACAGTGAATGATAAAGGGAGTAACCACTTGTAGGAAAGTACCATCTTGCCTGGCATGTTACCCCCATTTTTCACTGTATATATGTTGTTTTAGTTGTATGTGTCACTGGGACCCTGGTAACCCAGGGCCCCAGTGCTCATAAGTGTGCCTGAATGTGTTACCTGTGTAGTGACTAACTGTCTCACTGAGGCTCTGCTAATCAGAACCTCAGTGGTTATGCTCTCTCATTTCTTTCCAAATTGTCACTGACAGGCTAGTGACCATTTTTACCAATTTACATTGGCTTACTGGAACACCCTTATAATTCCCTAGTATATGGTACTGAGGTACCCAGGGTATTGGGGTTCCAGGAGATCCCTATGGGCTGCAGCATTTCTTTTGCCACCCATAGGGAGCTCTGACAATTCTTACACAGGCCTGCCACTGCAGCCTGAGTGAAATAACGTCCACGTTATTTCACAGCCATTTTACACTGCACTTAAGTAACTTATAAGTCACCTATATGTCTAACCTTTACCTGGTAAAGGTTAGGTGCAAAGTTACTTAGTGTGAGGGCACCCTGGCACTAGCCAAGGTGCCCCCACATTGTTCAGAGCCAATTCACTGAACTTTGTGAGTGCGGGGACACCATTACACGCGTGCACTACATATAGGTCACTACCTATATGTAGCTTCACCATGGTAACTCCGAATATGGCCATGTAACATGTCTATGATCATGGAATTGCCCCCTCTATGCCATCCTGGCATTGTTGGTACAATTCCATGATCCCAGTGGTCTGTAGCACAGACCCTGGTACTGCCAGACTGCCCTTCCTGGGGTTTCACTGCAGCTGCTGCTGCTGCCAACCCCTCAGACAGGCAGCTGCCCTCCTGGGGTCCAGCCAGGCCTGGCCCAGGATGGCAGAACAAAGAACTTCCTCTGAGAGAGGGTGTGACACCCTCTCCCTTTGGAAAATGGTGTGAAGGCAGGGGAGGAGTAGCCTCCCCCAGCCTCTGGAAATGCTTTGTTGGGCACAGATGTGCCCAATTCTGCATAAGCCAGTCTACACCGGTTCAGGGACCCCTTAGCCCCTGCTCTGGCGCGAAACTGGACAAAGGAAAGGGGAGTGACCACTCCCCTGACCTGCACCTCCCCTGGGAGGTGTCCAGAGCTCCTCCAGTGTGCTCTAGACCTCTGCCATCTTGGAAACAGAGGTGCTGCTGGCACACTGGACTGCTCTGAGTGGCCAGTGCCACCAGGTGACGTCAGAGACTCCTGCTGATAGGCTCCTTCAGGTGTTAGTAGCCTTTCCTCTCTCCTAGGTAGCCAAACCCTCTTTTCTGGCTATTTAGGGTCTCTGTCTCTGGGGAAACTTTAGATAACGAATGCACGAGCTCAGCCGAGTTCCTCTGCATCTCCCTCTTCACCTTCTGATAAGGAAACGACCGCTGACCGCGCTGGAAGCCTGCAAACCTGCAACATAGTAGCAAAGACGACTACTGCAACTCTGTAACGCTGATCCTGCCGCCTTCTCGACTGTTTTCCTGCTTGTGCATGCTGTGGGGGTAGCCTGCCTCCTCTCTGCACCAGAAGCTCCGAAGAAATCTCCCGTGGGTCGACGGAATCTTCCCCCTGCAACCGCAGGCACCAAAAAGCTGCATTACCGGTCCCTTGGGTCTCCTCTCAGCACGACGAGCGAGGTCCCTCGAATCCAGCGACACTGTCCAAGTGACCCCCACAGTCCAGTGACCCTTCAGCCCAAGTTTGGTGGACGTAAGTCCTTGCCTCACCTCGCTGGGCTGCATTGCTGGGAACCGCGACTTTGCAGCTACTCCGGCCCCTGTGCACTTCCGGCGGAAATCCTTCGTGCACAGCCAAGCCTGGGTCCACGGCACTCTAACCTGCATTGCACGACTTTCTAAGTTGGTCTCCGGCGACGTGGGACTCCTTTGTGCAACTTCGGCGAGCACCGTTTCACGCATCCTCGTAGTGCCTGTTTCTGGCACTTCTCCGGGTGCTACCTGCTTCAGTGAGGGCTCTTTGTCTTGCTCGACGTCCCCTCTCTCTGCAGGTCCAATTTGCGACCTCCTGGTCCCTCCTGGGCCCCAGCAGCGTCCAAAAACGCCAAACGCACGATTTGCGTGTAGCAAGGCTTGTTGGCGTCCTTTCGGCGGGAAAACACTTCTGCACGACTCTCCAAGGCGAGAGGGATCCGTCCACCAAAGGGGAAGTCTCTAACTCTTTTCGTTCCTGCAGAAACCTCAGCTTCTTTTGTCCAGTCGAAGCTTCTTTGCACCCGCAGCTGGCATTTCCTGGGCATCTGCCCATCTCCGACTTGCTTGTGACTTTTGGACTTGGTCCCCTTGTTCCACTGGTACCCTAAATTGGAAATCCACAGTTGTTGCATTGCTGGTTTGTGTCTTTCCTGCATTATTCCTCTAACACAACTCTTTTGTCCTTAGGGGAACTTTAGTGCACTTTGCACTCACTTTTCAGGGTCTTGGGGAGGGTTATTTTGCTAACTCTCACTATTTTCTAATAGTCCCAGCGACCCTCTACAAGGTCACATAGGTTTGGGGTCCATTCGTGGTTCGCATTCCACTTCTGGAGTATATGGTTTGTGTTGCCCCTATCCCTATGTTTCCCCATTGCATCCTATTGTAACTATACATTGTTTGCACTGTTTTCTAAGACTATACTGCATATTTTTGCTATTGTGTATATATATCTTGTGTATATTTCCTATCCTCTCACTGAGGGTACACTCTAAGATACTTTGGCATATTGTCATAAAAATAAAGTACCTTTATTTTTAGTATAACTGTGTATTGTGTTTTCTTATGATATTGTGCATATGACACTAAGTGGTACTGTAGTAGCTTCACACGTCTCCTAGTTCAGCCTAAGCTGCTCTGCTAAGCTACCATTATCTATCAGCCTAAGCTGCTAGACACCCTATACACTAATAAGGGATAACTGGGCCTGGTGCAAGGTGCAAGTACCCCTTGGTACTCACTACAAGCCAGTCCAGCCTCCTACATTGGTTGTGCAGTGGTGGGATAAGTGCTGGAAACTACTTACCACTCTTGTCATTGTACTTTTCATAAGAGAAAATATACAAAACAAGGTCAGTGTATATACACATAGCCAAAAAGTTTTGCATTTCCTCTTTTCACTCTTTTCTAAGTGCTGAAAAGTACTCCTAAACTTTCAAAAAGTTCTTAAAAGTTTAAAAAGTTTTTTTTTTCTGTCTTTCCAAAAAAATTCTGAAAACTTTTTTCTCTTTTTCTATCACTTTAACTCTCTCTAAAAAATGTCTGGCACAGGCAAAAATGTTGAACTGTCCAAACTTGCATATGATCACCTTAGCTGGAAAGGAGCAAGGAGTCTCTGCATAGAGAGAGGTTTGAGTGTAGGGAAGAATCCTTCCTTAGAACTGTTAATTAATATGCTTAGAGTACAGGATAAGGCCATAAGTGCCAAATCTGGTGAAAAAGTAGCTAATGGTTCTCAATCTGATCCAGGGACTCCCCCAGGAAAAGGTTCAGGAAAGAAACTTCTCAGCCTGCCCATTACTAGACAGTCTTGCATAGTTGGTACAGAGGTTGAATCACACCATACTGATGGTGTGCTCTCACATTATACTGGTAGCCAAGCTGTTAGGGTGCCCTCTGTAAGGGACAGGTCTCCTTCTGTTCATTCCCATCATACCTCTGTATCTAGAAATGTCCCTCCCACCCACCCTGATGACAGATTGTTAGAAAGGGAGCTCAATAGATTGAGAGTGGAACAAACCAGACTGAAGCTCAAGAAGCAACAGCTGGATTTGGATAGACAGTCTTTAGAATTAGAGAAGGAAAGACAGAAGTTGGGTTTAGATACCCATGGTGGCAGCAGCAGTATTCCCCATAGTCATCCTGCAAAAGAGCATGATTCCAGGAATCTGCACAAGATAGTTCCCCCTTATAAGGAGGGGGATGACATTAACAAGTGGTTTGCTGCACTTGAGAGGGCCTGTGCTGTACAGGATGTCCCTCAAAAGCAGTGGGCTGCTATCCTATGGCTATCATTTAGTGGAAAAGGTAGGGATAGGCTCCTTACTGTAAAAGAAAATGATGCTAATAATTTCCAAGTTCTTAAGAATGCACTCCTGGATGGTTATGGCTTAACCACTGAACAGTACAGGATAAAGTTCAGAGAGACCAAAAAGGAGTCTTCACAAGACTGGGTTGATTTCATTGACCAGGCAGTGAAGGCCTTGGAGGGGTGGTTACATGGCAGTAAAGTTACTGATTATGACAGCCTGTATAACTTAATCCTGAGAGAGCATATTCTTAATAATTGTGTGTCTGATTTGTTGCACCAGTACTTGGTGGACTCTGATCTGACCTCTCCCCAAGAATTGGGAAAGAAGGCAGACAAATGGGTCAGAACAAGAGTGAACAGAAAATTTCATACAGGGGGTGACAAAGATGGCAACAAAAAGAAGGATGGTAAGTCTTCTGACAAGGGTGGGGACAAATCTAAAAATGAGTCTTCATCAGGCCCACAAAAACACTCAGGTGGGGGTGGTGGGTCCAAATCCTCCTTTAATCAGAACAAGGAAAAGAAACCATGGTGCTATTTATGTAAAATAAAAGGCCATTGGACAACAGATCCCAGTTGTCCAAAGAAAGGCACCACAGCTCCTACCACTACAACCCCTACTGCTACACCTAGTGTCCCTACTAATAGCAGTGGTGGTGGGAGCAAACCTACTAATAGCCAATCCAAGGGAGTAGCTGGGCTCACTTTTGGTAATTTAGTTGGGGTTGGTCTGATTAGGGAGACCACAGAGGCTACTTTAGTCTCTGAAGGGGCTATTGATTTAGCCACTTTGGTTGTTTGCCCCCATAACTTGGAGAAGTACAAGCAACTAACCCTAATAAATGGTGTTGAGGTCCAGGCCTACAGGGACACAGGTGCCAGTGTCACAATGGTGATTGAGAAACTGGTGCACCCTGAACAACACATACTTGGACACCAGTACCAAGTAACCGATGCTCACAACATAACACAAAGCCACCCCATGGCTGTTGTAAATCTCAACTGGGGGGGGGTAACTGGTCCAAAGAAAGTTGTGGTAGCTTCAGATTTACCTGTAGACTGTCTATTAGGGAATGATTTGGAGACATCAGCTTGGTCAGATGTGGAGTTGGAGGCCCATGCAGCAATGCTGGGCATCCCAGGGCATATTTTTGCTTTGACAAGGGCTAAGGCCAAAAAGCAAAAAGGACAGGGAAGCTTGGATCCTGGAACAATGGACCAAGTGCTCCCTAAAGCTAGGGCTAGTAGAAGCAAACCACTTCCTACTATCCCTCCCTCTACAGTGGATTCTACTTCTGAGGAAGAAGAATTCCCTCCCTGTGCAGAACCTACACCAAAGGAGCTGGAAGCAGACACTGCTGAGCTTTTGGGTGAAGGGGGGCCTGCCAGGGAGGAGCTGAGTGTGGCACAGCAAACCTGTCCCACATTAGAGGGTCTCAGACAGCAAGCTGTCAAACAGGCTAATGGGGATGTCAGTGACTCTCACAGAGTTTACTGGGAGGACAACCTCTTGTACACTGAGCATAGGGATCCTAAACCTGGAGCTGCCAGGAGATTAGTGATTCCTCAGGAGTACAGAAAGTTCCTCCTAACACTGGCACATGATATTCCCTTAGCTGGGCACCTGGGTCAAATGAAAACTTGGGACAGATTGGTACCATTGTTTCATTGGCCTAGGATGTCTGAGGACACAAAGGAATTTTGTAAGTCCTGTGAAACCTGTCAAGCCAGTGGCAAGACAGGTGGCACTCCAAAGGCACCCCTTATCCCACTGCCTGTGGTTGGGGTTCCCTTTGAAAGGGTAGGGGTTGACATAGTTGGCCCCCTTGACCCTCCTACTGCTTCAGGCAATAGGTTTATCTTAGTGGTAGTGGACCATGCCACAAGATATCCTGAAGCTATTCCTTTAAGGACCACTACAGCTCCTGCAGTGGCAAAGGCCCTCCTGGGAATATTTTCCAGGGTGGGCTTCCCAAAGGAAGTAGTATCAGACAGAGGAAGCAATTTCATGTCTGCATACTTAAAGGCCATGTGGAAGGAGTGTGGTGTAACTTACAAGTTCACAACACCCTATCATCCACAAACAAATGGACTGGTGGAGAGATTTAATAAAACTCTCAAAGGCATGATTATGGGACTCCCTGAAAAACTCCGCAGGAGATGGGATATCCTTCTACCATGCCTCCTTTTTGCCTACAGGGAGGTACCCCAGAAAGGAGTGGGCTTCAGCCCCTTTGAACTTCTTTTTGGACACCCTGTTAGGGGTCCACTCACACTTGTAAAGGAGGGTTGGGAACAACCTTTAAAAGCTCCTAAGCAGGATATTGTGGATTATGTACTTGGCCTCAGATCAAGGATGGCTGAGTACATGAAAAAGGCCAGTAAAAACCTTCAGGCCAGCCAAGAGCTCCAGAAGCAATGGCATGATCAGAAGGCTGTTTTGGTTCAGTACCAACCAGGGCAGAAAGTGTGGGTCTTGGAGCCTGTGGCCCCAAGAGCACTCCAAGATAAATGGAGTGGACCCCACACAATTGTTGAAAAGAAGGGTGAAGTCACCTACTTGGTTGACTTAGGCACTGCCAGGAGTCCCCTTAGGGTGCTCCATGTCAACCACCTGAAACCCTACTATGACAGGGCTGATCTCACCCTGCTCATGGCAACAGATGAGGGACAGGAAGAAGACAGTGATCCTCTACCTGATCTCTTCTCTTCCACAGAGCAAGATGCTCTTGTGGAAGGTGTAGTTTTGGCTGATTGTCTTACTGCTGAGCAGAAAGATAATTGCATAAATCTCCTAGGACAATTTTCAGAACTCTTCTCTACTGTGCCAGGCACCACTTCTTGGTGTGAGCACACTATAGATACTGGAGACAGTTTACCTGTCAAAAGTAAGATCTATAGGCAGCCTGACCATGTCAGGGACTGCATAAAGCAAGAAGTTCAGAAAATGTTGGAACTAGGTGTGGTTGAGCACTCTGAGAGTCCATGGGCTTCTCCTGTGGTACTGGTACCAAAACCCAATTCTAAAGATGGAAAGAAGGAAATGAGGTTTTGTGTAGACTATAGAGGTCTCAACTTGGTAACCAAAACTGATGCTCACCCTATACCCAGGGCAGATGAGCTTATAGATACACTGGCATCTGCCAAGTATCTAAGCACTTTTGATTTGACTGCAGGGTATTGGCAGATCAAATTGTCAGAAGATGCTAAACCTAAGACTGCATTTTCTACCATTGGAGGACATTACCAGTTTACTGTAATGCCTTTTGGTTTGAAAAATGCACCTGCCACTTTTCAGAGGTTGGTGAACACAGTCCTGCAAGGGCTGGAAGCTTTCAGTGCAGCATATTTGGACGATATAGCTGTCTTTAGCTCCAGCTGGGATGATCACCTGGTCTACCTATGGAAAGTTTTGGAGGCTCTGCAAAAGGCAGGCCTCACTATCAAGGCTTCAAAGTGCCAGATAAGGCAGGGTAAGGTGGTTTATCTGGGACACCTTGTTGGTGGGGAACAGATTGCACCACTTCAGGGGAAAATCCAAACTATTATTGATTGGGTTCCCCCTACCACTCAGACTCAGGTGAGAGCCTTCCTAGGCCTCACTGGGTATTACAGGAGGTTCATTAAGAACTATGGCTCCATTGCAGCCCCTCTTAATGACCTCACATCCAAGAAAATTCCTAAAAAGGTATTATGGACAGCAAGCTGTCAGAAAGCTTTTGAGGAGCTGAAGCAGGCCATGTGCTCTGCACCTGTCCTGAAAAGCCCTTGTTACTCTAAAAAATTATATGTCCAGACTGATGCATCTGAATTAGGAGTAGGGGCAGTCCTATCACAACTTAATTCTGAGGGCCAGGATCAACCTGTTGCTTTTATTAGTAGGAGGTTGACCCCTAGAGAAAAGCGTTGGTCTGCCATTGAGAGGGAGGCCTTTGCTGTGGTCTGGGCTCTGAAGAAGTTGAGGCCATACCTGTTTGGCACTCACTTCATTGTTCAGACAGACCACAAACCTCTACTTTGGCTAAAACAAATGAAAGGTGAAAATCCTAAATTGTTGAGGTGGTCCATATCCCTACAGGGAATGGACTATACAGTGGAACATAGACCTGGGAGTAGCCACTCCAATGCAGATGGACTCTCCAGATATTTCCACTTAGACAATGAAGACTCATCAGGTAATGGCTAGTCTTATTGTCCTTCGTTTGGGGGGGGGTTGTGTAGGAAAGTACCATCTTGCCTGGCATGTTACCCCCATTTTTCACTGTATATATGTTGTTTTAGTTGTATGTGTCACTGGGACCCTGGTAACCCAGGGCCCCAGTGCTCATAAGTGTGCCTGAATGTGTTACCTGTGTAGTGACTAACTGTCTCACTGAGGCTCTGCTAATCAGAACCTCAGTGGTTATGCTCTCTCATTTCTTTCCAAATTGTCACTGACAGGCTAGTGACCATTTTTACCAATTTACATTGGCTTACTGGAACACCCTTATAATTCCCTAGTATATGGTACTGAGGTACCCAGGGTATTGGGGTTCCAGGAGATCCCTATGGGCTGCAGCATTTCTTTTGCCACCCATAGGGAGCTCTGACAATTCTTACACAGGCCTGCCACTGCAGCCTGAGTGAAATAACGTCCACGTTATTTCACAGCCATTTTACACTGCACTTAAGTAACTTATAAGTCACCTATATGTCTAACCTTTATCTGGTAAAGGTTAGGTGCAAAGTTACTTAGTGTGAGGGCACCCTGGCACTAGCCAAGGTGCCCCCACATTGTTCAGAGCCAATTCACTGAACTTTGTGAGTGCGTGGACACCATTACACGCGTGCACTACATATAGGTCACTACCTATATGTAGCTTCACCATGGTAACTCCGAATATGGCCATGTAACATGTCTATGATCATGGAATTGCCCCCTCTATGCCATCCTGGCATTGTTGGTACAATTCCATGATCCCAGTGGTCTGTAGCACAGACCCTGGTACTGCCAGACTGCCCTTCCTGGGGTTTCACTGCAGCTGCTGCTGCCAACCCCTCAGACAGGCAGCTGCCCTCCTGGGGTCCAGCCAGGCCTGGCCCAGGATGGCAGAACAACGAACTTCCTCTGAGAGAGGGTGTGACACCCTCTCCCTTTGGAAAATGGTGTGAAGGCAGGGGAGGAGTAGCCTCCCCCAGCCTCTGGAAATGCTTTGTTGGGCACAGATGTGCCCAATTCTGCATAAGCCAGTCTACACCGGTTCAGGGACCCCTTAGCCCCTGCTCTGGCGCGAAACTGGACAAAGGAAAGGGGAGTGACCACTCCCCTGACCTGCACCTCCCCTGGGAGGTGTCCAGAGCTCCTCCAGTGTGCTCCAGACCTCTGCCATCTTGGAAACAGAGGTGCTGCTGGCACACTGGACTGCTCTGAGTGGCCAGTGCCACCAGGTGACGTCAGAGACTCCTGCTGATAGGCTCCTTCAGGTGTTAGTAGCCTTTCCTCTCTCCTAGGTAGCCAAACCCTCTTTTCTGGCTATTTAGGGTCTCTGTCTCTGGGGAAACTTTAGATAACGAATGCACGAGCTCAGCCGAGTTCCTCTGCATCTCCCTCTTCACCTTCTGATAAGGAAACGACCGCTGACCGCGCTGGAAGCCTGCAAACCTGCAACATAGTAGCAAAGACGACTACTGCAACTCTGTAACGCTGATCCTGCCGCCTTCTCGACTGTTTTCCTGCTTGTGCATGCTGTGGGGGTAGCCTGCCTCCTCTCTGCACCAGAAGCTCCGAAGAAATCTCCCGTGGGTAGACGGAATCTTCCCCCTGCAACCGCAGGCACCAAAAAGCTGCATTACCGGTCCCTTGGGTCTCCTCTCAGCACGACGAGCGAGGTCCCTCGAATCCAGCGACGCTGTCCAAGTGACCCCCTGTGAGAAGGTAGCCTCTTTCTAGCCTTATTACCCCCACTTTTGGCCTGTTTGTGAGTGTATGTCAGGATGTTTGTCACTGTTTTCACTGTCTCACTGGGATCCTGATAGCCAGGCCTCAGTGCTCATAGTGAAAACACTATGTTTTCAGTATGGTTGTTATGTGTCACTGGGATCCTGCTGGTCAGGACCCCAGTGCTCATAGGTTTGTGGCCTATATGTAAGTGTCACTGGGACCCTGTCACACAGGGCCCCAGTGCTCATAGGTGTGCATGTATATGTTTCCTGTGTGGTGCCTAACTGTCTCACTGAGGCTCTGCTAACCAGAACCTCAGTGGTTATGCTCTCTCATTACTTTCAAATTGTCACTAACAGGCTAGTGACCAATTTTACCAATTTACATTGGCTTACTGGAACACCCTTATAATTCCCTAGTATATGGTACTGAGGTACCCAGGGTATTGGGGTTCCAGGAGATCCCTATGGGCTGCAGCATTTCTTTTGCCACCCATAGGGAGCTCTGACAATTCTTACACAGGCCTGCCACTGCAGCCTGAGTGAAATAACGTCCACGTTATTTCACAGCCATTTTACACTGCACTTAAGTAACTTATAAGTCACCTATATGTCTAACCTTTACCTGGTAAAGGTTAGGTGCAAAGTTACTTAGTGTGAGGGCACCCTGGCACTAGCCAAGGTGCCCCCACATTGTTCAGAGCCAATTCACTGAACTTTGTGAGTGCGGGGACACCATTACACGCGTGCACTACATATAGGTCACTACCTATATGTAGCTTCACCATGGTAACTCCGAATATGGCCATGTAACATGTCTATGATCATGGAATTGCCCCCTCTATGCCATCCTGGCATTGTTGGTACAATTCCATGATCCCAGTGGTCTGTAGCACAGACCCTGGTACTGCCAGACTGCCCTTCCTGGGGTTTCTCTGCAGCTGCTGCTGCCAACCCCTCAGACAGGCATCTGCCCTCCTGGGGTCCAGCCAGGCCTGGCCCAGGATGGCAGAACAAAGAACTTCCTCTGAGAGAGGGTGTGACACCCTCTCCCTTTGGAAAATGGTGTGAAGGCAGGGGAGGAGTAGCCTCCCCCAGCCTCTGGAAATGCTTTGTTGGGCACAGAGGTGCCCAATTCTGCATAAGCCAGTCTACACCGGTTCAGGGACCCCTTAGCCCCTGCTCTGGCGCGAAACTGGACAAAGGAAAGGGGAGTGACCACTCCCCTGACCTGCACCTCCCCTGGGAGGTGTCCAGAGCTCCTCCAGTGTGCTCCAGACCTCTGCCATCTTGGAAACAGAGGTGCTGCTGGCACACTGGACTGCTCTGAGTGGCCAGTGCCACCAGGTGACGTCAGAGACTCCTTGTGATAGGCTCCTTCAGGTGTTAGTAGCCTTTCCTCTCTCCTAGGTAGCCAAACCCTCTTTTCTGGCTATTTAGGGTCTCTGTCTATGGGGAAACTTTAGATAACGAATGCATGAGCTCAGCCGAGTTCCTCTGCATCTCCCTCTTCACCTTCTGATAAGGAATCGACCGCTGACCGCGCTGGAAGCCTGCAAACCTGCAACATAGTAGCAAAGACGACTACTGCAACTCTGTAACGCTGATCCTGCCGCCTTCTCGACTGTTTTCCTGCTTGTGCATGCTGTGGGGGTAGTCTGCCTCCTCTCTGCACCAGAAGATCCGAAGAAATCTCCCGTGGGTCGACGGAATCTTCCCCCTGCAACCGCAGGCACCAAAAAGCTGCATCTCCGGTCCCTTGGGTCTCCTCTCAGCACGACGAGCGAGGTCCCTCGAATCCAGCGACACCGTCCAAGTGACCCCCACAGTCCAGTGACTCTTCAGCCCAAGTTTGGTGGAGGTAAGTCCTTGCCTCACCTCGCTGGGCTGCATTGCTGGGAACCGCGACTTTGCAAGCTTCTCCGGCCCCTGTGCACTTCCGGCGGAAATCCTTCGTGCACAGCCAAGCCTGGGTCCACGGCACTCTAACCTGCATTGCACGACTTTCTAAGTTGGTCTCCGGCGACGTGGGACTCCTTTGTGCAACTTCGGCGAGCACCGTTTCACGCATCCTCGTAGTGCCTGTTTCCGGCACTTCTCCGGGTGCTACCTGCTTCAGTGAGGGCTCTTTGTCTTGCTCGACGTCCCCTCTCTCTGCAGGTCCAATTTGTGACCTCCTGGTCCCTCCTGGGCCCCAGCAGCGTCCAAAAAAACGCCAAACGCACGATTTGCGTGTAGCAAGGCTTGTTGGCGTCCATCCGGCGGGAAAACACTTCTGCACGACTCTCCAAGGCGTGGGGGATCCATCCTCCAAAGGGGAAGTCTCTAGCCCTTGTCGTTCCTGCAGTATTCACAGTTCTTCAGCCTAGTAAGAGCTTCTTTGCACCAACCGCTGGCATTTCTTGGGCATCTGCCCATCTCCGAGCTGCTTGTGACTTTTGGACTTGGTCCCCTTGTTCCACAGGTACCTTCAGACAGGAATCCATCGTTGTTGCATTGCTGATTTGTGTTTTCCTTGCATTCTCCCTCTAACACGACTATTTTGTCCTTAGGGGAACTTTGGTGCACTTTGCACTCACTTTTCAGGGTCTTGGGGAGGGTTGTTTTTCTAACTCTCACTATTTTCTAATAGTCCCAGCGACCCTCTACAAGGTCACATAGGTTTGGGGTCCATTCGTGGTTCACATTCCACTTTTGGAGTATATGGTTTGTGTTGCCCCTATCCCTATGTTTCCCCATTGCATCCTATTGTAATTATACATTGTTTGCACTGTTTTCTAAGACTATACTGCATATTTTTGCTATTGTGTATATATATCTTGTGTATATTTCCTATCCTCTCACTGAGGGTACACTCTAAGATACTTTGGCATATTGTCATAAAAATAAAGTACCTTTATTTTTAGTATAACTGTGTATTGTGTTTTCTTATGATATTGTGCATATGACACTAAGTGGTACTGTAGTAGCTTCACACGTCTCCTAGTTCAGCCTGAGCTGCTTTGCTAAGCTACCATTATCTATCAGCCTAAGCTGCTAGACACCCTATACACTAATAAGGGATAACTGGGCCTGGTGCAAGGTGCAAGTACCCCTTGGTACTCACTACAAGCCAGTCCAGCCTCCTACATTGGTTGTGCAGTGGTGGGATAAGTGCTTTGAGACTACTTACCACTCTTGTCATTGTACTTTTCATAAGAGAAAAATATACAAAACAAGGTCAGTGTATATACACATAGCCAAAAAGTTTTGCATTTCCTCTTTTCACTCTTTTCTAAGTGCTGAAAAGTACTTCTAAACTTTCAAAAAGTTCTTAAAAGTTTAAAAAGTTTTTTCTGTCTTTCCAAAAAGTTCTGAAAACTTTTTTCTCTTTGTCTATCACTTTAACTCTCTCTAAAAATGTCTGGCACAGGCCAAAATGTTAAACTGTCCAAACTTGCATATGATCACCTTAGCTGGAAAGGAGCAAGGAGTCTCTGCATAGAGAGAGGTTTGAGTGTAGGGAAGAATCCTTCCTTAGAACTGTTAATTAATATGCTTAGAGTACAGGATAAGGCCATAAGTGCCCAATCTGTAGAAAAAGTAGCTAATGGTTCTCAATCTGATCCAGGGACTCCCCCAGGAAAAGGTTCAGGAAAGAAACTTCTCAGCCTGCCCATTACTAGACAGTCTAGCATAGTTGGTACAGAGGTTGAATCACATCATACTGATGATGTGCTCTCACATTATACTGGTAGCCAAGCTGTTAGGGTGCCCTCTGTAAGGGACAGGTCTCCTTCTGTTCATTCCCATCATACCTCTGTATCTAGAAATGTCCCTCCCACCCACCCTGATGACAGATTGTTGGAAAGGGAGCTCAATAGATTGAGAGTGGAGCAAACCAGACTGAAGCTCAAGAAGCAACAGCTGGATTTGGATAGACAGTCTTTAGAAATAGAGAGGGAAAGACAGAAAATGGGTTTAGATACCCATGGTGGCAGCAGCAGTATTCCCCATAGTCATCCTGCAAAAGAGCATGATTCCAGGAATCTGCATAAGATAGTTCCCCCTTACAAGGAGGGGGATGACATTAACAAGTGGTTTGCTGCACTTGAGAGGGCCTGTGCTGTACAGGATGTCCCTCAAAAGCAGTGGGCTGCTATCCTATGGCTATCATTTAGTGGAAAAGGTAGGGATAGGCTCCTTACTGTGAAAGAAAATGATGCCAATAATTTTACAGTTCTTAAGAATGCACTCCTGGATGGTTATGGCTTAACCACTGAACAGTACAGGATAAAGTTCAGAGAGACCAAAAAGGAGTCTTCACAAGACTGGGTTGATTTCATTGACCATTCAGTGAAGGCCTTGGAGGGGTGGTTACATGGCAGTAAAGTTACTGATTATGAAAGCCTGTATAACACAATCCTGAGAGAGCATATACTTAATAATTGTGTGTCTGATTTGTTGCACCAGTACCTGGTAGACTCTGATCTGACCTCTCCCCAAGAATTGGGAAAGAAGGCAGACAAATGGGTCAGAACAAGGGTGAACAGAAAAGTTCATACAGGGGGTGACAAAGATGGCAATAAGAAGAAAGATGGTGAAAAATCTCAAGATAAGCATGGGGATAAGGGTAAAACCAAAGATCCCACTTCAAATCTTAAACACTCTTCAGAGGGTGGGGATAAAACAAATTCTTCCTCTTCTTCCCAACCTGCACACATTAAAAAGCCTTGGTGCTTTGTGTGTAAAAACAGAGGCCATAGGCCAGGGGATAAGTCCTGTCCAGGTAAACCCCCTGAGCCTACCACCACTAATACATCAAGCTCTAGTGCCCCTAGCAGTAGTGGTACTAGTGGTGGGACTGCTGGCAACAGTCAAGCAAAGCGTGTAGTTGGGTTCACTTATGGGTCCATAGTGGAAACTGATGTAATCAGTCCCAAGACAGTTTCTGTCACACCTAGTGGCACTGGCCTTGCCACACTGGCTGCTTGTCCCCTTACAATGGATAAGTACAGGCAGACAGTTTCAATAAATGGTGTTGAGGCCTTGGCCTACAGGGACACAGGTGCCAGTTTCACTTTGGTGACTGAAAACCTAGTGCCTCCTGAACAACACATCATTGGACAACAGTATAAGATTATTGATGTCCATAACTCCACTAAGTTTCTTCCCTTAGCTATAATTCAGTTTAGTTGGGGTGGAGTTACTGGCCCTAAGCAGGTGGTGGTATCACCTAGCTTACCTGTAGACTGTCTCTTAGGTAATGACCTAGAGGCCTCAGGTTGGGCTGATGTAGAGTTTTATGCCCATGCAGCCATGCTGGGCATCCCTGAGGAATTGTTCCCTCTCATTTCAAGTGAAATGAAAAAGCAAAGGAGAGAAGGCCTGAAAACTCAGGATCCCTCTCCATCAACAGGTAAAAAGGGTATCACAGTATCCCCTAACCACCCTACCATTCAGGATACTATTCCTGTGGTGGGAGAAACCTCTCCTGGGGTGGCACCTGTTCCAAGGGAATCATCAGCTGGCAAAGCTAGACTCCCTGAGGTGGAAGTACCTCTCTGTGGGATAACTAACATTGGTGAGAAAAACAGCACCATTTTAGTTAACATGGAGCATCCCTCCAACCCTCCCAGAGAAACTTTAGTGCAGAAACCCTGTACTGCCTCACAACACTTAGGTCAGCATCCCTGCCCTAGTGTGGAGTTCATAGGACAGCATCCCTGCCCTGCTCCAACTCAAGAGAAACAGCATCCCTGTTCTCTCTTCCAGCCAAATGGACAAAGTTTTTGTCCAGCTATGGCTTTACTGAGACAGCATCCCTGTCTGGCATTTCCATCACTACAAATAGGTTCAGTGGACAATTCCCACTGCTCTAAACTAAAACTTACTGATAGAAACTCTGAAAATACATCTTCACATTGTTGCTTAGCTAAAAAACTTCAAACAGGGTGGTTTACATCCCCACAGGGAAGTAACCATATAGTGGATGATAAAGGGAGTAACCAGTCTATTGCAGAGCTACTCTCTACTTATCACCACTTAGACAATAAAGTCTCAACTGGCCAAGGTTAGCCTTATTGTCCTTCGTTTGGGGGGGGGTTGTGTGAGAAGGTAGCCTCTTTCTAGCCTTATTACCCCCACTTTTGGCCTGTTTGTGAGTGTATGTCAGGATGTTTGTCACTGTTTTCACTGTCTCACTGGGATCCTGATAGCCAGGCCTCAGTGCTCATAGTGAAAACACTATGTTTTCAGTATGGTTGTTATGTGTCACTGGGATCCTGCTGGTCAGGACCCCAGTGCTCATAGGTTTGTGGCCTATATGTAAGTGTCACTGGGACCCTGTCACACAGGGCCCCAGTGCTCATAGGTGTGCATGTATATGTTTCCTGTGTGGTGCCTAACTGTCTCACTGAGGCTCTGCTAACCAGAACCTCAGTGGTTATGCTCTCTCATTACTTTCAAATTGTCACTAACAGGCTAGTGACCAATTTTACCAATTTACATTGGCTTACTGGAACACCCTTATAATTCCCTAGTATATGGTACTGAGGTACCCAGGGTATTGGGGTTCCAGGAGATCCCTATGGGCTGCAGCATTTCTTTTGCCACCCATAGGGAGCTCTGACAATTCTTACACAGGCCTGCCACTGCAGCCTGAGTGAAATAACGTCCACGTTATTTCACAGCCATTTTACACTGCACTTAAGTAACTTATAAGTCACCTATATGTCTAACCTTTACCTGGTAAAGGTTAGGTGCAAAGTTACTTAGTGTGAGGGCACCCTGGCACTAGCCAAGGTGCCCCCACATTGTTCAGAGCCAATTCACTGAACTTTGTGAGTGCGGGGACACCATTACACGCGTGCACTACATATAGGTCACTACCTATATGTAGCTTCACCATGGTAACTCCGAATATGGCCATGTAACATGTCTATGATCATGGAATTGCCCCCTCTATGCCATCCTGGCATTGTTGGTACAATTCCATGATCCCAGTGGTCTGTAGCACAGACCCTGGTACTGCCAGACTGCCCTTCCTGGGGTTTCTCTGCAGCTGCTGCTGCCAACCCCTCAGACAGGCATCTGCCCTCCTGGGGTCCAGCCAGGCCTGGCCCAGGATGGCAGAACAAAGAACTTCCTCTGAGAGAGGGTGTGACACCCTCTCCCTTTGGAAAATGGTGTGAAGGCAGGGGAGGAGTAGCCTCCCCCAGCCTCTGGAAATGCTTTGTTGGGCACAGAGGTGCCCAATTCTGCATAAGCCAGTCTACACCGGTTCAGGGACCCCTTAGCCCCTGCTCTGGCGCGAAACTGGACAAAGGAAAGGGGAGTGACCACTCCCCTGACCTGCACCTCCCCTGGGAGGTGTCCAGAGCTCCTCCAGTGTGCTCCAGACCTCTGCCATCTTGGAAACAGAGGTGCTGCTGGCACACTGGACTGCTCTGAGTGGCCAGTGCCACCAGGTGACGTCAGAGACTCCTTGTGATAGGCTCCTTCAGGTGTTAGTAGCCTTTCCTCTCTCCTAGGTAGCCAAACCCTCTTTTCTGGCTATTTAGGGTCTCTGTCTATGGGGAAACTTTAGATAACGAATGCATGAGCTCAGCCGAGTTCCTCTGCATCTCCCTCTTCACCTTCTGATAAGGAATCGACCGCTGACCGCGCTGGAAGCCTGCAAACCTGCAACATAGTAGCAAAGACGACTACTGCAACTCTGTAACGCTGATCCTGCCGCCTTCTCGACTGTTTTCCTGCTTGTGCATGCTGTGGGGGTAGTCTGCCTCCTCTCTGCACCAGAAGATCCGAAGAAATCTCCCGTGGGTCGACGGAATCTTCCCCCTGCAACCGCAGGCACCAAAAAGCTGCATCTCCGGTCCCTTGGGTCTCCTCTCAGCACGACGAGCGAGGTCCCTCGAATCCAGCGACACCGTCCAAGTGACCCCCACAGTCCAGTGACTCTTCAGCCCAAGTTTGGTGGAGGTAAGTCCTTGCCTCACCTCGCTGGGCTGCATTGCTGGGAACCGCGACTTTGCAAGCTTCTCCGGCCCCTGTGCACTTCCGGCGGAAATCCTTCGTGCACAGCCAAGCCTGGGTCCACGGCACTCTAACCTGCATTGCACGACTTTCTAAGTTGGTCTCCGGCGACGTGGGACTCCTTTGTGCAACTTCGGCGAGCACCGTTTCACGCATCCTCGTAGTGCCTGTTTCCGGCACTTCTCCGGGTGCTACCTGCTTCAGTGAGGGCTCTTTGTCTTGCTCGACGTCCCCTCTCTCTGCAGGTCCAATTTGTGACCTCCTGGTCCCTCCTGGGCCCCAGCAGCGTCCAAAAAACGCCAAACGCACGATTTGCGTGTAGCAAGGCTTGTTGGCGTCCATCCGGCGGGAAAACACTTCTGCACGACTCTCCAAGGCGTGGGGGATCCATCCTCCAAAGGGGAAGTCTCTAGCCCTTGTCGTTCCTGCAGTATTCACAGTTCTTCAGCCTAGTAAGAGCTTCTTTGCACCAACCGCTGGCATTTCTTGGGCATCTGCCCATCTCCGAGCTGCTTGTGACTTTTGGACTTGGTCCCCTTGTTCCACAGGTACCTTCAGACAGGAATCCATCGTTGTTGCATTGCTGATTTGTGTTTTCCTTGCATTCTCCCTCTAACACGACTATTTTGTCCTTAGGGGAACTTTGGTGCACTTTGCACTCACTTTTCAGGGTCTTGGGGAGGGTTGTTTTTCTAACTCTCACTATTTTCTAATAGTCCCAGCCACCCTCTACAAGGTCACATAGGTTTGGGGTCCATTCGTGGTTCACATTCCACTTTTGGAGTATATGGTTTGTGTTGCCCCTATCCCTATGTTTCCCCATTGCATCCTATTGTAATTATACATTGTTTGCACTGTTTTCTAAGACTATACTGCATATTTTTGCTATTGTGTATATATATCTTGTGTATATTTCCTATCCTCTCACTGAGGGTACACTCTAAGATACTTTGGCATATTGTCATAAAAATAAAGTACCTTTATTTTTAGTATAACTGTGTATTGTGTTTTCTTATGATATTGTGCATATGACACTAAGTGGTACTGTAGTAGCTTCACACGTCTCCTAGTTCAGCCTGAGCTGCTTTGCTAAGCTACCATTATCTATCAGCCTAAGCTGCTAGACACCCTATACACTAATAAGGGATAACTGGGCCTGGTGCAAGGTGCAAGTACCCCTTGGTACTCACTACAAGCCAGTCCAGCCTCCTACACCCCCACAGTCCAGTGACCCTTCAGCCCAAGTTTGGTGAAGGTAAGTCCTTGCCTCACCTCGCTGGGCTGCATTGCTGGGAACCGCGACTTTGCAGCTACTCCGGCCCCTGTGCACTTCCGGCGGAAATCCTTCGTGCACAGCCAAGCCTGGGTCCACGGCACTCTAACCTGCATTGCACGACTTTCTAAATTGGTCTCCGGCGACTCCTTTGTGCAACTTCGGCGAGCACCGTTTCACGCATCCTCGTAGTGCCTGTTTCTGGCACTTCTCTGGGTGCTACGTGCTTCAGTGAGGGCTCTTTGTCTTGCTCGACGTCCCCTCTCTCTGCAGGTCCAATTTGCGACCTCCTGGTCCCTCCTGGGCCCCAGCAGCGTCCAAAAACGCCAAACGCACGATTTGCGTGTAGCAAGGCTTGTTGGCGTCCTTTCGGCGGGAAAACACTTCTGCACAACTCTCCAAGGCGAGAGGGATCCGTCCACCAAAGGGGAAGTCTCTAACCCTTTTCGTTCCTGCAGAAACCTCAACTTCTTCTGTCCAGTCGAAGCTTCTTTGCACCCGCAGCTGGCATTTCCTGGGCATCTGGCCATCTCCGACTTGCTTGTGACTTTTGGACTTGGTCCCCTTGTTCCACAAGTACCCTAGATTGGAAATCCACAGTTGTTGCATTGCTGGTTTGTGTCTTTCCTGCATTATTCCTCTAACACGACTCTTTTGTCCTTGGGGGAACTTTAGTGCACTTTGCACTCACTTTTCAGGGTCTTGGGGAGGGTTATTTTGCTAACTCTCACAATTTTCTAATAGTCCCAGCGACCCTCTACAAGGTCACATAGGTTTGGGGTCCATTCGTGGTTCGCATTCCACTTCTGGAGTATATGGTTTGTGTTGCCCCTATCCCTATGTTTCCCCATTGCATCCTATTGTAACTATACATTGTTTGCACTGTTTTCTAAGACTATACTGCATATTTTTGCTATTGTGTATATAAATCTTGTGTATATTTCCTATCCTCTCACTGAGGGTACACTCTAAGATACTTTGGCATATTGTCATAAAAATAAAGTACCTTTATTTTTAGTATAACTGTGTATTGTGTTTTCTTATGATATTGTGCATATGACACTAAGTGGTACTGTAGTATCTTCACACGTCTCCTAGTTCAGCCTAAGCTGCTCTGCTAAGCTACCATTATCTATCAGCCTAAGCTGCTAGACACCCTATACACTAATAAGGGATAACTGGGCCTGGTGCAAGGTGCAAGTACCCCTTGGTACTCACTACAAGCCAGTCCAGCCTCCTACACCACTCTATTGCAGCTCTGCTCTCCACTTATCATCACTTAGACAATAAAGTCTCAACTGGCCAAAATTAGCCTTATTGTCCTTCGTTTTGGGGGGGAGGGCAGTGTAAGAAAATAGCCTCTTTCCAGCATGGTTGCCTCCACTTTCGGCCTGTTTATCAGTGGGTTTGACTGTGTCTACTGAGATCCTACTTATCAGGACCCCAGTAGTTATGCTCTCTCCCTTAATCCATGGTTATAAGATACTGGTAAGCCAGTATTCCACCCACAATTGGGATACTGGTGCCCCCTTATAAGTCACTATTATATGGTACCTAGGTACCCAGTGCATTGGGGTTCCAGGGGATCCCTATGGGCTGCAGCATTACTTTTGCCACCCACAGGGAGCCCATGCAAAGGCTTCCACAGGACTGCCATTGCAGCCTGCGAGAAATGGTGCATGCACCCTTCCCTTCCACTGCCCTTTACACTGCACCAGGTCACTTATAAGTCACCTCTATGTCAGGCCTTCCCACTCTGAAGGCTTTGTGCAGAGTATCTGTGTGTGAGGGCACCTCTGCACTAGCAGAGGTGCCTCCACGTCGTCCAGGATCATTTTCCCGGACTTCGTGAGTGCAGGGATGCCATTTTACGTGTGCACTATACAGTACATAGGTCACCTATTTTCAGCTTCACAATGGTAACTCCGAATAGGGCCATGTTTGGTATCAAACATGTTGGAATCATACGCAAGGCTTTTGCATGCATTGGTTGTATGATTCCATGCACTCTTGGGGCTCCATAGAGGACTCCCAGTATTGCCATGCCTGTAACACCTATTTCCAATAGGAGAGGGTGTAACACCCCTCTCCTAAAGGAAATGCATTGTTCTGCCTTCCTGGGATTGAGCTCCGCAGTCCCCAGGAGGGCAGAAACCTGTCTGTGAGGTGGCAGCAGCTGGGTCTACAGTGGAAGCCTCAGAAAGCTGGTTTGGCAGCACTGGGGGTCCATGGTGGAGCCACCATGGTACATGGTCTGTCAGGAGGAGTTTGGACCAGCTGAAGTGTCAGGTTCCCTGGTCAGCAGCCAGTCAATGAAGTGGACTTCACTGGTCTTCAGGTCTTTTTTACAAGAGAGTGATGCCTTCACTCTGAAGAGAGGTCTTCAGCAATTTTCAGAAGTGTGGAGGTCCTCTTGTGGTTTGTAGTGTCTGTCAGATGTCCAAACAAACCCTAAGTGTCGATCGTCGAGTCCTGGGTGCAGCAGGCAGGGTCTGACATCTTCTTGTGCAGCAGGACTCAGTTCTCGAGCCTTGGGTCTCCTTTGTTTCTGGTCTTCTTTTGTCCTTGGAATATGATTCTCTGGTCTAGCGTTTCCCACTAACTACTGTATCTAGTGGGTGTTTAGGGGAGTTCCTAGTAGTGACCAATGAGTCATCTACCTTTGTGTGGCTACTTCCTGTGGGCAGGGGTAACCTCCCTTCACCTGATTGGCTATTTTCCTTCCATGCAAGATGGAGGAAAATGAAATGGGGGGGAGGGGTCACCTTACATGCAACACCTTAGGGTGGTGAAAGCTGGGGTAATCACTCCTCCTGTCCTTTGTGTGTTTTCCCGCAGTTGCTCCCATTAAAAGTGGGAATTTGCTATGGGGGCAGCCATCTGCTGCTAGCAGCAGGCTTGGGTGTTGTGTTTCAAGGGAGGTAAACCTTTTGAAGCTTGCTAGCAGGGCAGTTCATATTCTTGGGGGAGATTTGATAGCACCTCTTCCTAGGAAGGGCTTTGTTCTGGGACCCATAGAGCAGGATCTCTCACCCCAGGGTTCTAGATTCTTGTCTGGTGGTGACAGGCTGGTTTTTAGATGTTGCAATGGCACCTCTAAGGTGACCCCTGGGTACATTTTGTAATACATCCAATACTGGTTTGGATTTATCATTCCAAGTTGTGTGATACCAAACAACTCAGGGTTCAAAGTAGCCATCTTATAGCTGCGAAACTCCAGTTTCCAGCACATGCATTTACAATGGATGCTCTGTTCACTTACTATGTCCTAGTTTTGGCAAGGGCACATTAGAGGCATAATGCTCATGCATCCATGCCCACACATACAGTATAGTGAGCCATGCCTTGGGGCTGCAAGGCCTGCCAGAGGGGTGCCTCACCCATACTGCATGCAATGTGTAGTGGACAGAGCACACAGGCTGTGTGCCATGTTGAGTTTGCATTTTAGGATTGCCCATGGACACTCAGCCTGCAATGGCAGTACTGGATACTTCTGGATGCATGGCCCTAGAGGGTGGCACAATCTGTGCTGCTGCTTTCAGGGGGCCTACCATTAGTACCCCACGGCCTGGGTACCTAAGTAACATTTACTATGGACTTATAGTGGCAGCTAAAGGTGTTGCCAATTGTGCCAATACATCACAACAGTTTTGGTAAAGAGATCTGGCCCGGGGAACCTGATTCGCAGGGGCCCTGAGCATTAATAACTTTGAGACCACATCAAATATCAAATACCAGGCAAAACTTGTGGGCTTACCAAGACAAAAGTGGCCTTTTCTCATACTACCCCCCCCCCCCCAAACGAAAGAGGGTGAGACTATCTTTTTCCTAGTGAGTCTTCCTCATCGAAGTGGAAGAATCTGGAAATGGCCTGGGCATCTCAAGTCTGTGTTCCACTTGAAAGTCCATTCACTGTACTGAAATAACGCACCTAAGCAGTTTCAACTGTTGTAGCCATCTGAGAGGCTTGTAATCAGTCTCAACTATGAAGTGGGAGCCAAACAGGTCTGCCCTCAGCTTCTTCAGGGCTTAAACCACTGCAAAGGCTTACCTCTTTATGGCACTACATTTTTGTTCCCTGGGGAGTAGTCTCCTGCGTATAAAAGCAACAGGATGCTTGCCATTTCCATCCTCATTTTTCTGGGTTAGGACTGCTCCTACCCACAGTTCTGAGGCATCTGTTTGGACAATAAACTGCCAGGAGTAGTCTAGATCTTGTAGGACTGGAGCTGAGCACATAGACTTCTTCAGAGTCAAAGGCCTTTTGACAACTCACTGTCCAGTTAACCTTTTTGAGCAGTTCCTTGGAGGTCAGCTCTATGAGGAGGGCAGCAATGGTGCCATAATCCTTCACAAAACTCCTATAATACCCAATTAAGCCAAGGAATGCCCCCACCTGTGTCTGGGTTGTGGGAGCTTCCCAAGCCAGAATGGTCTGAATCTTGGGTTGGAGGGATGGGACTTGGATTTCACAAACCAGGTGCCCCAAGTAGACAAAAGTACCCTGCCCTATCTGATCAGGTGATCCTGCCAGGTGGAGCTATAAACAGCTATGTCATCTAGGGTAACTGCACTAAGGGATCCCAGCCCAGCAAGCACTTGGTTCACCAGCCTTTAGAAGGTGGCAGGTGCATTCTTTATTCCAAATGGCTTAACAGTGAACTGAGAATGCCCACTAGGAGTGGAGAATGCTGACCTCTCTTTTGCTCCTGGGGCCAGGCTAATCTGCCACTACCCTGAAGTTAAACCAAAAGTACTCGGGCACCTGGCTGCCCCTAGTCTGTCAATGAGCTCATCAGCTCCTTGGATTGGATGTGTATAGGAAAGTGCCACTGTTGGCATGGTTACCCCCCACTTTTTTCCTGATATTGATGCCAACCTTGATTGAAAGTTTGCTGGGACCCTGCTAGGCAGGCCCAGGCACCAGTGTTCTTTCCCCAAATCCCTACCTTTGTTTTCACAATTGGCACACGTGTGGCACACAGTTAAGTTCCTTGTAAAAGGTAACCATGGTACCAATGGTCCTGTGGCCAGGGAAGGTCCCCAAGGATTGCAGCATGTATTATGCCACCCACCCTGGGGGTCCCCTCACCAAGCACATGCACAATGCCTTTGCAGCGTGTGTGTACTGGTAGAGAGAAAAAAAGCTAAGTCGATATGTGTAGGAGGCTGGCCTGGTTTGTAGTGGTACCAAGGGGTACTTACACTCTGCACCAGGTCCAGTTATCCCTTATTAGTGTAGAAGAGGTGTCTAGCAGCTTAGGCTGATACAAAAGGTAGCTTAGCAGAGCAGCTTAGGCTGAACTAGGAGACGTGTAAAGCTCCTACTATACCACTGGTGTCATATGCACAATATCATAAGAAAACACAATACACAGATATACTAAAAATAAAGGTACTTTATTTTTATGACAATATGCCAAAGTATCTCAGTGAGTACCCTCAGTATGAGGATAGCAAATATACATAAGATATATGTACACAGTACCAAAAATATGCAGTAATAGCAATAGAAGGCAATGCAAGCAATGTACAGTCACAATAGATTGCAATGAGAGCACATAGGTATAGGGGCAACACAAACCATATACTCTAGAAGTGGAATGCGAACCACGAATGGACCCCAAACCTATGTGAGCTTGTAGAGGGTCACTGGGACTGTAAGAAAACAGTGAGGGTTAGAAAAATAGCCCACCCCAAGACCCTGAAAAGGGGGTGCAAAGTGCACCTAAGTTCCCCAGAGAGCACAGAAGTCGTGATAGGGGAATTCTGCAAGGAAGACCAACACCAGCAATGCAACAACGATGGATTTCCGGACGCGAGTACCTGTGGAACAAGGGGACCAAGTCCAAAAGTCACGATCAAGTCGGGAGTGGGCAGATGCCCAGGAAATGACAGCTGTGGGTGCAAAGAAGCTGCCACCGGATGGTAGAAGCTGTGGATTCGGCAAGAACGAAGAGGACTAGGAACTTACCCTTTGGAGGATAGATGTCACACATCGTGAAAAAGCTTGCAGAGGTGTTTCCGTGCAGAAAGACCGCAAACAAGCCTTGCTAGCTGCAAAAGTCGCGGTTAGGGTTTTTGGATGCTGCTGTGGCCCAAGAGGGACCTGGTTGTCGCCAATTGCGTGAGGAGACAGAGGGGGCGTCCAGCAAGACAAAGAGCCCACTCAGAAGCAAGCATCACCCACAGAAGTGCCGGAACAGGCACTACGAAGAAGAGTGAACCAGAGCTCACCCGAAGTCACAAAAGAAGGTCTCACGACGCCGGAGGACAACTCAGGAGGTCGTGCACTGCAGGTTAGAGTGTCGGGGACCCAGACTTGGCGGTGCACAAAGGAAATCCTGGAAGAGTGCACAGGAGCCGGAGCAGCTGCAAATCACGTGGTACCCAGCAATGCAGTCTAGCGTGGGGAGGCAAGGACTTACCTCCACCAAACTTGGACTGAAGAGTCACTGGACTGTGGGAGTCACTTGGACAGAGTTGCTGAGGTCCAGGGACCACGCTTGTTGTGCTGAGAGGGGACCCAGAGGACCGGTGATGCAGTCTCTTGGTGCCTGCGGTTGCAGGGGGAAGATTTCGTCGACCCACGGGAGATTTCTTCGGAGCTTCTATGGCAGAGAGGAGGCAGACTACCCCTGGCCGCCCCCGCCGGCTCCCCGCACGGCCAGCACCTCCGGGTGCTGCCACGGGAACCGGCCAGCTGACTGGGAGTCTGCCCGCTCCAGCGGGCAGACTCAGGGATGCTTGCGGCCGCTCGGGCAGCATCTTCGGGGCCCCGGGATGGGGTCCGGGACCCCTCCTCCTTGTAACGGGGAGAGCAACGGTGCTCCCCGGAGTCCTCCTCTTCTCGGGGGCCCGGGATGGGGTCCGGGGCCCCTCTCCTCCTCAGTGGGGAGCGCAATGGCGCTCCCCCAGGCCCTCTTCGGTTCGGGGCCCCGGCATGGGGTCCGGGGCCCCGATAGCCACATTCACGGGGAGCGCGACGGCGCTCCCCGACTTCTCTTCGGCTGGGTGTGCGCGATGGCGCACCCCCACTCCTGCCTCTTCTCGGGCCCCGGGATGGGGTCCGGGTCCCACTTTTCAGCCATCTTCACGGGGAGCGCGACAACGCTTCCCGACTTCTCTTCTGCTGGGGGGTGCGCGACGGCGCCCCCCTCCCCATTACTCCTTTATTCACGGGGAGCGTGACGGCGCTCCCCGGCTGGTCTTCGCCGCTAGGGGCCCCGGGATGGGGTCTGGGGTCCCCTTTCCACACCGGCAGTGGGTGCGTGACGGCGCCCCCCCTTTCAACGTCCAACACGGGACCAGGCTTCATGGGGCCCCGGGATGGGGTCTGGGGTCCCTTTCTCTTCTGCGAGGGGGAGTGAGATGGCACCCCCCTTGCTCCTCTTTCTCCTGGGCAGCCCCCAGGCCCTGGCCCACCCTGGGGGCACAGTCTCAAGCAGCTGTGGAGCTCCACGCGCTTGTAGCTGCTTTCTCAAAGGTCAAAGGTCGCCATTCTTTGTCCTGTGATATCTCGTGCCCCCAAGGGCCGATTTTCTTCATTCTTGTGTCGTTCTGCTCCTGGTGACAAGCCCTTGCCACCAGGAGCACTCTCCCTAGGCCTCCTGGCCTGGAAGGGTACCAGATCATCAGGGAGCCAGTCCCACTGACTCCTGCGCCAATCTTTCCTCTGGGTTCCCTCTTTTCCTTCTGGGCAGCGCGCTCTCCTTTCGCTAGCCCTTTCCTTCTCCCAACTAGTCCTCTGGGGGGGCAAGGGGGCCAGCTTGCCTGGCCCTGGCATTCGCCTCGCTGGCCTGGGATCCTTCAGGGGCAGAGTCCCTGCCCCAAGGGCAGTCAGGAGGTTCTTCCTTCCAGTTGTCCATGACGCCCGTCTGCAGTCCCAGTGTCCAGCAGTGAAGCACAGCCAAGAGAGAGAGCTCTCCCCTGTGCAGGACCTTTTAAGTGGGGGCGGAAGTGTCCAGCAGGTCTGCACCTCTGGCCTATCCAGATGTGCCACATCACTTCCTTGCTCCCATCCCCTCCTTCTTGCACTTTCTTCTGGGATAGCTCAAGATGGCATCCTCCAGGAGTTAATTGCCACATGTGCTCTGAAAGTCTCAGCCCCTACTACCTGACATTCCTCGCAGGGCTTCTCCAGCCGGCTCCTGGCATGGAATGACAGCTTGCTTATTGATGCTAGGCCCTGCTCCAGCAACTGGACAGAGCAGTAATTGGCCCTAATCCGGAGCTGAGGCAGAGAAAGATGACATCCCTGGATGACCCATAAGTTGTACAACTATGCACCTGTAACCTACTGCATCATTCTTTTCTTACAGGTTACAGTGTACTTTGGTGTGACTCTGGTCTCGGTGGACCCCAGAGAACTGGAGTTGCACCCTAGGCCCTCCTTTCCCATTGACATTCAATGGAGTATCCCCCCAATGCAAATATCTTAAGCACCCTGACATTGGCATTGAACTGGGTGGCCCTACAGTGAAAAGACAGTAAGCACACTGACTCTCCCTCACATGTATACACCCCTCTCATGAGACCTACTCCAGGTCACCACCCACTCTGCATAGTTCCTCCTGCACCAGGACTACCTAAGCGCAGTTCTAGGGCTGCGCACACTAGGAATCCTCCTCCCACAGCCCTCACATGGGTGCACATCCATGCGCACACATGATCACATGTAACCTGCCCGGGACCTCCTGCCTTGCTGCGCCAGAGCAGCCTTTCCTTAGCACGGCGACACCAGCGGTAAACACGTGCAGTCCATTTTACCATGTGTTTATTGTGCGGGAGTAACCTCATAGGAGGCTTCCTCACAGTAAACAGTCAAAAACCAGGTGGTCAAAAATCGAAAAATCAGGGCAGACCTGATGGTCAGAACCGTCCTCTAACACACGCCGCACCCAGCTGATTCCTACGGGGAAGACGCAGCCACCACACGTGGGTAGTCTTCACCTGGTCAGCGATAACAAGTGACAAGGGGTTCTGACCAAACACCCTCCTCACCAATTGTCCGCAACCTCTAACACTTGATGCTGGTCATCGGCCACTAGGACCTCCTCCTTTGCCCAACCATGAGATCACCGCACATGGTCAGGGCAACATTAGGCCTTCCCTTGCCCGGGGTCACGCAACACTACGCCCCTCACTCTGTTGGACAAGGGTACAGTGCCTCAGCACTGCGGCCTCCACCTTGAGTAGGTGTAGAGCCTACTCCACGGGCCACTGGCTGGTCCCCCTTCTGGAGTTTACTCCACCCAGTGCCCTCCTTCCTTGGGATCCCTACATCCTGAAAAAAAATGCAGACTCATCGGACCCTCTCCCTCAGCATGCAGCCGGGGTCTTTGTTGCCACCACCCTTTCGGGACGACTGCCTTCCCTCATGCAGCCCACTCTGAACTTCTTGGTACATCTCCCTCACAGAGAAGCACCACTGACCCTGGTCTGGCTCCCAGAAAAGTTACCAGTCCGGCCTTACTACCGCACAGGTATCATTGGAGGAGAAGCACTGTGGGTACCTCGTCAGGCAACCCCCAGGTCCCTCCACCCCTCTTGGTAGCTCCACATGGAACCCACCCGAGAACCTAGACCCTACCCTAGACTCTAAGTCAGCTGACCGGTTCCCACGGCAGCACCCGGAGGTGCTGGCAGTGCGGGGAGCCAGCAGGGGCACCCAGGGGTGGGCTCCCTGAGCCGCACTCCAACGAGGGATCCTCTTTTTGGTGCGGGGGGGTGTCCGGGTGGGACCGGCACCCCCAAAAACAAGGAAAAAAACACAAGGCAGAAAAGAAAGGCACCGCGGCTCTCCCATCGCAGCGGGAGAGCCGCTAATCATTTATGCAGCCGCCCCAGCATGCTTTGCGGGGCTGGGGCTGCTTATTGAGCCCCTAAAACGCCTGTGGTGGTCCCAGGGAGATGGGGGCCACCACCAACAGAGTATGAGGAGACAGGGGGAGCTGCAGGAGCAGCGCAGCCTCCCCCCAACATCTGTTGGTGTCCCCACCCTAGGTATGGTGGGACACATGAGAGATAACCCTTCAAGGGTTGGATGGATGTTTGAAGCACAAGCTTGTACTTTGGTGTGACTCTGGTCTCGGTGGACCCCAGAGAACTGGAGCTGCACCCTAGGCCCTCCTTTCCCATTGACATTCAATAGAGTATCCCCCCAATGCAAATATCTTAAGCACCCTGACATTGGTATTGAACTGGGTGTCCCTACAGTGAAAAGACAGTAAGCACACTGACTCTCCCTCACATGTATACACCTCTCTCATGAGACCTACTCCAGGTCACCACCCACTCTGCATAGTTCCTCCTGCACCAGGACTACCTAAGCGCAGTTCTAGGGCTGCGCACACTAGGAATCCTCCTCCCACAGCCCTCACATGGGTGCACATCCATGTGCACACATGATCACATGTAACCTGCCCGGGGCCTCCTGCCTTGCTGCGCCAGAGCAGCCTTTCCTTAGCACGGCGACACCAGCAGTAAAAACGTGCAGTCCATTTTACCATGTGTTTATTGTGCAGGAGTCACCTCATTGGAGGCTTCCTCACAGTAAACAATCAAAAACCAGGTGGTCAAAAATCAAAAAATCAGGGCAGACCTGATGGTCAGAACCGTCCTCTAACAGGCATCACACAGGGAACACATACATATAGGTCACAAACTTATGAGCACTGGGGTCCTGACTAGCAGGGTCCCAGTGACACATAACAAATATACTGAAAACATGGGGTTTTCACTATGAGCACTGGGCCCTGGCTAGCAGGATCCTAGTGAGACAGTGAAAACACCTGACATATACTCACAAACAGGACAAAAGTTGGGGTAACAAGGCTAGAAAGAGGCTACTTTCTCACACAACCCCCCCCCCCCAACAAACGAAGGACAATAAGGCTTACCTTGGCCAGTTGAGACTTTATTGTCTAAGTGGTGATAAGTAGAGAGTAGCTCTGCAATAGACTGGTTACTCCCTTTATCATCCACTATATGGTTACTTCCACGTGGGGATGTAAACCACCCTGTTTGAAGTTTTTTAGCTAAGCAACAATGTGAAGATATATTTTCAGAGTTTCTATGAGTAAGTTTTAGTTTAGAGCAGTGGTAATTATCCACTTAACCTATTTCTAGTGATGAGAATGCCAGACTGGGATGCTGTCTCAGTAAAGCCATAGCTGGGCAAAAACTTTGTCCATATGGCTGGAAGAGAGAACAGGGATGCTGTTTCTCTTTAGTTGGAGCAGGGCAGGGATGCTGTCCTATGAGCTCCACACTAGGGCAGGGATGCTGTCCTAAGTGTTGTGAGGCAGTGCAGGATTTCTGCACTAAAGTTTCTCTGGGAGGGTTGGAGGGATGCTCCATGTTAACTAAAATGGTGCTCTTTTTCTCACCAATGTTAGTTATCCCACAGAGAGGTACTTCCACCTCAGGGAGTACAACTATGCCAGCTGATGATTCCCTTGGAACAGGTGCCACCCCAGGAGAGGTTTTTCCCACCACAGGAATGGTATCCTGAATGGCAGGGTGGTTAGGGGATACTGTGATACCCTTTTTACCTGTTGTTGGAGAGAGATCCTGAGTTTTCAGGCCTTCTCTCCTTTGCTTTTTCATTTCAGTAGAAATGAGAGGGAACAATTCCTCAGAGATACCCAGCATGGCTGCATGGGTATAAAACTCTACATCAGCCCAACATGAGGCCTCTTGGTCATTACCTAAGAGACAGTCTACAGGTAAGCTAGGTGACACTACCACCTGTTTAGGGCCAGTAACCCCACCCCAACTAAGCCGAACTATAGCTAAGGGAAGAAACTTAGTGGAGTTATGGACATCAATAATCTTATACTGTTGTCCAATGATGTGTTGTTCAGGAGCCACAAGGTTTTCAGTCACCAAAGTGATACTGGCACCTGTGTCCCTGTAGGCCTGAGCCTCAACACCATGTATTGAAACTGTCTTCCTGTACTTATCCATTGTAAGGGGACACACAGCCAGTGTAGCAAGGCCAATGCCACTAGGTGTGACAGAAACTGTCTTGGGACTGACTACCCCAGTTTCTATGACGGACCCATAAGTGAACCCAACTACACCCTTAACTTGACTGTTGCCAGCAGTCCCACCACTAGTACCACTACTGCTAGGGGCACTAGAGCTTGATGTATTAGTGGTGGTAGGCTCAGGGGGTTTACCTGGACAGGACTTATCCCCTGGCCTATGGCCTCTGTTTTTACACACAAAGCACCAAGGCTTTTTAATGTGTGTGGGTTGAGAACAAGAGGAAGAATTTGTTTTATCCCCACCCCCTGAAGAGTGTTTAGGATTTGAAGAAGGATCTTTGGTTGAGCCATTTGTCTGCCTTCTTTCCCAATTCTTGGGGAGAGGTCAGATCTGAGTCCACTAGATATTGGTGCAACAAATCAGACACACAGTTATTAAGAATATGCTCTCTCAGGATTAAGTTATACAGGCTTTCAAAGTCAGAAACTTTACTGCCATGTAACCACCCCTCCAAGGCCTTCACTGAATGGTCAACAAAGTCTACCCAGTCTTGTGAAGACTCCTTTTTGGTTTCTCTGAACTTGATCCTGTACTGTTCAGTGGTTAAGCCATAACCATCTAGGAGTGCATTCTTAAGAACTGTAAAATTATTGGCATCACTTTCCTTAACAGTAAGGAGCCTATCCCTACCCTTTCCACTGAAAGATAGCCATAGGATAGCAGCCCACTGCCTTTGAGGGACCCCCTGTACAACACAGGCCCTCTCAAGTGCAGCAAACCACTTGTTAATGTAATCCCCCTCCTTGTAAGGGGGAAGTATCTTGTGCAGATTCCTAGAATCATGCTCTTTAACAGGATTACTATCTGTAATACTGCTGCTGCCATCATGGGGTCCAAACCCCAACCTCTGTCTTTCTTTTTCTAAGTCAAATGCTTCCCTGTCTAGATCCAGCTGTTGCTTTTTCAGCTTCAGCCTAGATTCTTCCACTCTCAATCTATTGAGTTCCCTTTCTAACACTCTGTCATCAGGGTTGGTGGGTTGGGCATGTCTTTATACAGAAGAATGGTGTGAATGAACAGAGGGAGACCTGTCCCTAACAGATGGCACTCTAACAACCTGGCCTAAAGGAGTAATTTCTATACTGTGATGAGAACTCACATCAGTACCAGCCCTGCTAGGTGGCCTGCTAAGGGGCAGGTTGGGAAGGTTCCCTTCTAACACTTTTACTGGGGCTGCCCCTGAATCAGAGTGTGAACCATCATCTAATCTCTCACCAGATGTGCCAGCTATGATCTTATCATGTTCAATCAGCATATTAACCAACAATATTCTAGAGGGATTCTTCCCTACCCCTAAACCGCTATCAATGCAGAGACTCCTTACACCTTTCCAGTTAAGGTGGTCATAAGCTGTGCTGGCCAGATCCAGAGTTTGACCTGTACGAGACATGATAGAAAAGGGTTTAAGGGACAGAATTAGAAAGAAAAAAATTCAGAACTTTTTAAGGAACAGAAAATAAATCTTTTTCAACTTTTAAGAAACTTTTTGAAAGTTTTAGAGGTACTTTCATCACTTAGCAATAGAGTAAGAGAAGAAAAGCAAAACTTTTTGGTTAGGTGTATATACACTGAACTTGTTTTGTATATTTTTCTCTTATGAAAAGTACAAAATGACAAAGTGTTAAGTAGTTGCAAGTACTTATCCCACCCCTGGACAACCAATGTAGGAGTCTGGCCTGGTTTGTAGTGGTACCAAGGGGTACTTACACTCTGCACCAGGTCCAGTTATCCCTTATTAGTGTAGAAGAGGTGTCTAGCAGCTTAGGCTGATAGAAAAGGTAGCTTAGCAGAGCAGCTTAGGCTGAACTAGGAGACGTGTAAAGCTCCTACTATACCACTGGTGTCATATGCACAATATCATAAGAAAACACAATACACAGATATACTAAAAATAAAGCTACTTTATTTTTATGACAATATGCCAAAGTATCTCAGTGAGTACCCTCAGTATGAGGATAGCAAATATACACAAGATATATGTACACAATAGCAAAAATATGCAGTAATAGCAAGAGAAAGCATTGCAAGCAATGTACAGTCACAATAGATTGCAATGAGAGCACATAGGTATAGGGGTAACACAAACCATATACTCTAGAAGTGGAATGCGAACCACGAATGGACCCCAAAGCTATGTGAGCTTGTAGAGGGTCGCTGGGACTGTAAGAAAACAGTGAGGGTTAGAAAAATAGCCCACCGCAAGACCCTGAAAAGTGGGTGAAAAGTGCACCTAAGTTCCCCAGAGAGCACAGAAGTCGTGATAAGGGAATTCTGCAAGGAAGACCAACACCAGCAATGCAACAACAATGGATTTCCGGACGAGAGTACCTGTGGAACAAGGGGACCAAGTCCAAAAGTCACAATCAGCTCGAGAGTGGGCAGATGCCCAGGAAATGCCAGCTGTGGGTGCAAAGAAGCTGCCACTGGATGGTAGAAGCTGTGGATTCTGCAAGAATGAAGAGGACTAGGAACTTCCTCTTTGGAGGATGGATGTCCCAAATCGTGAAGAAGCTTGCAGAGGTGTTTCCGTGCAGAAAGACTGCAAACAAGCCTTGCTAGCTGCAAGGGTTGCAGTTAGGGTTTTTGGATGCTGCTGTGGCCCAGGAGGAACCAGGAAGTCGCCAATTGCGTGAGGAGACAGAGGGGGTATCCAGCAAGACAAAGAGCTCACTCAGAAGCAAGCAGCACCTGCAAAAGTGCCGGAACAGGCACTACAAAGAAGAGTGAACCGGAGCTCATCCAAAGTCACAAAAGAAGGTCCCACGACACCAGAGGACAACTCAGGAGGTCATGCACTGCAGGTTAGGGTGTCGGGGACCCAGGCTTGGTGGTGCACAAAGGAAATACTGGATGAGAGCACAGGAGCCGGAGCAGCTGCAAATCACGCTGTACCCAGCAATGCAGTCTAGCGTGGGGAGGCAAGGACTTACCTACACCAAACTTGGATTAAAGAGTCACTGGACTGTGGGAGTCACTTGGACAGAGTTAATGAGTTCCAGGGACCACGCTCGTCGTGCTGAGAGGGGACCCAGAGGACCGGTGATGCAGCCTTTTGTTGCCTGCGGTTGCAGGGGGAAGATTCCGTCGACCCACTGGAGAATTCTTCGGAGCTTCTAGTGCAGAGAGGAGGCAGACTACCCCCACAGCATGCACCACCAGGAAAACAGTCGAGAAGGCGGCAGGATCAGCGATACAAGGTTGCAGTAGTCGTCTTTGCTACTTTGTTGCGGTTTTGCAGGCGTCCAGAGCAGTCAGCGGTCGATTCCTTGGCAGAAGGTGAAGAGAGAGATGCAGAGGAACTCTGATGAGCTCTTGCATTTGTTATCTAAAGAATTCCCCAAAGCAGAGACCCTAAATAGCCAGAAAAGGAGGTTTGGCTACTTAGGAAGGAGGATAGGCTAGCAACACAGGTAAGAGCCTATCAGAAGGAGTCTCTGACGTCACCTGCCGGCACTGGCCACTCTGAGCAGTCCAGTGTGCCAGCAGCACCTCTGTTTCCAAGATGGCAGAGGTCTGGAGCACACTGGAGGAGCTCTTGGCACCTTCCAGGGGAGGTGCAAGTCAGGGGAGTGGTCACTCCCCTTTCCTTTGTCCAGTTTCGGCAGGGCTGGGGGATCCCTGAACCGGTGTAGACTGGCTTATGCAGAGATGGGCACCATCTGTGCCCATCAAAGCATTTCCAGAGGCTGGGGGAGGCTATTCCTCCCCAGCCCTGACACCTTTTTCCAAAGGGAGAGGGTGTAACACCCTCTCCCTGAGGAAGTCCTTTGTTCTGCCTTCCTGGGCCAAGCCTGGCTGGACCCCAGGAGTGCAGAGAACTGTCTGTGGGGTTGGCAGCAGCAGCAGCTGCAGTGAAACCCCGGGAAAGGTAGTTTGGCAGTACCCGGGTCTGTGCTAGAGACTCGGGGGATCATGGAATTGTCTCCCCAATGTCAGAATGGCATTGGGGTGACAATTCCATGATCTTAGACATGTTACATGGCCATGTTCGGAGTGACCATTGTGACGCTATACATAGGTAGTGACCTATGTATAGTGCACGCGTGTAATGGTGTCCCCGAACTCACAAAGTCCGGGGAATTTGCCCTGAACAATGTGGGGGCACCTTGGCTAGTGCCAGGGTGCCCACACACTAAGTAACTTAGCACCCAACCTTTACCAGGTAAAGGTTAGAGATATAGGTGACTTATAAGTTACTTAAGTGCAGTGGTAAATGGCTGTGAAATAACGTGGACGTTATTTCACTCAGGCTGCAATGGCAGGCCTGTGTAAGAATTGTCAGAGCTCCCTATGGGTGGCAAAAGAAATGCTGCAGCCCATAGGGATCTCCTGGAACCCCAATACCCTGGGTACCTCAGTACCATATACAAGGGAATTATAAGGGTGCTCCAGTATGCCAATGTGAATTGGTGAAATTGGTCACTAGCCTGTTAGTGACAATTTGTACAGAGAGAGAGTATAACCACTGAGGTTCTGGTTAGTAGAGCCTCAGTGAGACAGTTAGGCATTACACAGGGAACACATACATATAGGTCACAAACTTATGAGCACTGGGGTCCTGACTAGCAGGGTCCCAGTGACACATAACAAACATACTGAAAACATAGGGTTTTTACTATTAGCACTGGGCCCTGGCTAGCAGGATCCCAGTGAGACAGTGAAAACACCTGACATATACTCACAAACAGACCAAAAGTGGGGGTAACAAGGCTAGAAAGAGGCTACTTTTTCACAACATGGCACCCCTCTCAGGGTGCCATGCCAACAAACCACTTCCTGTGGCATAGGTAAATCACCCCTCTAACAGGACTTACAGCCTTAAGGTAGGGTGCTCTATTCCACAGGTGAGGGCATAGCTGCGTAAGCAATATGCCCCTACAGTGTCTAAGTCCATTCTTCGATATTGTAAGTGCAGTGTAGCCATATTGAGTATATGGTCTGGGAGTCTGTCATTACGGACTCCATAGCTCCATAAGGGCTTCACTGAATACTGGGAAGTTTGGTATCAAACCTCTCACCATAATATATCCACACTGATGCCAGTTTGTGATTTATTAACAAATGCACCCAGAGGGCATCTTAGCCCAACTGCTAGTGCAGGACTGACTGGTCTGTGCCAGCCTGCCACTTTCAGACACGTTTCTGACCACATGGTGTGAGAGCCTTTGTGTTCTCTGTAGTCAGAAACAAAGCCTGAACCTGAACTGTAACACCTGGCTCAAGCCTCAGGTTACAGTGCTCCAGGGCACTCCAGGTAATAGGGCTGCCTGCCCCTGGACAAGCCACACTGTTGGTGGCAAGTCTGGTGGGAAAATTAGGGAAAACAGGGAGGAGTGACCACACCAGCTAGGGCCACCCCTAAGGTGTTCGGCGCTGAGGTGAACCCCTCCCTGCAGAATCCTCCATTTTAGTTTGGAGGACAGGGACCAATAGGGTTAGGTTTGTGTCCCCCTCCCCAAAGGGAGTGGACACAAGAAGGGTGTGGCCACCCTCAGGGACAGTTACCATTGGCTACTGCCCTCTGACTCTTGTAATGCCGCTAAATCCAGGTTTTAAGGGCCTCCCTGAACCCAGTTCACCAGATTCCTGGTGACCTAACAGGAAGAAGAAGGCCTGCATAGCTGAAACCCCCAGCAGAGAAGAAGGAAGACGACAACTGGTTTGGTCCCAGCCCTACCGGCCTGTCTCCTGCTTCAAAGAACCTGCAAAAGAACAGCGACGCATCCAGCAGGACCAGCAACCTCTGTCACGCTCCAGAGGACTGCCCTGCACACATAAGGAACAGGAACTGTCGTGGATAGCGGCGCTGTCCAAGAAGAAACAACTAAGGACTCCAGCCTCACCCGAATGTGTGAGTTCTGACCACTCTACACCCAGTGCTTAATTTGTAAATAATCACATGCCGGTGGCTAAAGCTTTCCTTCGCAATGCGCGTCTACCGGTGGCTTGGGTCCCTTCTCCTGAAGAAGTGCGTGGAACCAGTAACACGGGTGGTGGACTGAAGTGGTCCCAACGGTCCAGACGTCCAGCTGTCCAGGATTGGTGGAGGTAAGCGCTTGCCTCCCCATGCAAGACAGTACCCCCATGCACCGCATGTTTTGCAGTTGCCAAGGATTGTTGGCATCCTTCCACGAAGTTCTTTATGCACTGTGCGGCTCGGGCCCCCAGCACTCCTTCCTGTGTCGCATAGCCTCCTGCATGGTTCTCCGGTGGCGTGGGATCCCTTTGTGTAGTGCTGCATGGGTCTCCTTTTACACCTTCTTTTTCCTCATGCTGTGGGACTCCTGTGTGGGCTACCTGGTCTTCTGACGGCTCTCTGAGTTGCTGGGAGCCCCCTCTGTTTTCCCCTCCTGGTCCCTCCTGGTCCCGGGCAGCGCCATGTTCCGCTAACCGCAAGCTTTGCGTGTGCCAAGGCTTGTTGGCAGAATCCAGCGACGCAAACCAGACTGCAATCATCCATCTGGCGTGGGACATCATGTGCACCAACCAGGAACCCGCATCCACCTTCTAGGGTGCAGTACTGACTGTTCTTCTTCACCGGTGTTTCTTCTTTTGCACCTTCTTCCGAGTTAGCAGGGGCTCCTGTTCTCCCTGGACTCTTCAGTGCTTCTTAGACTTGGTCCCCTTCTTCCACAGGTCTTCAGGTCCTTCTGGTTCTTGCAAAATCTTCTATCACGTGTTCTTGTGTGTTCTAGGAAAGTTCCTGTGATTTACTCCTGCTTTCCTGGGCTCTGGGTTGGGTTCTATTACTTACATGTGGTGTTTTCTAACACTCCCAGCGCCCCTCTACACACTACACTTTCCTAGGTGGGAAACCGACTTTTGCATTCCACTATTTTAGTATATGGTTTGTGTTCCCCCTAGGCCCATTTCTAACTATTGTGATTTTCACTATTTGCAGTTTTCTAACTGTTTTATAGAAATTTCTGCATTCTAGTGTGTATACTATGTATATTACTTACCTCCTAAGGGAGTATAGTCTCTAAGGCAATTTTGGCATATAGGTCACCAAAATAAAGTACCTTTATTTTTGAAACACTGAGTATTTTCTCTCATGTGTGTGAGTACTGTGTGACTACAGTGGTATTGCATGAGCTTTGTATGTCTTCTAGTTAGGCCTTGGCTGCTCATCCACACTACCCCTAGAGAGTCTGGCTTCTAGACACTGACTAGATTTTACTAATAAGGGATAACTGGACCTGGTATAAGGTGTAAGTGCCTTAGGTACCCACTACAAACCAGGCCAGCCTCCTACATTGGCGGTGCAGCAGTGGGATAAGCACTTGCAAATGCCTTATCACTCTGTCACTGGTTCTTTCCACAGAAAAGAGTACTCCGTACCTAGAGGTAAATATACATATACCTAGTTACAGGATCTAGGGCCAGATGTAGGAAATCCCGAGTTTGTAACTTGCAAATGGCGAGTCTGAGTGACTCGCAATTTGCAATTCGCAAACCTGAATGCAAGATGGTGTCCCTGACACCATCTGCGAATCACAAGGGGGTCGTAAAGACCCACCTCATTAATATTAATGAAGTGGGTCGCAATTTGCGACCCCCTTCCGATTCGCAGCACTCACAGGGATGGTGGCCTGCTGGAGACAGCAGACCACCATGTCTGTGACTGCTTTTCAATAAAGCACTTTTTTTTTGTATTGCAGCCCGTTTTCCTTGAAGGAAAACGAGTTGCAACACAAACGAAAAAATGAAACGTTTGTGTTTCATTTTTTCAGAGCAGGCAGGGGTCCATTGGACCACTGCCTGCTCTGAAAAAAAGTGTTCAGGGCCATTCACAAAGGGGAAGGGGTCCCATAGGGACCCCTTCCCTTTTGCCAATGGGTTAGCACCCATTTGAAATGGGTGCTAACTGCAAATTGCTTTGCGACCGCATTCGCGATCACAAAGCAATTCTACATCGCGATGTGAATCGCAAATAGGAAGGGGAACACCCCTTCTTATTTGCGAGTCGCATTCCCATTTTGCGAGTCGGTAACCAGGTTACCGACTCGCAAAATGGGAATGAGCATCGCAATGTGCTTTTTGCATGGCGCAAACAGCGAATTTCGCTGTTTGCACCATGCAAAACTCTTCCTACATCTGGCCCCAAGTCTCTTAGCTTCCTTTCTTGGAGACTAGGGGATGGATAGAGTAGGTTTTTCTTTTCACTTACACTACTCTAACACTCATTACATCATGTCTACTGCTAGTCATAGGTCATAGCTCTCTCCCTTGAGCTGTAGTGCAACTTAGTTGGGGTGGAGTTACTGGCCCTAAGCAAGTGGTGCTGTCACCTAGCTTACCTGTTGGCTCTCTCCTAGTAAATGACCTAGAGGCCTCAGATTGGGCTGAAGTAGAGTTTAGGATCCATGCATCCATGCTGGGTATTCCTAAGTGTGAGAAATTAGCCTCTTTCTAGCATGCTTACCCCCACTTTTGGCCTGTTTGTGAGTGTGTGTCAGTGTGTTTTTACTGTGTCACTGGGATCCTGCTAGCCAGGACCCCAGTGCTCATAGATAAAAAACTATCTGTCAGTGTGTTTTGCCTGTCTCACAGGGATCCTGCTAGCCAGGACCCCAGTGCTCATAGTTTGTGGCCTAATGTGTATGCCTGTGTAGTGCCTAACTGTGTAACTGAGGCTCTGCTAATCAGAACCTCAGTGCTTATGCCCCCTCTGCTTTTAAACTTGTCACTGTAGGCCAGTGACTTCATTTACCAATTTCAATTGGCACACTGGACCCCCCTTAAAAGTCTCTAGTATATGGTACCTAGGTTCCCAGGACATTAGGGTTCCAGGAGATCCGTATGGGCTGCAGCATTTCTTTTAGCCACCCATAGGGAGCTCAGACAAACCCTTACACAGGACTGCCATTGCAACCTGCGTGAAATAGTGCACACACTATTTTAGAGCCATTTTCACTGCACTTAAGTAACTTATAAGTCACCTATATGTCTAACCTTCACTTGCTGAAGGTTAGGTGCAAAGTTACTAAGTGTGAGGACACCCTTGCACTAGCAAAGGTGCCCACACATAGTTCAGTGGCATTTCCTCGGACTTTGTGAGTGCGGGGACGCCATTACACGGGTGCACTACATATGGGTCAATACCTATATGTATCTTCACAAAGGTAACTCCAAATATGGCCATGTAACATGTCTAAGATCATGGAATTGTCCCCCCATTCCAAATCTGGTATTGGGGAGCCAATTCCATGCATTCTAGGGGCTCCACCATGGACCCCCAGTACTGCCAAACCAGCTCTCTGAGACTTGCACTGCAGCTATAGCTGCTGTCACCTCACAGACAGGGTTCTGCACTCCTGGAGTCTGGGCAGCCCAGTCCCAGGAAGGCAGAACAAAGCATTTCCTCTGAGAACAGGGTGTAACACCCTCTCCCTTTGGAAATAGGTGTTACAGGCTGGGGAGGGGTAGCCTCCCCAGCCTCTGGAAATGCTTTGAAGGGCACAGATGGTGCCCTCCTTGCATAAACCAGTCTACACCGGTTCAGGGACCCCTTCTGCCCTGCTCTGGCGGTAAACTGGACAAAGGAAAGGGGAGTGACCACTCCCCTGTCCATCACCACCCCAGGGGTGGGGCCCAGAGCTCCTCCAATGTGTCCCAGACTTCAGCCATCTTGCTTTGCAAGGTGTGGGGGCACTCTGGAGGGCTCTGAGTGGCCAGTGCCAGCAGGTGACTTCAGAGACCCCTCCTGGTAGGTCCATACCTGATATGGTAGCCAATCTCCCTCTCAGGGCTATTTAGTGGGTTCTCTTCAGATTCTGCTTGCAAGTTACCTTCAGGAATCCTCTGCAACAACTTCAGACACTTTTCTTCAGCAACCTCAGCTCCAGGTCAGCAACTGCAACAGTTTCCACTGTGTGCACGCTCTGGGAACTCCCTGTCTTCATCCTGCACCAGATGGACCAAAGAAATCTCCTGTGGAGCGACGGAGTCACTTCCCTGCTCCAAGCAGGCACCTTCCAAGATGACGACCGGTACCCTGAGACTCTTCTTACGGCGACGAGTGTGCTTCTAAGGACATAGACTGTCCTGAGGTCCTTCTGACACAATTTGGAGGAGGTAAGACCTTGCCTTCCCTGAGAATGACAATTCCCCTGTGCACTGTGTCTTCTTCACCCCCTGAGGCCTCTGTGCACTCTTTGCAAAATTCCTTCTTGCACAGCCTAGCTCAGTTCCCCAGCACTCCATCTTGTGACGCTCAACTTGTTGAGTTGTTCTCCAGCTGTGTGGGACCTTCTTTTGTTGTGCTGTATCAACTGTGTTTTGCACCTCCTTGGAACCCGGGCCCTGCAGCTCCTGGGGTAGCTGGCTGGCATTCTGAGGGCTCTCTAAAGTGCTGAGCACCCCCTCTTCCTCCTCACGCAGAGTTGATGCCTCCAGGTCCCTCCTGGGTCCATCCAGTGCCATTTTGACAAAAAACATACTGTGTCTTAGCCTAGGCTTGTTGGCACCTTCCGACACGAAATTTTATCTGCAACGATGTTCACGCCGTGGGACATCTTTTGCATCATGCACTAACCTGCTGGCATCTTCCTAGGGTGCATTCCTGCAGTCTTCTACTAACTGGGGACTCTTCTTTTGCACCCTCTTCTGGGTTTGGCAGGGGCTCCTGTCCTTCCTGAAACTTCTTTCGACTTCTGGACTTGGTCCCCTTCCTTTGCAGGTCTTGAGGTCCAATAATCCAGCAGTTGTTCTTTGCAGACTTGGTTGGCTGCTGCAAAATCCCCAACAGAGGTGTAGTGTGTCCTAAGGAAACTTGCAGTACTTTACTCCTGCTTTTCTGGGCTCTGGGGTGGGGTAATTTAATACCTTTACGGTATTCTTACTCTCACAGCGATTCTGCACACACTACAATTGTCTAGGGGGGAGTTCGCGATTCACATTCCACTTTTTTAGTATATGGTTTGTGTTTCCCCTAGGCCTATTTTCTCCCATTGCATTCTATAGGATTTCCGACTATTTGCATTGTTCTATAACTATTTACTTGTCTAATTTTGGTGTCTAGTGTATATATTGTGTATAATACTTACCTCCAGAAGGAGTATTGTCTCTACGATTTTTTGGGTATTTTGTCACCCAAATAAAAACCTTTATTTTTGGTAACACTGAGTATTGCCTTTACTTGTGTATAAGTACTGTGTAACTATAAGTGGTATTGCAGGAGCTTTGCATGTCTCCTGGTTCAGCCTAATCTGCTCTGCTATAGCTACCTCTATCAGCCTAAGCTGCTAGAACACTACTACTTCACTAACAAGGTATAACTGGACCTGGTATAAGGTGTAAGTATCCAAGGCACCCACTTCAAACCAGGCCAGCCTCCTCCACTAAAGAATTGCTTTCTTTAATCTCAGGTGAGATGAAAAAGCAAAGAAGAGAAGGAGCCCTGAAGCCTCAGGATCCACTCCGCCCCACAGGGAAAAAGGGTGTCCTCTACCCACCCTACCACAAAGGATACCATTCTCGTGGTGGGAGACACCTCTTTTAGGGTAGAAACTGTACCAAAAGAGCCAATAGCTAACACAGCTGGTCTCCCAGAGGTAAAAGTACCTCTCTGTGGGAAAACTAACATGGAAAAGCAACCCTGCCCTGTCTTAGTAAATTCAGATCAACCCTCCAGCCCACCCAGAGAAACTTTAGTGCAGCACCCCTGCACTACCTATAAAACTGAAGGACCGCAGCCCTATTCTTATGTAGAGCCCTTTGGACAGCACCTCTGTCCTCTCTTAGAGCCATGGGGACAAACCTTTTGCCCTGCTCTAGCCTTGCTAAGACAGCCTCCCTGTCTGGCATTTCAATCGTTAGGACAGCAACCCTGGCCTGATATAGGATCTCAGGGTCGGTCATCCTGCCCTACTTTAAAACTTTTTCATAATCTTAAAAATAGGGAATCTCAGAGTTCACCCTTGCACTGTTCTCTAGCTAAAAATCTCCAAGCACGGTGGTTCACCTTCCCACAGGGAAGGGACCATACAGTGGATGATAAAGGGAGTAACCACTCTATTGCAGCTCTGCTCTCACTTATCATCACTTAGACAATAAAGTTTCAACTGGCCAAAGTTAGCCTTATTGTCCTTCGTTTGGGGGGAGGGGGTGCGCTGTGTAAGAAAGTAGCCTCTTTCCAGCATGGTTGCCTCCACTTTTGGCCTGTTTATCAGTGGGTTTGACTGTGTCTACTGAGATCCTACTTATCAGGACCCCAGTAGTTATGCTCTCTCCCTTAAACCATGGTTATAAGATACTGGTAAGCCAGTATTCCACCCACAATTGGAATACTGGTGCCCCCTTATAAGTCACTAGTATATGGTACCTAGGTACCCAGTGCATTGGGGTTCCAGGGGATCCCTATGGGCTGCAGCATTACTTTTGCCACCCACAGGGAGCCCATGCAAAGGCTTCCACAGGACTGCCATTGTAGCCTGCGTGAAAAGGTGCATGCACCCTTCCCTTCCACTGCCCTTTACACTGCACCAGGTCACTTATAAGTCACCTCTATGTCAGGCCTTCCCACTCTGAAGGCTTTGTGCAGAGTACCTGTGTGTGAGGGCACCTCTGCACTAGCAGAGGTGCCTCCACGTCGTCCAGGATCATTTTCCCGGACTTCGTGAGTGCAGGGATGCCATTTTACGTGTGCACTATACATAGGTCACCTATGTTCAGCTTCACAAAGGTAACTCTGAATATGGCCATGTTTGGTATCAAACATGTTGGAATCATACGCAAGGCTTTTGCATGCATTGGTTGTATGATTCCATGCACTCTTGGGGCTCCATAGAGGACTCCCAGTATTGCCATGCCTGTAACACCTATTTCAAATAGGAGAGGGTGTAACTCCCCTCTCCGAAAAGAAATGCATTGTTCTGCCTTCCTGGGATTGAGCTGCTCAGTCCCCAGGAGGGCAGAAACCTGTCTGTGAGGTGGCAGCAGCTGGGGCTGCAGTGGAAGCCTCAGAAAGCTGGTTTGGCAGTACTGGGGGTCCATGGTGGAGCCCCCATGGTACATGGTCCGTCAGGAGGAGTTTGGACCAGCTGAAGTGTCAGGTTCCCTGGTCAGCAGCCAGTCAATGAAGTGGACTTCACTGGTCTTCAGGTCTCTTTTACAAGAGAGTGATGCCTTCACTCTGAAGGGAGGTCGTCAGCAATTTTCAGAAGTGTGGAGGTCCTCTTGTGGTTTGTAGTGTCTGTCCGATGTCCAAACAAACCCTCAGTGTCGATCATCGAGTCCTTAGTGCAGCAGGTAGGGTTTGACATCTTCTTGTGCAGCAGGACTCAGTTCTCGAGCCTTGGGTCTCCTTTGTTTCTGGTCTTCTTTTGTCCTTGGAATTTGATTCTCTGGTCTAGCGTTTCCCACTAACTACTGTATTTAGTGGGTGTTTAGGGGAGTTCCTAGTAGTGACCAATGGGTCATCTAACTTTGGGTGGCTACTTCCTGTGGGCAGAGGTAACCTCCCTTCACCTGATTGGCTATTTTCCTTCCATGCAAGATGGAGGAAAATGAAATGGGGGGTCACCTTGCATGCAACACCTTAGGGTGGTGAAAGCTGGGGTAATCACTCCTACTGTCCTTTGTGTGTTTTCCCGCAGTTGCTCCCATTAAAAGTGGGGATTTGCTATGGGGGCAGCCATCTGCTGCTAGCAGCAGGCTTGGGGGTTGTGTTTCAAGGGAGGTAAACCTTTTGAAGCTTGCTAGCAGGGCAGTGCATATTCTTGGGGGAGATTTGATAGCACCTCTTCCCAGGAAGGGCTTTGTTCTAGGACCCATAGAGCAGGATCTCTCACCCCAGCGTCCTAGATTCTTGTCTGGTGGTGGCAAGCTGTTTTTTTAGATTTTGCAAGGGCACCTCTAAGGTGACCCCTGGGTACATTTTGTAATAAATCCAATACTGGTTTGGATTTATCATTCCAAGTTGTTTGATACCAAACAACTCAGGGTTCAGAGTAGCCATCTTATAGCTGTGAAACTCATACTGACCATTGTCCAGCACATGCATTTAAAATGGATGCTTTGTTCACTTACTATGTCCTAATTTTGGCAAGGACACATTAGGGGCATAATGCTCATGCATCTATGCCCACACATACAGTATAAGGTACCCTTCCTTGGGGCTGCAAGGCCTCCAGAGGGGTGCCTCACCTATACTGCATGCAATGTGTAGTGGACAGAACACACAGGCTGTGTGCCATGTTGAGTTTGCATTTTAGGATTGCCCCAGGACACTCAGCCTGCATGCATGGCCCTAGAGGGTGGCACAATCTGTGCTGCTGCTCTCACGGGGCCTACCATTAGTATCCCATGGCCTGGGTACCTAATTAACATTTACTATGGACTTATAGTGGCAGCTAAAGGTGTTGCCAATTGTGCCAATACATCACAACAGTTTTGGGAAAGAGATCTGGCCCGGGGAACCTGATTGGCAGGGGCCCTGAGCATTATTAACTTTGAGACCACATCAAATACCAGGCAAAACTTGTGGGCTAACCATGACAAAAGTGGCCTTTTCTCATACTACCACTCCCCCCCCCAACGAAAGAGGGTGAGACTACCTTTTTCCTAGTGAGTCTTCCTCATCGAAGTGGAAGAATCTGGAAATGGCGTGTGCAGCTCAAGTCTGTGTTCCATTTGAAAGTTCTTTCACTGTACTGATATAACGCACCTAAGCAGTTTCATCTGTTGTAGCCATCTGAGAGGCTTGTGATCAGTCTGAACTATGAAGTGGGAGACAAACAGGTCTGCCCTCAGCTTCTTCAGGGCTTAAACCACTGCAAAGGCTTACCTCTTTATGGCACTACATTTTTGTTCCCTGGGGAGTAGTCTCCTGCGTATAAAAGCAACAGGATGCTTGCCATTTCCATCCTCATTTTTCTGGACTAGGACTGCTCCTACCCACAGTTCTGAGGCATCTGTTTGGACAATAAACTGCCTGGAGTAGTCTAGATCTTTTAGGACTGGAGCTGAGCACATAGTCTTCTTCAGAGTCAAAGGCCTTTTGACAACTCACTGTCCAGTTAACCTTTTTGAGGAGTTCCTTGGAGGTCAGCTCTATGAGGAGGGCGGCAATGGTGCCATAATCCTTCACAAATCACCTATAATACCCAGTTAAGCCAAGGAATGCCCCCACCTGTGTCTGGGTTGTGGGAGCTTCCCAAGCCAGAATGGTCTGAATCTTGGGTTGGAGGGATGGGACTTGGATTCCACAAACCAGGTGCCCCAAGTAGACAAAAGTACCCTGCCCTATCTGATCAGGTGATCCTGCCAGGTGGAGCTTTAAACAGCTATGTCATCTAGCTAAACTGCACTAAAGGATCCCAGCCCAGCAAGCACTTGGTTCGCCAGCCTTTGGAAGGTGGCAGGTGCATTCTTTATTCCAAATGGCTTAACAGTGAACTGAGAATGCTCACTAGGAGTGAAGAATGCTGACCTCTCTTTTGCTCCTGGGGCCAGGCTAATCTGCCAGTACCCTGAAGTTAAACCAAAAGTACTCGGGCACCTGGCTGCCCCTAGTCTGTCAATGAGCTCATCAGCTCCTGGGATTGGATGTGTATAGGAAAGTGCCACTGTTGGCATGGTTACCCCCCACATTTTTCCTGATATTGATGCCAACCTTGATTGAAAGTTTGCTGGGATCCTGCTAAGCAGGCCAAAGCACCAGTGTTCTTTCCCCAAATCCCTACCTTTGTGTTCACAATTGGCACACGTGTGGCACACAGTTAAGTTCCTTGTAAAAGGTACCCATGGTACCAATGGTCCTGTGGCCAGGGAAGGTCCCCAAGGGCTGCAGCATGTATTATGCCACCCACCCTGGGGGTCCCCTTACCAAGCACATGCACAGTGCCTTTGCAGCGTGTGTGTACTGGTAGAGAGAAAAAAAGCAAAGTCGACATGGCACCCCTCTCAGGGTGCCATGCCTACAAACCACTTCCTGTGGCATAGGTAAGTCACCCCTATAACAGGACTTATAGCCCTAAGGAAGGGTGCACTATACCACAGGTGAGGGAATAGCTGCATAAGCAATATGCCCCTACAGTGTCTAAGTCCATTCTTAGATATTGTAAGTGCAGGGTATCCATACTGAGTATATGGTCTGGGAGTCTGTCATTACAGACTCCATAGCTCCATAATGGCTTCACTGAATACTGGGAAGTTTGGTATCAAACCTCTAACCATAATATATCCACACTGATGCCAGTTTGTGATTTATTAACAAATGCACCCAGAGGGCATCTTAGCCCAACTGCTAGTGCAGGACTGACTGGGCTGTGCCAGCCTGCCACTTTCAGACACGTTTCTGACCACATGGGGTGAGAGCCTTTGTGTTCTCTGTGGTCAGAAACAAAGCCTGAACCTGAACTGTAACACCTGGCTCAAGCCTCAGGTTTCAGTGCCCCAGGGCACTCCAGGTAGTAGGGCTGTCTGCCCCTGGACAAGCCCCACTGTTGGCGGCAAGTCTGGTGGGAAAATTAGGGAAAACAGGGAGGAGTGGCCACCTGTGAGAAAGAAGCCTCTTTCTAGCCTTGTTACCCCCACTTTTGGCCTGTTTGTGAGTGTATGTCAGGGTATTTTCACTGTCTCACTGGGATCCTGCTAGCCAGGGCCCAGTGCTCATAGTGAAAACCCTATGTTTTCAGTATGTTTGTTATGTGTCACTGGGACCCTGCTAGCCAGGACCCCAGTGCCCATAAGTTTGTGGCCTATATGTATGTGTTCCCTGTGTGATGCCTAACTGTCTCACTGAGGCTCTGCTAACCAGAACCTCAGTGGTTATGCTCTCTCATTTCTTTCCAAATTGTCACTAACAGGCTAGTGACCAATTTCACCAATTCACATTGGCATACTGGAACACCCTTATAATTCCCTAGTATATGGTACTAAGGTACCCAGGGTATTGGGGTTCCAGGAGATCCCTATGGGCTGCAGCATTTCTTTTGCCACCCATAGGGAGCTCTGACAAATACTACACAGGCCTGCCACTGCAGCCTGAGTGAAATAACGTCCACGTTATTTCACAGCCATTTACCACTGCACTTAAGTAACTTATAAGTCACCTATATGTCTAACCTTTACCTGGTAAAGGTTAGGTGCAAAGTTACTTAGTGTGAGGGCACCCTGGCACTAGCCAAGGTGCCCCCACATTGTTCAGGGCAAATTCCCCAGACTTTGTGAGTGCGGGGACACCATTATACGCGTGCACTACACATAGGTCACTACCTATGTGTAGCTTCACAATGGTAACTCCGAATATGGCCATGTAACATGTCTATGATCATGGAATTGCCCCCTCTATGCCATCCTGGCATAGTTGGCACAATCCCATGATCCCAGTGGTCTGTAGCACAGACCCTGGTACTGCCAAACTGCCTTTTCAGGGGTTTCACTGCAGCTGCTGCTGCTGCCAACCCCTCAGACAGGTTTCTGTCCTCCTGGGGTTCAGCCAGGCTTGGCCCAGGATGGCAGAACAAAGGACTTCCTCTGAGAGAGGGTGTTACACCCTCTCCCTTTGGAAAATGGTGTGAAGGCAGGGGAGGAGTAGCCTCCCCCAGCCTCTGGAAATGCTTTCATGGGCACAGATGGTGCCCTTTTCTGCATAAGCCAGTCTACACCGGTTCAGGGACCCCTTAGCCCTGCTCTGGCGCGAAACTGGACAAAGGAAAGGGGAGTGACCACTCCCCTGACCTGCACCTCCCCTGGGAGGTGCCCAGAGCTCCTCCAGTGTGCTCCAGACCTCTGCCATCTTGGAAACAGAGGTGCTGCTGGCACACTGGACTGCTCTGGGTGGCCAGGGCCAGCAGGTGACGTCAGAGACTCCTTCTGATAGGCTCCTTCAGGTGTTGCTAGCCTATCCTCTCTCCTAAGTAGCCAAACCCTCTTTTCTGGCTATTTAGGGTCTCTGCTTTGGGGAATTCCTTAGATAACGAATGCAAAAGCTCATCAGAGTTCCTCTGCATCTCTCTCTTCACCTTCTGCCAAGGAATCGACTGCTGACCATGCTGGAAGCCTGCAAAACTGCAACAAAGTAGCAAAGACGACTACTGCAACTCTGTAACGCTGATCCTGCCGCCTTCTCGACTGTTTTCCTGGTGGTGCATGCTGTGGGGGTAGTCTGCCTCCTCTCTGCACTAGAAGCTCCGAAGAAATCTCCCGTGGGCCGACGGAATCGTCCCCCTGCAACCGCAGGCACCAAAGAACTGCATTACCGGTACCCTGGGTCTCCTCTCAGCACGACGAGCGAGGTCCCTTGAATCCAGCAACTCTGTCCAAGTGACTCCCACAGTCCAGTGACTCCTCAGTCCAAGTTTGGTGGAGGTAAGTCCTTGCCTCCCCACGCCAGACTGCATTGCTGGGAACCGTGACTTTTGCAGCTACTCCGGCCTCTGTGCACTTCTGGCGGAAATACTTTGTGCACAGCCAAGCCTGGGTCCACGGCACTCTAACCTGCATTGCACGACTTTCTAAGTTTTCCTCCGGCGGCGTGGGACTCCTTTGTGCAACTTCGGGTGAGCACCGTTTCACTCTTCTTTGTAGTGCCTGTTCCGACACTTCTGAGGGTGCTGCCTGCTTCTGAGAGGGCTCCTTGTCTTGCTCGACGCCCCCTCTGTCCCCAGACGCAATTGGCGACATCCTGGTCCCTCCTGGGCCACAGCCGCATCCAAAAAACCCTAACCACACGATTTGCAGCTAGCAAGGCTTGTTGGCTATCTTTCTTCAGGAACTCTCCACGGCGTGGGGGATCCATCCTCCAAAGGGGAAGTCTCTAGCCCTTGTCGTTCCTGCAGAATCCTCAGCTTCTACTGTCCAGTAGCAGCTTCTTTGCACCCACAGCTGGCATTTCCTGGGCATCTGCCCATCTCCGACTTGCTTGTGACTTTTGGACTTGGTCCCCTTGTTCGACAGGTACCCTCGACTGGAAATCCATCATTGTTGCATTGCTGGTTTGTGTCTTTCCTGCAGAATTCCCCTATCACGACTTCTATGTCCTTTGGGGAACTTTAGTGCACTTTGCACTCACTTTTCAGGGTCTTGGGGTGGGCTATTTTTCTAACACTTACTATTTTCTAATAGTCCCAGCGACCCTCTACAAGGTCACATAGGTTTGGGGTCCATTCGTGGTTCGCATTCCACTTTTGGAGTATATGGTTTGTGTTGCCCCTATCCCTATGTGTCCCCATTGCATCCTATTGTAACTATACATTGTTTGCACTGTTTTCTAAGACTATACTGCATATTTTTGGTATTGTGTACATATATCTTGTGTATATTTGCTATCCTCATTCTGAGGGTACACTCTGAGATACTTTGGCATATTGTCATAAAAATAAAGTACCTTTATTTTTAGTATATCTGTGTATTGTGTTTTCTTATGATATTGTGCAAGTGACACTAGTGGTACTGTAGGAGCTTCACTCGTCTCCTAGTTCAGCCTAAGCTGCTCTGCTAAGCTACCATTATCTATCAGCCTAAGCTGCTAGACACCCTATACACTAATAAGGGATACCTGGTGCAAGGTGTAAGTACCCCTTGGTACTCACTACAAGCCAGTCCAGCCTCCTACACCACCCCAGCTAGGGCCACCCCTAAGGTGTCCGGCGCTGAGGTGAACCCCTCCCTGCAGAATCCTCCATTTTAGTTTGGAGGACAGGGACCAATCGGGTTAGGTTTGTGTCCCCCTCCCCAAAGGGAGTGGACACAAGAAGGGTGTGGCCACCCTCAGGGACAGTTACCATTGGCTACTGCCCTCTGCCTCTTGTTATGCCCCTAAATCCAGGTTTTAAGGGCCTCCCTGAACCCAGTTCACCAGATTCCTGGTGACCTAACAGGAAGAAGAAGGCCTGCATGGCTGAAACCCCCAGCAGAGAAGAAGGAAGACGACAACTGATTTGGTCCCAGCCCTACCGGCCTGTCTCCTGCTTCAAAGAACCTGCAAAAGAACAGCGACGCATCCAGCAGGACCAGCAACCTCTGTCACGCTCCAGAGGACTGCCCTGCACACATAAGGAACAGGAACTGTTGTGGATAGCGGCGCTGTCCCAGAGGAAACAACTAAGGACTCCAGCCTCACCCGAATGTGTGAGTTCTGACCACTCTGCACCCAGTGCTTAATTTGTAAGTAATCACATGCCGGTGGCTACAGCTTTCCTTCGCAATGCGCGTCTGTTCCAGATGAATGTGGACACTAAAGCACCATTATTCTAAAGCCATCTAGGGCATTTTGTTATATATATGTGCAGCCACTTTTAACACCTTTAGCTCACTAAGACCTTAATTTTTAAATAATCATGTGCAGGTGCCTAAAGCTTTCCTTTCCAGCACGCAGCTGTTGCAGTTCAATGTGAATACCGAGGCACCAGTATTCTAAAGCCATCTCAAGCATTTTTAATATATGTACGTCACTTTTAACCCCTTTAGCTTGAAGTGCTTAATTTATAATTGCAGTGTAATCCCAAAGGTGTATTTCTGAGAAATGTTATTGGGTGTATTTGATAATTGTATATAATTTATTAATGTCTCTTATTACAATTATGACCATGATTCAGGCCAACTTATCATCCTTATTAACTATGACTGTTTGAACAGTCTTGATACGTTTGGGTGACCCTTTTAGTTTATTTCTCTTGCTCCTCTTCTGTGGCTGTCTTGTTGCGGGAACTGTGTTAGCAGCATCTCTGATGGAGGGTGGTGAAGGAGGTATTCCATTGGAATTAGCATGGCAGTTTTCAATTAGGATGCAAAATGGCAACATTTTCGGCCCATATTTATACTTTTTGACGCTAAACTGCGCTAACGCAGTTTAGCGTCAAAAAATTTAGCGCCGTCTAACGCCATTCTGAAGCGCCATGCGGGCGCCGTATTTATGGAATGGCGTTAGCCGGCGCAAGCAGACCGGCGCTGCCTGGTGTGCGTGGAAAAAAACCACGTAGACCAGGCAGCGCCGGCGTTGGGAAAAAATGACGTTAAGGCGTCTTAAAATGGGGCAAGTCAGGTTGAGGCAAAAAAATCGCCTCAACCCGATTTGCGCCATTTTTTTACGACGCCCAGACGCCATTTCATGACTCCTGTCTTAGTAAAGACAGGAGTCATGCCCCCTTGCCCAATGGCCATGCCCAGGGGACTTGTGTCCCCTGGGTATGGTCATTGGGCATAGTGGCATGTAGGGGGGCACAAATAAGGCCCCCTATGCCACAAAAAAAATTACAAAATATAAAAAATAATACTTACCTGAACTTACCTGAATGTCCCTGGGGTGGGTCCCTCCATCCTTGGGTGTCCTCCTGGGGTGGGCAGGGGTGGCAGGGGGGGTCCCTGGGGGCAGGGGAGGGCACCTGTGGGCTCCTTTTGAGCCCACAGGCCCCTTAACGCCTACCCTGACCCAGGCGTTAAATTGTGGCGCAAATGCGGGGTTTTTTGACCCGCCACCTCCCGGGCGTGATTTTTGCCCGGGAGTATAAATACGACGCATTTGCGTCGCCGTCATTTTTTTAGACGGGAACGCCTTCCTTGCATCTCATTAACGCAAGGAAGGCGTTCACGCAAAAAAATGACGCTATTTGGCCATACTTTGGCGCTAGACGCGTCTAACGCCAAAGTATAAATATGGCGTTAGTTTTGCGCCGAATTTGCGTCGAAAAAAACGACGCTAATTCGGCGCAAACGGAGTATAAATACGGGCCTTTCATGTTTTGCTGCAGACAGAGGACGAATGTAAATGGGAGTGCTTTAGTTATATGCAGGGCCACTGGAATTATGTGGCAGGAAAAGTCCAAACTATAAGGCAAGAAATGTCCAGCTATTAATTTACGACGCCAATAGCTCTAACTTCAGCAAATGCGAGAGCTATTGCATTGCAAATGCTTGTTTTTTAACTTTCGGCCATGAGCACAGCAGGACCGCTGATTTACAACAAGGCTAAAAACAAATCGAGAAAGCTGTTAGATTCCACATAGGCCACGTGTAGTCTACTGAAACCCAGGGTGCACCGCAGTCCCACATCAGTGTCTGGTTTGGTGATCCAGGTGCACTACCGCATAATGCTGTGTTTCTCATGATTACGGCTTTACCACCAGAAACAAAGAAAAAAACAAGAAAAAACACGTGCTTCTATCTCAATGGGACGGGAGAAAAGCCCTACACATGATGGCTGTAGCTACACGCATGTTTTATATGAGGTGCAAATGTAGCCCGGACTGTGGTAAAGTGTGGCACAATGATAACACGGTGAAATAATTGTGTCACCCAATGTGTGGTACTGCGCCGCATAATGGCAAATCCGCCTTTGATTCACTTCTAAGGTACAGTTTCCAGTTCCAGTCACTATAATATTGTGAAATGTGATTCTGGTGACAACTATATTTAGTTTAGACGAGGCTGGCGCGGCACAGGCTGGTGATGGTCCTATCACGGCCCCCTACTTTAAATGACTTCTGACCCTATACTCACTTTATTGTTCACATAGCGCTTCCCTGCCGGCCCGCAGGACTGCGCAACTCTGAATCTTAAAAACGAATACATAAATAGGTGAGATTGCTGTCACAAGCAGTGCTTTAAATGGGCCGGTACTCTCCGGTACGGAGTACCGGCACTTTTTTATTTTGCGAGGGAGAGTACCGGCATATCTCAAGAAAAACGTAATACTTTTAATTGGAGAGTACCGGCACTTCTCAGAAACAAGCAGGTACTCTGGCACAGAGTACCTGCACTTTAATTTTTCTATTTAAAGCACTGTTCACAAGTCATCATGGTGAACGAATGCCCGGCTGGGGCAGGAGGGCAGGCTGAAGACGCAGTGGGCACCGCACCGGACACGTCCACCCTACATAGCAGTCATTACTTTAGGGCTTGCAAGAGTCTCTCAGTCTGCAGCCACATGCCATCTCAGGATCCCTCCCAGTCCCTCCCGCCAGACCCCCGTGTACCGGAGCAAGCCAGGGGCAGCATGGGGTTTGCACCCCCTAGCTTCTGTGAGGTAGAACCTCTCGGCCATGGCAGGGCTCGGAGCCCGGGGGGCACCCCTGCTGAGGACCGCACTGGGCCCAATGCCAGCACTTTCATCTGGAAGTCCCGCACACTCCCCGTCAGGGCACTGGCCCCGGGGCTCTGCTTCTACCTGAGAACAGCTGGCCACAAGCCAGCCACCACTGGAGGGGCGATCATCGAGCCTTTCATTTCAGCAACAAATAAACCAAGCAACACCGAGGGAGAAAGGCATCGACGCCCCAAGCACTCTGACGAAGCCATCATTTTAAGGTTGAGCATAGCAGCGCGCAAGCGCTGCTTTTCGACCTTTTGTAATGTATTCTGTGGGCTTTAACCACGCCCACCTCGTGCCCATCACTTTCATTCTTTCCTGGGACTGCCTTTCAAAAATCCCTTGATGTGGCTGATAAATGCTTTACGTTTGTCCCGCCTTGAGGCTGTTTTGTTGCTGCCTTGGAGACTGACCCCTTACATGGATTATTGCACAATCGGCCAGATAGCTTCGTGTTGGCGCACTATTTTTTCTTTTTCCTCACCGCTTAGCTCATGGTGGTATGTTGTTTCTTCGTCTTCCTTGGTTTTGGGCATCTTGCTGTTTCTTTGTGATGTCTGCGGGGTCTTTTTTATTTATTTATTTTTTTGCATTTTTATATAGCGCAAGCTCAATACAAAAGTAGTGCAGCACTTTACATGCGCATCAATTACATTACACAAGAACACATTCATTTTTGGTAGCAAGGGGAGATTAAGCAATTTGCCCAGGATCACAGGATGTTGTACTGGCGCCGAGACTCAACCCATGTTCCCCAGCTCTAAAGTCAGCAACTCTAGCCGTTGCACCACATACTCGCCCCTAGGGTTCTTTACTTTTTCTGGTGTGTGTTGGGGCAGTCTGGGAATAACTCTTTTTTTTTTTATAGCGCTTGGTAATACATGTTCTGCCATTTCATACCACTGCAGAGCAGGTGTGATTCTTAACAAAATCGCTATCATTCATTTGCATTGACCTTGCAGAGATGAAGAAGTGAAAAAGTTATGTCAGGATTGTAATCTGTGACATTGTTGTTCTATCAAGACCTCTGCAGCGGGTGCATTAACCAACTGACTTGGGTAGAGATTAACAGTATGCAACAGCACATGCTCTTCATAACCTCCGGAGAGTCACCAACCGAGCACATAGGGCTGAAGATGGTGAAGGTGTTGTCTCCAAATGGTAGAAAAGGGGTCGTGACTCCAGACCCAAGCACTTTACGGCTTCAAGCTTGATAGCAAAACACAGCTAGTCTTTGGATGTAAATTGGGCCTCTTCAAATAGAGTTGAGTTGGCACGAACTCAATAGAAAGGTATAGTAGCGCTTTACATGGGCACTGGTTACATTACACAAGAACACATTCATTTTTGGTAGAAAGGGGAGATTAAGGCCCTGATTACGACCCTGGTGGTCTTCTGACCGCCAGGGCTGCAGTGGAGGTCTGACCGCCTCCAAGGCGGTGGTCTGACCACTTTGGCGGTGGTCAGACCGCCGCATTTTGACTGTGGCGTTTCAGCCCCAGTCGGACCGCCAGCACCGCCAGTTTCCCTTCACTGGAGGGACTGGTGGTGCTGGCGGTCCTCATCCGCCAGAGCAGTACTGCAAGCAGCGCTGCCCTGGGGATCACGACCCCCCGACAGCTTTTATGGCAGTTGCACCGCCATGTAAAAGCTGGCGGAGACGGGATGCAGGGGCTCCATGGGGGCCCCTGCACTGCCCTTGGCACAGGCAGGGCAGGGTCTCCCAGGGACAGCCCTGTTGTGCTTTTTACTGTCTGCTATGCAGACAGTGAAAAGCGCAATGGGTGCTGTTGCACCCTACAAACCGCAACATTGCTGCAGGCTCAATTCTGAGCCTGTGTCAACATTGTGGGCTGGTCCCCACTGGTCCAGCAGGCAGAAACACCCTCTCCACCTGCTGACGCAGCAGGGAACTTGTAATGGGGCCCACAGAAAGGCAGCCGTACTGGTGGCTACCTGATCGCAGGAGTTTGGCAGGAGGGCCTTTCTGCCTGCCAAACTCAAAATGACCCCCTAAGTGATTTGCCCAGAATCACAGGATGTTGAACTGGCGACGAGACTCAAACCATGTTCCTGGCAGCTCTGGCCTGTAAGCCACATCCTCTCCCCTAGAGTTCTTTGTCTGGTGCATGTTGGGACACTCGGGGAATAACTCTTTTTTTAGTATAGCGCTTGGTAATACAGGTTCTGCCCTTTCATAGAGCTGCAAAGCGGGTGCCATTTTTAACAAAATCGCTATAATCCATTTGCAGTTAAGCTGCCTCTTCTGTTATTGTCTTTGTATCTAGTCAATGTTTTTAAAAGTTAGACTGGTATTGCCAAAGTAGAGGATTCATTCCTTTAGAAGTTTTACGCACAGAAATATATGGCTGCCCCCTTTTCTTGGCTCCTAACTCTTTTTACCCCTCATTCTCCGAGTTAAATGCAACAAAAATGCCACATTGTGCTGTGGCTTGTTTGGTGCTATAAATGTTTAGGTAAACACACTAGAAAGGGTTGCATCGCTAGGGTATCACAGCCAGTCTGTGGGAATGAGGCAAGAACACTCCCAAGATGGCAGCCCCGTTGTGTCCTCTTTCCTGCAGCGACAGGCCTGGGAAGGTTGCTGTGGCTCCTCACACACACCCACTCCACTCCAAACCAAAACATATAGGTAACAGTCATTGTCATTTACAATGCCAATAGCTCTAACTCTCACATAAGCCATACCCATTGCTTTGCAAATTGTTTATGATTTATTTCACCAAGTTGCGCAGTCAAGTTGTTTCATTTGCCTGAATACCGAGATTCTTTTCAATTTTTTCCCACCCATACTTTTGTCATTTCTGTTAATCAAATTTTAAAATAATCCTTTTACAACATTTTGGATGGTATTGAATATTTATTGAGATATTTTTAAATTTTGTAAATTCATGTTTATGGTGTGAACTCACCAACGTAAAGCTAATGAGAATGATTTGCAAACCAGATGCTAGTACTTGCATAGTGTTCGCTGTATCCAAGTGTTCATAGAAGGCATAGTGTACAAGTCTGAAATTAATCAAGCTCTGATGTTAGATGGAACGCAAAGGCTGTAGACTTTTTATGTTGTGCACACGATGACTTTGGTGATTGTATTGTATTTTTAGCACTTATGAAGCAAAAGAATGTGTTTAGCTGAAGAATGTTATCAAGATTCTATACTTTTAAATTAATGCACATATTTTGTATTTACTTACGTTGATGGTTCAATGAACCCAAGCAAAAAATAAAGGAAAGGCTGTCGGCTCCCACAGGGGTTGTGATGGACAATAATACAAACTCTGTGCAGTGCGAATAGGAACAACACCCTACTAAGTTCATGCATTCAGATTTTATTGCTTATTTGAAGTTCAATCATATGTTTAATCAATTACAGAACGACAAGCATGGCATTCTCCCCTTCCTCTGAAACAGTAACTCAGTGTACAAGGCGAGATTATACAGAGAAGGAAGCCAGAAGGGAGGGTAACACCAACAGCTGTTTTAAAATCTAGCCCCAACCCCTGCTTGTGACTTTGTGTGGCCCTGCAGATTCTCCTACAGCCCTGATGACGAGCAGATGTCCCCGCTGCTTCGCGAGCTAGAAGTCATTGTCAGACATGGGCCATGTAAATATGTCTTCAGAAGACCAGGGATAGATCTTATCCTGTCACAAGTATTCTGCAATGTACAAGGAGTTACTGAATGCTATGTGCTCTCAAGGCTGTCTAATATGAGTAAAGGGGGTATTATCAGCAAGATGCAGAGGTGTAAGCGAAGCACCTCCTTCTCTCATCCGAAGGGTTCTTCTTGCGGTGCACTCTGGAAAGGTTTCGTGATGCTGGTCAGAGAAGAGCCAGGTCTGTCTGGTGCGTCCAAGCGTAAGCGGCTGAGCAGGCATTAGGCCTCGACAGACCTCGTCCGTGGGAGGTGGAGAGTTAGAGAACTGTAAAGATATAGACAATCAAGCTAACAATCCTCCATTGTAACAGTTACGCACTTTTCAGTCTTACAATATATATATGTACTGGAGGTTCTAAAAACCACATTGCTACACTGAGAAAACTGTAGAGCAGGATGGATCAAGCAATATTATACACTGAATCAAGCAACATTATACACTGAATGCAACCTTGGTGTCAATCATTCGCATGTAGAGCAACAAGTGAGATGCCTCTAGAAGGCACAAAGCTGTCTCAAAAGTATGTCCCAGATCCAAGTCAGTGTTGGTCTTCAGTAAAGAAGAGTGTTCACTGGACCACAGTGCCCACCTGTGCATCCCTTTGAGCCCAAGAAAAATATGAGGAGTCCCTGGAGAGGGAAGGATCAGGGAGACCAAACCTACTGACATTCTCTCAATCACCACCTACTGGAAATATGTTTACACACTCTGCACTCTCTTGAAAGAGAAGAGAAGAGGATGGAGGAGAGACGGCAGCTGTACACAGGTAAGTGTTCTTTCTTTTCACCCTCCCGCCTTGCCACCCCCATTCTGCCACTGTACGCATCTGGATCTCTGTTGTAGTGGAAAAAGGATCTCTTTACAATAATGTGGGAGGGAAATATGTTAGGACTTATTTTGAATTCAGCATCAAGAGAAGAGCAGAAACACCCAGGATGAATGGGTGTTACGCTGGAGGGGCGGAAATGGGCGCAAAATCAACTGGAGGGCAAAGAAAGGAGAAAAGGAAAGAGTCAAGTGATCTTGGATTGTAGGGCAAGATAGAGTTTGAACAGGTAGGTGTTTAGTTTTTGATGGATTTTGAAAACTTCAGAGACCTCAGAAGTCTTGAAAGAGAAGCAGAAAACTGGAGCTGCACCAAAAACGTGGGTGGCAGTTATTTAAATCAAATGTACTTCCTTTTCTTATACTTTGGCATAAGGAGAATCCTCAGTTAACGTGGATAGGAAAACGTGAAATTGTTTATTGACCTTTATATTAAATTAGTAAAAATATGTTTATGTTCAATTATAATGTGAAGTATATATAATTTTTTTAATATAGAGCAGAAAAAGGCACCACGCTATCAATTTTTAATTAGGTCTTAAATTAAGTATTTAAATATATAATTAAATAAAAATATTTTCCTCAAGTTTACTTTAAAACTATCCCAATTAAGCTAAAAAAAATAATTTCTTAGAAAACAAAATTTAATAAAAGTGATGTATAGAATTATTTATGTCATTTATCTTTTAGTAAAAGAAATGTTACATTAATTTATAAATGTAAAAAAGGTTGTTAAAATATTTTATGATTAAATAATTACTGTTTTATTTTTAGGTTGTTTAACACTAAAATATCTCTATTCATATTTTGAACTGTTTTCAATTATTTATTTTAATTTAAATTATTTCCTGTTGGATGTTATTTTAGTACCCAACCTCTGTTGGTTTCTATGGGAGGATGCTGCAGTACCAGTGGTTGGGCATGTGTGGTTCTGGACTTACTACCGGGGCTTTTTGGCAGTAGGAACTCACACTTGTACACTTTACTTCACTCATTGTTTCCAAGACGGAAGAAGTGTGAGACTACACTTTTGAATCATATATATTTGGCTTTCTGAATAACTAAAAGTAGCATTTATATTTGGATTTTCTGAATAACTAGAAGGAGTAAATCTACTCAAAAGGGTAAGAATACATTACACATGTAAAATACTCATGTAAGTTACCTTTGTGAATAGTGCCCATTGTGAGATCATAAGCATTGCATTTGGTGTGTGAGTTATGGTTTGCATGCGTGTTGTGCATTATGTATTGCATTTGTGCACAGAGGGTTTCACTGACCTACGCCCAACCACTGCGGGCTGCAATGCTCACTGAACACAGCCTTTGGCTGTGCACATGGGGGCTGGCTGCAGAGTATGACCTCTGGACTGGCCTTGTTTTATGACATTTTAAGTAGGGTTTGTGAATCCAGTTGTATGGTTTGCAAGCCGATGGCAGGCTTCACAGCTAGGGACTACCACTCCAGGGCAATCTACATGGGCTTGTGCTGGACCTTCCATTAGGTACTAGGTCCTTGTTTCAGGTCTACAAACCCTGCAGAAGGTACTCAACAGATGTTCATACTGCTGCCCTACAGTGTATTTATGTGTTTATTTATATCATGAAAAGAACTCAGTTAGAAATCAGTTCTGGTTCATTGAACACAAAACTGGAAGAGCCTTGTATTTGCTAGTTACGGTGTGCAATACAATCTGTACCCCAATTCATATTAGTGAAAGAAACTTTAAACACCCCCACGTACCCTTGCCTCTGTTAGACAGATCAGCAGCTCAGAATTTCAATTAACCAACAGGAAGCTCATCCTCCTAAACATTTACCAAATTTGAGTGGTTTCCTCAAACACTAATAAATGTAATAGCAAATTATTTTTTTGCCATCCCTCCCCGCTGAAAGTCTTTCCTCTTACTCCCATCACGGGCCAGCAAGAAAGTGAGAGAATCAGAAGTAGGCTAGACACACCAAGTCACTGCCACATTTAAAGTCAATCCATGAGACAGGGCCAAAGATACTAGTAAATGAAAACATTGCTGACTCCCTTCCTTTTACTCTACTGTCATTAGATCTGCACAAAACCCGACACACCGGTCCTGGTGCTTCTCACTGACTGCTTGCCACCTTTGATGCAGATTCATCAAACAGCTCCAAAGTAAACAGCAAATCAAAACTTTAGTGACAGCATTTAACTGTTCCCCTCCCTTTGATGAGTTGACACAGCAGTGGTGGCTGGTGACATTTCAAAGTAGTGGGCGTAATCCTTGGTTCAAATTCTAGTGAGTGACCCTGACTGCTTCTCAGAGGGTGTGGGGTGTTTGCTCACACTCAGTGGCATTCAGTCTTACTCTATCACTCATTCCCCCTCAGCTTCATTCACGTACTCTCATTCGCACTTTCACTTACTTTTACCTACTCTGACTGAGCCTGTCCCAGTGACTCGCCTACTCTCACTCTGTCTCACCTAATCTCACTCAGTCTTGTTCATTTCCACTCATTATGACTCACTCAATCTCACCCTAACTCACTCAGACTCACTGAGTCTAACTCATTCTGACTCATTCTGGCTCAATCTCAATCAGTCTCATTTATTGTCACTCAGTCTCAATCATTCTCACTTATTAAATCTCACTCAGTCCTACTCAGGGTCACTCATTCTGACTTACTCATTCACTGATTCACTGATTCCCACTTTAACTCAATTAGGCTAACCCAGTCTCACTGTGAGTTACTCATTCTTGCTTAGTCTCACTCAGTTTGACACAGATTTGCACATTGTGATTCAGTCAATCTCACTCTTACTCGCTCAGACTCACTCATTCTCACTCAGTCTCACTCTGGCACACTCTGGCACACTCAGGCTCACTCAGTCACTCATTCTAACTCATTCTTAGTCTCACTCACTGACTCATCCACTCTTGCTCAGTCTCATTCTCAGTGTCACTCATTCTCACTCGCTTTGACTCAGCCAGCCTCACTCATTCCCACTCTGACTCATTCTGTCTTACTCATTCTCTGACTCACTAACAATCATTCAGATTGTAACTCACCCAGTCTCACTCTGACTGACAGTTTCACACACAGTAACACTCACTGTCATTCTCCTTCACTCTCATCCATCATCACTTTTACTCACTCTTCCTGTCTCTCATTCCCACTCACTCTCGGCCTCATTACGAGGCTGGCGGTCCTAGGACCGGCAACCTAGAGGAGGTGGTTGGACCACTGTTGCAGTGGTGGTCCGAAAACCACATTACAATTTATGCGGGCAGACCTGCCTAAAGACCGCCATCCCCACCAGGATCACAGATCCCGACGGGGTGATGGCGGTCTTGGTTGTAGTCAGCCAGGGCAGTGCTGAACTCAGCGCCACCTGGCTGATTACAACCTTGTTCTCTGCCATCCTTTTCATGGTGGGGACTTTGCCATGAAAAGGATGGCAGAGAACAAGTGCTGGGGGCCACAGGGAGGCCCATGCCCATGGCATGGGCAGTGCAGGGGCCCCCTTGCCCAGCATCGTCAGAATGTGCACTGTATGTTTTGCAGATAGAGAGCATTCCTAAGTTGCTGGTCGGCCCCCTCTGTGCTACGAGACAGCACTGGGCTCCTTTAAGAGAGCCGAGTTCTATCTCATAGCATTGCTCCTGCTGGTCTGACCGGCAGGAATGCTCTATTTCAAGGTTTCCGCCGATCAGACCAGCGAAAACCTCGTAATAGGGCGGGGGCACCCTGACGGTGGTGTCCCCCGTGAGCTTGTTGGTCCTGTGGTGGGACCTCCAAACTCCTAATGAGGCCATCTGACTCACTTCTTCACTGACACTCTCTCCCTTTCAGTCACACTGTCACACAGACACACAGACATGTTCGCACATACATGCCCTCTCTCACAGAAGCACACGCTCACATAAACACAAGGCTTTTAAAAGTTTTCTTTGTACTTTCCCTGTTGCCTGTGTAGGTTTGGAGTCCTTCTGCTTCTTTCTGCTATCAGGGCAGGAGCATGAAACTGAAACCATGACCCTGCACAGTCACAGATCTGAGATTTCACTCTCTGTACTTTCACCCCACTGTTTTCCAACCACTGGGAATGAGTGATATGACTGGCTGATTGGCATAGAGCCATGGGCACCGCAGTGCTTCAGCACCCATGCCTACCTTTAGATGTGGCTTTTTAGCAGGGCACGGGGAGGTTAGGCGCTGAGGTGTGCCAGGGCCCTGAGGGCAGGCCGGGGGGTTCGTTTCGCCAGCTCCTGGATTAACTCTCTGATGCCTGGTGCTGGTATCTGACTGTGCCTGCAGCATCCATCACACACTCTCACTGGCTGCCTCAGACTCTTGATTGATGGAATTTTTTGCCAAGAGTAAATAATATGCTATTATTCAATTCTGGTGTAATACAAACAGGCCAGAACACAACGAGGGTGTGACCCTGGAGCGGTAAAGTGGGAGCCACCACCCTGACACATGACACACCAGTAGAAAAGCATTCCTGCAGGCACCTGCCAGATTGTGTGCAGATGTGTCACACAGTGCCAGGTTTACTAGAGAATCAGCACTTGTTAGCCCCCCCTATTTTTTACCTGCCATCCCACCTCGGTGGAGCTGCACAAAGTTGAAAATACAAAGAGTAAACACCACAAACTATGGGGCTCATTCTGAGCCCGGCGGGCGGCAGGAGCCGCCCGCCTGGAGGGAGCCGCCAAATGACCGCACCGCGGTCAAAAGACCGCGGCGGCCATTCAGACATTTCCTCTGGGCCGGCGGGCGCTCTCCAAAAGAGCGCCCGCCGGCCCAGAGGAAATGCCCCTGCAACGAGGACGCCGGCTCAGAATTGAGCCGGCGTAGGTGCAGGGGTGCGACGGGTGCAGTTTGCACCCGTCGCGTATTTCAGTGTCTGCATTGCAGACACTGAAATACACAGTGGGGCCCTCTTACAGGGGCCCCTGCAGTGCCCATGCCATTGGCATGGGCACTGCAGGGGCCCCCAGGGGCCCCGCGGCACCCCCTACCGCCATCCTGTTCCTGGCGGGAGACCCGCCAGGAACAGGATGGCGGTAGGGGGTGTCAGAATCCCCATGGCGGCGGAGCACGCTCCGCCGCCATGGAGGATTCCCCCGAGCAGCGGGAAGTCGGCGGGAGACCGCCGACTTTCCGCTTCTGACCGCGGCTGAACCGCCGCGGTCAGAATGCTCGTGGGAGCACCGCCAGCCTGTTGGCGGTGCTCCCGTGGTCGGTGGCCCTGGCGGCCACCGGCCGCCAGGGTCAGAATGACCCCCTAAGTGTGTATGGAATGTCATGCATGACAACTGGTGCCAGAGCTAAAAGCAAATCAACAAATGATTCTTCAACTGACAAGACATAAAGAAGATATACAACGTGTTAACCCTTTCAAGCCTATTCTGCACCTCTTTAAGACACAACAGCTCCAAAAGAACTGAGCAGATTTGGATCAAATCAACAAAAGCACACCTTCTGAGTAAAGTACGCCATCCCTGCCAAGACTGGTGTAACTCTGTTTGGTAGCTTTGGCTTTAGGTGTGGGCAAAGGTTCCCGTAGGAGCTAAAATGGGAAACACATTTATTGCCCCTTTTTGACTGTTTTCCCTCTGTATGGAATTGCATGACGGGATCTTATTTGACTGCGCTAAGAGTGGCAGATTTGGTGCACATCCGTTGATGTAACACAAATGTATAGCTGAATCAATCAATGGCAAATGTGACTGAACCATAATTAAATATTATTCATTACCACAAAACACCAGAAAGGTGTAACAGAAGATTTTCACTGTTTTACACCTGGATCTGGTGTGTGGGTTTGTGTGATGGGTGTGCTGTGTCTCTGTGTGTAATCTGCTGCACTGTCTGTGGATGTGCAATGCTGCACGTGGTCTGTGTGTGGAAGAAGCTTGCTCTGCTGCTACCAGAGGCATCCCTTTTGTGGGTGTGTGAACATCCCTGTTGCTACTTGTTCTGTCCCATTATGTGTGGATTACGCTCGAGCTGCTGCTGCCAACTCTGGCCCATTTCTGTGTGTGAAAGAAGCTGGCACTGCTGCTGCCAAGTCCGAGCTTTTCTGTGTGTGAAAGAAGCTCGTACTGCTGCTGCCAAGTCAGAGCGTTTCTGTGTGTAAAGGAAGCTCGCACTGCTGCTGCCAAGTCTGAGTTTTTCTGTGTGTAAAGGAAGCTCGCACTGCTGATGGCAAGCCTGAGCTTTTCTGTGTGTAAAGGAAGCTCGCACTGCTGCTGCCAAGACTGACCTTTTCTGTGTGTAAAGGAAGCTCGCACTGCTGCTGCCAAGTCTGGGCTTTTCTGTGTGTAAAGGAAGCTCGCACTGCTGCTGCCAAGTCTGGGCTTTTCTGTGTGTAAAGGAAGCTCGCACTGCTGATGTACTAACACCATCCCTTTTTTTGCATCTCAATAAAGTTTGAGGGAACCTTTTTTACTGAAAAGGACCCAACCCCATGGCTACTACATGTCATGTATAGATATTTATCATACACAGAGATATTTCACCAGAACCATCGCACCAGGTGTTAAATCTATAAATCAGACTTGCGTGGGCCTCCTAGGAGCTCATTTGTTTTCCCTAAGAAGTACGAAGTTTGAATCAGTTTATTCTCAAAGAGGGTTAGGCTGTACCCTGATAACAAGGACTGTGACCTTTGCCCTGCAGCCCTATAGGTGTGAATGTATGTTCAGTATCAGACTTATTGTAAGAAACTCTCCTGTGTTGTTGGTGCTCTGAGACCCAAAGCAGCCTGAAGGAAGGGGGCCCCACTCCATGTGAAATGATGGGCGTTGCCAAGGAGACCCGTGCATTGACGTCATACCTGCATCAACGCACAAGAAGTCGCACAGGATCCTGCAGCATTTCTTGGCACCCTCGCAGCCTTCATCTCCTGTGCACCTCTTTTCGATGGACAATAAATTGCACACGTCTGACCAAGGGCAGCTCCCGGGTTTGTCTGTAAACAACAAAATGTAAGAATGAGTCAGCCTGCTGGCCTCATTATTCAGATCCAACCCCATGAAATGTTTCCGTGGTTATTACAATGGAGAGGACACTTGAGCACAGACCTTTGTGCTGAGCCGGACATCACCCAGTTCACCAAAACCATCCCAGTGCACACTTAGCCGCGAGGAAGCGTCAAGGCGCACACAGCCCCCTCCCAAGGAAGCTTGCACTCCCTCACTAATGTACTAACGCTCTACTATTGATAAAACAGTTGTTTTCACCTAGTTCACGTAGCACATCTAGAATGTTGCTGGTGTTGTGGGGTGCTCTATACTGGAACCGCTCTCCACCTAAACTTGGGAACTACCCAGAGTTCATGCATCACTCTAAGCCTGAAAGAACATTGTTTTGATAGATTGAGATATTATATATATATATTTAGCCTAGTGGTAGCAAGTTATAGTTAGGATTCCCAGAAATAGGAATTCCTCTGATTTTTTATTAGAAATAACTTAGCCTCAGGGTCTCTTTCGACACCAGTCTTTACAGTTCTCTCCCAATCTTAGTGCTCATTGTTACTGCTTCCATCTCTCCTTAAAGCTCTCTCCCACTGTTAGAGCTCAGCGTCCCTTCTACCCCCCACCCCACTCATTAGAGCTCCTACTGTTAAATCTCATAGATTCTTCTTCCATCAGTCTTTGAAACTCTCTCCCACTGTCAGAGCTCATTGTTTCTTCCCCCATCAGCCATTAGAGTTCATTCCTTCTACTACAGCTTATAAGGGGCGAAGACCCCTTATATTTGAAGCTCTGTCTCCACTTTAGTTCCCTAACCTGTACCACTCACCTGCTTATATTGAACTCTTTGCTGACTGATAGCTAGTCTAGAGGCTTTGTTTACAAGGCGTGGACCCATCACCGTCTGTCGGGTGCAGCAAAGTGGAGGCTGAATCCATCCACCTTCAGATACACTCCACCACTGTCTCCCAAACCTCTAGGCACTGCTTCTAGATGTGTCTATGTCTTAGAGTTAAGATTCTCCACCCATGGTATCATCATGCTGCCCTCTAACAGAACACACACAGCCCCACTCCATGGGCAGAGGTGCCAGGACAAGTGAGCACTGAGTGCACAGAGACACAGCAATTAGTGGTTTGGAATGGGTGAAGACATTACATCTCTGCAAGGGGAAAAGACAGGCAAAGACCAGCATGAAGGCTGAGTGAGGAGTACACATTAGACAGAAAGAGGTGTCTCTGCTTTAGGGCGATTGAAGGGGCAGCCCAGGAAGTCTGCTTTCAGCTGGAAGGGGTCGTTGGTGGGTGGTGCTGAGAGGAGAGTGAAGAGGGATAGACAGTGCATGCAGAAGTCTGAGGACAAGGAGACGAGGCAGCAGCGATGGGGCTGTGGTGTGTGAAGAGAAGGGCAGATTGTAGAGAAGGCACACTGAGGAGTGAGCCTGTACTCACCAGCTGCACATATCTGGAACACAGGGCCCAGCAGAAGTGCCAGGACAAGGAGGTAACAGCCGGCTGTCTTCATCTTGGCAGTCGAAGATGATTCTGAACTCCAGGTGATGGAGGCAACCAGATTTATAGGTCTTTACAACACTGATGAATGCTGGGAAGTTGGATGAATCTGTCGTCTGAATCAGTCCTTGTTGCCTCTTCCAATTACTACGTGTCCACTGAGCCGCCACCCCCGTCCTTGTCTGCTGAAGACGGATGTACTTGTGTTTGATATCCTGAAAGGTGTGCCAACCTTTCCAACACATAACAGGGCACAGCATTATGTGTCCTTGATTGGTGCATGGACGCAGTTACCTTGAAATATATTGTAATTGCAATTGTATTTATATAGAGCTTACTACCCCTGACGAGGCGTCAAAGCACTTTTCGGCGAGTAGCACACTAACTACTCCAGAACCGAAAAAGATTAGTGGTGGATTAGTATAGGGAAATGTGAGTTAATTTGAGCAGTGGACATGTGAGTCTGTTAGTCGGATTGAATAGAATCTGCACCTCCACAGCACAAGTGTGGTTTGAAGATCAGGATGGGTAACAGTTCCTGCTGGGCAAACCCCCATTGATAATGTTTGTGCAAGTTTAGTAACGTTTAGGAAATACCAAATTAAGGGCTTCTTGTTCTCCAAGTAATGGAGTAGCCAGAACAATAAAATACCTCCCACTTTGTAGGGCACTAAAGGATGGAGCCAGTTGGGCGATCCTGACCTTTCTTTTGGAAGTCAGTGAGAACTGTTGCTCTGATGAAAATTTGCATGAAATGGTCAAAATTATGCATCTTAAAGCAGGAAAGGAATCAGGAAAGACATTTGTCTAAACTGCATTTACTAGTATTTATGATTTTCTTTCAGCCTTTCCTTCTTTTCATGTACTTTTGACCTTCTTGTCTTCATTTATCCTGTCCTTTCTATCCACCTTTCTTCTATACTTGTTCTTTACAGTTTCCTTTCATTCCTTTTTCCATCTTACTGTCTGTGTCCTTTCATGTTGTGTCTCATTCTTTCTGTCTGTTCTTCTTTTTATTCCTATTTTATCTTCTTTACATATTTCCTTATTCTCATTCTATCACGCTTTTCTGTTCCTTTCTTTTTTTATCATCCTCTTGTCCTTCCTTCTCCCCTTCATACCATCCTGTTGTCTTCATTTTCCTTCCATTTTTTAATTATTTCTCTTCTACCTTTGCATCTTGTTTTTACTTATTTGCATTATATTCTCCTTCCTTCATGTACTTTCTCATTCAATTTGCCTTATACTTCTTTTTGCTTTACCATTTTCTCTCACCCTGTTTCATGTTAATTATTCTTGTAGTGTTTATTAGCTTCTGCTTTTGTCTTGTGAAGACTTGCGAGTCATAGATCAGAGTTAGAGAGGGCGATAACATCCTTTAGCCTGTCCCTGTGACCTTTCATTAACCTAATAGAGCTGGTGCTTCCCTGCGCCCTTGTCTCCAGGCCACATGAGATGGACTTCATATCAGCAGATGCCAGTGGGAGGCATGAAATGTGCTTTTGATGCAATGTGTCCTTTGTACCTGAACTCTGATGAGGAATGGAAGAACATTAAAAGTGCGCATTGCAGATAACAGCCCAATAAACGTGGCATCAGTTGGTGGTGGAAGGACATCCAGTGGTGGAAAGTAGAAGGATCGCTCTGGGTCCCAGTTCTGGCAGCTATTTCTTTCGCAGTCATATGCACTATTTGTCCTGGTGCCATTTTGCGACACCAGGACACAATTCAGCAATGCCCATAAGCTTTCTGCATTGCGTTCGGAGTAGCAGCGCGCAGGGGCGATGGACTTTCTTGTTTTAACTTCCAGTTAGGACGCATCAATGGCCTCATTTAAAGGGCCACCAGCCCTGCTTTTTTCAAGTATTGCCCTGTCTGTGAGCCATCGGGAGCCTAACACTGAGATGCCAATATTATAGTAGAAAAAGGCACATAGTTCATCACTTCACAAGTACTTTATAGAAACTATGACTTGGAGGCAGGCGCTCGTCTTCGTTCATCCCCAGGCCCCCATGGAAGAGATGTGCACCTTAAGAATGCTAAACGTATCTAGGTGTATAACTAATGAACTAATCACAAACAAATGATTTAAATGGTGCCTAATGATTATTTGTAATGTAGTTCTTTTATAGAGCTGTTCATCCCAGTGAAGGTTGCAGAGCACTTTACTTCAGGCACCGCACAAACAGAATACATCATACGTGTGTGATTCTACCGTGACAAGGGTTTTGTGTTGTAGAGGTGACATGTTAAGGGTGAACGATCTGAAGGAACACAAAGTCAGGATATAAAATGTAACCCAGTGACTGGGGTTGTCTATACTAACAATACTTTGTTAAATCATGGAGGAGCACTTCTTTGCAATGTTACACTTACACCAGATTGAAACAAAAAGCTGTAAGGACCGAACTACAGTTTGTATCTGCTTGGTCCCAGTACACTGATCCCTGTGCTATATTAGAAGGACTGCAACTTATGAACTGGAAGAGGTAAAATGATCTCAAAAGCAGTAGCCCACTCACCTATCTACATAATACACAGATCTGTTGTCTGCACGTCACAGAATGTACTATTTGGTAAGCACATTAATCCACTATGCTATCTTGAGTCAAAACAGTGATTGGATTACACACAGAACTCTTCCAAAACTGCCAGAACCACCAGAGTTAACTTTCAGATATTATAATTCCCTCGAAATTGCTGGGCACACAAAGTTGTCTGCAGCAGGTGTGTTCACCCTGTAAGATATTTTACAAAATGGCTTCTCTGTGACAGATTAGTTGATCTAGACTAGATTTACAGTTACATTTGCCCTTGCTGCCAATTTCTTTCCAGCAGATTTTTTTTATATTCATAAACTGAGAGCCAGGCTCTGCTTTTTCAAGCTCCACCTCTTGAGACTCCACTTCCTTTCGTCTGTGACCCCTTGACCCCCAGTTTATGGGGTACTGGAGTAAATTATTTCCAATGCCAGCACTGACTACAGCTACCCACCCTAATCTTTCAAACGTGCCAATAATACTGTCTCATGAACCAAGACTCAGAGGAGGGGCTGGAGGATGTGGGAATGTGGCAACTCCGCAGTGCCCGCCCCTTCCAGGGATGGAGGGGCTGGGGGGCCCATAGTCCCAAGACAGTCTGTCTTTCTCTCTCTCTCTCTCTCTCTCTCTCTCTCTCTCTCTCTCTCTCTCTCTGTCTTTCACCCTCTTTCTTAGTCTCTCTCTTTCTCTCCTGTTACCTTCTGTCTCCAGCTTTTTCTACCTCCCCCTTCTCTGCTTCTCGCCACCTATCCCCCGCTCACCACTTCCTACCTCTCTATTCACCTTTCTTTCTGTACCTCCCTCATTCCTTCTTCTATCATTCCCTCTCTCTCCAACTTACTCTGTTTACCTCCCTGTAACTCACTTGTCCGTCCTACTGTCTTCTGTGTCTCCCTCTACCCCCCCTTCTCTTTCAGCCTTACCTCAGGGACACTTTAAATGTTGGGGGGCCCTGCTCAGAACAGCTTTGAATGATTGATACAATTTCAGCTTCTCCATGCCCTCTTTGGGCAGGTGACCAGTACTCCAGAGGCACACTAGCCCAAATTCTGAATGTGTGTCTTTCTAATATTCAAGGATAGTGATGTCTCTTTTCAATGTTGTAATAAAACTGCAGCTCAATATTATTATTGGAAATCATCTGTGCGGCCGACTGCCACTTCTCATAAGAGAGGTCCTATTTTGATCTAAAAGGAACTTTTTTATGGATGTTGTGTCTTACTGAAAAATAAGCATTTCTCTCCAAAATGTCTGTAATAAACTCCCACACATCACTCATAATAAAAATGAATTGAAGGGAATTGTTACTGAAAGCAATCTATGTTTAAGAATCGATCAAGGTCACAGGGGCAAGACTCTCTGTAGAACAGAGCTGGCTGTGTAGGATGGGGCCCTGAGCCAGACACACTGAGCCCATGACTTCACACGTCTCTGATTCGCTTTTCTCTTCTTCTCTCTCCACCTCTGCAATGTAGAATCTCATCTCTCTCTGCCCCTGGATCCAGTAAATCCCCACCCTTCTCTCTACCCAGCTCCCTCCCCTGGTTTCCCCAACTCACCAGTCCCAAGGGCTTGAATTAGATGAAAATAGGTAACACATTTAATGGTGTTCTGAATAGGGGGCCCCATAGTATGTCCTACCCAGGGCGTCATAGAACCTACTGATGACACTGGAAAACAGTATACAGGACAGAGGTCAAGCTCTTCACAAGGTCCTCCTTCCTGCCACTAATATAGCACCTAGACACATGCACCAGCCTTGAATTACTGAGGAAACAGGACAGATTCTGAACAGCAATAAAACAGCCACAAAAGGTCCCCCACACCTGGACTCTGGGATGGGCAAGGAATGAAAAACACCAGGAACTTTTAAAAGGTTGTACTGCACAAATATTTCACCTATAAAATAACAACCTTTACAGGTAGTTTTGATAAAAGAATAATAAAATACCCCAACACCTGAGCCCTATGTGCAGCATCATAGCTTTCCCAACTGCCCCGTGCATAAAGCGCTGTGCCCAGACCGGGTCTCACATTGCCCCTGACTCTAAAGCGCTATAGTGCACCCCATAGGGCAGCTAGTAATCACTTTGCCCCAGTACATAAAGGCTCATAGACCGACAGGTTTCCACAGTACCCGGGCAGAAAGCGCTATAAAACGACAAAAGCGTTTACAGTGACCTGTGGTAAACCCAATAGACAGGTAAGTGCACCCTGTATGTAAAGTACCACAGCAGGTCAGTGGTTTGTATTTCACCAGTACTTAAAGCATCATTGCCAGGTCAGGTCTAACCATCTCTACCAAGTTCCAGTGTCTTCTCACAACCTCTTTGATGGAATTGCTTGAGGGACTAAAAGTATCTACGATTATCATCCGTTCCTTTCTTTAGGCGCCAAGACTGATTCTCTCAGCAGTACAATGCTCACTTTCATGCCCTTCATACTATTGCCTTAGGGTATCTGTTAGACATGACAGCCTTAGGGTGGGTACCCCTGACATTTTGCCTGCCTCCCTCCACTCTTTGGACACTGTTTATGCTGCTTTTGGGACTCTGCGCACTTTAACAACTGCCAACCAGTGCTAAAGTGCATATGCTGTCTCCCTTTAAACATGATGACATTGGATCATACCCAATTGGATTATTTAATTTACGTATAAGTCCCTAGTAAAGTGAACTTAATGTGCCCAGGGCCTGTAGAATAAATGCTACTAGTGGGCCTGCAGCACTGATTGTGCCACCCACTTCAGTAGCCCCTTAACCTTGTCTCAGGCCTGCCATTGCCAGGCCTCTGTGTGCAGTTTCACTGCCAATTCGACTTGGCATTTAAAAGTACTTGACAAGCCTAATACTCCCCTTTTTCTAAATAAGTCACCCCTAACATAGGCCCTAGGTAACTCATAGGGCAGGGTGCTGTGTAGACAAAAGGCAGGATATGTACCTGTGTAGTTTACATGTCCTGGTAGTGTAAAACTCCTAAATTCGTTTTACACTGCTGTGATGCCTGCTCCTTTCATAGGCTAACATTAGGGCTACCCTCATACACTGTTTGAGTGGTAGCTGCTGATCTGAAAGGAGTAGCAAGGTCATATTTAGTATGGCCAGAATGGTAATACAAAATCCTGCTGAAGTTGGATTTAATATTACTATTTTAGAAATGCCACTTTTATAAAGTCAGCATTTCTCTGCACTTAAATCCTTCTGTGCCTTCCAATCCATTGCTGGCTAGGTTCAGTTGACAGCTCCCTTGTGCATTCATTCAGATAAACCCCCAAAACAGGATGCTCAGTCACACTTGCATACATCTGCATATGGAATGGGTCTTCCTGGGCTGGGAGGGTGGAGGGCCTGACACTTAAATGTCCCAGGACAGTGCCTGCCCTCCCACAAAGGACTGCTGCATCCCCTACTGGGGCCCTGGCAGACAGGATGGAACTAAAAGAGGACCTTGTGCACTTCTAAGCCACTCTTTGAAGTCTCCCCCACTACAAAGGCACATTTGGGTGTTTAAGCAGGGTCTATGACCCTACCAACTCAGACACTTCTGGGGTAGACACTCTGCGTCACAGACACTTCCTGGAGAAGAAACCCTGAACCAAAACCTGCAACCTGCCAAGAAGAACTGCCTGGCTGCCCGAAGGACTCACCTGTCTGCTTTTCTGAGAAGGAATGCTGCCTTGCTGTTACCCTGCTGCCTTTCTGCTCTCTGGCTGTGCTGAGAAGTGCTCTCCAAAGGCTTGGATAGTGCTTGCCTACTGTTCCCTGAAGTCGCAGGACCAAAAAGACTTCATTCCTGCAAAATAACTCCTTGTGCGGCGAAAAATGATGCACAGCCTGCAAGAAACGATGCACAACCTACACCGTGGTGAGAAAATCACCGCAAGCCGAACCGGAACGACATAGCCTGACTTCTCAAGGAGATTTTATATTTTTCTAAACACAGTGTGGTGTATTTTTGTGGTGTTCAACTGTGTTATATGATTTATTGCACAAATACTTTACACATTGCCTTCTAAGTTAAGCCTGACTGCTCAGTGCCAAGCTACCAGAGGGTGGGCACAGGATAATTTCGATTGTGTGTGACTTACCCTGACTAGAGTGAGGGTCCTTGCGTGGACATGGGGTAACCTGACTGCCAACCAAAGACCCCATTTCTAACATGCAATTGTCACGCAAAAGAGTTACACGAGGTAGAGCTTGCACAGGTGATCAGATGAAAGTATGCGTTGAACAACGTCCTGAAGTGCGAGAAAACCGACAATGGAGTTCCTGTTTCTTAATGTACTGGGACACATAAAAGCTAAGCTCCGAGCACTGTTCACCAGCGCCCACAAGATGGTGCACGTGCACAATGGGAGCTACTTTACAAGTGGCAATATCCCACCATCACAGAAACTCGTTTTCAAGCCAAGCAAACTACAGAGATTTCAAGACCAAACACAAAACTACACAGCTGCATAATTAAAGTACAAAAGCAGCCCCTGTTCAAACCATCATCTTAAACAGATGTGGATGTCCCATGTCCGAAGCTTCTAAATACATGGATGATGTGTGGCCCAGCGCCCGGAACGGTCTTTAGGAATCCCGGCCACGGTACAACAGTCTGTGATCCTGAGCAAACCCCTCCGGCTAAATAAAGACATATCTGATCCTGATGTAAAGCGTCCCGGGGCAACCCACTCCTTAAGGACTATCATGTATGAGAAAAGGTGTCATTTCTGAAAACGAGCTCTTGACACGGATGTAACTGCCTTATTTCGCTCACAATGTCACACATGAGGCGTGAAATGTTACAGATAAACGCACTACACGCGGGAATGTCACACATAAGCAAACTGAAAGCTTTGTAGCTATGCATTAATGACAGCACCCGGCGTAAAAACTGTTCCGCCACCACTGATTTAGCATTTAGTAAAGTGAATGGGGCCCAAATCATGCCTGAGCTTTAAACACTTTCCCAGTGTTGGGCTGAGTAGTGCCTCTCCCCATGAAGGGCAAGCTGGGGGTAGCGCTGGGGACTTCTAATCGTTTTTAGAATCACTCTAGGTTGCAGGGTGGAGGGGTTATTGTCTCAGCAAGCCCTGGATGTTTATAATCTCTTAATCGATAAAAAAACACCTTGAATTTCCTGTTTCTTATTGAAACCTGGCTAAATGAGCTCCCCAACACTGATACAGCAACTGTGGATCCAGCAGCTGATACTATCCATCATCTGGACCGGAAAGGAGAAGGGGTGAGGCCTGGCAGTCATTCTTGGCAAGTTCTGGCGTCATTTGGTATTTCATATAGAGACAATGAAGGAGCAGAAAGTCTGGATTTCCTTCATCCTGAAGTTTGCACATCTCCTCCAGATCTCTCAGGATCTCTGGGCCTGATTTAGATATTGGCGGATGGGTTACTCCATCACAGCGGTGGCGGATATCCCTTCACCAAAATCTAAATCCTATTCTTTCCTATGGGAGTTAGATTTCGATGGACAGGATATTAGTCACCGTTGTGATGACGTAACACATCCCTCAGTATCTAACTCATGTCCTCTGTGACAAGGTGGCTGATTTCTTTGAGAAGAAGATTGAAGCCACTCAAGCAGGTTTCACTTTGAGTAAGTTGCCAGTGGAGAGGTTTGAGTTTAAGAAGACTTTAGATGAGACCCCTCTTAATTTTCCTCCCTTTGAGCGAAAAGCCACTACACTGGATCAATCCGAACATGCTATTTTGCTTTATAAATCAGGCTCAGCCACATATCCCTTCCCTCTGTCTTGTTCTCAAGAAAGCTTTTGAAGACTTCAATCAGATTCTGTATTCTATTCTAAGTTAGTCTTTAACTTTAGAAATTTGTGCCAAATGAATGGAAGTTAGCTTTAGTTAAACATCTGCTTAAGAAAGCTAATGCTGACCCTAAGATCTTTTCGAACTTAAAACTTATTCTCCTACGCCCCACACCGGCTAAACTATTAGAAAAAATAGTTCACTCCCAACTTCTGGACTATCTGTTCTTTTTGCATTTGTCGCCCTAAGTGGGAAGGTGTAGGAGGCTGGACTGGCTTGTAGTGAGTACCAAGGGGTACTTGCACCTTGCACCAGGCCCAGTTATCCCTTATTAGTGTATAGGGTGTCTAGCAGCTTAGGCTGATAGATAATGGTAGCTTAGCAGAGCAGCTTAGGCTGAACTAGGAGACGTGTGAAGCTACTACAGTACCACTTAGTGTCATATGCACAATATCATAAGAAAACACAATACACAGTTATACTAAAAATAAAGGTACTTTATTTTTATGACAATATGCCAAAGTATCTTAGAGTGTACCCTCAGTGAGAGGATAGGAAATATACACAAGATATATATACACAATAGCAAAACTATGCAGTTACAATAGGATGCAATGGGGAAACATAGGGATAGGGGCAACACAAACCATATACTCCAAAAGTGGAATGCGAACCACGAATGGACCCCAAACCTATGTGACCTTGTAGAGGGTCGCTGGGACTATTAGAAAATAGTGAGAGTTAGAAAAATAACCCTCCCCAAGACCCTGAAAAGTGAGTGCAAAGTGCACTAAAGTTCCCCTAAGGACAAAGAAGTCGTGTTAGAGGAATAATGCAGGAAAGACACAAACCAGCAATGCAACAACTGTGGATTTCCAATCTCGGGTACCTGTGGAACAAGGGGACCAAGTCCAAAAGTCACAAGCAAGTCGGAGATGGGCAGATGCCCAGGAAATGCCAGCTGCGGGTGCAAAGAAGCTTCTACTGGACAGAAGAAGCTGAGGTTTCTGCAGGAACGAAAAGGGCTAGAGACTTCCCCTTTGGTGGACGGATCCATCTCGCCTTGGAGAGTCGTGCAGAAGTGTTTTCCTGCCGAAAGGACGCCAACAAGCCTTGCTAGGCGCAAATCGTGCGTTTGGCGTTTTTGGACACTGCTGGGGACCAGGAGGACGCAAATTGGACCTGAAGAGAGAGGGGACGTCGAGCAAGACAAAGAGCCCTCACTGAAGCAGGTAGCACCCGGAGAAGTGCCAGAAACAGGCACTACGAGGATGCGTGAAACGGTGCTCGCCGAAGTTGCACAAAGGAGTCCCACGTCGCCGGAGACCAACTTAGAAAGTCGTGCAATGCAGGTTAGAGTGCCGTGGACCCAGGCTTGGCTGTGCACAAAGGATTTCCGCCGGAAGTGCACAGGGGCCGGAGTATCTGCAAAGTCGCGGTTCCCAGCAATGCAGCCCAGCGAGGTGAGGCAAGGACTTACCTCCACCAAACTTGGGCTGAAGAGTCACTGGACTGTGGGGGTCACTTGGACAGAGTCGCTGGATTCGAGGGACCTCGCTCGTCGTGCTGAGAGGAGACCCAAGGGACCGGTAATGCAGCTTTTTGGTGCCTGCGGTTGCAGGGGGAAGATTCCGTCGACCCACGGGAGATTTCTTCGGAGCTTCTGGTGCAGAGAGGAGGCAGACTACCCCCACAGCATGCACAAGCAGGAAAACAGTCGAGAAGGCGGCAGGATCAGCGTTACAGAGTTGCAGTAGTCGTCTTTGCTACTATGTTGCAGGTTTGCAGGCTTCCAGCGCGGTCAGCAGTCGTTTCCTTATCAGAAGGTGAAGAGAGAGATGCAGAGGAACTCGGATGAGCTCTTGCATTCGTTATCTAAAGTTTCCCCAGAGACAGAGACCCTAAATAGCCAGAAAAGAGGGTTTGGCTACCTAGGAGAGAGGATAGGCTAGCAACACCTGAAGGAGCCTATCACAAGGAGTCTCTGACGTCACCTGGTGGCACTGGCCACTCAGAGCAGTCCAGTGTGCCAGCAGCACCTCTGTTTCCAAGATGGCAGAGGTCTGGAGCACACTGGAGGAGCTCTGGACACCTCCCAGGGGAGGTGCAGGTCAGGGGAGTGGTCACTCCCCTTCCCTTTGTCCAGTTTCGCGCCAGAGCAGGGGCTAAGGGGTCCCTGAACCGGTGTAGACTGGCTTAGGCAGAATTGGGCACATCTGTGCCCAACAAAGCATTTCCAGAGGCTGGGGGAGGCTACTCCTCCCCTGCCTTCACACCATTTTCCAAAGGGAGAGGATGTCACACCCTCTCTCAGAGGAAGTTCTTTGTTCTGCCATCCTGGGCCAGGCCTGGCTGGACCCCAGGAGGGCAGCTGCCTGTCTGAGGGGTTGGCAGCAGCAGCAGCTGCAGTGAAACCCCAGGAAGGGCAGTTTGGCAGTACCAGGGTCTGTGCTACAGACCACTGGGATCATGGGATTGTGCCAACTATGCCAGGATGGCATAGAGGGGGCAATTCCATGATCATAGACATGTTACATGGCCATATTCGGAGTTACCATTGTGAAGCTACATATAGGTAGTGACCTATATGTAGTGCACGCGTGTAATGGTGTCCACGCACTCACAAAGTTCAGGGAATTGGCTCTGAACAATGTGGGGGCACCTTGGCTAGTGCCAGGGTGCCCTCACACTAAGTAACTTTGCACCTAACCTTTACCAGGTAAAGGTTAGACATATAGGTGACTTATAAGTTACTTAAGTGCAGTGTAAAATGGCTGTGAAATAACGTGGACGTTATTTCACTCAGGCTGCAGTGGCAGGCCTGTGTAAGAATTGTCAGAGCTCCCTATGGGTGGCAAAAAAAATGCTGCAGCCCATAGGGATCTCCTGGAACCCCAATACCCTGGGTACCTCAGTACCATATACTAGGGAATTATAAGGGTGTTCCAGTAAGCCAATGTAAATTGGTAAAATTGGTCACTAGCCTGTTAGTGACAATTTGAAAGTATTGAGAGAGCATAACCACTGAGGTTCTGGTTAGCAGAGCCTCAGTGAGACAGTTAGGCACCACACAGGGAACATATACATGCACACCTATGAGCACTGGGGCCCTGTGTGACAGGGTCCCAGTGACACATACATATAGGCCACAAACCTATGAGCACTGGGGTCCTGACCAGCAGGATCCCAGTGACACATAACAACCATACTGAAACCATAGTGTTTTCACTATGAGCACTGAGGCCTGGCTATCAGGATCCCAGTGAGACAGTGAAAACAGTGACAAACACCCTGACATACACTCACAAACAGGCCAAAAGTGGGGGTAACAAGGCTAGAAAGAGGCTACCTTCTCACACAACCCCCCCCCCAAATGAAGGACAATAAGGCTAACCTTGGCCAGTTGAGACTTTATTGTCTAAGTGGTGATAAGTAGAGAGTAGCTCTGCAATAGACTGGTTACTCCCTTTATCATCCACTATATGGTTACTTCCCTGTGGGGATGTAAACCACCCTGTTTGAAGTTTTTTAGCTAACCAACAATGTGAAGATGTATTTTCAGAGTTTCTATCAGTAAGTTTTAGTTTAGAGCAGTGGGAATTATCCACTGAACCTATTTGTAATGATGGAAATGCCAGACAGGGATGCTGTCTCAGTAAAGCCATAGCTGGGCAAAAACTTTGTCCATTTGGCTGGAAGAGAGAACAGGGATGCTGTTTCTCTTGAGTTGGAGCAGGGCAGGGATGCTGTCCCATGAGCTCCACACTAGGGCAGGGATGCTGTCCTAAGTGTTGTGAGGCAGTACAGGGTTTCTGCACTAAAGTTTCTCTGGGAGGGTTGGAGGGATGCTCCATGTTAACTAAAATGGTGCTCTTTTTGTCACCAATGTTAGTTATCCCACAGAGAGGTACTTCTACCTCAGGGAGTCCAGCTATGCCAGCTGATGATTCCCTTGGAACAGGTGCCACCCCAGGAGAGGTTTCTCCCACCACTGGAATGGTATCCTGAATGGTAGGGTGGTTAGGGGATACTGTGATACCCTTTTTACCTGTTGATGGAGAGGGATCCTGAGTTTTCAGGCCTTCTCTCCTTTGCTTTTTCATTTCAGTAGAAATGAGAGGGAGCAATTCCTCAGGGATGCCCAGCATGGCTGCATGGGCATAAAACTCTACATCAGCCCAACCTGAGGCCTCTAGGTCATTACCTAAGAGACAGTCTACAGGTAAGCTAGGTGATACCACCACCTGCTTAGGGCCAGTAACTCCACCCCAACTAAACTGAATTATAGCTAAGGGAAGAAACTTAGTGGAGTTATGGACATCAATAATCTTATACTGTTGTCCAATGATGTGTTGTTCAGGAGGCACTAGGTTTTCAGTCACCAAAGTGAAACTGGCACCTGTGTCCCTGTAGGCCAAGGCCTCAACACCATTTATTGAAACTGTCTGCCTGTACTTATCCATTGTAAGGGGACAAGCAGCCAGTGTGGCAAGGCCAATGCCACTAGGTGTGACAGAAACTGTCTTGGGACTGATTACATCAGTTTCCACTATGGACCCATAAGTGAACCCAACTACACCCTTTGCTTGACTGTTGACAGCAGTCCCACCACTAGTACCACTACTGCTAGGGGCACTAGAGCTTGATGTATTAGTGGTGGTAGGCTCAGGGGGTTTACCTGGACAGGACTTATCCCCTGGCCTATGGCCTCTGTTTTTACACACAAAGCACCAAGGCTTTTTAATGTGTGCAGGTTGGGAAGAAGAGGAAGAATTTGTTTTATCCCCACCCTCTGAAGAGTGTTTAAGATTTGAAGTGGGATCTTTGGTTTTACCCTTATCCCCATGCTTATCTTGAGATTTTTCACCATCTTTCTTCTTATTGCCATCTTTGTCACCCCCTGTATGAACTTTTCTGTTCACCCTTGTTCTGACCCATTTGCATGCCTTCTTTCCCAATTCTTGGGGAGAGGTCAGATCAGAGTCTACCAGGTACTGGTGCAACAAATCAGACACACAATTATTAAGTATATGCTCTCTCAGGATTGTGTTATACAGGCTTTCATAATCAGTAACTTTACTGCCATGTAACCACCCCTCCAAGGCCTTCACTGAATGGTCAATGAAATCAACCCAGTCTTGTGAAGACTCCTTTTTGGTCTCTCTGAACTTTATCCTGTACTGTTCAGTGGTTAAGCCATAACCATCCAGGAGTGCATTCTTAAGAACTGTAAAATTATTGGCATCACTTTCTTTCACAGTAAGGAGTCTATCCCTACCCTTTCCACTAAATGATAGCCATAGGATAGCAGCCCACTGCCTTTGAGGGACATCCTGTACAACACAGGCCCTCTCAAGTGCAGCAAACCACTTGTTAATGTCATCCCCCTCCTTATAAGGGGGAACTATCTTGTGCAGATTCCTGGAATCATGCTCTTTTGCAGGATGACTATGGGGAATACTGCTGCTGCCACCATGGGTATCTAAACCCAACTTCTGTCTTTCCTTCTCTAATTCAAAAGACTGTCTATCCAAATCCAGCTGTTGCTTTTTAAGCTTCAGTCTGGTTTGTTCCACCCTCAACTTATTGAGTTCCCTCTCTAACATTCTGTCATCAGGGTTGGTGGGAGGGACATTTCTAGAAACAGAGCTATGATGGGAATGAACAGAAGGAGACCTGTCCCTTACAGAAGGCACCCTAACAGCTTGGTTTACAGAAACATTACTACCAGTATGGTGAGAATAAATGCTTTTGCTATGATGTGAGACAACACTATTTATTTGGTGTGGCTCATCATCATTACCATCTATGCTAGATTGTCTAGTAATGGGCAGGCTAGGAAGTTTCTTTCCTGAATCTTTTCCTGGGGGAGTCCCTGAATCAGATTGGGAACTATTAGGTACTTTTTCAACAGATGGGGCACCTATGGCCTTATCCTGTTCTCTAAGCATGTTAAGTAACAGTTCCAAGGAAGGATTCTTCCCTACACTCAAACCTCTCTCTATACAGAGACTCCTTGCTCTTTTCCAGCTAAGGTTGTCATATGCAAGTTTGGACAGATCAACACTTTGGCCTGTGCCAGACATTTTTAGAGAGAGTTAAAGTGATAGAAAAAGAGAAAAAAGTTTTCAGAACTTTTTTGGAAAGACAGAAAAAAACTTTTTAAACTTTTAAGAACTTTTTGAAAGTTTAGAGGTACTTTTCAGCACTTAGAAAAGAGTGAAAAGAGGAAATGCAAAACTTTTTGGCTATGTGTATATACACTGACCTTGTTTTGTATATTTTTCTCTTATGAAAAGTACAATGACAAGAGTGGTAAGTAGTCTCAAGCACTTATCCCACCACTGCACAACCAATGTAGGAGGCTGGACTGGCTTGTAGTGAGTACCAAGGGGTACTTGCACCTTGCACCAGGCCCAGTTATCCCTTATTAGTGTATAGGGTGTCTAGCAGCTGAGGCTGATAGATAATGGTAGCTTAGCAGAGCAGCTTAGGCTGAACTAGGAGACGTGTGAAGCTACTACAGTACCACTTAGTGTCATATGCACAATATCATAAGAAAACACAATACACAGTTATACTAAAAATAAAGGTACTTTATTTTTATGACAATATGCCAAAGTATCTTAGAGTGTACCCTCAGTGAGAGGATAGGAAATATACACAAGATATATATACACAATAGCAAAAATATGCAGTATAGTCTTAGAAAACAGTGCAAACAATGTATAGTTACAATAGGATGCAATGGGGAAACATAGGGATAGGGGCAACACAAACCATATACTCCAAAAGTGGAATGCGAACCACGAATGGACCCCAAACCTATGTGACCTTGTAGAGGGTCGCTGGGACTATTAGAAAATAGTGAGAGTTAGAAAAATAACCCTCCCCAAGACCCTGAAAAGTGAGTGCAAAGTGCACTAAAGTTCCCCTAAGGACAAAGAAGTCGTGTTAGAGGAATAATGCAGGAAAGACACAAACCAGCAATGCAACAACTGTGGATTTCCAATCTCGGGTACCTGTGGAACAAGGGGACCAAGTCCAAAAGTCACAAGCAAGTCGGAGATGGGCAGATGCCCAGGAAATTCCAGCTGCGGGTGCAAACAAGCTTCTACTGGACAGAAGAAGCTGAGGTTTCTGCAGGAACGAAAAGGGCTAGAGACTTCCCCTTTAGTGGACGGATCCCTCTCGCCTTGGAAAGTCGTGCAGAAGTGTTTTCCCGCCGAAAGGACGCCACCATGCCTTGCTAGGCGCAAATCGTGCGTTTGGCGTTTTTGGATGCTGCTGGGGCCCAGGAGGGACCAGGAGGTCGCAAATTGGACCTGAAGAGAGAGGGGACGTCGAGCAAGACATAGAGCCCTCACTGAAGCAGGTAGCACCCGGAGAAGTGCCAGAAACAGGCACTACGAGGATGCGTGAAACGGTGCTCGCCGAAGTTGCACAAAGGAGTCCCACGTCGCCGGAGACCAACTTAGAAAGTCGTGCAATGCAGGTTAGAGTGCCGTGCACCCAGGCTTGGCTGTGCACAAAGGATTTCCGCCGGAAGTGCACAGGGGCCGGAGTAGCTGCAAAGTCGCGGTTCCCAGCAATGCAGCCCAGCGAGGTGAGGCAAGGACTTGCCTCCACCAAACTTGGGCTGAAGAGTCACTGGACTGTGGGGGTCACTTGGACAGAGTCGCTGGATTCGAGGGACCTCGCTCGTCGTGCTGAGAGGAGACCCAAGGGACCGGTAATGCAGCTTTTTGGTGCCTGCGGTTGCAGGGGGAAGATTCCGTCGACCCACGGGAGATTTCTTCGGAGCTTCTGGTGCAGAGAGGAGGCAGACTACCCCCACAGCATGCACAAGCAGGAAAACAGTCGAGAAGGCGGCAGGATCAGCGTTACAGAGTTGCAGTAGTCGTCTTTGCTACTATGTTGCAGGTTTGCAGGCTTCCAGCGCGGTCAGCAGTCGTTTCCTTATCAGAAGGTGAAGAGAGAGATGCAGAGGAACTCGGATGAGCTCTTGCATTCGTTATCTAAAGTTTCCCCAGAGACAGAGACCCTAAATAGCCAGAAAAGAGGGTTTGGCTACCTAGGAGAGAGGATAGGCTAGCAACACCTGAAGGAGCCTATCACAAGGAGTCTCTGACGTCACCTGGTGGCACTGGCCACTCAGAGCAGTCCAGTGTGCCAGCAGCACCTCTGTTTCCAAGATGGCAGAGGTCTGGAGCACACTGGAGGAGCTCTGGACACCTCCCAGGGGAGGTGCAGGTCAGGGGAGTGGTCACTCCCCTTCCCTTTGTCCAGTTTCGCGCCAGAGCAGGGGCTAAGGGGTCCCTGAACCAGTGTAGACTGGCTTATGCAGAATTGGGCACATCTGTGCCCAACAAAGCATTTCCAGAGGCTGGGGGAGGCTACTCCTCCCCTGCCTTCACACCATTTTCCAAAGGGAGAGGGTGTCACACCCTCTCTCAGAGGAAGTTCTTTGTTCTGCCATCCTGGGCCAGGCCTGGCTGGACCCCAGGAGGGCAGCTGCCTGTCTGAGGGGTTGGCAGCAGCAGCAGCTGCAGTGAAACCCCAGGAAGGGCAGTTTGGCAGTACCAGGGTCTGTGCTACAGACCACTGGGATCATGGGATTGTGCCAACTATGCCAGGATGGCATAGAGGGGGCAATTCCATGATCATAGACATGTTACATGGCCATATTCGGAGTTACCATTGTGAAGCTACATATAGGTAGTGACCTATATGTAGTGCACGCGTGTAATGGTGTCCCCGCACTCACAAAGTTCAGGGAATTGGCTCTGAACAATGTGGGGGCACCTTGGCTAGTGCCAGGGTGCCCTCACACTAAGTAACTTTGCACCTAACCTTTACCAGGTAAAGGTTAGACATATAGGTGACTTATAAGTTACTTAAGTGCAGTGTAAAATGGCTGTGAAATAACGTGGACGTTATTTCACTCAGGCTGCAGTGGCAGGCCTGTGTAAGAATTGTCAGAGCTCCCTATGGGTGGCAAAAGAAATGCTGCAGCCCATAGGGATCTCCTGGAACCCCAATACCCTGGGTACCTCAGTACCATATACTAGGGAATTATAAGGGTGTTCCAGTAAGCCAATGTAAATTGGTAAAATTGGTCACTAGCCTGTTAGTGACAATTTGAAAGTAATGAGAGAGCATAACCACTGAGGTTCTGGTTAGCAGAGCCTCAGTGAGACAGTTAGGCACCACACAGGGAACATATACATGCACACCTATGAGCACTGGGGCCCTGTGTGACAGGGTCCCAGTGACACATACATATAGGCCACAAACCTATGAGCACTGGGGTCCTGACCAGCAGGATCCCAGTGACACATAACAACCATACTGAAACCATAGTGTTTTCACTATGAGCACTGAGGCCTGGCTATCAGGATCCCAGTGAGACAGTGAAAACAGTGACAAACACCCTGACATACACTCACAAACAGGCCAAAAGTGGGGGTAACAAGGCTAGAAAGAGGCTACCTTCTCACAGAAGGGTATGACCAGACGTGGGACTCGTGCTTGCTATGCCAGCAGATTCAAGCTACCCTGGCTGAGGAGGGGTGATACTCCGAAACCAGTCGCAGAATGCTTATTTCTGGTCCAGGTAAGACCTGGCCTGGCAGTGCAGGCTGGACTGTTCGTATGGGGAGCAGGGTCAAGACTGAGTTGTATATGGCTGGGTCCAACTGGAATTGCATGGTGAGCAAAACATACTGATGGATTAAACCCAGATCTGTGTCTGCGGTGAATGTTTGAATTGTTCAGCATTCTGTCCATCATTTGTTCTTATTACTCACAAAACACACCACGAAGATGTAAGACCTACTGTATGACCATGCTGAAGACCTGCCCCCTCACAGAAATATGGCTAAACCCAACCTCTGCAGCAGATATCGCTACAGCTATTGCACTTGCTACAAGATTACCAGGCAAGAGGTCAGCTCAATCCCAAGATGGAGTCAGAGTATTATACTAATTTCACCGGCGACATCACAGACTTCATTGAACACCTCATCATCAGCACCAGCACCCTCATCCTCCTTGGAGATCTTAACTTTCATATACAAGATCACACCATGCCAAACTGTATGTCCCTTCCAGGAAACCTTGCAGACCTTTGCCTTAACCAGCATGTTACAGAACCCACCCACACTGCTGCACTCCTATTGGACCCAATTTTCTTCTCAATCAGCAACATCCTAGTTGGAAAGCCAACAATTGTAACCTAGACAGACCATGCCTTTGTCAGTTTCAGCATACCCATCCCACATCATCACAGACCTAGAACCACTGGAACCGCCCACCGCAGATGGAAAAGCATCCCACAAGAGGAGTGGCCTTCTGCTGTCTCCATGCATTTGTCCAAGCACACCAGTAACTTTCTGAAAGCCATCAAGAATCTCAACAGCTGGATCATTGCATGCACTGACATTCTAGCTCCCCTCAAATGCCACCCACCAGCAAGAGCCTGATCAGAGCCCTGCTGGCAAACAAGGAACTCAGGCTGATAGAATGTCACTGCAATCAACTGGAGAAAAAATGGAGAACAAGTCAAGACACCAAAGATAAAGACATCTTCAAATCAGCTGTAAGACACTACCACCAGCAGATATGAATCTCAAGTGCACAGCTCTTGAAGATCGCATTCGCTCCTGTACTTACAGCAGCAACAAAATCATAGCCATCATCAAATATTTCACAGCACCTCTGACCGCCTCAAGAAACGTAACCCCCTCACAAGCTCTTTGCAAAAAGATATCAGAATTATTCTGTAACAGAGTCACCTCCATGTACAGCATCTTCATCCCTCAACTAGACCCCATCTGCATCACAACTCAACTTCCCTTCACTGCTGAAGAATGAACCCTGACCTTGTAGCCCACATCAGCCATGTCAATATCACTGCTACTATGAAGACCACCCACAACCTTGCTTCCCCATTTTGACTCCTAATGATCAGTAAAGCACTAATCAACTCAGCCATATTCCCAGATACCTGGAAACATGAAAAAGTCATGCCCCTTCTCAAGAAACCATCCACTGTCCCAGCCATGTATTCCTACCACATACTACAGACCCACCATCCTCCTAGCAAAGTTCCTCGACTAATTATTCATCTAACGTCTCACCTTCTCCTCAGTAATTACTAGCTCCTCATTACCACATATTCCACATTTAGGCCCAACCACAATACAGAAACAGCACCCGTTGTCATCACAGGCAACATCTGCATGATCCATGGCAAAGGGTCACAGTGGCCCTCATTCTCCTGGACCACTTTGCAGCATTTGATGCGGTCTCACACTCAATCCACATCAGGCACCTGCACAAGATTGATATTCTAGGACCCTCTCTCTGCTATATCTGCTACTTCCTAATGGGTAGAACACAAGCTCACAGCCTGGCTCCTTGCTCTTCTGAAACCCACAAATTAATCTGTGGAGTGCCTCAAGATTCATCACTCAGCCCCATCCTCTTCACCGCATACATTATCCCTCTGGCCTATATCATCTCTGCACTAGACATCAACATCCTCTCCTATGCAGATGACACGCAACTCATACTCAGATAAGACAAGACTCTTCTGACATAAGAAACAAGTTCACTGCCTGCATGACTGAAATCTCTAACTGAATGAAAGCCAGTTGTCTCAAGCACAATACTGGTAAGACAGAAGTAGTGATCTTCTGCAAGAACAACTCACCATGGGACTCCAGTTGGTAGCCAGCTGAACTCGGACCCACACCCAAGATATTCTACCAGCTCTCAAACAACACTAGAAAAAAAATCACTCATGCCCTAGTCACCAGCAAATTGGACTACAAAAACACCATCTATGCCGTGATCACCAAGTAATTCACTAGAAAACTACAAACCATCCAGTACTTTGAAGTCAGGCTCAGTCTCAAACTCCCACACAGATTTAACATCACACCACAGCTCAGGGAGCTCCACTTGCTCACGATACACAAACACACCAATTTCATGCTCCTCACACATTCAAGGCACTGTACAACTTAGGCCCCACCCATCTCCTTCTACAAACCACCCATAAATCTCCCCTCCGCAGGGCTTCTACTTGCACACATCCCATGCATACACAGAATCATATCAAGAGGATGGGCATTCTCTTTATCACTCCTAAAGACTGGACCAGCCTCCCAACTCAACATCAGAGCCTCCTTTTCTTGTCTTAAATTCAACAAGAGGATGAACGTGTGGCTTTTGATTTAACAAACCTACCATAGGCATGGCTAGGCACACACACCTGCTCACCTCAGGATACCCTTGGGGGTAGAAGTGAGCTTTACAAATACATATAACATAACCAAGAATGTGAAATAGAAAAGTACTGAAAGTGCTTGATATGGGAGGGCTATAATGAAAAATAATACTGTAACTAAAGTCAGAGAACACAACCCCCCCTCCCAAATGTAACAGAAATAGTAGTAAGGCACACCCCTCAAGATTTAGTGAGTCAAGCACTAGTTCCTAAGACCCCACTTCAAAACATTTAAGAGACATACTCCTTAAAGTGCCTGAAAATATTACAGGCATTTTCAGAATTAGAATTTAAAATTCACCTTTACCCACAGTTGTGATTTTAAATTGTGATTCCAGAGACACCAAAATTGTGGATCTCATCTCTTCCCAATTGGGAATTACACTTATGAAATGTAATAAGGCAATCCCAATTATAACCTATGGGGGACTTAGGCCTTGCAGTAGTGAAAAATGAATTGAAGATGTTTTCACTACCTGGGTATGTAAAACTTAACAGGACAAGTCCAACTTTTTGAATACACTGCACCTTGCCCTTGGGGCTGCCCTGGGCTCAAGGGGTGACATATGTATTAAAAAGTAAGGTTTGGGCCTGACAAGAGGTTTAACTTGTCAGGTTGAAATGCTAGTTTAACATTACAATGGCAGGTCTGAGCCATGCTTGTAGGGCTACCGAAGTGGTGGCACAATCAGTGTTGCAAGCCCACTAGTAGCATTTAATTTAGAGGCCCTGGGCGAAGGTAGTGCTCTTTACTAGGGACATACAAGTAAATTAAATATGCCAGTTGTTCATAAGATAAGCCAGCCAAATCATCGCTCCCCAGCTCCGTACCACCATTAACAGCTCCTTCGAGACCGCCACCTTCCCGGAGAGCTGGAAACACGCCGAAGTCAACGCCCTGCTCAAAAAACCCAAGGCCGACCCCGAAGACCTCAAGAACTACCGACCCATCTCCCTACTCCCCTTCCCAGCGAAGGTCATCGAGAAGATAGTCAACAGCTAACTGTGTCGCTTCCTGGAGGACAGCAGCCTACTCAACATCTCCCAGTCTGGCTTCCGCAAGAACCACAGCACCGAGACCGCTCTCATCGCTGCTACCGACGACATCAGAAGAAAGCTCGACAAAGAGGAAACCATGGTCCTCATCCTCCTTGACCTTTCTGCAGCCTTTGTCACCGTCTGCCACCATACACTTCGCACAAGCCACCACAACGTTAGAATCCGCCACAAGGCCCTGGACTGAATCACATCCAGCCTCTCCGGCAGAACTCAGAGATGCCGCCTCCCTCCGTTCCTGTCAAAAGCCACCAAGACCATCTGCGGAGTTCCCCAGGGATCCTCCATCAGCCCTACCGTTTTCAATGTCTACATGGCGCCACTCGCCAACATCGTCCGATCCCAAGGCCTGAACATCGTCTCCTACGCGGATGACACTCAACTGATCCTCTCACTCACAAAGGACCCCGCCACCGCCAAGACCAACCTCCACACGGGACTTCACGCCATCGCCAACTGGATCGCGGCAAGCCGCCTCAAACTGAACTTGGATAAGACCGAGATCATCATCTTCTGCTCCAACATATCAGCATGGGAGGACTCCTGGTGGCCTGCCACTCTAGGAACTGCCCCAACGCCCACCACCGTGCACGCAACCTCAGCTTCATACTGGACTCATCTCTCTGTATGACCCAGCAAGTCAGCGCCATCTCATCCTCATGCTTTAACACCCTCCACATGCTTCGCAAGACCTTCAGATGGATCCCCATTGAAACCAGAAGAATGGTCACCCACGCCCTCGTTAGCAGTACACTGGACTACGACAACGCACTCTATGCGAGAACAACAGCCAAGCTCCAGAGAAAACTTCAGCGCATTCAAAACACCTCAGCACGACTCATCCTTAACCTCCCTCACCACAAACACATCTCAGCCCACCTCAGAGACCTCCACTTGCTCCTGTCAACAAAAGGATCATCTTCAAACTCCTGATCCACACTCACAAGGGTATCCACGACACCGGACCTGCCTACCTCAACGAGCATCTCAACTTCCACGTCCTGACACGCCAGCTTCGCTCCGGCAACCTCGCCCTCGCCACCGTTCCCCGCGTCCACCGTACCACAGCCGGCAGCAGATCCTTCTCCCACCTCGCCACCAAGACCTGGAACTCCCTCCCCGTCAACCTACGTCAGACCAAGGACCTTCTGACCTTCAGGAAGCGTCTCAAGACATGGCTTTTCGAGCAGTAGCCTCCCCCTCACCAGTGCCTTGAGACCCTACGGGGTGAGTAGCTCACTTCACAAATGATTGATTGATTGATTGATCATGTTTTATGGAAAATGCACATGCACTTTAGCACTGGTCAGTAGTGGTAAAGTGTCCAGAATCCTAAAGCCAGCAAAAACAGGAGGTCAGAAGGCAAAAATTCAAGAGAAACCACACCAAGGATGCCAAGTCTAACAATGATGACAAAAACGCAATAAATGTTATTTGAAAAACATATTTAAATTTTGATAAATACTAAAAAAAGGAACATAACAAAATAAAAAATAAAATGAAGTAATATTAAAAGAAGTACAAACATTAAAAATGATATTTAATTAAAGATAACGAATAAATAATAAGCATTAGTAAAGTTGTTTTAGGAAACACCTTCCTGAAACACTGTTATTAATAATGTTAAAGGTATATTTGAATTTTCTTTTTTTAAATACTTTTTATTTTTTAAAATTAATAGTGCAAAATATGAACACCTATTGAAAAATGAACACAGTTTATACATACGATAACTACTTTTGTACAGAAAATTTACATATATTTTAAACACCGAAAAATGTAAACTTAATATAAATAGTAAAACATATGTGCTAATTTAATAGAAAAATTCCCAACAAAAATCTTAAATATTATGTTAAATTTTAAAATGTAACATTTTAAACAAAAATTACAAATGCAATACTTAAAATGTGAAATATCAAATAAATTATAACAAATACCTCAAAACTCTTCCTACCAAATTCCCCTGTAAACTATTATTAAGGGGGTTAATGGGCATGGCCAGGCACCAAACATGGTGGATGCCTGAGTCCAGCTCTCTAACTGGGGAACCTGATCCACCCCCATCCTGCCACACTGGGATCCGAATCAAATCACATTGAGATTCCACAACACCAAGGAGAATCCTGTGACATCCTGAAAGCAGCTGATGCTGGTTCCTTACCAAGCTTGCTCAGAGGAAGGAGCACCCATGCAGCTGTGGCATAGAGGCCTACACATGTCCACTTATACTGATTGTCAGCTGCCAGAGAATGAAGAGATAATTCCTCTACCCTGTTGTGAGTGGCAAGAATCACACCATGTCGGTCCTCAAATTATTGAGCGGAAGGCCTGTAACATCTGAGAGGAAACCAGTGGAGGCTTTGTGCCCTGCCAGCTGAGCAAAGAGGACAGAGGTGTGGTTGAGCCACTGGTGTCTACATGTGTCCATGAGTACCAACAGCTAACCATCACAACGGATGGAAAATTTCCCCCTGCACCATCACTATGGTACCACCACTAGAAGCTATAAGGCCACTAGGCAACAAAGGATGGTCTGAAGTGGCCCAGCAGGGACCAAAGTTCATCCTTGCTCCAGCGATTAGGGAGAACAGGTGGGCACTGATACCTGCTCATAGCAGAGTGAACTGGCGGATGACCAGCCCGAGGGGGACACAAAGAGGACACACCAGCCATAGGAGGAGCTCTGAGGGGCCCCAGCTGAGGTGGCCCATTGACCTTCTTGAGTAATCGGCATGGAACTCAGCGGGAGAAAGGGTGGTCTGAACGACATGTGTAGTCCTGACCTGCAGCAAAGTGAACAGGTGGGTCAGAAATCATCCGCCAGAGCTGTCTACAACAACCCCAGCACCCTAAAGATCCCTCTGCCTCTGGGCTCCATCCCACAGCACAGCAGAAGCAGATGCTCCTGTGGTAGCAACATTCTTTGGTGGCTCCCTCAGATGTGCAACCACCTGGCACACCATCCACTCTGCCCTCCGCCTGGGGCCCTGGAGCCCTGGGGCAGCCATGGGACTTCCTTGCTGAGATCGAGATCTGGTGAGCACAACCACTGACACCACAATGGGGGATAGAGAGAAATCACAGTAGCACACCAGGGGGCCCACAGCCTGATAACCTGCGTGCCTTTGAGACACATACAATGGGTTGGCGATACACAGCACAAATTCATCTCTACACACAAGGCTAGGGTGCTGACACTTTAGAGATCAACCATGATGAGTAGAGGGAAGATGGACAGCTCCACTAAAACCATACTCTAACAGGCCTCCACATTCAAACCCTCATCAGACACACCCAACCATGTAGACCCCCAAACTGACGATGACAAAAGCATCACTAAAGACTTCCTCTTAGTGGTGTTTCAGGACACTAAGGATGAGATCCTTGTCATCAAAATGGATCTACACAGTGATCTCCAGGGATGTGTCAGATTGAGGGATTCAGAGTGGAATTAGTGGAGAAAGGCCTACATTAAGAGGTAGATGATTGTTGTAAACTCCAACAGAGAATACTTCTCCTTGAGCAACAACACGGGATATTGCAGGAGGTTCTGGCGATATACCTTCCCACATATGTCCAGGACATCTTCAAGGTCATCTTTTAGGGCCTGGCACATCCGCCAATCAGGCAGGACAGAACCCACAGCCAGACATCATTAAGAGGGTCTATCTTTATGAGGACAAAGAGCTGCTAATGTCCAAGCCTTGTGAGGCTGGTCAGATCCCCTTTAGTGGTGCTAATGTACTGTTTCCATGCCTTGTCTCTGATCACTGTGGCCAAACTTAAGTAATTCAGGCCTATCACAGACTTCCTAGAGCCTGCTGGTATTAAATAAAGAAGAGGTCACACCTTCTGACTCCTCTTTTTTGAGAGGGAAAGGCCTAGTCCCCCACCTCACTCGAGGCTGCCTGTAAACTCCTTGACTTACCTCCCTCAGAAGAACCACCAAGGCCCTGGGAGGCCTACGTGCCCATTGAAGGAGAGAGAGGGTGGACCACGGTGCTCTGGGGCCACTGGATCCGAAAGGTCTAATTGCACAGAGATGGAAACCAACAAGGAGAGCCTTGTTTCCTGTTTGCACTGAACAGCTGGAGAGTGCCTGGAACCTGGACAACAGCAGATGAAGATGATACAGACAAGCAGCAACAAACCTCTAGGTGCTCCTGACAGCTTTGTACCCTGGTCTCAGCTAAGTTGAACTCACTTAAATTCCCCTTTTCTACCAAATTAAGGAGGTGTGGGGGGGGAAGGATCCTGGGAAGATCTACCTGAGTACCTACCCAATGCATCTCCATGACCACTACTAAACTCTTTACCCTATAAAAGTGGTACTCCCCCTTATCCTGTACTTTAGGAGTCTTGACTTTCTTATTTCACACATTAGTTGGACCTTGTTCCTTTTAAGTTCAGAAGATACGTTTTTGGGCTTCATTTGGGATCCCACAGGGAAGCAACACCACCAGATGCTGACCAGACCTACTCAATGGCCCACACATCCCATGAACGTAGAGTCCCAGACCAGCCGCACATACAGCCTCACAACTACCTTATGCAACACTGACTTTTCAGGTGATAACATATAATGTCCGAGGCCTTAATATTCCTGGGAAGCGACTTAGTATACTAGATGAGCTGAAAAAGATGTGGGGCATATATTTGCCTCTTACTGGACACACACCTGCTCCAGGGAGATAACTATTGTCTTCTGTTCCAGAGTGTTCCCACTCCAGTATCATGCCTTAACCCAAACTAAGACAGCAGGGATCACAGTCCTCATCAGAGACACCACAGAATTTCAGGAAAGGCAAGTCCTGACTGACGAGATGGTGAGGTGGATATTACTACTTGAGGAGGTGGAACACATCCCCATAGCACTAGGGAACTTCTACTACCCAAAAACCAGACAAGAGGCAACAGACGTGTTTTTTGAGGTAAAAAAAATCACAGTATAGTAATGTCTTCAAGTGAAAGAAAATATTATTGGAACAATTCATTTGAAAAAACAAGTTTGCAATAACAGAACATATTCATAAAGTCAACAAAAAAGTTGAAATGTCACGATATCAATTTTCAAACAAGCATTTTCAATGCAACGGGTCTCGTATTTGTTTGAGTTAGAGCTGTTAGCGTTGTAAAGCAAAAAAAAACGCAGCGCGATCGCGCTATGTAAAATGCAGCGCAATCGTACCACGTATGTTTTTGGTACTTTACCGGTGCTGTGTAGGTGGGCTAAACACCGGAAAAGGCATGACGTATGCATGCCTTTCACAAATGAAAGCAAGCGGATTTTAAAAGACAAGCCCACGAACCAATGTAAGTGACTGATGTGGCATGGCCGCATGGCCGTGGTTTCAAACCCAAAGAGAGATTACAGAATGGACGGAGCACTTTGTGCTCTCCCATAAAAAGGGGGCTTGATGGTTTTAAATCCAATAATGATCAATCCTGTTCTAATTAATCTCTGCAGGCCGCATCTAGATTACATAGCTGATCTCTAAGGCAACCGCCCAACAGAAGAAATGGAGCCAATGATTCCTAATTAACATAGGAGTAATTTTTCACAATACAAACTTGAAATATATTTTTAACCCACATAATCTAACAAGCATAAGTACAAATCACAACCACAGAATGTATATTCGGATGATAATCAATCAATTTGGCATGATAACCCGCGTGTCAAGATTACATCTGTAGAAACTTCTTTCTTGTCTTTTTTTCGGCCAAAAAAGCTATTTCAAGGGGGTTTTCAGCCACTGAAACCTGAACAATCACATCACACCTTTTAGCAACATCTGCTCCACCTATGTTTCTACTAATTGACATTGTTCCTTCATAAAATTCAAGCCCTCTAGGTCTCTCACCTGAAAAGGTTCCTCTGCAAATTCTATCCCCATCTTTTGCAGTACCCACCCATCACTCATCAAAAACCTGCAATTATTCTTGAAGAGTCTCAGGTTTCCAGCCACCTTTCCTTGGTAAAAACCAGTTTGAATCTTATCCATACATTCAAATATGGCAGCCTATCTGTGTGCAGATGTTACCCTTACCCAATTTAATGATACTCAATTTACCAAGCTCAGAAGTACGATTGCTTGGATAGGATTCAAACCTACACACCTCTGTACATGTCCTCAGAAAGCATTTAATAATTTGTTGTCATTTTCTCTGTGGATGCTCTTAGCCCCTCAACAGCCTTTTTATTTGCAGCTGAAGTACTAAGGAATGATCAATGAATGAAAACGACAAACTTGAAGGGGGTACAACAAAGGCAAGCTAGGGTAGCAGTGCTACCCATTTTGTCATCATTGAACATGACACTTGGAAGGTGATCTTCTTTTACAGCGATTTCCCTGCAGGGCAAAAGGTGGGTGACCAATATTTAAAAAATATGTCTAATACTTAGTTCCTCTCACCATTGCAGATTGCTAATCTCGGTTACCAATACTTTGCCCTCCAGTCCCATTTATTTCTAGTGCCAAGCATCACATCAGTGTCTATGGTCCTCATTTATGTCCTGTGGGATTTAGATTTTTTCAGATGGGATATCCATCACCCTTGTGACAGAGTACCTGTCCGCCAATATCTAAATCAGTCCCTATATCTGCAGCAATAAAGCACTTTAAAAGAAAGGTAAAAAAGTATAAAGGCATGTATTGTGTAAAGGATGCACCAGAGGTCTGACAGAAGCAGGTGATGTTGCTCTGCCCTGTCAGGTTCACAAGAATTAAAACAACTTTGGAAGCAGGGAGAGAAGTAACTAAACATGAGTTAAATCATTTTCCCACTATGGACCTGATTACAACTTTGGTATAAAGGATTACTCCGTCTCAAATGTGACGGATATCCCGTCTGTCATGTTACAAGTTCCATAGGATAGAATGGAATTTGTAATACGGTCAGTGGGATATCCATCACATTTGGGACGGAGTAATCCCCCCGCCAAGGTCATAAGTCCGGCCCTACGCGAGAAAAGTGCTCTCTATACCAGTGGTTTGTTAATTCTGTAGCCCCCACTTAATCACAACTGGAGTCCGGGGCCCTACTGAATCAATACTGGAATCTGGGGACCGTCCACTGAGTCATTATGTAATCCGTGGACTCTGGCCTAAGCAATTGCGATGATTTGAACGGCTAAACAATACACAAAAGTACAAAAGAAGCATTCATCAAACAAATACACAAATTATGAAATATAGGCCCTCATTATGACATTGGCGGTAAATCCTGCTTACCGCCATGCTGACTGCCACCAACTTACCGCAGCAGCAGATATCCGTTCACCATATTATGACACACTCACCAATCCGTCAGTATTCAGCCACATACATAAATCCGCCACACCAAAGGTCAGTGATAAACTGGCGGTATCCAAACGCACACCGTTATGCCAGCAGAACAACGCCCATCACATTATGACCCATGAATCACCACGGCGGACATTCAATGGCGGTAAACCATCGGTGGTACATACCGCTGCGCTCAAAATGGACACACACAAACAAAACAACACCACATTGGACAATTCAAACAACACACACCTGACACCCATACACACACCACACCCACACACCCACATCATTATAAAACACCCCCCCACATTACCCACAACCCTTTACAAACAACAATTACTGGCAGGAGACTGACACCAAGACCACTGACACAACTAGAGCCACACACTATTCACACCAATACACCACTCACGCACCCCACATCACACACCCCAACACACCCTAACCTACACATCTCACACAACACCCATGGCACCACAAAGACACCCCCATTTCACAGAGGAGGAGCTAAGGGTCATGGTGGAGGAAATTATCATGTTAGAGCCACAGTTATTTGGAGCACAGGTAAAGCAGATATCAATAGCTAGGAAGCTGGAGCTATGGAGGAGAACCGTGGACAGGGTTAACGTCGTGGGACAGCACCCAAGAACTAGGGATGACATCAGGAAGAGGTGGAACGACCTAAGGGGAAAGTTACGTTCCATTGCAGCAAGACACCAACCTGCTGTACATATTACTGGCAGTGGACTCCCACCTCCTCCCCCACAACTAACAGCATGGGAGGAGCAAGTCTTGGCAATCCTGCATCCTGAGGGCCTGGCTGGGGTAGGAGGAGGACTGAACTCTGGTAAGTCAACTCTACTACTATCACCCCCCTACCTGCATGCCATCACATACCCTCACCCCCACCTTCACTCCCATCACTCCACTCCATCCCACACACCCCACCATCACATCTCACTCATCCCAATGCCAAGCCCTGCATGCTCTACCAATGCATGGACACCACTCACAGCCCTGCATGGACACTCATCACTAAAGCATGCACACTATGGAGAACTAATCATCCCACCATATACCAATGTACGCAAGTAAAAGCTGCCAGGGCAAATACAACCAAAGAGGGCAAGCCACGGATGCACAATATGTCAGACCCCGAAACCATAACACATCCCCACAGGTACCCCAGCCAATGTCAGCGGAGAGGAGGTGCCAGCAATATCCAGTCCCCAAACTGAAGAGGCCCACAGTGATGACAGCAACTCTGGTCTTCAGGATCTGGATGACCTACCTGGTCCAACAGGGACCTCTGGACAGCCGGTTACCCAGGCCCAGTCACACATCACCACAGAGCCTCCCCCATCAGGAAACACCACCACAGCATCCACCCAGCGTACCCACACCTCTAGCCCCAGGACACGTCAATCAGCAGTGTGTCCACCTTTACAGGGAACCCAGGCCACACCTCATACCCAGGACAATAAGGGACCTGGGGTCAGTGGCAGTGGGCACACAGTTCAGGGGACAGAGGCACAGGCCAACAGGGAAACTGGGAGGACTGCTGTGCACCAGCGGGAGGACCTGCCCAGGGAACCGACTCTCCAGGAGGGACTCTCCGAGATCCTGGGAGCCTACCAACATTCCCAAGTCACGATGGGCCAGATCCTGGACAATGTGCAGGACAACAGGTGGCTGCAGGAGGGACAGTACCAGGGGATCAGGGAGGACTTGTAGGCCATCATCAACACCCTGATCTCCATACCAGGGGTGCTGGCAGACATGGCCAATATTATGAGGGAGGCAGTCTCAAAACAGCGGGCCCCTGCCACTAGCCAGACATCTGAACAGCCTTCCACCTCCGCTACCGCCAGTGGACAGGACGCCCTGCCACAGGACTCACAAGCCACCAGCACCCCTCCCCCTGCAGGCGGAGGACCACCCCGCATACATACCCTGCTATTCAGACAGAAGCCAGAGTCACTTACCAAGACCCCCACCAGGAAATGAGACTCCTGATTGTCCCCCTTGTGTCCCACACAGTCACCCGGTCCACCTTGAACTGCATTGCTCCCCTTCCTATGTCCCCCTTGGACAATGCACCTGTGCTAAAAACAGACTGCAACAATACCCTGGACTTCCCTCCATCATCACCCCATCCCAGTGCACTTTCCCCTCTATATTTTAGCACTTCAATAAACACCCTTGGAAAAAAAAGTTGTTCAGAGTATGTCATGTATATCAAATTTGTATTCATTGAAACATGTACAAACATTGCAAATCAACTGTACAGAAAAAGAGCATAGATTAATGACCTGTAGCTGGCTGCAGTGATCATACCAGGAGTATGTGTGAGGCCACCAACATCTGCAGAATGAATTGCCAGAGGGAACAGTAAGTGGGCATAGAAGTGGGAAATATCAGCATGCCAGTGCCACAGAAATTCAAACAAATGTCATTGAAATATGAAGTAACCCTGTCCTACCTGTGTGTCATTGGAAGTATTGTCTGATCACAGATGTTTTGTTGTCCTCATCCTCTGCCTCCTCATTCTCACTGTCCACAGGGTCTAGGGCTGGCACACAGGCATCTCCAGCCTCCACCTCCTGCAGGAATGGGACATGGCGTCTGAGGGCCTAGTTATGCAACATACAGCATGCCACCATTATCTGGCAGATCTTCTTGGGTGAGTCGCTCAGGGATCAACCTGTCAGATGGTGGCACCGGAATCTGGCCTTCAGGAGGCCAAGGGGCCTTTCAATTATCCTTCTGGTTACCCATGGGCCTCATTATAACGTTTCTCTGCTCTTGTCCTGGCATTCCTCACAGGGGTCAGCAGCCATGATAGGTTGGTGTAACCAGAGTCACCTGAAATATTGAGGGACAGCATTTAGCCACACACTATCCCATATGGCCAACACCATACCCATACACCAACATATACTGGGTGAGAGCCAGGGTTCACCTGTTAGCCGCACCCTGTTCCTCTGTAGTTGGGCCATCACATTTGGGATGCTGCTATTTCTCAGGACAAAGGCATCATGCACCGACCCAGGATACTTAGCACTGACGTCGGAGATGTACTGGTCCGCAAGGCACACCATCTATACATCCATAGAGAGGAAACTCTTCCGATTTCTGAACACCTGTTCATTCTGGCGGGGTGGGTGGTCAAAGTGTTCCATCAGTTGCCCCAATTATGTTGGGGATATGTCCCGTTACTCAGAACTCGTCCTTCACTGTGACCAATTCAACCTGGGGGAAAACAATGTAGCTGCGCATGAGTTTAATAAAGGCAGACAACACTCTTGTCAGCACTATTGAGAACATTGGCTGTGACATCCCTGCTGCCAAGCCCACTGTCACTTGGAAAGAACCAGTTGCTAGGAAATGGAGCACTGATAGCACTTGCAGAAGAGGGGGGACCCTAGTGGGGTGACAGATAGCAGAGATCAGGTCAGGCTCCAATTGGGCACACAGCTCTGTGAATATGGCCCTGTCCAGTCTATTGGTGAGGATAATGTGCCTGTTCTCCAGTGTAGACAAGTCCACCAGGAGATGTTGGTGTATGGTGTGGGCCCTATGGGTTAGTGTGTGTCTAACAGTTGTCCCTCGATATTTGCAGGTGACTCAGGTTACCCCAACCTCTCATGGCTACTGATCCCTGTGAGGAATCCCAGAACAAGGGCAGAGGAATGTAACGATGAGACACATGGGCGAACAAGAAGAATAATAGAGAGGACATTCGGCCTCCTGAAGGCCAGGTTTTGGTGCCTCCATCTAACAGGTGGATCCCTGTACTAACCCAAGAAGGTGTGCCAGATCATCGTGGCATGCTGTATGTTGCACAACCTTGCCTTACGTTGCCAGGTGCCTTTTCTACAGGAGGATGAGGCTGGAAATGGGCGTGTGGCAGCAGTGGGCCCTGCGGACAATGAAAAAGAGGAGGCAGAGGATGAGGATGAGGACAACAGAAGTGCAATAATACAACAGTACTTCCAATGACACACAGGTAAGACACTGTAATTACACTTTACATTGACAGTTTTGTGTTTGACATTGTCACTGGCAGTCTGATTTTCCCACTTCTATGGCCACTTACTGTACCCTTTGGCATCTCTACTTGCAGATATTTGTGCTCCACTATCGCTCCTGGTGTGTTGACTGCAGCTAACTACAGGTCATTCCTATGTCTACATTACTGTACAGTTATATTACAGTGTTTAAAGCTTGTTAAACAAATACATGGTTAAATGAATTGACAGACTCCATACTTATTTATGTATTTATTCAAATGGTGTTTATTTAAGTGCTAATGATTAGAGGGGGATGTGCAATGGGCTGGGGGTGATGATGGGGGAATGCCCAGGATAGAGTCCAGTCTATTTGTATCACTGGTGCATTGTCCAAGGGGGCATAGGAAGTGGAGCAATGGCAGTTGAAGGTGGACAGGGTGACAGACTGGGACACAAGGGTGACAATCAGGAGAGTCTTATTTCCTGGCGGGGTCTTGGCAATAGTCTTTGGCTTCTGCCTGGATCGCAGGGACGGTTTGCAGGGTGCTTTACCTTCTGCAGGGGGTGGGGTGCTGGTGGCCTGTTGTTCCTGTGGCGGGGCCTCCTGTCCACTACGGGCAGCGGAGGTGGAAGGCTGTTCATCAGTTTGGCTAGTGTCAGGGGACTGCTGGTGTGTCACTGCCTCCCTCATGATGTTGGCCATGCCTGCCAGCACCCCTGCAATGGAGACCAGGGTGATGTTGATGTCCTTCAAGTCATCCCTGATCGCCAGGTACTGTCCCTCCTGCAGCCTCCGGGTCTCCTGCAACATGTCCAGTCTCTGGCCCATCATCTCCTGGGAATGGTGGTATGCTCCCAGGATCTTGGTGAGTGCCTCCTGGAGAGTTGGTTCCCTGGGCCTGTCCTCCCCACTTCCCTGTTGTCCTGTGCCTCTGTCCCCAGAACTGTGTGCCCACTGCCACTGACCCCAGGTCCCTGATCGTCCTGTGTTTGTGGGGTGGCCTGGGGTCCCTGTAGTGGTGGACACACTGCTGATTGACGTTTCCTGTGGACAGAGTTATGGGCCCGCTGGGTGGGTACTGTGCTGGTGTTTCCTGAGGGGGAGGCTCTGTGGTGGTATGGGACTGTGCCTGGGTTACCGACTCTCCGGAGATACCTGATGGGCCAGGTTGGTCACCCAGATCCAGGCATCCAGAGCTGCTGTCATCACTATGGGCCTCCTCTGGGGGTGGACTGGAAGTTGCTAGCACCTCCTCTCCGGTGACGTTGAGTGGGGGACCTGTGGGGATGTAAATGCAGGGTTATTGTTTCTGTGTGTGTCATCTTGTGCATGGGTGTGTTTCCCTCTATGGTTGTTATTGCCCTGTCAGATTTGCCTTGTGTGAGTAGTGATTTTGTGGGCTAGGTGATTCTCTTTAGTGTGCATGCTTTCGTGATGGGTGTCCATACATGTCAGTGATGGGGGTCCGTGCATTGGTGTTACATGCAGGGCTTGGTATTGAAGGGGTGGGTTGTGATGGTAGGGTGTGTGGGAGATAGTGAAGTGATGGGAGTGAGGGTAAGAGTGGGGGTATGTGATGGCATGCAGGTAGGGGGGGGTGAAAGTAGTAAAGAGTTGACTTACCAGAGTCCAGTCCTCCTGTTACTCCTGCCAGGCCCTCGGGATGCATGATTGCCAAGACTTGCTCCTCCCATGTTGTTAGTTGTGGGGGAGGAGGTAGAGGTGTGTATTTTGAGCACGGCGGTATGTACCGGCAATGTTTTAGAGCCATTGAATGTCTGCCGCGGTGATTCGTGGGTCATCATGCTGTGGGCGGTGTTCTGTTGGCGTAACGATGTGGGTTTTGCTACTGCCAGTTAATCACTGACCTTTGGCTGGCGGACTTGTGTGTGTGTTGCTGTATAGTGACAGATTGCTATGTGTGGATCATTATATGGGTGGCGGTAACCTGCTGCGGCATCAGTATGTTGGCGGTAGTCAGCATGGCGGTAAGCGGTACTTACAGTCAATGTCATAATGAGGGCCTATATTTTGTTTGATGCACATGCACTGCTTTCAAGAAGCAGTCTAAGGAGCACCAACTTAAATGTTAGTGTCAAGTTTCTAATGCGTTTACAGCTACAAAATGTTTATATTTTTCAATCTTATATTTCATTTCTTTATTTTTGTACATTTTATTCACCTGTTGTAGGAGGCTGGACTGGCTTGTAGTGAGTACCAAGGGGTACTTGCACCTTGCACCAGGCCCAGTTATCCCTTATTAGTGTATAGGGTGTCTAGCAGCTTAGGCTGATAGATAATGGTAGCTTAGCAGAACAGCTTAGGCTGAACTAGGAGACGTGTGAAGCTACTACAGTACCACTTAGTGTCATATGTACAATATCATAAGAAAACACAATACACAGTTATACTAAAAATAAAGGTACTTTATTTTTATGACAATATGCCAAAGTATCTTAGAGTGTACCCTCAGTAAGAGGATAGGAAATATACACAAGATATATATACACAATAGCAAAAATATGCAGTATAGTCTTAGAAAACAGTGCAAACAATGTATAGTTACAATAGGATGCAATGGGGAAACATAGGGATAGGGGCAACACAAACCATATACTCCAGAAGTGGAATGCGAACCACGAATGGACCCCAAACCTATGTGACCTTGTAGAGGGTCGCTGGGACTATTAGAAAATAGTGAGAGTTAGAAAAATAACCCTCCCCAAGACCCTGAAAAGTGAGTGCAAAGTGCACTAAAGTTCCCCTAAGGACAAAATAGTCGTGTTAGAGGGAGAATGTAAGGAAAACACAAATCAGCAATGCAACAACGATGGATTCGTGTCTGAAGGTACCTGTGGAACAAGGGGACCAAGTCCAAAAGTCACAAGCAGCTCGGAGATGGGCAGATGCCCAAGAAATGCCAGCGGTTGGTGCAAAGAAGCTCTTACTAGGCTGAAGAACTGTGAATACTGCAGGAACGACAAGGGCTAGAGACTTCCCCTTTGGAGGATGGATCCCCCACGCCTTGGAGAGTCGTGCAGAAGTGTTTTCCCGCCGGATGGACGCCAACAAGCCTTGCTACACGCAAATCGTGCGTTTGGCGTTTTTGGACGCTGCTGGGGCCCAGGAGGGACCAGGAGGTCGCAAATTGGACCTGCAGAGAGAGGGGACGTCGAGCAAGACAAGGAGCCCTCACTGAAGCAGGTAGCACCCGGAGAAGTGCCAGAAACAGGCACTACGAGGATGCGTGAAACGGTGCTCGCCGAAGTTGCACAAAGGAGTCCCACGTCGCCGGAGACCAACTTAGAAAGTCGTGCAATGCAGGTTAGAGTGCCGTGGACCCAGGCTTGGCTGTGCACGAAGGATTTCCGCCGGAAGTGCACAGGGGCCGGAGAAGCTTGCAAAGTCGCGGTTCCCAGCAATGCAGCCCAGCGAGGTGAGGCAAGGACTTACCTCCACCAAACTTGGGCTGAAGAGTCACTGGACTGTGGGGGTCACTTGGACGGTGTCGCTGGATTCGAGGGACCTCGCTCGTCGTGCTGAGAGGAGACCCAAGGGACCGGAAATGCAGCTTTTTGGTGCCTGCGGTTGCAGGGGGAAGATTCCGTCGACCCACGGGAGATTTCTTCGGAGCTTCTGGTGCAGAGAGGAGGCAGACTACCCCCACAGCATGCACAAGCAGGAAAACAGTCGAGAAGGCGGCAGGATCAGCGTTATAGAGTTGCAGTAGTCGTCTTTGCTACTATGTTGCAGGTTTGCAGGCTTCCAGCGCGGTCAGCGGTCGATTCCTTATCAGAAGGTGAAGAGGGAGATGCAGAGGAACTCGGCTGAGCTCATGCATTCGTTATCTAAAGTTTCCCCAGAGACAGAGACCCTAAATAGCCAGAAAAGAGGGTTTGGCTACCTAGGAGAGAGGAAAGGCTACTAACACCTGAAGGAGCCTATCAGCAGGAGTCTCTGACGTCACCTGGTGGCACTGGCCACTCAGAGCAGTCCAGTGTGCCAGCAGCACCTCTGTTTCCAAGATGGCAGAGGTCTGGAGCACACTGGAGGAGCTCTGGACACCTCCCAGGGGAGGTGCAGGTCAGGGGAGTGGTCACTCCCCTTTCCTTTGTCCAGTTTCGCGCCAGAGCAGGGGCTAAGGGGTCCCTGAACCGGTGTAGACTGGCTTATGCAGAATTGGGCACATCTGTGCCCAACAAAGCATTTCCAGAGGCTGGGGGAGGCTACTCCTCCCCTGCCTTCACACCATTTTCCAAAGGGAGAGGGTGTCACACCCTCTCTCAGAGGAAGTTCTTTGTTCTGCCATCCTGGGCCAGGCCTGGCTGGACCCCAGGAGGGCAGCTGCCTGTCTGAGGGGTTGGCAGCAGCAGCAGCTGCAGTGAAACCCCAGGAAGGGCAGTCTGGCAGTACCAGGGTCTGTGCTACAGACCACTGGGATCATGGAATTGTACCAACAATGCCAGGATGGCATAGAGGGGGCAATTCCATGATCATAGACATGTTACATGGCCATATTCGGAGTTACCATGGTGAAGCTACATATAGGTAGTGACCTATATGTAGGGCACGCGTGTAATGGTGTCCCCGCACTCACAAAGTTCAGTGAATTGGCTCTGAACAATGTGGGGGCACCTTGGCTAGTTCCAGGGTGCCCTCACACTAAGTAACTTTGCACCCAACCTTTACCAGGTAAAGGTTAGACATATAGGTGACTTATAAGTTACTTAAGTGCAGTGTAAAATGGCTGTGAAATAACGTGGACGTTATTTCACTCAGGCTGCAGTGGCAGGCCTGTGTAAGAATTGTCAGAGCTCCCTATGGGTGGCAAAAGAAATGCTGCAGCCCATAGGGATCTCCTGGAACCCCAATACCCTGGGTACCTCAGAACCATATACTAGGGAATTATAAGGGTGTTCCAGTAAGCCAATGTAAATTGGTAAAAATGGTCACTAGCCTGTCAGTGACAATTTGAAAGTAATGAGAGAGCATAACCACCGAGGTTCTGGTTAGCAGAGCCTCAGTGAGACAGTTAGGCACCACACAGGGAACATATACATGCACACCTATGAGCACTGGGGCCCTGTGTGACAGGGTCCCAGTGACACATACATATAGGCCACAAACCTATGAGCACTGGGGTCCTGACCAGCAGGATCCCAGTGACACATAACAACCATACTGAAAACATGGTGTTTTCACTATGAGCACTGAGGCCTGGCTATCAGGATCCCAGTGAGACAGTGAAAACAGTGACAAACACCCTGACATACACTCACAAACAGGCCAAAAGTGGGGGTAACAAGGCTAGAAAGAGGCTACCTTCTCACACAACCCCCCCCCAAACGAAGGACAATAAGGCTAACCTTGGCCAGTTGAGACTTTATTGTCTAAGTGGTGATAAGTAGAGAGTAGCTCTGCAATAGACTGGTTACTCCCTTTATCATCCACTATATGGTTACTTCCCTGTGGGGATGTAAACCACCCTGTTTGAAGTTTTTTAGCTAAGCAACAATGTGAAGATGTATTTTCAGAGTTTCTATCAGTAAGTTTTAGTTTAGAGCAGTGGGAATTGTCCACTGAACCTATTTGTAGTGATGGAAATGCCAGACAGGGATGCTGTCTCAGAAAAGCCATAGCTGGGCAAAAACTTTGTCCATCTGGCTGGAAGAGAGAACAGGGATGCTGTTTCTCTTGAGTTGGAGCAGGGCAGGGATGCTGTCCTATGAGCTCCACACTAGGGCAGGGATGCTGTCCTAAGTGTTGTGAGGTAGTGCAGGGTTTCTGCACTAAAGTTTCTCTGGGAGGGTTGGAGGGATGCTCCATGTTAACTAAAATGGTGCTGTTTTTCTCACCAATGTTAGTTATCCCACAGAGAGGTACTTCCACCTCAGGGAGTCCAGCTTTTCCAGCTGATGATTCCCTTGGAACAGGTGCCACCCCAGGAGAGGTTTCTCCCACCACAGGAATAGTATCCTGAATGGTAGGGTGGTTAGGGGATACTGTGATACCCTTTTTACCTGTTGATGAAGAGGGATCCTGAGTTTTCAGGCCTTCTCTCCTTTGCTTTTTCATTTCACTTGAAATGAGAGGGAACAATTCCTCAGGGATGCCCAGCATGGCTGCATGGGCATAAAACTCTACATGAGCCCAACCTGCGGCCTCTAGGTCATTACCTAAGAGACAGTCTACAGGTAAGCTAGGTGATACCACCACCTGCTTAGGGCCAGTAACTCCACCCCAACTAAACTGAATTATAGCTAAGGGAAGAAACTTAGTGGAGTTATGGACATCAATAATCTTATACTGTTGTCCAATGATGTGTTGTTCAGGAGGCACTAGGTTTTCAGTCACCAAAGTGAAACTGGCACCTGTGTCCCTGTAGGCCAAGGCCTCAACACCATTTATTGAAACTGTCTGCCTGTACTTATCCATTGTAAGGGGACAAGCAGCCAGTGTGGCAAGGCCAATGCCACTAGGTGTGACAGAAACTGTCTTGGGACTGATTACATCAGTTTCCACTATGGACCCATAAGTGAACCCAACTACACCCTTTGCTTGACTGTTGCCAGCAGTCCCACCACTAGTACCACTACTGCTAGGGGCACTAGAGCTTGATGTATTAGTGGTGGTAGGCTCAGGGGGTTTACCTGGACAGGACTTATCCCCTGGCCTATGGCCTCTATTTTTACACACAAAGCACCAAGGCTTTTTAATGTGTGCAGGTTGGGAAGAAGAGGAAGAATTTGTTTTATCCCCACCCTCTGAAGAGTGTTTAAGATTTGAAGTGGGATCTTTGGTTTTACCCTTATCCCCATGCTTATCTTGAGATTTTTCACCATCTTTCTTCTTATTGCCATCTTTGTCACCCCCTGTATGAACTTTTCTGTTCACCCTTGTTCTGACCCATTTGTCTGCCTTCTTTCCCAATTCTTGGGGAGAGGTCAGATCAGAGTCTACCAGGTACTGGTGCAACAAATCAGACACACAATTATTAAGTATATGCTCTCTCAGGATTGTGTTATACAGGCTTTCATAATCAGTAACTTTACTGCCATGTAACCACCCCTCCAAGGCCTTCACTGAATGGTCAATGAAATCAACCCAGTCTTGTGAAGACTCCTTTTTGGTCTCTCTGAACTTTATCCTGTATTGTTCAGTGGTTAAGCCATAACCATCCAGGAGTGCATTCTTAAGAACTGTAAAATTATTGGCATCATTTTCTTTCACAGTAAGGAGTCTATCCCTACCCTTTCCACTAAATGATAGCCATAGGATAGCAGCCCACTGCTTTTGAGGGACATCCTGTACAACACAGGCCCTCTCAAGTGCAGCAAACCACTTGTTAATGTCATCCCCCTCCTTATAAGGGGGAACTATCTTGTGCAGATTCCTGGAATCATGCTCTTTTGCAGGATGACTATGGGGAATACTGCTGCTGCCACCATGGGTATCTAAACCCAACTTCTGTCTTTCCTTCTCTAATTCTAAAGACTGTCTATCCAAATCCAGCTGTTGCTTCTTGAGCTTCAGTCTGGTTTGTTCCACTCTCAATCTATTGAGCTCCCTTTCTAACAATCTGTCATCAGGGTGGGTGGGAGGGACATTTCTAGATACAGAGGTATGATGGGAATGAACAGAAGGAGACCTGTCTCTTACAGAGGGCACCCTAACAGCTTGGCTAACAGTATAATGTGAGAGCACACCATCAGTATGGTGTGATTCAACCTCTGTACCAACTATGCTAGACTGTCTAGTAATGGGCAGGCTGATAAGTTTCTTTCCTGAACCTTTTCCTGGGGGAGTCCCTGGATCAGATTGAGAACCATTAGCTACTTTTTCTACAGATTGGGCACTTATGGCCTTATCCTGTACTCTAAGCATATTAATTAACAGTTCTAAGGAAGGATTCTTCTCTACACTCAAACCTCTCTCTATGCAGAGACTCCTTGCTCCTTTCCAGCTAAGGTGATCATATGCAAGTTTGGACAGTTCAACTTTTTGGCCTGTGCCAGACATTTTTAGAGAGAGTTAAAGTGATAGACAAAGAGAAAAAAGTTTTCAGAACTTTTTGGAAAGACAGAAAAAACTTTTTAAACTTTTTAAGAACTTTTTGAAAGTTTAGAAGTACTTTTCAGCACTTAGAAAAGAGTGAAAAGAGGAAATGCAAAACTTTTTGGCTATGTGTATATACACTGACCTTGTTTTGTATATTTTTCTCTCATGAAAAGTACAATGACAAGAGTGGTAAGTAGTCTCAAAGCACTTATCCCACCGCTGCACAACCAATGTAGGAGGCTGGACTGGCTTGTAGTGAGTACCAAGGGGTACTTGCACCTTGCACCAGGCCCAGTTATCCCTTATTAGTGTATAGGGTGTCTAGCAGCTTAGGCTGATAGATAATGGTAGCTTAGCAGAACAGCTTAGGCTGAACTAGGAGACGTGTGAAGCTACTACAGTACCACTTAGTGTCATATGTACAATATCATAAGAAAACACAATACACAGTTATACTAAAAATAAAGGTACTTTATTTTTATGACAATATGCCAAAGTATCTTAGAGTGTACCCTCAGTAAGAGGATAGGAAATATACACAAGATATATATACACAATAGCAAAAATATGCAGTATAGTCTTAGAAAACAGTGCAAACAATGTATAGTTACAATAGGATGCAATGGGGAAACATAGGGATAGGGGCAACACAAACCATATACTCCAGAAGTGGAATGCGAACCACGAATGGACCCCAAACCTATGTGACCTTGTAGAGGGTCGCTGGGACTATTAGAAAATAGTGAGAGTTAGAAAAATAACCCTCCCCAAGACCCTGAAAAGTGAGTGCAAAGTGCACTAAAGTTCCCCTAAGGACAAAATAGTCGTGTTAGAGGGAGAATGTAAGGAAAACACAAATCAGCAATGCAACAACGATGGATTCCTGTCTGAAGGTACCTGTGGAACAAGGGGACCAAGTCCAAAAGTCACAAGCAGCTCGGAGATGGGCAGATGCCCAAGAAATGCCAGCGGTTGGTGCAAAGAAGCTCTTACTAGGCTGAAGAACTGTGAATACTGCAGGAACGACAAGGGCTAGAGACTTCCCCTTTGGAGGATGGATCCCCCACGCCTTGGAGAGTCGTGCAGAAGTGTTTTCCCGCCGGATGGACGCCAACAAGCCTTGCTACACGCAAATCGTGCGTTTGGCGTTTTTGGACGCTGCTGGGGCCCAGGAGGGACCAGGAGGTCGCAAATTGGACCTGCAGAGAGAGGGGACGTCGAGCAAGACAAGGAGCCCTCACTGAAGCAGGTAGCACCCGGAAAAGTGCCAGAAACAAGCACTACGAGGATGCGTGAAACGGTGCTCGCCGAAGTTGCACAAAGGAGTCCCACGTCGCCGGAGACCAACTTAGAAAGTCGTGCAATGCAGGTTAGAGTGCCGTGGACCCAGGCTTGGCTGTGCACGAAGGATTTCCGCCGGAAGTGCACAGGGGCCGGAGAAGCTTGCAAAGTCGCGGTTCCCAGCAATGCAGCCCAGCGAGGTGAGGCAAGGACTTACCTCCACCAAACTTGGGCTGAAGAGTCACTGGACTGTGGGGGTCACTTGGACGGTGTCGCTGGATTCGAGGGACCTCGCTCGTCGTGCTGAGAGGAGACCCAAGGGACCGGAAATGCAGCTTTTTGGTGCCTGCGGTTGCAGGGGGAAGATTCCGTCGACCCACGGGAGATTTCTTCGGAGCTTCTGGTGCAGAGAGGAGGCAGACTACCCCCACAGCATGCACAAGCAGGAAAACAGTCGAGAAGGCGGCAGGATCAGCGTTATAGAGTTGCAGTAGTCGTCTTTGCTACTATGTTGCAGGTTTGCAGGCTTCCAGCGCGGTCAGCGGTCGATTCCTTATCAGAAGGTGAAGAGGGAGATGCAGAGGAACTCGGCTGAGCTCATGCATTCGTTATCTAAAGTTTCCCCAGAGACAGAGACCCTAAATAGCCAGAAAAGAGGGTTTGGCTACCTAGGAGAGAGGAAAGGCTACTAACACCTGAAGGAGCCTATCAGCAGGAGTCTCTGACGTCACCTGGTGGCACTGGCCACTCAGAGCAGTCCAGTGTGCCAGCAGCACCTCTGTTTCCAAGATGGCAGAGGTCTGGAGCACACTGGAGGAGCTCTGGACACCTCCCAGGGGAGGTGCAGGTCAGGGGAGTGGTCACTCCCCTTTCCTTTGTCCAGTTTCGCGCCAGAGCAGGGGCTAAGAGGTCCCTGAACCGGTGTAGACTGGCTTATGCAGAATTGGGCACATCTGTGCCCAACAAAGCATTTCCAGAGGCTGGGGGAGGCTACTCCTCCCCTGCCTTCACACCATTTTCCAAAGGGAGAGGGTGTCACACCCTCTCTCAGAGGAAGTTCTTTGTTCTGCCATCCTGGGCCAGGCCTGGCTGGACCCCAGGAGGGCAGCTGCCTGTCTGAGGGGTTGGCAGCAGCAGCAGCTGCAGTGAAACCCCAGGAAGGGCAGTCTGGCAGTACCAGGGTCTGTGCTACAGACCACTGGGATCATGGAATTGTACCAACAATGCCAGGATGGCATAGAGGGGGCAATTCCATGATCATAGACATGTTACATGGCCATATTCGGAGTTACCATGGTGAAGCTACATATAGGTAGTGACCTATATGTAGGGCACGCGTGTAATGGTGTCCCCGCACTCACAAAGTTCAGTGAATTGGCTCTGAACAATGTGGGGGCACCTTGGCTAGTTCCAGGGTGCCCTCACACTAAGTAACTTTGCACCCAACCTTTACCAGGTAAAGGTTAGACATATAGGTGACTTATAAGTTACTTAAGTGCAGTGTAAAATGGCTGTGAAATAACGTGGACGTTATTTCACTCAGGCTGCAGTGGCAGGCCTGTGTAAGAATTGTCAGAGCTCCCTATGGGTGGCAAAAGAAATGCTGCAGCCCATAGGGATCTCCTGGAACCCCAATACCCTGGGTACCTCAGTACCATATACTAGGGAATTATAAGGGTGTTCCAGTAAGCCAATGTAAATTGGTAAAAATGGTCACTAGCCTGTCAGTGACAATTTGAAAGTAATGAGAGAGCATAACCACCGAGGTTCTGGTTAGCAGAGCCTCAGTGAGACAGTTAGGCACCACACAGGGAACATATACATGCACACCTATGAGCACTGGGGCCCTGTGTGACAGGGTCCCAGTGACACATACATATAGGCCACAAACCTATGAGCACTGGGGTCCTGACCAGCAGGATCCCAGTGACACATAACAACCATACTGAAAACATGGTGTTTTCACTATGAGCACTGAGGCCTGGCTATCAGGATCCCAGTGAGACAGTGAAAACAGTGACAAACACCCTGACATACACTCACAAACAGGCCAAAAGTGGGGGTAACAAGGCTAGAAAGAGGCTACCTTCTCACACCTGTTAATATCGTTTAATTTTCTAAGCAGACCTGAAGACCTGCAAAGGAAGAGGACCAAGTCCAGAAGTTGAAAGAAGTTCCAGGAAGGGCAGGGGCCCCTGCCAACCTAGAAGAGGGTGCAAAAGAAGAGTCCCCGGTTAGTCGAAGACTGCCGGAATTCACCCTAGTAAGATGCCAGCGGGTTCCTGGGTGATGCAAAGACTTGAAGATGGATGCAGATGTGATTTTGTGTTGGAAGTCGCAAACAAGTCTTGGTTACGACAAAAGTGAGTTTTGCATCAAAATGGCACTGGATGGACCCAGGAGGGACCTGGGGGCCTCAACTCTGTTTGAGGAGGAAAAGGGGGCTCTCCGCACTTTAGAGAGCCATCAGGATGCCAGCCAGCACCCACGGGAGCGCCATGACATGGGAACAAAGGAGGTGCAAAACACGGTTGTTGCAGTGAAACAAAGGAAGGTCCCACGCCGCCGGAGAACAACTTAGCGAGTTGACCCTCACCCGATGGAGTGCTGGGGACCTGGGCCAGGCTGTGCACAAAGGAATTTTGCAAAAAGTGCACAGAGGCCTCAGGAGGTGAAGAAGACGCAGTACACAGGGGTCCCATTGCTCTCAAGGTAAGGCAAGGTCTTACCTCCTCCAAATTGCGTCAGCAGGAACTCAGGACAGTCTATGTCAATGGGGTCCACCCTCTGTGTCCTTAGGAGCACGCTCGTCACTGTGAGAGGCGTCCAAGTGTACCAGTTGTCGTCTTTGAAGGTGCCTGCTGGAGCAGGAGAGTGACTCTCCACTGGAGATTTCTTAGTTCTGCCTGGTGCAGGATGAAGACAGGGAGTCCCCAGAGCGTGCACACCTTGGAAACTGTTGCAGTTGCTGGCTGGAGCTGAAGTTGCAGAGGAAAAATATCCCTTGTGGATACTTTGTTGCTTTTACAGCGGTTCCTGGAGCAGGCTGCGGTTGATCTGAGGTCAGAGGATGCTGAAGTTGTTGCAGAGGATTCCTGAAGGAAACTTGCAAGCAAAATCTGAAGAAAACCCACAGGAAAGGCCCTAAATAGCCCTGAGAGGGGGATTGGCTACCTTGTCAGGTATGGACCTATCAGGAGGGGTCTCTGGCCTCCAGAGTGCCCTCACACCTTGCAAAGCAAGATGGCTGAAGTCTGGGACACACTGGAGGAGCTCTGGGCACCACTCCTAGGGTGGTGAAGGACAGGGAACATGGGGTCCCTGAAGCGGTGTAGACTGGCTTATGCAAGGAGGGCACCATCTGTGCCCTTCAAAGCATTTCCAGAGGCTGAGGGAGGGTACCCCTTCCCAGCCTGTAACACCTATTTCCAAAGAGAGAGGGTGTAACACCCTGCTCTCAGAGGAAATGCTTTGTTCTGCCTTCCTGGGACTGGGCTGTTCAGACCCCAGGAGGGCAGAGCCCTGTCTGTGAGGAGGCAGCAGCTGTAGCTGCAGTGCAAGCTTCAGAGAGCTGGTTTGGCACTACTGGGGGTCCATGGTGAAGCCCCCAGGATGCATGGAATTGGCTCCCCAATATCAGATTTGGAATGGGGGGACAATTCCATGATCTTAGACATGTTACATGGCCATATTCAGAGTTACCATTGTGAAGCTACATATAGGTATTGACCTATATGTAGTGCACGTGTGTGATGGCGTCCCTGCACTCACAAATTCTGGGGAAATGGCCTTGAACTATGTGGGAGCACCTTTGCTAGGGAAAGGGTGCCCTCACGCTTAGTGCCTTTGCACCTAACCTTCAGCAAGTGAAGGTTAGACATATAGGTGACTTATAAGTTACTTAAGTGCAGTGAAAATGGCTGTGAAATAATGTGTGCATTATTTCACGCAGGCTGCAATGGCAGGCCTGTGGAAGGGTTTGTCTGAGCTCCCTATGGGTGGCAAAAGAAATGCTGCAGCCCATATGGATCTCCTGGAACCCCAATGCCCTGGGTACCTAGGTACCATATACTAGGGACTTATAAGGGTGTTCCAATGTGCCAATTGAAATTGGTAAATTAAGTAACTAGCCTATAGTAACAAATTTAAAAGCAGAGAGAGCATAAGCACTGAGTTCTGATTAGTAGAGCCTCAGTGACACAGTCAAGCACTATACAGACACACACATTAGGCCATAAACAATGAACATTGGGGTCCTGACTAGCAGGATCCCAGTGAGACAGGAAAAAACATACTGACATACAGGTAATAATTGGAGTAACATGCCAAGGAAGATGGTACTTTTCTACACAACACCCCGCCCAAATGAGCGCCAATAAGGCTAACCTTGCCCAGATGAGTCTTCATTGTCTAAGTGGAAATATCTGAACAGTCCATCTGCATTGGAGTGGGTACTCCCAGGTCTATATTCCACTGTATATTCCATCCCCTGTAGGGAAATGGACCACCTCAACAATTTAGGGTTTTCACCTTTCATTTGTTTAAGCCATAATAGAGGTTTGTGGTCTGTCTGAATAATGAAGTCCCAAACGAGTAGGGTTTCAGCTTCTTCAGTGGCCAGACCACAGCAAAGGCCTCCCTCTCTATGGCAGACCAACGCTTTTCTCTAGGGGTCAACTTCCTGCTGATGAAAGCAACAGGTTGATCCAGGCCCTCTCAGTTCAGTTGTCATAGTACAGCCCCTACCCCTAATTCAGAAGCTTCTGTTTGAACAATGAATCTTTTGGAGTAGTTTGGGCTCTTTAAGACAGGTGCAGAGCACATTGCCTGCTTGAGCTCCTCAAAATCGTTCTGTCAGCTAGCTGTCCACAATACCTTTTTAGGCATTTTCTTACTGGTTAGGTCATTAAAACGGGCTGCAATGGAGCCATAGTTCTTAATGAACCTCCTGCAATACCCAGTGAGACCTAAGAAGGCTCTGACCTGGGTCTGAGTTGTAGGAGGAGCCCAGTCCATAATGGTCTGAATCTTCCCCTGTAGTGGTGCAGTCTGTTCTCCACCTAACAGGTGACCCAGATAAACCACTTTTCCCTGCCCTATCTGGCACTTTGAAGCCTTGATAGTTAGGCCTGCTTTTTGCAGGGCCTCCAAAACTTTCCAGGGGTGGACCAGGTGATCATCCCAGGTGGAGCTAAAGACAGCAATATCACCAAATATGCTGCACTAAAAGCTTCCAAACCTTGGAGGACTGTATTCACCACCCTCTGATAAGTGGCAGGTGCATTTTTCAAACCAAAGGGCATCACTGTGAAGTGATAATGCCCTCCTATGGTAGAAAATGCAGTTTTTGCTTTAGCATCCTCTGACATCTTGGTCTGACAATACTCTGCAGTCAAGTCAAAAGTGCTTAGATACTTGGCAGATGCCAGTGTATCTATTATCTCATCTGCCCTGGGTATAGGGTGAGCATCAGTTTTGGTTACTGTATTAAGACCCCTATAGTTCACACAAAACCACATTTATCTCTTTCTTTTTTTGTTATGTGGTTTGGGGACAAGCACCACTGGGCTGGCCCAGGGGCAATCAGAAGGCTCAATAACTCCAAGGTCTCACATTTTCTGAACTTCAGCTTTTATGCAATCTCTGACATGGTCAGGTTGCCTGTAAATTTTACTTTTGATGGGTAAACTGTCTCCAGTGTCAATTGTATGTTCACACCAAGTAGTTGTACCAGGTGTGAGTGAGAAGAGTTCAGAAAACTGATCAAGGAGTTTTTTCTATCTTCCTTCTGCTCAGCAGTATGGTAGTCTGCTAGAACCACTCCCTCCACTAAACCATCAGTTTCAGTGGTGGAGAGGAGATCAGGGAGAGGGTCACTCTTTTCTTCCTGTCCCTCATCTGTAGCCATGAGCAGGGTTAAGTCAGCCCTGTCATAGGATGCCTTTAGGCAATTGACATGAAGTACCCTCAGGGGGCTTCTGGCAGTGCCCAGGTCCACCAAGTAGGTGACCTCACCTTTTTTCTCTACAATTAGATGAGGTCCACTCCATTTGTCCTAGAGTGCTCTTGGGGCCTCAGGCTCCAGTACCCACACCTTCTGTCCTGGTTGGTACTCTGTCAGGACAGCCTTCTGGTCAAACCATTGCTTTTGGAGCTCTTGGCTGGCCTGAAGGTTTTTGCTGGCCTTTTTCATGTAGTCAACCATTCTACTTCTCAGGCCAAGTACATAGTCTACTATGTCCTGTTTTGGAACTTTTAAAGGTTGTTCCCAACCCTCCTTAACAAGAGCAAGGGGACCCTTAACAGGGTGACCAAATAGGAGTTCAAAGGTGCTATAGCCCACTCCTTTTTGGGGTACCTCCCTGTAGGCAAAAAGGAGGCATGGTAATAGGACATCCCATCTCCTTCTGAGTTTTTCAGAGAGTCCCATAATCATGCCTTTGAGAGTTTTATTAAACCTCTCAACCAGTCCATTAATTTGTGGATGTAAGGGGTGGTGAACTTGTAGGTTACACCACACTCCTTCCTCATAGCTTTGAGGTATGCAGACATGAAGTTACTACCTCTGCCTGACACCACTTCCTTAGGGAAGCCCACCCTAGAAAAGATTCCCAGGAGGGCCTTTGTCACTGCAGGAGCTGTATGGTCCTTAAGGGGATAACGTCTAGGTACCATATGGCATGGTCCACCACCACAAGGATAAATCTGTTGCCAGAAGCTGTTGTATGGTCAAGGGGGCCAACAATATCAACCCCTACCCTTTCAAAGGGCACCCCAACCACTGGCAGTGGGATCAAGGGGGCCTTTGGGGTGCCACCAGTCTTGCCACTGGCTTGGCAGGTGACACAGGAGCAACAAAACTCCTTTGTGTCTTCTGACATATGGGGCCAGTGAAAATGTGGAACAAGTCTGTCCCATGTTTTGCTCTGGCTAAATGCCCAGCTAAAGGTATGTCATGAGCCAGAGTTAGGAGGAATTCCCTTTACTGAAGGGGGATGATCAGTCTTCTGGTAGCACCAGGTTTGGGGTCCCTTGCTTCAGTGTAAAGGAGATTATTTTCCCAATAAACTCTGTGTGTGTGTCAGTGACATCACCACTTTGCTGTATGACAGCTTGCTGTCTGAGGCCCTCCAATGTGGGACAGGTTTGCTGTGCCACACTCAGCTCTTCTCTGGCAGGACCCCTGCAGCCAAACACTCAGCTGTATCAGCTTCCAGCTCCTCTGGTGTAGGTTCTGCACAGGGAGAGAATTCCTCTTCCTCAAAAGGGGAATCATCTGTGGAGGGTGGGATAGTGGACAAGGGTTTGCCCTTCGTATCCCTAGCTTTTGGGACAACTTGGTCCATTGTTCCAGGATCCAAGTTTCCCTGTCCTTCTTGAGCTGAATCGTGGTAAGAGCAAAGATATGCCCAGGAATGCCCAGCATTGCTGCATGGGCCTCCAACACCACTTCAGCCCAAGCTGCAGTCACCAAATCATTTCCTAGCAGACATTCTACAGGTGAGTTAGTGGCTACCCCAACTTTCTTTGGGCCACTAACCACCCCACCCAGTTGAGATACACAACAGCTATGGGCGTCTGTCACTTGGTACTGGTGACCAAGTAGGTGTTGCTCAGAGGCAACCAGTTGTTCCATCACCATGGTGACACTGGCACAGTTGTCCCTGTAGGTCTCAACCTGAACACCGTTAATCAGGGGTAGCTGCTTGTACTTCTCCATATTAAGGGGGCAAGCAACTAAAGTGGCTAATTCAATGCCACCATCAGAGACTAAAACAGCCTCAGTGATCTCCCTAACTAGACCAACCCCAACTACATTACCAATGGTGAGCCCAGCTACACTCTTTGGTTGGCTATTAGTAGTGCTCTTCCCACCACCACTGCTATTACTAGGGACACTAGTGGTTGCAGTCAGGGTTGTGGTGGTGGGAGGTTTGGTGTTTTTCTTTGGGCAAGTGGGATCACTTGCACAATAGCCTTTACTTTCACATAAATAGCACCATGGCTTCTTTTGATTGTGAGAAGAGGATTTTGACCCACCTCCCCCATAGGATTTTTGTGGGCCTGATTAAGACTCTGAATTATTTTTGTCTTTGTCCCCACCCTTGTCATGAGAATTACCATCCTTCTTCTTGCCATCCTTGTCACCCCCTGTATGAGCATTTCTGCTCACTCTTGTTCTGACCCATTTGTCAGCCTTCTTCCCCAAATTCTTGTGAAGGGTTCAGAATTGAGTCTATCAAGTATTGATGCAACAAGTCTGACACAGAATTATTCAAGATATGCTCTCTCAAAATTAGATTATACAGGCTTTCATAGTCAGACACCTTACTGCCATGTAACCATCCCTCAAAGGACTTCACTGAACAGTCTACAAAGTCTGTCCAGTCTTGAGAGGACTTTTTCTGGTATCTCTGAACTTTATCCTGTATTGTTCAGTGGTTAAGCCAAATCCATCTAATAGTGCATCCTTCAAAACTTTGTAATTGTTGGCATCACTCTCCCTGACAGTAAGGAGTCTGTCCCTACCTTTGCCAGTGAAAGATAGCCACAATATAGCAGCCCACTACCTTTGAGGGACCAACTGTACCATGCAGGCCCTCTCAAGTGCAGAAAACCACTTATTAATGTCATCCCCCTCCTTGTAAGGGGGGCAATCTTATGCAGGTTTCTTGAATCCGTTTCTCTAACAGGATGACTATCAAGATTGCTGCTGTTGCTGAGACCATGGGGAACTAACCCCAACTTCTGTCTTTCTCTCACTACATCTAGGGATTCCCTGTCTAAGGCCAACTGTTGCTGCTTTGGCCTCAGTCTGGCCTCTTCCAACCTCAGCTCTCCGAGTTCCCTGTCTAGGGTGTTATCCTCAGGGTGGGAGGTTTGGGAAGTCTCTGATACAGAGGTAATGTGAGAATGTGCAGAAGTGGACCTTTCTCTGATTACCTGAACCCTAGTGACCTGGCCTTTAGGAGTCAAAGGTGTCCTACTGCTGTGTGACCCCCTCCCACTACCAGCTTCACTAGATGGCCTGTTAAGTGAAAGGTCTTTGGAAGTACCCTCCCCAGAGTTCTCAGGACCCTCCCCTGAATCTATCTGGGCACCCCCCTCCTCTACCTCCTGATCCCGGGTTTGAGCAGAGAGACTCTGGTCACCTTCAAGGAGAAGGTTAAGAAGGAGATCTTTGTTAGGGTTCTTACCAATCCCCAAACTTCTTTCTATACAGAGATCGGTCAAACTTTTAAAGTTTAGATTGTCATAAGTTGTCTTCACAACTTTGGGAGTAGCCTCTACCACAGACATGGTGAAAAGAAAGGGTTTAGGGGTAAGATAAAAAGTTGTGAGCTCTCAAGAACAGAGAGAAAAAACGTTCTCAAACTTTTTAGAAACTTTTTAGAGTAGAGTGAAAGTAAGACTGATAAGTTTATTTGTGTATATTTCTAACTATTAGGAATATTATTCTCTTATGAAAAGCACCAATGACAAAGTGGTAAAGCAGTTACAAGTACTTATCTCACCGCTGCACCACCAATTTAAGAGACTGGCCTGGCTTGTAGTGGGTACTAATGGTACTTACACCTTATGTCAGGTCGAGTTATCCCTTATTCGTAGAGTGTAGTAGTGTTCTAGCAGCTTAAGTTGATAGAGGTAGCTATAGCAGAGCAGCCAAGGCTGAACTAGGAGACATACAAAGCTCATGCAATACCACTTATATCATATAGGTACTACATCATAAGAAAGACAATACACATAGGGCCAGATCTAGCAAAGTCTGATTTTGCGAATCGGAAATTGCGAGTCGGTGCGACTCGCAATTTCCGATTCGCAAAATCGGATGCAGTACGGTGTCTCAGACACCGACTGCGAGTCGCTATGGGGTTGCAAAGACCCACCTCATTAATATTAATGAGTTGGGTCGCATTTTGCGACCCCATAGCGAGTCCCTGCACTCACGTTGATGGTGGCCTGCTGAAGTCAGCAGACCTCCATGTCTGTGACTGCTTTTTAAATAAAGCAGTTTTTGTTTTTATGTTGCAGCCCGTTTTCCTTAAAGGAAAACGAGTTGCAAAATTACAAAAATAACGAAACCTTTTGGTTTCGGTTTTGCAGAGTAGGCTGTGGTCCATTGGACCACTGCCTGCTCTGAAAAACCCTTATTGGCAACATTCACAAAGGGGAAGGGGTCTCATGGGAACCCCTTCCCTTTCGCGAATGGGTTACCACCAGTGTGACACTGGTGGTAACTGCGAATTGCTTTGTGACCGAGTTCGCGGTCACAAAGCAATTCTGCATTGCGATGCGAGTCGCAAATAGAAAGGGAACATCCCTTCCTATTTGCGAGTCGCATTCACAATTTGCGAGTCGGTATCGACTCGCAAATTGTGAATGTGCATCGCAGAAGGCTGTTTGCATGGCGCAAACCGTGATTTTCGCAGTTTGCACCATGCAAACGGCTTCCTACATCTGGCCCATAGTTACTACAAATAAATGTACTTTATTTTAGGAGCAATGTGCCAAAAATATCTCAGAGGATATACTCCCTTAGGAGGTAAGTAACATACAAAAAATATACACAACTAACCAAATCAGGTAAGTAAAACAGTCAGAAAGTAGTGCAAACACTGTAAAACACAATAGGATGCAATAGGTCTAGGGGCAACACAAACCATATACTAAGAAAGTGGAATTTGAACCACGACTGCACCCCTAGGCAAGTGTAGTGTGGAGAGGGTCGCTGGGAGTGTGAGAAAACACTGAGGGTGTAAAGGAGACCTGTAGGAGGCTGGACTGGCTTGTAGTGAGTACCAAGGGGTACTTGCACCTTGCACCAGGCCCAGTTATCCCTTATTAGTGTATAGGGTGTCTAGCAGCTTAGGCTGATAGATAATGGTAGCTTAGCAGAGCAGCTTAGGCTGAACTAGGAGACGTGTGAAGCTACTACAGTACCACTTAGTGTCATATGCACAATATCATAAGAAAACACAATACACAGTTATACTAAAAATAAAGGTACTTTATTTTTATGACAATATGCCAAAGTATCTTAGAGTGTACCCTCAGTGAGAGGATAGGAAATATACACAAGATATATATACACAATAGCAAAAATATGCAGTATAGTCTTAGAAAACAGTGCAAACAATATATAGTTACAATAGGATGCAATGGGGAAACATAGGGATAGGGGCAACACAAACCATATACTCCAGAAGTGGAATGCGAACCACGAATGGACCCCAAACCTATGTGACCTTGTAGAGGGTCGCTGGGACTATTAGAAAATAGTGAGAGTTAGCAAAATAACCCTCCCCAAGACCCTGAAAAGTGAGTGCAAAGTGCACCAAAGTTCCCCTAAGGACAAAATAGTCGTGTTAGAGGGAAAATGCAAGGAAAACACAAATCAGCAATGCAACAACGATGGATTCCTGACTGAGGGTACCTGTGGAACAAGGGGACCAAGTCCAAAAGTCACAAGCAACTCGGAGATGGGCAGATGCCCAAGAAATGCCAGCGGTTGGTGCAAAGAAGCTCTTACTAGGCTGAAGAACTGTGAATACTGCAGGAACGACAAGGGCTAGAGACTTCCCCTTTGGAGGATGGATCCCACACGCCTTGGAAAGTCGTGCAGAAGTGTTTTCCCGTCGGATGGACGCCAACAAGCCTTGCTACACGCAAATCGTGCGTTTGGCGTTTTTGGACGCTGCTGGGGCCCAGGAGGGACCAAGAGGTCGCAAATTGGACCTGCAGAGAGAGGGGACGTCGAGCAAGACAAAGAGCCCTCACTGAAGCAGGTAGCACCCGGAGAAGTGCCAGAAACAGGCACTACGAGGATGCGTGAAACGGTGCTCGCCGAAGTTGCACAAAGGAGTCCCACGTCGCCGGAGACCAACTTAGAAAGTCGTGCAATGCAGGTTAGAGTGCCGTGGACCCAGGCTTGGCTGTGCACGAAGGATTTCCGCCAGAAGTGCACAGGGGCCGGAGTAGCTTGCAAAGTCGCGGTTCCCAGCAATGCAGCCCAGCGAGGTGAGACAGGGACTTGCCTCCACCAAACTTGGGCTGAAGAGTCACTGGACTGTGGGGGTCACTTGGACGGTGTCGCTGGATTCGAGGGACCTCGCTCGTCGTGCTGAGAGGAGACCCAAGGAACCGGTGATGCAGCTTTTTGGTGCCTGCGGTTGCAGGGGGAAGATTCCGTCGACCCACGGGAGATTTCTTCGGAGCTTCTGGTGCAGAGAGGAGGCAGACTACCCCCACAGCATGCACAAGCAGGAAAACAGTCGAGAAGGCGGCAGGATCAGCGTTACAGAGTTGCAGTAGTCGTCTTTGCTACTATGTTGCAGGTTTGCAGGCTTCCAGCGCGGTCAGCGGTTGATTCCTTATCAGAAGGTGAAGAGGGAGATGCAGAGGAACTCGGCTGAGATCATGCATTCGTTATCTAAAGTTTCCCCAGAGACAGAGACCCTAAATAGCCAGAAAAGAGGGTTTGGCTACCTAGGAGAGAGGAAAGGCTACTAACACCTGAAGGAGCCTATCAGCAGGAGTCTCTGACGTCACCTGGTGGCACTGGCCACTCAGAGCAGTCCAGTGTGCCAGCAGCACCTCTGTTTCCAAGATGGCAGAGGTCTGGAGCACACTGGAGGAGCTCTGGACACCTCCCAGGGGAGGTGCAGGTCAGGGGAGTGGTCACTCCCCTTTCCTTTGTCCAGTTTCGCGCCAGAGCAGGGGCTAAGGGGTCCCTGAACCGGTGTAGACTGGCTTATGCAGAATTGGGCACCTCTGTGCCCAACAAAGCATTTCCAGAGGCTGGGGGAGGCTACTCCTCCCCTGCCTTCACACCATTTTCCAAAGGGAGAGGGTGTCACACCCTCTCTCAGAGGAAGTTCTTTGTTCTGCCATCCTGGGCCAGGCCTGGCTGGACCCCAGGAGGGCAGCTGCCTGTCTGAGGGGTTGGCAGCAGCAGCAGCTGCAGTGAAACCCCAGGACGGGCAGTTTGGCAGTACCAGGGTCTGTGCTACAGACCACTGGGATCATGGGATTGTGCCAACTATGCTAGGATGGCATAGAGGGGGCAATTCCATGATCATAGACATGTTACATGGCCATATTCGGAGTTACCATTGTGAAGCTACATATAGGTAGTGACCTATATGTAGTGCACACGTGTAATGGTGTCCCCGCACTCACAAAGTTCAGGGAATTGGCTCTGAACAATGTGGGGGCACCTTGGCTAGTGCCAGGGTGCCCTCACACTAAGTAACTTTGCACTTAACCTTTACCAGGTAAAGGTTAGACATATAGGTGACTTATAAGTTACTTAAGTGCAGTGTAAAATGGCTGTGAAATAACGTGGACGTTATTTCACTCAGGCTGCAGTGGCAGGCCTGTGTAAGAATTGTCAGAGCTCCCTATGGGTGGCAAAAGAAATGCTGCAGCCCATAGGGATCTCCTGGAACCCCAATACCCTGGGTACCTCAGTACCATATACTAGGGAATTATAAGGGTGTTCCAGTAAGCCAATGTAAATTGGTAAAAATGGTCACTAGCCTGTTAGTGACAATTTGAAAGTAATGAGAGAGCATAACCACTGAGGTTCTGGTTAGCAGAGCCTCAGTGAGACAGTTAGGCACCACACAGGGAACATACACATGCACACCTATGAGCACTGGGGCCCTGTGTGACAGGGTCCCAGTGACACATTCATATAGGCCACAAACCTATGAGCACTGGGGTCCTGACCAGCAGGATCCCAGTGACACATAACAACCATACTGAAAACATGGTGTTTTCACTATGAGCACTGAGGCCTGGCTATCAGGATCCCAGTGAGACAGTGAAAACAGTGACAAACACCCTGACATACACTCACAAACAGGCCAAAAGTGGGGGTAACAAGGCTAGAAAGAGGCTACCTTCTCACAAGACCCCACCCTAAGACCGTGGAAAATAGGAGTAAAGCACTACTATTTCCCCAAAAACACACTAAAGTTGTGATAAAGGATTTTGCAAGGAACACAACAGACTGCAAAGCACTGAAGATGGATTCCTGGACCTGAAGACCTGCAAAGGAAGGGAACCAAGTCCAAGAGTCGCTAAAGTGTCCAGGGGGGCAGGAGCCCACTAAACCCCAGATGAAGGTGCAAAATGGCTGCCTCTAGGTGGAAGAAGCTGAAGATTCTGCAACAACAGAAGATGCCAAGAACTTCGCCTTTGCACAGAAGATGTCCCGTGGCGTGAGGGAGGATTCAGAGTTTTGTCCATGCAAAAAGACTGCAAAAAGCCTTGCTAGCTGCAAAGGTCATGGTTGAAGAAAATGGGTGCTGCCCGGGCCCAGGAAGGACCAGGAGGTAGCCCCTTGGAGAAGGAGGCAGAGGGTGTGCTCAGCAACACAGAGAGACCAAGCACAAGCAGGCAGCACCCGCAGAAGTACTTGAACACGGGTTCAAGAAAACTGAGCATGGCGGTCATCTCAATACTACAAAGGAGGGTCTCACGAAGCTGGTGGTCAACTCAGCGAGTTGAGCAATGCAGGACGGAGTGCTGGGGACCTGTGCTGTGCTGTGCTGTGCATGAAGGATTCCTTGCAAAAGTGCAGAGAAGCCCTTACAGCTGCAGTTCACGCAGTACACAGGATTACTGTCTGGAGTGGGGAGGCAAGGACTTACCTCCGCCAAACTTAGACAGATGGACCACTGGACTGTCGGGGTCACTTGGAGTCAGCTCCCGTGTTCCAGGGACCACGCTCGTCACGATGAGAGGGGACCCAGAGGACCAGTGAAGTAGAAGTTTGCTGCCTGCGTTAGCAGGGGGAAGATTCCGTCGACCCACTGGAGATTTCTTCTTGGCTTCTAGTGCAGGGTGAAGGCAGACAGCCCCCAGAGCATGCACCACCAGAAAACAGTCGAGAAAGCCGGCAGGATTAATGTTGCTGGTAGTGTTCTTGCTACTTTGTTGCAGTTTTGCAGGTGTCCTGGAGCAGTCAGCGGTCGATCCTTGCAGAAGTCAAAGAGGGAGATGCAGAGGAACTCTGGTGAGCTCTTGCATTCGTTATCTGAAGAGAAGCCCACAGAAGAGACCCTAAATAGCCCTCAGAGTAGGATTGGCCACCTAGTCAGGTAAGCACCTATCAGGAGGGGTCTCTGACGTCACCTGCTGGCACTGGCCACTCAGAGGCCTCCATTGTGCCCTCACACCTCTGCATTCAAGATGGCAGAGGTCTAGGACACACTGGAGGAGCTCTGGGCACCACCCCTGGGGTGGTGATGGACAGGGGAGTGGTCACTCCCCTTTCCTTTATCCAGTTTTACGCCAGAGCAGGGACTGAGGGATCCATGAACCGGTGTAGACTGGCTTATGCAAGGAGGGCACCATCTGTGCCCTTCAAAGCATTCCCAGAGGCCAGGAGAGGCTACTTCTCTCAGGCCCTTAACACCTAGTTCCAAAGGGAGAGGGTGTAACACCCTCTCTCAGAGGAAATCCTTTGTTCTGCTTTCCTGGGACTGGGCTGCCCAGAGCCCAGGAGGGCAGAGCCTGTCTGTGGGTTGGCAGCAGCAGAAGCTGCAGTGAAAACCCCAGTGAGCTGGTTTGGCAGTACCCGGGATCAATGCTGGAGCCCCAGGGATGCATGGGATTGGCACCCCAATACCAGATTTGGGATGAGGGGACAATTCCATGATCTTAGACATGTTACATGGCTATATTTGGAGTTACCATTGTAAAGATACATATAGGTATTGACACGTGTAGTGGTGTCCCCGCACTTACAAAGTCCGGGGAAATTGCCCTGAACTATGTGGGGACACCTTGGCTAGTGCCAGGGTGCCCTCGCACTTAGTAACTTTGCACCCAACCTTCACTAAGGGAGGGTTAGACATATAGGTGACTTATAAGTTACTTAACTTCAGTGTAAAACGGCTGTGAAATAACGTGGATGTTATTTCACTCAGGGTGCAGTGGCAGTCCTGTGTAAGAATTGTCTGAGCTCCATATGGGTGGCAAAATAAATGCTGCAGCCCATAAGGATCTCTTGGAACCCCAATACCTGGAACCTCCCAAGCCTGTAACACCTATTTCCAAAGGGAGAGGGTGTAATACCCCTCTCCCAAAGGAAATCCAAAGAAATCCTTTGTTCTGCCTTCCTGGCTTGAGCTTTACAAGGAAGAGGAGGGCAGAAACCTGTCTAGGAGGTGGCAGCAGCTTGGGCTACCTGGAAACCCTCAGAAGGCTGAAATGACAATACTAGGGGTCCTCTAAGGATCCCCCTGAGTGCCTGGAATCATACAACCAATGCTTGCAAAATCATTGGAGTATGATTCCAACATGTTTGACACCAAACATACCCTGTGTTCAGAGTTACCATTATGTAGCTGGTCATAGGTATAGACCTATGTTCAGTACACATGTAAAATGGAGTCGCCGCATTCACAAAGTCTGGGAAAATGGGTCTGGAGTTCATGGAGCCACCTCTGCTAGTGCAGGGGTGCCCTCACACACAGGTACTTTGCAACCTGCCCTCTGGGCTAGAAGGCCTGTTATAGGGGTGACTTGTAATGACCTGGTGCAGTGAAAAGTGGCAGTGAAAGGATGCTTGCACCTTTTCACGCAGGCTGCAATGACAGTCCTGCAGAAGCCTTTGCATGGGCTCCCTATGGGTGGCAAAATATATAGCAGCCCTTAGGGATCCCCTGGAACCCCAATGCCCTGGGTACCTAGGTACCATATACTAGGGATTTACAGTGGGGCACCAGTGTGCCAATTGTGGGATGAAATACAGAGTTTTGGGAGAGAGACCATATTCACTGGGGTCCTGGTTAGCAGGATCCCAATGAACAAAGTCAAACACACTGACATCAGGCAGAAAAAGGGGGTAACTATACCAAGAAAGAGGGTACTTTCCTACACTACAGAAGTGTTTCCTCAGTTCTGAGACGAACATGGTCCCATGGTCTGTCAGGATCTTTTTTGGGGAAACCCATACAGGAGAAGACCTCTAGCAAATGTTGGACCTTTGTGATGACGGTCCGTAAGGAATCACCTCCAAGTATCTAGTGGAGTAATCCACCAGAACTAGGATATAATAGTGCCCCTTTACAGAATGGGGTAAGGGTCCGCATCCATCCATACTCTATCAGATGTTTGACCTATGATAGGCATGGGCTGCAATGGTACTTTAGGAGGGTGATAGGGATTTAGATTTTGTTTTTGGCAGTCTTCACATTCCTGGCACTATTGCTTGATTTGGGTGAACATATTAGGCCAATGAAAGTTTTTCAAAATGGATTAAATGGTTTTCTCTGCACCAACATGACCAGTGACTAGGTGTGACTGGGCATAAATGAGGACTTATTCTCAAAAAGGAAAGCCCCATTTAAAGGGACATGCTCCAGACATAGAGACGTCTCACATTAGAAAATGAACAATTCGGACTTCTGTATCAACCCAGGGAGGCCAGTCTAGAGTTCCTGGTAAGTCCTCAGTTTCCCAACAGTCAGCTTAAACGTAGTCACCATTTTCTCTACAGGAATAAGAGCACCAGTTGCTCCTTCAGCACAGTTGGCAGAAGAAGGATCCTGGCATGAAATCATCAATAACAAATTAAGTATCTTGGCACAAGAGCATTCTTGCACAAGAGATAGGTGTGAAGTTAGAACAGCGATGGCGCACAGTACAGCCCTGGCATAAGATGACTCCAGGTAGACGGAGCCCCAGAAGGTCATTGATCCCTGTGATTGAAAACAACTCTAGATGAAGATCAGACCTGGCATGTAGAGCAGGGTTCCTTCATCAATGGTATGGCACATAGAATGCCCCAGGTGCCGGAGACTGCCTGGCACAAAGAGCGGGGTTTGTACATCCAATGGTACGGCACATAGAACGCCCCGGGCGCCAGAGACTGCCTGGCACCTAGCGCAACTTTGATCCCAGAACTAGCAAACCTTGCTGGAGCACTGCTGGTAAAGAGAGCAGCATCTGATGCCTGATTCAGAGAGGAGCTTGGAACAAACCCAGCCCATCATCACCATCATCCACAGGGCAAAGCCCTACTGAATACCACTATTGGTAATGTAGAAACACCAATCAGGGCTTCAACGTTTACCTTTTAAATTTTTGCAATACTGAGCAGAATCCCAACATTACTTCCAAGACAGGCATGCATTTGCATGTTTAACAGTGTATTCATATGGACATGTAGAACAATCAAGCATACACTCAACAGCCTGATTTCATGTAATGCCTCTAGGTCATTTCATAGTAAGCCCCTTATAGTTTTACATCAACAGTACACTGATGATATATTTTCCAGAGCTGTAGTGTCTTGTGAGATAGAGATGACGGGACCCTTTTGGTTCCTGACAAACTTAATTGAACTGTAATGTGTTTTTAGGTGTGGTCACTAGAATTCATGGTTTAGAATGTTGAGTTTACGGTTACATGCTGAAGAATGAAGACGTGTTATACCTAGCTCCATGTGTGTTGTAATCATTTACATGTACCGAGGCTGGGGAGGATGCTGCACCATTGATCTATTGGTTCGTGAAAATCTTAGCAGATTGTCATCAACCTGTTAAATACTCAGCTGATGTGTCACCTCTCTTTGCTCTCCATAGATTGGTATCTTGAATTTCTGCCCATTGTTGCACATCTTCTATCCAAGTGACTCTACATTGAAGCCTTTAATAAAACCCACTTAACAGCTGTTAAACTTTTCACCAACAATAGCTCACTGGACATCAATTTGTCTGTGATTTTACCATTCCTATGTTTTGGTTTCAGTTTCTTTAAACATGATTTGAGTGTAGGAGGCTCACTCAATTTATGGTGTACACCTATGGTGTGGCCCCCTTAGTGATAGTGTTTAGTTGTCCAGATAACAAAATCTCTCTAGGGATAGCTGAGACGAGCAGCCAAAGTTTATCCAGGAGGAATGTAAAGCACTTGCAATACCACAATAGCCAGACAGTAACTCTCACACAAGAAAGAACTATACAAATGTTGCAAAAATAAAGGATTCATTTCTCCTCATTTTTCTCATTCTATGTGAGCTGCTTTCTGCCGCAGACATAGAAAGAGCAAAACGCCATTGAAGATTGTTTTTGTGCAGGAAGGGACATTCTCCCCAGCAGCAAAGCCATACTTGCACCATGGCACAAGAGTGGCTGCGTTGGCACCCTACAACAAACTTAATGCCAGCACAAGGGGCAACCCAGGGGTACGGCGTATTCTATTAAATATGGCGCATCACTGAATTTTGAAAATGATGAAGCATGGTGCTGTCGCGACCCATGGACCAGGCTGTTGAAACCCAAGATGGATTCTGGACGTACAAGACCTGAAAAGGAAAGAGACCAGGGTCCAGCACACTTGGGGAGTCCAGGTGGTGCAGATGGCAATGCCCATCCTCTTAGAGGTGAAGGGTCTAGAGGTTGTTGAAGGAAGGAGTCCAACTGTGGGGTCCAGGAGCTGCAGAAGATCCTAGGAGTCACCTACGAGCTGTCACACATTGGTTGCAGGATTGTCAGAGACCACAACGGCCACTAAAAAGCTCTGGCAAATGCAAGCAGATGCTGAAGATGGATTTGCAGGGTTTTGGGGACCAGCTATCCCACCAGAAGGAGACTTGTTTCGGTTCCAAAGCAGACTAGCAGCAGTTCCAGAGGCCAGGACCAGAAGATGTCTTGCAGAGAGTTCCTTGTCGACTCTTGCTCGACGAATCTGGACACCCACCTCAGGGGAACCCTTAAATAACCCAAATAGGAGGATTGGTCACTCTATGCAGTGACCACCTTTCAGAGGGCGTCAGGGACATCATCTACCTTGCCTAACCAGTCAGATTCTCCCAAGGGCCTCCCCAAATCTTGTGTCCAAAATGGCAGAATCAAATTGCCACCTGGCAGAGCTCTGTGCACCTCCCTTGGGAAGGAGCCAGGCAGGGGGGTGGACACTCCCCTGTCCTTTGTGTGGTTTTACACCAGAGCGGGGACTAAGGAACCCTGCATTGGTGCAAACCGGTTTATGCCCTTCAAAGCAGTCTGGCGGCACAGAGAGACCACCCCAGCCCAGCCTAGAGACACCTAGGGGCATATTTAAGAACAGTGGTGCTGCACCCAGTGCACCCCGTTTATCTCCCTCCAGAACAGTTGGGCTATTGTAGGTCTGTTAGTCATACTGCATTGAACAGAGAAATGGTAGTGGCGAGTGTAGGAAAATAACCTGTTTCTAGCTTGGTTCCCCCCACTTTTGGCCTGTTTGTCGGTGTGTTTGACTGTGTCTACTGCGATCCTTCTAACCAGGACCCTAGTAGTTATGCTCTCTCTCTTAAATTATGGGTGTTGCATACTGGTAATCCAGTATTTCACCCACAATTGGCATGCTGGTGCCCCCTTATAAGTCCCTAGTATATGGTACCTAGGTACCCAGTGCATTGGGGTTCCAGGGGATCCCTATGGGCTGCAACATTTCTTTTGCCACCCATAGGGAGCCCATGCAAAGGGTTCTGCAGGACTGCCTTTGTAGCCTGCGTGAAAAGGTGCATGCACCCTTTCACTGCCATTTACACTGCACCACGTCACTTATAAGTCACCCCTATAGCAGGCCCTCCAGCCCTAAAGGCAGGTTGCAGAGTACCTGTGTGTGAGGGCACCACTGCATTAGCAGAGGTGTCCCACAACCTCCAGGGTCATTTTCTTAGACTTCGTGAGTGCGGGGACGCCATTTTATATGTATACTAGACATAGGTCACTACCTATGTCCAGCTACATGATGGTAACTCCGAACATAGGCATGTTTGGAATCAAATATTTTGGAATCATACCCCAATCCTTTTGCAAGCATTGGTTGTATGATTCCATGCACTCTGGAGGCTCCTTAGAGAACCCCCAATATTGCCATTCCAGCCTTCTGAGGTTTTCCAGGCAGCCCCAGCTGCTGCCACCTCTCCGACAGGTTTCTACTCTCCTGTTGCTTGAGCAGCTCAAGCCCAGGAAGGCAGAACAAAGGATTTCCTTTGGGAGACGGGTGTTACACCCTCTTCCTTTGGAAATAGGCGTTACAGGCCAGGGAGGGGTAGCCTCCCCAAGCCACTGGAAATGCTTTGAAGGGCACATTTGGTGCCCTCCTTGCATAATCCAGTCTACACCGGTTCAGGGACCCCCAGTCCCTGCTCTGGCGTGAAACTGGACAAAGGAAATGGGAGTGACATTTACCCTGTCCATCACCACCCCAGGGGTGGTGTTCAGAGCTCCTTCAGAGGGTCCCTGGGTTTTGCCATCTTGGATTACAAGTTGGCAGGGAACTCTAGGAGCATCTGAGTGGCCAGTGCCAGCAGGTAACGTCAGAGCCCTCCTTTGATAGGCGCTTACCTGTTTAGCTGACCAATCCCCTTTTCAGGGCTATCTAGGGTCTCTCTCTTGGGTGGTTCTTCAGATTTAGATTGCAGGACTCCAGCAAGAATCCTCTGCATCCCTTACTTCAACTTCTCACTGAAGAAACTACATCTGGACCCTCCAGGAACTCTACAAACTGCAACAAAGAAGCAAAGCTGACTTCTGCTCCTGCCTGCAACTGTTTCCCAGTTGTACATCCTCACAGGACAGCCTGTCTTTATACTGCACTGGAAGAACAAAGGAATCTCCCTTGGAGTGAAGGAGTCACTCCCCTCCTTCAGCAGGCACCTCACTGAATCAACACCCGGTGGTGTGGGTCCCCTCTCCTGACGAGTTGCATGGATCCTGCATCACGGGTGGTGGACTGAAGTCGTCCCAGTGGTCCTGACGTCCTACTGTCTAACTTTGGTGGAGGTAAGAGCTTGCCTCCCCACGCAAGACAGTACCCCTGTGCACCACATGTTTTGCAGTTGCCAGGGCTTGTTCGCATCGTTCCACGAAGTTCTATGTGCTCCGTGCAGCTCTGGCCCCCAGCACTCTATCCTGCAATGCACAGCATCCTGCGTGGTTCTCCGGCAGCAAGGGATCCTTTGTTGTAGTGCTGCATGGCCCTCCTTTTGCACCTCCTTTGTCCCCATGCTGTAGGACTGCTGTGCATGCTGCCTGGTCTTCTGTGGACTGTTTGAGTTGCTGAGAGCCCCCTGACGTCCCCTCCTGGGTAAAGTCCATCCGGTACCTCCTAACACCGGGCAGCGCCATTTTCCGCTAACCCCAAGCTTTGTGTGTGCCAAGGCTTGTTGGTTGAATCCAACAACGCAAACCAGACTGCAATCTTCTGTCCGGTGTGGGACATCATCTGCACGAACCAGGAACCTGCATCCATCATCTTGGGTGAAGTACTGACTGTTGTTCTTCACTGGTGGTTCTCCTTTTGCACCTTTATCCGGGTTAGCAGGGGATCCTGTTCTCCCTGGACTCTTCTGTGCTTCTTGGACTTAGTCCACTTCTTCCACAGGTCTTCAGGTCCAGGAATCTACTGTTGGTGTCTTGCAGTTTCTTCTGGTTCTTGCATAATCCTCTTTCTCGTGTTTCTGTGTGTTCTGGAAAGTTCCTGTACTATACTCCTACATTCCTGGGCTCTGGGGTGGGTTCTAGTACTTTGCTTTTGTGTTTTCTAGTACTCGCAGCGACCCTCTACACACTACATTTTCCTAGGTGGGAAACCGACATTCGCATTCCTCTTTGTTAGTATATGGTTTGTGCTCCCCCTAGGCCCATTTCTAACTATTGTGATTTTCACTATTTGCACTGCTTTCTAACACTTTTCACACCTGTTTTTGCATACTAGTGTATATACGTTGTGTATTACTTACCTCTTAAGGGAGTATGGTCTCTATGGTATTTTCGGCATTTGTGTCACTAAAATAATGTACCTTTATTTTTGTAACACCGAGAATTTTCTTTCATGTGTGTGAGTACTGTGTAACTACAGTGGTATTGCATGAGCTTTGCATGTCTAGTAGATAACCCTTGGCTGCTCAGCTACAGCTACCCCTAGAGAGCCTGGCTTCTAGACACTGACTACATTTTATTAATAAAGGATAACTGGACCTCGTATAAGGTGTAAGTACAATAGGTACCCAATACAAACTAGGTTAGCCTCCTACAGTGAGCACTAAAGAAAAGCAAAAGATTATTAATGAGCTATTCCATGCGAAAAATAGGCCCATGTGATATTTCAGTTACACTAGTATAATTTTGCTTAATTTCTGTACTTTTGTGTTAAGCATGTCATGTGACATTTCAGAAATTGTGCTATTATGCAACATCACATAATTGCACGTTGTACTAAGCAAATATTTTGCACTCAAAAATTGTGTGCCAAATAACAGATTTTGGATTACCAGTAAATGGGTAAATTACACAAGTTTTCGACTCTCCCAGTGAAAAGCTGCTTCATGGAAGCTCTGAAGCACAGCACACCCCGACAAATACAGCAGCCGTCGGCAAAAGGCTTTTCTTGCAGAAGTACAGCCATGATACAAAGAGTGTCCCTCACACTACAGTATGTTGGCACAAGTGCGGCCCTGGGATGTACAGAAGCCTGGAGCAAGAGTTTGTCCTTGGCAAGTGCATCCCAGGTGGCAGTGATTTGATCTAGGCCAGCAATAACAGAAGTTCCTCATGCACTAAGCAGCCCTGGGACATGAGAAGACCTGCAACACAGCACTAGCACAAGGTTGTTATAGCTACAAAAATAGAATTTCAGACATTTGCAGCCTTGTATTTGTGAGTTAGACTACTGACACATGCAGAAGGACAGAAAGGATGGCTTGGGCCTGGGTGCAATCAAGGATTATAACTCCTTTGTCTGCTGTTTGTGTAGCAAAATACAGCAACTATCAGAATTAATGGGACACCGCACTGCATCTGCTACGCTATGTAGGAAAGTACCATCTTCCTTGGCATGTTACCCCCATTTCTTACCTGTATGTCAGTATGTTTTTGCCTGTCTCACTGGGGGCCTGCTGGTCAGGACCCCAGTGCTCATAGTTTATGGCTTAATGTGTGTGTCTGTATAGTGCTTAACTGTGTCACTGAGGCTCTGCTAATCAGAAACTCAGTGCTTATGCTCTCTCTGCATTTAAATTTGTCACTATAGGCTAGTGACTTCATTTACCAATTTCAATTGGCACACTGGACCCCCCTTATAAGTCCCCAGAGGGCCAGGATCAACCTGTTGCTTTCATTAGCAGGAGGTTGTCCCTAGAGAAAAGCGCTGGTCTGCCATAGAGAGGGAGGGCTTTGCTGTGGTCTGGGCACTGAAGAAGCTGAAACCCTACTTGTTTGGGACTCACTTCATTGTTCAGACAGACCACAAATCTCTATTATGGCTTAAAGAAATGATAGGTGAAAACCCTAAACTGTTGAGGTAGTCCATTTCCCTACAGGGGATGGACTATACAGTGGAACATAGACCTCGGAGTACCCACTCCAATGCAGATGGACTCTCAAGATATTTCAACCTAGACAATGAAGACTCATCTGGGCAAGGTTAGCCTTATTGTCCCTTGTTTGGGGGGTTGTGTAGGAAAGTTCCATCTTCCTTGGCATGTTACCTTTTTTACCTGTATGTCAGTATGTTTTTGCCCGTCTCACTGGGATCCTACTGGTCAGGACCCCAGTGCTCATAGTTTATGGCCTAATGTGTGTGTCTGTATAGTGCTTGACTGTGTCACTGAGGCTCTGCTAATCAGAACCTCAGTGCTTTTGCTCTCTCTGCCTTTAAATTTGTCACTGTAGGCTAGTGACTACAGTTACCAATTTCAATTGGCACACTGGACCCCCTTTATAAATCCCTAGTATATGGTATCTAGGTACCCAGGGCATTGGGGTTCCAGAGGATCCTTATGGGCTACATCATTTCTTTTGCTCCCATAAGGAGCTCAGACAAACCCTTTCACAGGACTGCCACTGCAGCCTGCGTGAAATAACGCACACGTTATTTCACAGCCATTTTCACTGCACTTAAGTAACTTGTAAGTCACCTATTTGTCTAACCTTCACTTGCTGAAGGTTAGGTGCAAAGTTACTAAGTGTGAGGGCACCCATGCACTAGCAAAGGTGCCCCCACATAGTTCAGGGCCATTTCCCAGAACTTTGTGAGTGCTGGGACACCATTACACGCGTGCACTACATATAGGTAAATACCTATATGTAGCTTCACAATGGTAACTCCGAATATGGCCAGGTAAGGTGTCTAAGATCATTTAATTGTTCCCCCATTCCAAATCTGGTATTGGGGAGCCAATTCCATGCATCCTGGGGGCTCCACTATGGACCCCCAATACTGCCAAATCAGCTCTCAGAGGCTTGCACTGCAGATACAGCTGCTGCCACCTCACAGACAGGGTTCTGCCCTACTGTGGTCTGAGCATCTTAGTCCCAGGAAGGCAGAACAAAGCATTTCCTCTGAGAGCAGGGTGTTACACCCTCTCTCTTTCGAAATAGGTGTTACAAGCTGGGAAGGGGTAGCCTCCCCCAGCCTCTGGACATTCCTTGAAGGGAACAGATGGTGTTCTCCTTGCATAAACCAGTCTACACCGGTTTAGGGATCCCTTGTCCCCTGCTCTGGTGTGAAACTGGACAAAGGAAAGGGGAATCACTACTCCCCTGTCCATCACCACCCTAGGGGCAGTGCCCAAAGCTCCTCCAGTGTGTCCCAGGCTTCAGCCATCTTGCTTTGCAAGGTGTCGGGACACTCTGGAGGGCTCTGAGTGGCCAGTGACAGCAGGTGACGTCAAAGACCCCTCCAGATAGGTCCATACCTGATAAGGTAGCCAATCCCCCTCTCACTGCTATTTAGGGTTTCTCCTGTGGGCTCTTCAGATTCTGCTTGCAAGTTTCCAGCAGGAAGACTCTACAACTACTATTTTATCCTCTGACCTCGGATCAACCGCAGCCTGCTCCAGGAACCGCTGTAACAGCAACAAAGTATACACAAGGGATACTTTTCTTCTGCAACTTCAGCTCCAGCCAGCAACTGCAACAGTTTCCATGGTGTGCATGCTCTGAGGACTCCCTGTCTTCACCCTGCACCAGAATGACTGAAGAAATTTCCTGTGGGGAGACGGACTCACTCCCCTGCTCACGCAGGAACCTTCTAAGTCGACGACTCGTTCTCTTGGACTCCTCTCCTGGTGACAAGCTTGCTCCTTGGAACATAGAGGGTGGACCCCCATTGACACAGACTGTCTTAAGGTCCTTCTGTCGCACTTTGGAGGAGGTTAGACTTTTCCTTTCCCCAGAACGACAGTACCCCTCTGCACCACATCTTCTTCACCTCCTGTGGCCTCTGTGCACTATTTGCAAAATTCCTTCATGCACAGCCTGGCCCTGGTCCCCAGCACTCTATCCTGTGACGCTCAACTCACTGAGTTGATCTCCAGCGGCGTGGGACCTTGATTTGTAGTGCTGAACCAACTGCATTTTGCACCTCCTTTGTCCTCGGGTCCTGTGACAGCCGTGGGTGCTATCTGGTGCTTTGAGGGCTCTCTGAAGTGCAGAACGCCCCCTCTTCCTCCTCACACAGAGTTGAGGCCCCCAGGTCCCTCCTGGGTCCAGATAATGCCTAGTTGATGCAAAACGTGACTTTGCCGAAACCAAGGCTTGTTGGAGGAATCCAGCGACAAAACTCACCTGCATCCAATTTCACGATGTGGGACATCCTTTGCATCATGCAGAAACCCACTGGCATCTTCCTAGGGTGTATTTCTGCAATCTCCGTCCAACCTGGGACTCTTTTTTTGCACCCTCTTCTGGGTTGTCAGGGGCCCCTGTCCTTCCTGGAACTTCTTTCAACTTCTGAACTTGGTCTCCTTCCTTTGTAGGTCTTCAGGTCCAGGAATCCACTGTTTGTTGTTTTCAGACTTGGTTGGCTCTTGCAATAATTCCAATCACGAGGTTTAGTAAACTTGCAGTACGTTACTCCTGCTTTTCTGGGCTCTGGGGTGAGGTAATTTACTCACCTTTACTGTATTCTTACTCTCCCAATGATTTTGCACACACTACACTTGTCTAGGGGGGAATTTGTGATTCGCATTCCACTTTTTGCGTTGCCCCTAGACCTATTTTCTCCCATTGCATTCTATAGCATTTCCTATTGTTTGCACTATCCTTTGTCTAATTACTTGCCTTATTTTTGTGTCTAGTGTATGTATTGTGTATAATACTTACCTCCAGAAGGGGTATTGCCTCTAAGATATTTTTGGTACTTTGTCACCCAAATAAACTACCTTTATTTTTGGTAACACTGAGCATTGTCTTTACTTGTGTATAAGTACTGTGTAAATATAAGTGGTATTGCATGCGCTTTGCATGTCTCCTAGTTCAGCCTAAGCTGCTCTACTATAGCTACCTCTATCAGCCTAAGCCGCTAGAAAACTACTACATTTCACTAATAAGGGATAACTGGACCTGGTATAAGGTGTAAGTACCCAAGGTACCCACTACAAACCAGGCCAGCCTTTTACACACTTTAATTGTGTATATCAAACATGTACTCTGCAATGCACTGACAAAATCTGATGTCCAAAGATAAGCCAGCTCTGCACGTTGTGGAAGACTCTTTTACAAATTAGGAGATACCACATCATGCATAGAATGCATGATACAGCTAAAAATGAAGGTGTGGCCAAAGGTAGGCTGTGTAGGATACCCTGGATATTTCTGTCCTCTAGCTCTCAGCAACCTCCAAATACATGTTTGACTGTAAGTGTGATTCCTGGTTGATATGAGGGCCACCTGTAACTTGTAGATCATTTGTCTATATCTCTCACATGGACATGTAGAATTATCGCCATCATCCTTTGCACTTAGTTTTGGATATGTATGTTACATTACAGCTGCTGCCAGGACTACTTTAGTGATACGGATGACACTATCCACGGGTTTCGGAGACATCCTGGCTGCAGCAGTCAAACTCACTGCCATCTGCCCATCAGGTAATTGGGTCATATAGTGTTGTAGACCATTGATACCTTACCCATGAACAATAACCAAATACTTGTGGAAGAGCATGAGCAGATATTGCCACTTTACATTAAATTACATCTGAAGTTGGTGTATAAAATGTACCCAACATAATCAGTGATGTGTGTGTTAATAGTGCATATTTGCATATAAATCGTGCAGAACATTAGCTATGGTGTCCCTTCTTTCTCAAGCTGTTGGATGAAGGACCATATCTTGTGATACATACTCAAGGAGCCCACTTCAGTAGCTGACATGAAGGGAGATCTCAATACCACACAGTGTTGTGGCTATAGTTGGTGAGTTTGCTTTTGCATTATACATCTGCATTAAACAGCTTAATGCTCAGTGTCAACTGTCACGTATAGGTGTACACAAACCAGGTCACATGTAGAACATCTGTTGATGTGAAGATAATTGACTGAATCCCTGTGTTCAACCACATGATATTGTAAGGCATATACTTAGGTGGTGAGGATGATGATTCCAGTCATGAGGAAGGACCACCCACCAGTGGTGGGTAACGGGCTATCCAAGGGGAGAACCCCTTCCTCTTCCAGCTGCCAGATATGCACAGGAAGAGGAAGTAGAGGAGGAAGAAGATCAGGCCCGGATTCCAACAGATGTAGACGCTGATCCCCTGACAAATATTGCTGGCCCACGCAGCATACAATCAAACCCCACTTCTCAAATGATTTACAAAGGACTAAGGCATAAATCAGACCACACCTGTCACTGTAGGAAAAGTGTATGATTACAGTTGGTGCGCTGGGAAAAGTGGTCAGTCCTTTTCACCCCTTAACTTGGGCATCAGCTCTAACATAAAAATAAACAGGAACCCAAGCACCAATCATGGCAAGCAACTGATTATACTCGAAAATCCAAATCAAGGTCACCTAGGGAGCAATCCTCTAATCTCAAGCTTCCATTTTTATATTCAGACCTATTCCAAATTAAATTATATGGATGACAAGAGTCCTCCAGACAATCTTCAATTTTTTATGTTCCCTCAATGTCGCTGTTTCCTTACTAGTTGGATATAGTGACATTGAGGGAACAGACGTACACAGACCACAAGGTATGTGTTCCTTGTGGGTATTCTACCACTGATGACAAACAGATAGGTGGAGACCTTTAATGCAATTACACCGGACACAAGCTTAAGAAATGAATACTCTGAAGATATACACATTGGAAGCCTGAAGAAGTCCTCGAATAGGACAAAACACGTATACTACTTGCTGATGAATGTTGACGATTGAAACAAAGCCTACGTCTGCTCTGGTCAGCATGGTGCCTTCTCCTCCTCGTATACCCCCAAGGATTGGCCATTCCTCATATACCCCAACAGAACCATCACCTCCTCACAGCCCTCACATCAAGGTCAGACATGTTGGTTCCCCTAAGCGCTCCTCCTCTGACAGTGGGGATCATTACAACATTGGCGGTAAATGCCGCTTACCGCCGTGCAGAAGAGCGCCAACACACCGACGCGGCCGCGGAATCCCACCACAGCTATAATGACCCACAGCTCGGAATCCGCCAAAATACAGACACCCACACAAGTCCGCCACATCAAAGGTCAGTGATAAACTGGCAAAAACAAAACCTCCACCGTCACGCCAACAGAAATACGCTCACACTATCACGACCCACGAATCCACATGGCGGTCTTTCAACCGCGGTATTCCATTGGAGGTACACACCGCTGCGCTCAAAATACACACACACTTACAAAACACCGCCACATTGGACAAATACAAATACACACACCTGATACACATACACACACCACTCCCACACACCCAATACAATATAAAACACACACTCATATCACCCACAAACCCCTACGCCCAAAAATCCCGAAAGAAGGCCAGAGAGAGACACTACAAAATACATGGCACCGCAAAGACACCCCAGGTTCTCGGAGGAGGAGCTCAGGGTCATGGTGGAGGAAATCATCCGGGTAGAGCCACAGCTATTCAGATCACAGGTGCAGCAGACGTCCATTGCAAGGAAGATGGAGCTATGGCGAAAAATAGTCGACAGGGTCAACGCAGTGGGACAGCACCCAAGAACTAGGAATGACATCAGGAAGAGGTGGAACATTACTTCCACGCACCTCACCCAACACACCACTAAATATCACCCCACACATCACAACACACACCACCCCACACATCATCCACACCACCGCATGGCACCGCAAAGACACCCCAGGTTCTCGGAGGAGGAGCTCAGGGTCATGGTGGAGGAAATCATCCGGGTAGAGCCACAGCTATTCGGATCACAGGTGCAGCAGACGTCCATTGCAAGGAAGATGGAGCTATGACGAAGAATAGTCGACAGGGTCAACGCAGTGGGACAGCACCCAAGAACTAGGGATGACATCAGGAAGAGGTGGATCGACCTACGGGGGAAGGTGCGTTCTGTGGTCTCAAGATGCCACCTGGTGGTTCAGAGGACTGGCGGCGGACCCCCACCTCCTCCCCTACAACTAACAACATGAGAGGAGCAGGTCTTGGTGATTCTGCATCCTGAGGGCCTCGCAGGAGTAGATGGAGTAATGGACTCTGGTAAGTCATATCTTAACTACTTTATCCCCCCACCCCACCTGCATGCCATCACATACCCCCACCCTCACCCCCATCACTCCTACTCCTCACAAATGTCCCACTATCACAACCCAACCATCCCAACACCAAGCCCTGCATGCAGCAACAAAGCATGGACACCCATCACCAAAGCATGGCCACTGCACATACCCATACACCCCCCAAAACACCATCACACAAGGTCCCACACAGGAATGCAAGCACTGGGGTACACGGTCACCCACCTATTGCACACCATGGCACACACAGATGCAATAAACATCCTTTTATGCCCCTGCAGGACCCCTACCCAACATCACTGGACAGGAGGGTCCACACATGTCCACTCCTCCCACAGAAGAGGCCCACAGTGATGACAGCAGCTCTGTCCAACTGGATCAAGATGACCAGCCCGGCCCATCAGGGACCGTGGGACAGTCGGTTCCCCTCACACTGGCACATGGCACTACAGACCTTCCCCCCTCTGGAAACACCAGCACAGCACCCACACAGCGGGCCCATACCTCTGTCCCCAGGACACGTCAATCAGCAGTGTGTCCACCACTACAGGGAACCCAGGCTAACCCACCAGCCCAGCAACAACAGGGACCTGGGGGCAGTGGAAGTGGGCACACGGTCCAGGGGACAGAGGCCCAGGAACACAGGGGAACTGGGAGGGCTGCTGTGCGACAGGGGGAGGACAGGCCAAGGGAACCCACTCTCCACGAGGCCCTCTCCAACATCATGGGAGCATACCACCACTCCCAGGAGATGATGGCAACGGTACTGGCCAAGTTTCAGGAGACCCAGCGCCTGCAGGAGGAACAGTATTTGGCCTTCAGGGAGGAAGTGAGAGCCATCAATTCCACCCTGGGCACCATCGTAGGGGTGCTGAAGGAAGTAGTCAACACCAAGAGGGACACTGTGGCACTGCAAAGGGCCCCTGACACTAGCATGGACGATGAACTTCCCACCACCTCCGCCGGTGCTAGTGGACAGGAGGCACCGCCACAGCACCACCACACCAGCACCCCACCCCCTGCAGATGGAGAACCACCCCGCAAACGGTCCCTGAGATCCAGGACAAAGACAGAGAACAATGCCAAGACCCCCGCCAAGAAATGAGACCACCCTGAATGTCATCCTTCTGTCCCACTTTGTCACCCTGTCCGTCCTCAAACTGCCCCAGCTCCACTTCCCAGACCCATTTGGACAATGCACCTGTGAGACTAATAGACTGGACTTTGCCATGGACTTTCCTCCACCATCACCCCTCACCAATTTACAACCCCCTCCAATATTTAGCACTTAAATAAAATAAACACAGTTAAAGCACAAAACAATCAGGAGTCTGTCTGTGATTTAAAAAAACTGTATTAGTAATTACAGTGGCAAAATGGTTTTTCAATTATAATGTCAACATACCTATCTCACACAGCTCTAGTCCATGAGGAAACAAAGCAGATGTCACACTGTGGGACACACATCTGTGAAATCGTAAGGGAAAGTGACAACTCAGTTACCATACACTGGGTAAAAAGGACAGACAGTAGAGAGGTAGTAGTGATTAAGTACATGTAGTAGGCAGGTTTGTATTCTTACCTGTGTCTCACTGGAAATATTGCAGGATCACCGAGTTCCTGTTCTCCATGTCCTCTTCTTCTGCTTCCTTGTCTTCACTCTCCACAGGCTCCACAGCTGCAACAACACCACCATCTGGACCATCCTCCTGCAGAAAAGGCACCTGTCGTCGCAAAGCCAAGTTGTGAAGCATACAGCAGGCCACGATGATCTGGCACACCTTCTTTGGTGAGGAGAATAGGGATCCACCTGTCATATGGAGGCTGCGGAACCTGGCCTTCAGGACGCCGAAGGTCCGCTCAATTATCCACCGAGTTCGCCCATAGGCCTCATTGTAGCGTTCCTCTGCCCTTGTCCTGGGATTCCTCACTGGGGTCAGTAGCCATGACAGGTTGGGGTAACCAGAGTCACCTGCAAATGGCGAGGGACAACTGTTAGACACACACTAACCTGTAGGGATATCCCCAGACCCAGACAACCATTCCCACTGACTTGCTTCCAGGTGCTCAACTATTAGCCACAGACGGTGCCTCTGGAGTTGACCCATCACATAAGGGATGCTGCTATTCCGCAGGATGTAGGCGTCATGCACTGAGCCAGGGAACTTGGCATTAACATGGGAGATGTACTGGTCGGCCAAACACACCATCTGCACATTCATCGAATGGTAACTCTTCCGGTTTCTGTACACCTGTTCACTCCTGCGGGGGGTACCAAGGCCACATGTGTACCATCAATGGCACCTATGATGTTGGGGATATGTCCCAGGGCACAGAAGTATCCTTTCACTGTAGGCAAATCCTCCACCTGAGGGAAAACGATGTAGCTCTGCATGTGTTTCAGAAGGGCAGACAACACTCTGGACAACACGTTGGAAAACGTAGGCTGGGACATCCCTGATGCTATGGCCACTGTTGTTTGAAATGACCCACTTGCAATGAAATGGAGTACTGACAGCACCTGCACTTGGGGGGCGATTCCTGTGGGATGGCGGATAGCTGACATCAGGTCTGGCTCCAACTGGGCACACAGTTCCTTGTTTGTGGCACGGTCAAGCCTGTAGATCATGATCACATGTCTTTCCTCCATTGTCGACAGGTCCACCAGCGGTCTGTACACCGGAGGATGTCGCCATCTCCTCACATGTCCCAGCGGATGGTGCCTATGAAGGACAACAGCGAGCACAGAGTCAAACAACTCAGAGGTACGTACCTACAGCTTACACAGAACACGAACCAAAATCCAAATAATGGCCTGTATGAGTGTTGATGCAAGGCCTAGGTATGTGTGACGCAGTAAAAAATTAAGCCATGTGGGCCCCTGAAATGGCGGCTGCCTGACCTGTAAAGTGGGACAATGGGATGTGAGGTAACTGTGCTGGCGTTGTACACCGTAGCGGTAGGCGGTCGAAGACCGCAGCGCAATGCTGCCTTGGTTAACATTGGACCCTATGGGTCCCAGGAGCCAATGACGATGTACGCCAGTGGTGGCGGTACGCACCGCCGCGGACGTGACCGCCATTTTCTATCTGTACAATCACTCGATACCTGATCTTCGACAGGAGAGAACCTACACTGCAAGTGCTGCTGTGACCTCAGTCTGGAAGAGACAATGGCTTGTGCGTCTGGGGAAAGGTCCTCTTCTTCTGGCAGACCCTGTGGCACCCCACCCCACCTGTGTACAGTGCCAAGTACACCTAGTCAGGCTCCTGTATCATCCATGTGTGCTGATGTCGTCCATAGCCTTGTAGGCCATGTCCCAGGGATTGAACAGTGGAGGCCAAGTGCGCGGCGTAGTGCAGGCGGCTTCTGTGTCTGTCGTGTCTGCCAACGGTAGCAGTAATGCATGCACTCAACATGTCTTTCTTCTGTCGTCCCCCCCCCCCTTTTTGTGGTCTCCCTGTTCTTGTGTGCATTAGCATCATCAGGCGGAGGAGCAGTGGCACCGGAGCAGGAGGGAGCTGCATCCCACATGGCCCTGGAGGGCAAGACAACGGACTCGGAGTTCACCAGTGGGATGGAGGGAGAGGGGAGCTCCATGGCGGGGACAGGAGCTGACACCAGTGACACGGACTCGTCCTCTGATGGGAGCTCCCTTGTGGTGGCGGCAACATCTGTGCCCCCCGCATCTACAGGTACAGCCGCCACCCCCCCCACCAGCACCGCCCTCCCAGCAGCCCCTCAGCCTTTGCCCCGTGCCCGCTCACCCAGGAGGGTGGGCATCACCTTCGCCCCAGGCACCTCAGCCATTGGCCTGCTCAGGTCCCTCACTGTTGGGCAGTCTACCATTTTGAATGCCATCCAGGGTGTAGAAAGGCAGTTGCAAAAAAAAAATGCATTCCTGGAGGGCATTCATTCTGGTCAGGCGGCCCTTCAGCGAGCTTTTCAGACTCTGGCCTCAGCACTGATGGCAGCCATTGTCCCTGTGTCTAGCCTCCCCCCTCCAACTTCCTCCACCCAGACCCAATCCCCTGTACCTCAGCCTATCCCAAGCACAACTTCAGACCAGCATACACACACGTCAACACACAAGGGAACCTCAGGCAAACATAAGCACCACACATCCCACAGGCACTCACGCAAGCATCACACACATGCAGACACACCAACATCCACTGCCTCCACTGTGTTCCCCTCCTCCTCGTCTCCCTCCTCCCTCCCAGTCTCGTCTACACTCACACCTGCATGCACTACATCTGCAGCCACTACGTCCATCACCAGTACACACACCACCGCACCCCGCTCACGTGCAGTCACCACCCCCACTGCCATTCACACGTCCCCTGCGTCCTCTCCCAGTGTGTCTGTGATGCCACCTCCCAAGATACACAAACACAGGCACACACCCACCCAACAGCTATCCACCTCACGTCAGCCTCCAGGGCATGCACCTTCACCCACAGTCAGCAAACTAACACCTCCTACAACCACAACCTCTTCCTCCACTCCCAAACCCCCTCCAGCTACCCGTCCCAGTGCTCCCCAAAAACTTTTTCTAGCCAAACTTGACCTCTTTCCCACACCTCCCCCACCCTGTCCGTCTCCTAGGGCCCGACTCTCCAGGTCCCAACCTAGCACCTCAGCCACAACATCTCCGGGACCAGTGGTGCCTGTAGTCACCGGTATCTGGATTGCACCGGCCACCAGGGCAGTCAGTGTGGCACGGATCCACAGCACGGACAGTCCCCCACCTGTCAAGCATCAAAAGTTGGCCAGTGCCCGGCGGGAGAGGGGGAAGACTCCAGCCACCAAAGCCGCTCCCAGGGGTACAGGTTGAAGTGTGGAGTCAGCTGCAACACCTTCCAAGGTGGGGAAGAACCACAAGAAAGTCAGCAGGTCTGGGAAGAGCAGCACAGTGGAGAAGACCGCCATCATCCCCGCTGCCCAGGAGGCCACCACCAGCACCTGCCCTGCTGGCCAGGAGGCCACCGCCACCAGCCCCACTGGGCCAGAGAGGACCGCCAGCACCAGCCCCGCTGGGCCAGACAGGAACGCCAGCACCAGCCCCGCTGGGCCAGAGAGGACCGCCAGCACCAGCTCTGCTGGGCCAGACAGGACCGCCAGCACCAGCCCCGCTGGGCCAGACAGGACCGCCAGCACCAACCCAGCTGGGCCAGAAAGGACCGCCAGCACCAGCCCCGCTGGGCCAGAGAGGACCGCCAGCACCAGCCCTGCTGGGCCAGACAGGGCCGCCAGCACCAGCCCCGCTGGGCCAGCAGGACCGCCAGCAGCTGAGTCACAGGCAAAGGACCCCGCAGCCACAAGCACCGCTGAACAGGGCACCGCCACAACAAGCACAGCTGAACAGGTCACCGCCACAACAAGCACCGCTGGCCCATGAGCGCCAAGGGCACTGACGCTACTGAGTCCGTCACGAGCAGGATGATGCACTCTGGGCACAAGAGCCCCTCCAGAACCAGTGGAGTTTCACATCCACTACCTCTGTCCTTGGCAGGATGATGCACTCTGGGCACAAGAGCCCCTCCAGAACCAGTGGAGTTTCACATCCACTACCTCAGTCCTTGGCAGGATGAAGCATTCTGGGCACAAGAGCCCCTCCAGAACCAGTGGAGAAAGGCATCCACTACCTCTGTCCTTGGCAGGATGAAGCACTCTGGGCACAAGACCCCCTCCAGAGCCAGTGGAGAAAGGCATCCACTACCTCTGTCCTTGGCAGGATGAAGCGCTCTGGGCACAAGACCCCCTCCAGAACCAGTGGAGAAAGGCATCCACTACTTCTGTCCTTGGCAGGATGAAGCACTCTGGGCACAAGAGCCCATCCAGAACCAGTGGAGAAAGGCATCCACTTGAGAGACTGTGGCTTTGCACTCCCCAGGATTGTACAGTGGGCAAATCACCCACTATAGAGACTTGAGAGACTGTGGCTTTGCACTCCCCAGGATTGTACAGTGGGCAAACCACCCACTGTAGAGACTTGAGAGACTGTGGCTTTGCACTCCCCAGGATTGTACAGTGGGCAAACCACCCACTGTAGAGACTTGAGAGACTGTGGATTTGCACTCCCCAGGATTGTACAGTGGGCAAACCACCCACTTGTGAGACTTGAGAGACTGTGGTTTTGCACTCCCCAGGATTGTACAGTGGGCAAACCACCCACTGTAGAGACTTGAGAGATTGTGGCTTTGCACTCCCCAGGATTGTACAGTGGGCAAACCACCCACTTGTGAGACTTGAGGGACTGTGGCTTTGCACTCCCCAAGATTGTACAGTTGGCAAACCACCCACTGTAGAGACTTGAGAAACTGTGGCTTTGCACTCCCCAGGATTGCGGAGTGGGCATGTGGCCCCCTCGTGGATTTGGCGTTGTGCACTCAACCGGCTGAGGTGCCCCCCCTTTCCCTCCCCCTGAGGTGGCTGTTTTCTTGCTATCTGATGCCCCTGCAGTGTTCTCTCCGTCATGGTCGGGGATCTTGTGTGGGCCTCGCCCATACCGTGTGGGCCCAGTGTTCCACGGACTTCAATGGAGCACTACCTGGACTACTATTCTTGGTGTATATCTTGTTTATAATGGATATATGTATATTTCAGAGTTCCGCATTTTAACATATTACAATCGTTCATCTCATTTCTGTTTGTCTTTGCATTCTTCTGGGAGGGTTGTTGGGTGTAACTGTAAAGTATCATGCTGTATTAGTGTGTGTGTTGTGGTGGGTGAGGGTGGGGGTGTTGCGTGTTGCGTGTGTGTGTTACTCTTTTTTCCCTCCCCTCTCCTGTGTTGTAGGTGCAGTACTGACCATGGTCTTCTGCGCCGGCGTTCGTGCTCCTGGTTGAGGAGCAAGAAGATAAGGGCTGGCAGGATCTGCAGCTCTGGTTCCATGGCGTCCTGGTTCCTCGTGGGGTGTGTAGAGGTGAGCGTTTTCCCTTCAAAGACCTGTTTCCGCCGTGTTTTTGTCCGTGGTGAAACCGCCCCGGAAAAGGTGGCGGATTGGTAGGTTGTGATACTGTGGGCGGTACTTTGTCTTCTGCCTGTCTGTTGCCGGTGACCACCATGCTGTTTGTTTGTACCGCCGTGGCGGTCAGAGTGCTAAAGTGGCTGTCTCTGTTGGCGGTTTCCGCCACGGTCATAATTCCATTTTTTTACCGCCGGCCTGTTGCCGGTCTTACCGCCGCTTTAACACCGATCGCCAGGGTTGTAATGACCACCAGTGTCTCCCAGGCCTTTTCTTCAACATCTGAGGTACATGCCAGCCCTGTTGAGGAGCAGATAGACCCTAGACACAAATCTCTTCCTCACAACCTCCCACTTGCCATCCCCGTCTCCCAGGTCACCACCCTTGCTTTTGGATCTGCCAGTGGCAAGACATGGAGAAGAGGCTGAATGATATCATGGCCATACAGACGGAAGAGAGTGCAAGACACCATGCATTGTCTATGAAGATGATGGAGGGCATACTCAAAATGATACCAAATCTGCCTTCACAGTCACTGCATGGAGGGGAGCCAACACATCTACTTGCACCATATCGCCCCCAGCCCCTGGTTAGGAAAACTGCACAGGGGCACCAAAACATTTTGACATCAACACTCTCCTTGCTCAAGCCCCCCACTGCACAGTCACATCCTCAACCTGTACAGGCATCATCACCCTCTGTCCAGGAAGACTACCACCCTGTTCAGGGATCACCACCCCATGTCCAGGAAGACCCCCACACTGTACCAGGATCATCACCCCCTGTCCAGGAAGTCCACTACCCTCTACAGAGATCACCAACCCCTGTCCTGAAAGACCCAACCCTGTACAGGGATCACCACCCCCTGTCCAGGAAGCCCCCATCCCTCTGCAGGGATCACCATCCCATGACCGGGAAGACCTCCATCGTGTAGTGGGATCACCACCCCCTGTCCAGGAAGACCCTACCACTGGACGGGAATCACCACCCCCTTACCAGAAATATCCCCCTGTACAGGGATCACCACCCTCTGTAAAGGAAGACCCCCACCTTGTATAGGGATCACCGCTCCCTGTCCAGGAAGAGCTCTACCCTGTACAGGGACCAGACCTACCGCCAGCATCACAACGATCCTCACCAATAAAATTGAGAAGATGCATCTGAGATCCCCCATGAGCACTGTAATATAGGTTTGCACAGCACTATGTAAAAAAAGACAAATTCCACATTTCAATTGAGTTAAGCTATAGTTGATGACGGTCAAATGCTTAATGTGGCTGTAGGCCATAAATGTGTTAATAAACGTGGCTAAGACATGTTCATTAGTAGAGCCATCTTTGTGCAAATGTTCATAGGTAAACCGCTCCAGATGAATACTTCCATACTTGGATTCTAGCAAATACTATGAACTACATGACACAGTGCATTTTATTTGGTTTATATAAATATGATAGAAAATTAAACAAAAAACGTCCATTGGGAAGGGAGAAATGAAATCAAATAATGCTCTTCACAGAGTATTGACAGGGTACTTGGAGGGGGTTGGGCAAATTTAAAAAAAGCAGGTCAGGAACCGTCAGGTGAATCAGTCTATGTACAGGGACAAAAACAAACATCCAGTCACATCATAATGTAAAGTCACATGTCATCTTGGTCAGTCTCCTTCTCAACTACATGGAGATCCTCTGTATCTGTGACCTCTTCCTGGCTGGCTGGTGCAGGACCTGACATCCAAAGGGACTAGGACACACTGGGAGTACAAGGGGAATGGTGGAAACATGGTGGGAGTACAAACAGGGAGACATATTGACAATGGTATGGGAGGGACTCTGGGACAGGGCAGCCATCATGGCTGCACCCAAGGAAGTGAGGGTGGCATTGATGGTGGCCAAGGCACAAGCATTCTCCTCTCGAGTCCAAGGAAGCTCCTCAATGACCTGCTGTAGGAACTGAGAGGAGATGAAATGCTCCCCCTCAGATGCCATCATCCCTTCCTGGGATGCAGCCACAGGGGTGACAATACAGGGAGAGGTTTGGGTAGAACACAAGTGATGTGGGAAGTCGGGACAGGGATACTCCTCGGGTCACTGAGGCAGGCAGATGGAGGTATATTAGTGGCAGGGCACAGCTGGGTGCACTGATGAACTGGGTCCTCATGTGCTAGGGAGGGGTCAGTCAAAGGCCCAGGTGTAGATTTGGCCAGCCATCGGGATACCTACAGCAGATCAAGAGATTGCCTTTCAGGGAGAGAGTCCAAGTCCTCCCTCACCCAAGTCAAAGGAGTCCAGTTCAATGCTTTCCTCCCCATAATGTCCGCAGCCTCCACCCAGTATGTGTCTGATTTTGTGACCATCCAGGTGGTAGCACTCCCCCTGCCTAAAAATGGTCCTTTTCCCTCCTCCTCCTCTTCTGTAGACAAAAGAGACCGTGCCTGCCGACATCCGTAGGATGTTTTTCTCTATCCCTGGTCCTCTCTCGGGTCTTCCTGGCCAGCCAGGTCCTCTGAAATAGAAGTGAGAACATTATGTAGCTGGTGTACAATTCAGGGCAAGGCACCAAAGTACATAAAGTAAGTGCTGACTTTGTTCTCCTTTGATCTCACTAACCAGTTCCAGGTGACTTAGATCCCAAATGTATGTGTACTAACTCTGTGATGTCCTGAAAGAACTCACACATTGCCATCTGCCTTAATTGTGGGGAGTATACACTTCTGTAGTGACAAAGCCTCACCTTAAACTGTATTGCAATATCTAGGCCTGATTCACAAAGGCAAAGATGTTTGTTTCAAAGTTAGAGCAAAAGTCAGTCTACAAGTGGAGATGGGACGCAGTCTGGATGGATCTGCCCACACCAAAGCATGTATCTATGATCATCCCGAAGCATGTATCTATGATCATCCTGTAATGTGCAGACTTCATAGTCTTACAATGACTACTGCATGTCATCTGCTGTGTAGCATGGTCTCATTCCACACAAATGCTTGAACAGGTGTACCTGTAACAATTCCTTGGTTCTGACTTTGCTAAGCTATGAGTCTATGTATTGGAGGATCCCTGTCAACATCAGACACCCTACATGGCATGTGACACATTTGGCATGTCAAGACTGCCTGTTGGTGCTGTACACCAGTTGGCACGTGTGCATAGTTGATTCAGCTAGCTTGACAGTACATTAGGCATACAAGCCACTGTTGTGAAGACATGTGCATGTGGTTTCCCTTGGAGATGCTGGTACCATTTTGTGTGAGACAAGAATCCCCATGCGTGATACCTCATCCAACTCCAAAAATTGTCTTGAACCCACACTGGACATTGTCTGGCCCATCCTTTTGCCATTGTAGCCAGCAGTGATAAGGCCCTTGGTTTACCATTCATAGAGTTGCAATTGCATTTCTTCCTTAAAATGCAAGCGTGATGCCCACTTCCCTAGTAGTGTTCAGCACACTACAAGTCCCAATATACACCCTAGTTAGTGCATCTGATATGCTCCAATGAAGCATTGGCCTTAGAACTAATGCAGCAGTTGCTGGGATCATGTGAAAAAAGATATGAGAGACACACCAAAGGCATGCATGATACCGCATCCAACACCCAAAAAACATCTTAACCCCATACAGTCCAATGACTACTGCAGCAATTGCTCACATTGTGTACACGGTGACATGAGACACAAAATGGCACAGCACATCCACCACTCACATCATACTAACAGACACATAATGCAGCCCATGCACTTACCAGGTCTCTGCTGCTCCAACTCCTCCAGATGGGCATGGATGGTCATCCGGGCTGTCCTCAGGACCCTCCTGTACATTGGTGTAAGGCGGGCTGGTGCACATGGGGCAGGGAGGGCTGGCTCAATAGTTCCTAGACCCTCAGTCGTGCTCAGCATTTCAGGTCCTTCCAAAGCTTACAGCATGTTCTGGTCCGCCGATGGTAGACTGCAATGCTTTCCCAGAGTCGGGCACATGCTGCATTGCTTAGCTGGTCCTCAGGCCCCCCGTAGAGCTAGGGTAATTGTCCAGCACGCCCTCATCTAAAGTGTCCAATTCACATTCGTCGAAGAGGGGTGCCCTCTCATCAGCTCCCTCAGCCATTTTAGGGGCAGTTAGGGTACACCGAGCAGCAGGATGGTAGAGAATCCTATCTGAAGGTGTGATGGCTCAAAATGACATTAAAATGGCTGCCTCCAACTTCTTGTTATGAACTTCCTGCCTTGCATTTCCTCAGTTTTATTTCCTAGACAAATACATTGGGTTCCGGCCCATCTCTGGATTCTATGTCCTGAGTGTGGGAAACTGGCCCCTTGTTGCAGTACACGCCCCACTTTTTGCCTGGTTTCTGGATGCAACTTGGTCTGGAGTACACTGGGTTCCTGCTAACAGGGGTCCAGTGCTGCTGTTCTTTCCTCAAAATTACTAACATATTGGTACAGTTGCCAACACCTTTAGCTGCCACTATAAGTCCCTAGTTAATGATACTTTGGTACCGAGGGCAGGCCCGTGTGGGCAGCAACACAGATTGTGCCACCCTCAGGAACCCTGCTCCCAAGTGCACACAGCACTGCCATTGCAGGCTGCATGTCTTGGTGCAAACCCAAAATGAAAACCTGACATGGCACACAGCCTGTGTGCCCTGTTCCCAAACACTGCATGCAATATAGGTATGCCACCCCCCTGGCAGGCCTTAACAGCCCTAAGGAAGGGTGTACTATAATACATGTGTGGGCATATGTGCATGAGCAATAAGTCACTACTGTGTCTTTGTCAATTCTTAGACATAGTAAGTTTACAGAGCAGCCATTTTAAATGCATGTGCTGGAGACTGGGAAGTACGAGTTTCAAAGCTACATGATAGCCACTCTGAACCCTGGGTTGTTTGGCATCAAACAACTCGGAATAAGAAATTATCACTGTTACCAGTGTTGGATTTATTATAAAATGTAACAGGGGTCACCTTAGAGGTGCCCCTTGCAAAACTGACTAGCCCTGGCATGGTTGCTGTCCGTTCTCAACCAGCCTGCTACCAACAGACATGATTTTGGACCCCTGGGGTGAGAGCCTCTGCTCACTGGGACCAGAAAATAAAGCCTTTCTTGGGCAGAGGTGTCAGACCTCCTCCCCAAGGAATGTGCACTGCACTGGCAGCAAGCTTTAAAGGCCATGTCGCCTTTGAAACTCGACCCACAGCCTTACTGCTAGCAGAAGATAGCCACCTCCATTTCAAACCCCCACTTTTGGTGGGCGAAACAGCAGAAAAACACATGAAGAACATGAGGAATGGCCACTCAGCCTGCACCACCCCTCAGGGGTAGCAGGCAAGGTGCCCTCTTCATTTTATTTTCATCCATGTTGGATGGTAGGAAAATAGCCAATTAGGGTTAGGGTTGTGCTCCCCTCCCAAAGAAAGTGGACACTTATTGGACGTAACCATCCAAAGGTAGGTAGCCCATTGGTTACTACCAGGTACTCCCCTTAACGCTCCCTAAATGTAGTATTCAGGTGGCATCCCCGGACCTGAACTTCAGATTCATCGGATGAAAGAAGACCAGGACAAAGAAGGTATCCCTGCATGAAAACTGAAGCCCTGCTGCAGTGAGGAAAAAGGTGGCAAACCCTGCCTACAGCTCCCAAGGCTAGACAGTCACTGCTGTGGTGCTGCTCTGGACCCTGAAGGACTCTACAAAACCCCAGAGCAACTCCAGCCTTCTAAAAATCACTGTGGACCTCCCTTGGAGTGAAGGTATCACTCTTTTGCTTCTCCCACCGGAACTGGTAGCCACCCAAACTTCTCCTGATGCAGACTTGGACCTGTCCATGAACTTGATTGGAATCCAGCAAACACCAATCCCGCTAAGTCCAGTTCAGTTTAGCGACTAGCAACTGCCTGAAGGCCTTGATGCAGTAGCCAGACCTAAAGAGGTGCACCAGCCCTCCAAGACCAGATCTACCTCCCTACCAAGTTGGGAGCCCCTGCAACCTTTATGCGCTGAATCGCAGCATTGACCGAGGTACCGGACTCCTGTGCTAAATTGCAAAAACCAAGGGGCATATTGAAGAGTCCCTAGTGCCTCTTTGCTCCACATTAGCGTCATTTTTTTTTTTACGCTAATGTGGTCCAATGAGGCCAATATCCGAGTGCCATATTTTCAAAGTGGAGCAATGCATGCATTGCGCCACTTTGTAACCCATTGTGATACATTATGCCTGCGCCAGGCATAATAATTGCAAAGGGGGCGTTCCCCCATTAGGAGTGCCGGGTGCTGGCACAAAGAAATCTAATCAGTTTTTTTCAGCACTTTTAACACCTGCTCAAAGCAGGCGTTAAAAGGAGGCACATCATTGATTGACTTACCTCTAAGTCGCCACTGTGCAGTGTCTCTTCAAGTGGTCCCCTTCTTCTTTGCGCACAGCTCCCAAGCTTATTCAGCTGCTGCTGAAACTGGGAGACACCCAAATGTCTACTGCTGCACACTTGGACCTGTCCACAAACTTGACTGGAATCCAGAAGGAGAACACTGTAAGAGCATTGCACAAATTGTTATGCATTTTTATGTTTTCTCCCATTGACCTTAATGGTGCGTAATTCAGCATGAAAGCCTTATATTTTCCGATATGAAAATTCATATCTTGAACAGCACTGGACTTGAAATAAAGTTCATGGTCTAAAACACTTAGGTGGTCATTACAACCCTGGCGGTCGGTGTTAAAGCGGCAGTAAAACCGGCAACACGCCGGCGGTAAAAAAAAAGGAATTACGACCGTGGCGGAAACCGCCAACATAGACACCCACTTTAACACTACGACGGCCATGGCGGTACAAACAAACACCGCGGCGGTCACCGCCAACAGACAGGTGGAGGACAATGTACCGCCCACGGAATTACAACTGGCCAATCCTCCAACTTTTCCGGGGCGGATTCACAGCAAACAAAAACATGGCGGAAACAGGACTTGGAAGGGGAAACGCTCACCTCTACACATCCCACGAGGAACCAGGACGCCATGGAACCGGAACTTCATATCCTTCCAGCCTTTATCTTCCTGCTCCTCTACCAGGAGCACAAACGCCGGCGGTGAAGACCACAGTGAGTACTGCACCTACGACACAGGGGGGGGGAGGGAAAAAACAGTGACACACACATGCAACACTCCCACCCCCACCCTCACCCACGACAACACACACACAAATACAGCATGATACATCACAGTCACATCCCTCAACCCCCCTGGTAGAATGCAAGGACAAAAGAAAATGAGTCAAATGATTGTAATATATTCAAAGTCAGTATTCAAAAATATATACATATATAAAGATATTCACACTATAAACAAATATATCCACCAAGAATACAAGTCCAAGGGATTCCACTATCATAGTCCGTGGACCACTGGGCCCAAAACGCAAGGGCGAGGCCCACACTCAATACCTGAACAAGACAGAGAGAACACTGCTGGGGCATCAGATAGAAATAAAACAGGCACCTCAGGGGGAAGGGAAGAGGGGGGCACCTCAGCCGGATGAGTGCACGACGCCAGATACACGAAGAGGCTCCATGGCCAATGTTCAATCCTGGGGAGTGCAAAGCCACAGTCTCTCAAGTCTCTACAGTGGGTGGTTTGCCCACTGTGCAATCCTGGGGAGTGCAAAGCCACAGTCTCTCAAGTCTCTACAGTGGGTGGTTAGCCCACTGTGCAATCCTGGGGAGTGCAAAGCCACAGTCTCTCAAGTGGATAACATTCTCCACTGGTTCTGGAGGGGGCTTTGTGCCCAGAGTGCTTCATCCTGCCAAGGAGTCAGGTAGTGGATGCCTTACTCCACTGGTTCTGGAGGGGGCTTTGTGCCCAGAGTGCTTCATCCTGCCAAGGACTGAGGTAGTGGATGTGATTCTTCACTGGTTCTGGAGGGGGCTTTCTGCCCAGAGTGCTTCATACTGCCCAGGACTGAGGTAGTGGATGTGACTCTCCACTGGTTCTGGAGGGGGCTTTGTGGCCAGAGTGCTTCATCCTGCCAAGGACTGAGGTAGTGGATGCCTTACTCCACTGGTTCTGGAGGAGGCTTACTGCCCAGAGTGCTTCATCCTGCCAAGGACAGAGGTAGTGGATATGATTCGCCACTGGTTCTGGAGGGGGCTTTGTGCCCAGAGTGCTTCATCCAGCTCGTGGGGGCCTCAGTAGCCTCTGAAACTTTGGCGCTCACTGCCCTGCGGTGCTGGTGGTGGTAGTGTCCTGGGCAGCGGTGCTGGTGGCGGTGGTGTCCTGGGCAGCGGTGCTGTTGGCGGTGGTGTCCTGGGCAGCGGTGCTGGTGGCGGTGGTGTACTGGGCAGTGCTGCTGGTGGTGGTCGTGTCCTGGGCAGCGGTGCTGGTGGCGGTGGTGTCCTGGCCAGCGGTGCTGGTGGCGGTCTTGTCCGCCGTGCAGAGTTCCCCAGACTTGCCGGTTTTCCTGTGCCCCTTCCCCACCTTGGATGGTGGCGCAGCTGTCTCCACACTCCCAACTGTACCCCTGGGAGCGGCTTTGGTGGCTGATTTCTTTCCACTCTCCCGCTGGGCACTGGGCAACTTTTTGTGCTTTACAGGTGGGGGACTGTCTGTGCTCTGGCTCCTTGCCACACTGGCCGCCCTGCTGCCTGGCACACTCCAGAAGCCGGTTACTACTGGCACCACTGGTCCCACAGATGTTGTGGCTGAGGAGCTGGGTTGGGACCTGGAGAGGCGGCCCCTAGGAGACTGAAGGGGTGGGGGAGGTGAGGGGAAGAGGTCAAGTTTGGCCAGGATACGTTTTTGGGGAGCACTGGGACGGGTAGATGGAGGGGGTTTGGGAGTGGAGGAAGAGGTAGTGGTTGTAGGAGGTGTACGTTTGCTGACTTGGGATGAAGGTGCATGGGCTGGAGGCTGTCGTGAGGTGGATGGCTGTTGGGTGGGTGGGTGGCTGCGTTTGTGTACTTTTGGAGGAGGGCTCACAGACATACTGGTAGAGGACACAGGGGATGTGTGAATGGTAGTGGGGGTGGTGACTGCACGTGAGCGGGTGTGCTGGTGATGGAAGTAGTGGCTGAGGATGTAGTGCATGCAGGTGTGAGTGGAGACGAGACAGGGAGGGAGGAGGGAGACGTGGAGGAGGGGGACACAGTGGAGGCAGTGGATGTTGGTGTGTCTGCATGTGTATGATGCTTGCGTGAGTGCCTGTGGGATGTGTGGTGCTTATGTTTGCCTGAGCTTCCCTTGTGTGTTGAGGTGTGTGCATGCTGGTCTGATGGTGTGCTTGGGATAGGCTGAGGTACAGGGGTTTGGGTCTGGGTGGAGGAAGTTGGAGGGGGGAGGCTAGAGACAGGGACAATGGCTGCCATCAGTGCTGAGGCCAGAGTCTGAAAAGCTCGCTGATGGCCTGCCTGACCAGAATGAATGCCCTCCAGGTATTCATTGGTTTGTTGCAACTGCCTCTCTACACCCTGGATGGCATTCAGAATGGTAGACTGCCCAACAGTGAGGGACCTGAGGAGGTCAATGGCCTCCTCACTGAGGGCAGCAGGGGTGACTGGGACAGGGCCTGAGGTGCCTGGGGCCAAGGAGATTCCCACCTTTCTGGGTGAGCGGGCACGGGGCAAACGCTGAGGGGCTGCTGGGAGGGCGGTGCTGGTAAGGGGGGTGGCGGCTGTACCTGTAGATGCGGAGGGCACAGAGGGGCCCGCCTCTGCAAGGGAGCTCACATCAGAGGAGGAGTCCGTATCACTGGTCTCAGCTCCTGTCCCCGCCGTGGAGCTCCCCTCGCTCTCCGTCCCACTGGTGAAATCAGACTCCATTGTGTCGCCCACCAGGGCCATGTGGGATGCAGCTCCCTCCTGCTCCGATGCCACTGCTCCTCCGCCTGATGATGCTAATGCACACAAGAACAGGGAGACCACAAAAAGGGGGGGGGGAGACAGAAGAAAGACATGTTCAGTGCATGCAATACCGCTAACGTTGGCGGACACTACAGACACAGAAGCCCCCTGCACTACGCTGTGCACTTGGAGTTCCCTAATCAATCCCAGGGACATGGGTTAGAAGGCTATGCCCGATTGCTGCACACATGGATGTCACAGGAGCCTGACTAGGTGTAGTTGGCACTGTACACAGGTGGGGTGGGACGCCACAGGGCCTGTCTTAAGAAGTTACCTTGCCTACTGAAATCGCCCCGGCATACGGGAACCCACAGCCCGCCTCCCCGACCCAGACACCACCAATGCACTCTGAATCAGGAGAATGAGAGTGTACTCACCCCCTTGTGGCTGCTGTGATGCCCTCAAGCGCCCATCCAACTCCGGGTACGCCACCGCCAGGATCCGGAACATCAGGGGGGTCATGGTGCGACGGGCACCCCTCCCACGTTGGGAGGCCATCCCCAGCTGAGCCTCCACCGTCTTCTTGCTCCAACGGCGAATGTCCTCCCATCTTTTCCGGCAGTGGGTGCTCCGTCTGTGGTAGACCCCCAGGGTCCGGACGTCCTTGGCGATGGCATGCCAAATGTCCTTCTTCTGGTGGGCGCTGACCTACATGAAGGGTACAGGGGAAAAGGAGATGATATTACCATCCGCACCGTCACAGTCTTTGGCCCATATCCCTACCCTTACCATGACGCACAGGCACTCACCGTTGTTTCATGCACGCCTCATTCTCCCCCCCTATCTTTCAACCACACCACTCCACACAGGCGTTGCCCATCCAGCATGCTCACAGTATACTTACCTGTTTGTCTGGAGGACCGTAGAGTAGCGTGTACTGGGGGAGGACCCCATCCACTAGTTTCTTCAACTCCTCCAATGTGAAGGCAGGGGCCCTTTCCCCAAACACATGAGCCATTGTCTCTTCCAGACTGAGGTCACAGCAGCACTTGCAGTGTAGGTCCTCTCCTGTCGAAGATCAGGTATCAAGTGATTAAACAGAGAGAAAATGGCAGTCACGTCCGCGGCGGTGCGTACCGGCACCGCCGGCATACATCGTCATTGGCTCCTCAGACCTATAGGGTCCAATGGTAACCAATGCAGGATTGCGTCGCGGTCTTCGACCGCCTACCGCGACGGTGTACAACGCCAGCGCAGTTACCTCATATCCCCTTGTCCCACTTTACAGGTTAGGCAGTCGCCATTTCAGGGGGCCACATGGCATTATTTTGGACTGTGTCACACATATCTAGGCCTTGCTTAAACACTAATACAGGCATATGTCGATGTGGTACATTTTTCAAATTAAGCTGTGTTTACGTAAATCAGAGTTGTTTGACTCTCTGCTCGCTGTTCTCATCCATAGGCACCGTCCGCTGGGGCATGTGAGGAGATGGCGGAATCCTCCGGTGTACAGACCACTGGTGGACCTTGCGACAATGGAGGAGCGATATGTGATCATCACCTATAGACTTGATCGTACCACAATCCAGGAACTGTGTGCCCAGTTGGAGCCAGACCTGATGTCAGCTATCCGCCATCCCACAGGAATCCCCCCTCAAGTGCAGGTGCTGTCAGTACTCCATTTCCTAGCAAGTGGGGCTTTTCAAACTACAGTGGCCATAGCATCAGGGATGTCCCAGCCCATGTTTTCCAACGTGTTGTCCAGAGTGCTGTCTGCCCTGCTGAAACACATGCGGTGCTACATTGTTTTCCCTCAGGTGGAGGATTTGCCTACAGTGAAAGGTGATTTCTATGTCCTGGGACATATCCCCAACATCATAGGTGCCATTGATGGGACACATGTGGCCTTGGTCCCCCCCACATGAGTGAACAGATGTACAGAAACCGGAAGAGTTACCATTCGATGAATGTGCAGATGGTGTGTTTGGCAGACCAGTACATCTCCCATGTGAATGCCAAATTTCCTGGCTCAGTGCATGACGCTTAGATTCTGAGGAATAGCAGCATCCCTTATGTGATGGGGCAAATCCAGAGGCACAGTGTGTGGCTATTAGGTGAGGACATGGACCCTGTACAGTGTGACTAGGTGTCTGGGTCTGGGGATGTCCCTATGAGTTAGTGCATGTCTAAGAGTTGTCCCTCGACATTTGCAGGTGACTCTGGTTACCCTAACCTATCATGGCTACTGACCCCAGTGAGGAATCCCAGGACAAGGGCAGAGGAACGCTACAATGAGGCACATGGGTGAACTAGGAGGATTAGAGAGCGGACCTTCAGCCTCCTGAAGGCCAGGTTCCTGTGCCTCCATATGACAGGTGGTTCCCTATTCTACTCACCTAAGAAGGTGTGCCGGATCATCGTGGCCTGCTGTATGCTTCACAACTTGGCTTTGCGACGACAGGTGCCTTTTCTGCAGGAGGATGGTCCAGATGGAGGTGTTGTGGCAGCTGTGGAGCCTGTGGACAGTGAAGACGAGGAAGCTGAGGAAGTGGATATCGACAACAGAAATACAGTAAGAAGACAACACTGCCTGCTACATCTGATTTAAATCTACTACCTCTCATCTGTCTGTCATTTTCACCCAGTGTATGGTCACTGAGTTGTCACTTTCCCTTACGTTTTCAGAGCTGTGGGTCCCACTGTGTGACATCTGCTTTGTTTCCGCATGGACTAGAGCTGTGGGACATAGGTATGTTGACATTACATTGGATATAGCATTTTGCCACTGTTATTGCTAATATACATTTTCAAAAGCACTGACAGACTCATGATCGATTTGTGATTTAAGGGTGTTTATTGAACTGCAAGTTAGTGGATTGGTGGGTAAAATGGTCAGGGGTGATGGTGGAGGAATGTCCATGGCAGAGTCCAGTCTATTAGTCACACAGGTGTATTGTCTAAAGGGGCATGGGAAGTGGAGCAAGGGCAGTTTACGTATGGACAGGGTGACAAAGTGGGACAGAAGGATGACAATCAGGGTGGTTTCATTTCTTGGTGGGGGTCTTGTCATTGTTCTCTGTCTTTGTCCTGGAACTCAGGGACTGCTTGCAGGGTGGTTCTCCATCTGCAAGGGGTGGAGTGCTGGTGTGGTGGTCCTGTGGCAGTGCCTCCTGTCCACTAGCGCCGGCAGAGGTGGTGGGCAGTTCATCGTCCAAGCTAGTGTCAGGGGCCCCTTGCTGTGCACAGTGTCCCTCCTGGTGTTGATGAGTTCCTTCAGCACCCCTACAATGGTGCCCAGGGTGGAATTGATGGATTTGAGTTCCTCCCTGAACCCCAAATACTGTTCCTCCTGCAGCCGCTGGGTCTCCTGGAACTTGGCCAGTACCATTGCCATCGTCTCCTGGGAATGGTGGTATGCTCCCATGATGTTGGAGAGGGCCTAGTGGAGAGTGGGTTTCCTGGGCCTGTCCTCCCCCTGTCGCACAGCAGTCCTCCCAGTTCCCCTGTGTTCTTGTGCCTCTGTCCCCTGAACCGTGTGCCCACTACCACTGCTCCCAGGTCCCTGGTGTTGTTGGGGTGGTGAGTTAGCCTGGGTTCCCTGTAGTGGTAGACACACTGCTGCTTGACGTGTCCTGGGGACAGAGGTATGGGCCCACTGGGTGGGTGCTGAGCTGCTGTTTCCAGAGGGGGCAAGCTCTGTAGTGGCCTGTGCCAGTGTTAGGGGAACCGACTGTCCCGAGGTCCCAGATGGGCCGGGCTGGTCATCTTGATCCAGTTGGACAGAGCTGCTGTCATCACTGTGGGCCTCTTCTGTGGGTGGAGTGGACACGTCTGGAACCTCCTGTCCGGTGACGTTGGGTAGGGGTCCTGAAGGGGTGTAAATGCATGATTATTGCAACTGGTGTGCCATGGTGTGCAATGGGTGGGTGACGGTGTACCCCAGTGCTTGCATTCCTGTGTAGGACCTTGTGTGACAATGGTTTAGGGGTCTGTGTGGGTATGTGTAATGGACATGCTTTGGTGATGGGTGTCCATGCTTTGGTGTTACATGCATGGCTTGGGTTTGGGATGTGTGGTTTGTGATATTGGTTCATACGTGAGGAGTTGGAGTGATGGGGGTGAGGGCGAGGGTGGGGGTATGTGATAGCATGCAGGTGGGTGGGGAATGAAGTAGTTAAAGGTTTGACTTACCAGAGTCCATTCCTCCTGCTACTCCTGTGAGGCCCTCAGGATGCAGTATAGCCAAGACCTGCTCCTCCCATGTAGTGAGTTCTGGGGGAGGAGGTGGGGGTCCGCCACCAGTTCTCTGAACCGCCAGGTGGTGTCTGGAAACCACGGAATGCACCTTCCCCCGTAGATTGTTTCACCTCTTCCTGATGTCATCCCGTGTTCTTGGGTGCTGTCCCACTGCGTTGACCCTGTCGACTATTCTTCGCCATAGCTCCATCTTCCTAGCTTTGGTGGTGTGCTGCACCTGTGATCCGAATAGCTGTGGTTCTACCCGGATGATTTCCTCCACCATGAACCTGAGCTCCTCATCCGAGAACCTGGGGTGTTTTTACGGTGCCATGGGGTGGTGTGGGTGATGTGTGGGGTAGTGTGTGTTGTGATGTGTGGGGTGATATTTAGAGGTGTGTGGTGTGAGGTGCATGGATGTTGTGTGAGTGATGGTGTTGATTGCCTGTGGATGCTATTGTTGTTTCTGGTGGTGTCTCTCTCTGGCCTTCTGTCGCGATTGTTGTCGTAGGGTTTTGTGGGTGATGTGGGTGTGTGTTTTATATTATATTGGGAGTGGTATGTGTATGTGTATCTGGTATGTGTATTTCAAAATGTCCAATGTGGTGTTGTTTTGTAAGAATGTGTGTATTTTGAGCGCGGCGGTTTGTACCGCCAATGGAATACTGCGGTTGAAAGATTGCAGTGTGGATTCGGGTGTTGTGATAGTGTGGGCTCATTCATGTTGGCATGACGGTGTCAGTTTTGTTATCGCCAGTTTATCACTGACCTTTGGTGTGGCGGACTTGTGTGGGTGTCTGGATTTTGGAGGATTCTGAGCTGTGGGTCATAATGACCGTGGCAGTATTCCGCGGCCGCGGCGGTGTGTTGGCAGTCTTCTGCACGGCAGTAAGCGGCTTTTACTGCCAATGTAGTAATGAGGGCCTTATTCTTTTAGAATGTGTCTCATTCATTGATACTGTGTGGACAACAAACTTTTAGCATAACTCTTGGATTAACCTAATTGCTTAACCACACTACCACAAAAATAGAGCATTGGGCTTTCTATTTTTACCTCTGTTTAACTAGGTGAGGTTGCCTGGACTCTCTGCACTATAAACGTCATTTTTGTACACTATATAAAGAGCCAGACTCCTACACCAAGTGCTGATCATCCGCACCCGGAACATACGCTCCACACCCGGGTCGTAGAATCTGCACTCGGGGTGTAGAATCTGCACTTGGGTGGGTAACCAAGTCAAACAAGAGTGACGTATGCTTACATGTGTAGGAAGGGCAGGAAATCAAACGGAGGAAGAGAAGGGTTTGTAGATACACACTACACTACATTACTTCTTAGCATAGTTTGACCCTTGGCATTATGGTACATGTGATCAACATATATCACTTACATCAAAGTAGACTGGAGTGTGTCACTAAAGTAGGTGCAGGTAGTGATGTCTATCCCTGGACACATAGGGCCAGCTACACCAAGGGCAAGGGACCAGAGCAGGACTGGGAACCCATAGTAGCACTGGCAAGTATGTCAGACCAGCCCCCAAATAGTGACAGAAAACGCAAGTGTGTGGATCATGCAGCATTGCTGCTTTGTTACTTGGGGCAGATATTGCAGCACCAGTTCAGAACCATCACACAGTAATAACACCAACCCTTCCACCCCCCTCCCGGGAAATGCCCAATTACCTCCATGGCCAGTCTGGCTCTTCAACCCACCTAAGCACTAGTGGCAGGCCCCTCATTCATTTCACTTGGGCAGATTCTCCACAATGAGACTTCCAAGTGTGAGGGACCGTTGTGACTCAGGCTCATATACGTGTTTTGGAATTTCGTCCAACATCAGTAGTGAGCAGCATTCCAAACTACCCTCAATATATGAAGAGGCTGACATCTGTTTTATGGTCATTCAGTGTCAGCCTCACCTCCAAACAGGATCCTCTTACATCTGGCTGCACTGTTAAACAAACCTCACCCAACATGGCTAAGGACCTGTGGAAGAGACACCCACACAGTCAGTGATACTGATGTGGACATACACACTGAGCTGGAACAAGATCACCAAAGACCAGCTACTCACCACCATCAACAATTCCTCCACCCCCCCAGACGACCTCGACACCAACACAGCTGCCCAGGACCTCATCAACTGGATTTCAGACTGAGCCAAAACCTTAGCCCCCATCAATAAACCCTCCAACAGACGCTCATCTAAGAAAGCCAACTGGTTCACCCCAGCCCTCAATGAGTCCAAACAAAACTGCAGATGGCTTGAAAGGAAATAGCTCACCGACAAGACCCCCACCAACTGCAAAGCCTTCAAAAAAGCCTTAAACACACACCACCAACTCATGAGGACCACCAAGAGAAACACCCTCCAGTAAGGCATCAACAACAACGCACACAACAGCAAAGAACTCTTCACTATCATCAGCGAACTGACCAACCCCAGAACAAACTCCACGGACATCCTCCCATCACAAGAACTCTGCAACAACCTCTCCACCTACTTCCACCACAAGATAGCAGACATCTACAACAGTTTTCCGATATAGGACCATCCCACGCCCAACAACGTCATAGCCTCAACGGAAGCTCCACCAAACCCCCACCACCTACTCTGCTGGTCCAACATCTCCAACGAGGAAACCCTCAGCAACATGAACTCCATCCACTCCTGCTCTCCCTCTGATCCCTACCCCCACCACATCTTCATCAAAGCGAGTAGCACCATCGCACCGAAGCTCTGGCACATCATCAACCGCTCCTTTGAAACCATCACCTTCCCAGAAATCTGGAAACACGCCAAAATCAAGCCCTTGCTGAAGAAACCAACCGCAGACCCAGACGACCTCAAGAACTTCTGGCCCATCTTTCTACTCCTCTTCCCAGACAAGGTCATCAAAAAGGCTGTCAACCGACAACTCACCAAACACATCGAACTCTACAACATCCTTGACCCCTCTCAGTCTAGCTTCCACAGCACCAAGACCGCCCTCCTCGCTGCCACAGACAACATTCGCATCCACCTAGACAGGGGTGAGGGCTCTAATCCTCCTCGACCAGTCTGCCGCCTTTGACACCATTTCCCACCGCACTCTACGGACTCGTCTTCACAAAGCCGGCATCTGGGTCAAAGCACTAGAATGGATCACCTCCTTCCTCTCTGACAGAACTCAAAAGTCTGACTCCTCCCTTCTACTCAGAGGCCACCAAGATCATCTGCGGTGTCCTGCAAGGCTCCTCTCTGAGCCCCACTCTCTCCAACGTCTACATGGCCCCCCATGGTCACTCCCCTTTCCTTTGTCCAGTTTCGCACCAGAGCACGGACTGGGGGTCCCTGAACCGGCGTAGACTGGTTCATGCAAGGAGGGCACCAAATGTGCCCTTTAAAGCATTACCAGTGGCTTGAGGACGCTACTCCTCACAAGCCTGTAACATCTATTTCCAAAGGGAGAGGGTGTAGCACCGCTCTCCCAAATGAAATCCAAAGAAATCCTTTGTTCTGCCTTCCTGGCATGAGCTTTACAAGGAACAGGAGTGCAGAAACCTGTCTGGGAGGTGACAGCAGCTTGGGCTACCTGGAAACCCTCAGAAGGCTGAAATGAAAATACTGGGGGTCCTCTAAGGATCCCCCTGAGTGCCTGGAATAATACAACCAATGCTTGCAAAAGCAATGGGGTATGATTCCAACATGTTTGACACCACACATACCCTATGTTCAGAGTTACCATTATGTAGCTGGTCATAGGTATAGACCTATGTTCAATACACATGTAAAATGGAGTTGCCGCACTCACAAAGTCTTGGAAAATGGGTCTGGAGTTCATTAAGCCACCTCTGCTAGTGCAGGGGTGCCATCACACACAGGTACTTTTCAACCTGCCCTCTGGGCTAGAAGGCCTGCTATAGGGGTGACTTGGTGCAGTGAAAGGTGGCAGTGAAAGGATGCTTGCACCTTTTCACGCTGGCTGCAACGACAGTCCTGCAGAAACTTTTGCATGGGCTCATTATGGGTGGCAAAATATATAGCAGCCCTCAGGGATACCCTGGAACCCCAATGCCCTGGGTACCTAGGTACCATATACTAGGGACTTACAGTGGGGCACCAGTGTGCCAATTGTGGGATGAAATACAGAGTTTTGGGAGAAAGAGCATACTAACTGGGGTCCTGGTTAGCAGGATCCCAATGAACAGTCAAACACACTGACATCAGGCAGAAAAAGGGGGTAACCATACTAAGAAAGAGGGTACTTTCCTACACTACAGACATGTTTCCTCAGTTCTGAGACGAACATGGTCCCATGGTCTGTCAGGAACTTTTTGGGGAAACCCATACAGGAGAAGACCTCTAGTAAATGTTAGACCTTTGTGATGATAGTACCTAAGGAATCACCTCCAAGTATCTAGTGGAGTAATCCGCCAGAACTAGGGTATAAAAGTGCCCCTTCACAGAATGGGGGTAAGGGCCCGCATCCATCCATACTCTATCAGACTTTTGACCTATGATGGGCATGGGCTGCAATGGTACTTTAGGAGGTTGATTGGGATTTTGTTTTTGGCAGTCCTCACATTCCTGGCACTATTGCTTGATTTGAGTGAACATACTAGGCCAATTAAAGTTTTTCAAAATGGATTAAATGGTTTTCTCTGCTCCAACATGTCCAGTGAGTAGATGTGAATGGGCATAAATTAGGACTTTTTCTCAAAAAGGAAAGCTCCATTTAAAGGGACATGCTCCAGACATAGGGATGTCTCACATTAGAAAATGAACAGTTCGGACTTCTGTATCAACCCAGGGAGGCCAGTCCAGAGTCCCTGCTAAGTCCTGTTTCCCAACAGTTAGCTTAAATGTAGTCACCATTTTCTCTACACAAATAAGTGCACCAGTTGCTCCTTCAGCTCAGCTGGCAGAAGAAGGATCCTGGCATGAAATCATCAATAACAAATTAAGGGTGTCATTCCGACCCGGACGGGCGGCGGGCGCCGCCCGCCAGGCGGAAACCGCCCAAACTCCGCTGCCGCGGTCAGATGACCGCGGGGGGCATTCCGACTTTCCCGCTAGGCCGGCGGGCGATCTGCAAAAGATCGCCCGCCGGCCCAGCGGGAAAGCCCCAGCAAAGATAAAGCCGGCTCCGAATGGAGCCGGCGGATTTGGTGCGGTGTGACGGGGGCTGTAGCACCCGTCGCGATTTTCAGTGTCTGCCAAGCAGACACTGAAAATCTTAATGGGGCCCTGATAGGGGGCCCCACGACACCCATTACTGCCAGCCTCTTCCTGGCGGTGTAAACCACCAGGAACAGGCTGGCGGTAAGGGGGTCGGAATCCCCATGGCGGCGCTGCTTGCAGCGCCGCCATGGAGGATTCCTTTGGCCAGGGGAAAACCGCCGGTTTCCCTTTTCTGACGCCGCGGTCAGAATTGGCCAGGAAGCACCGCCAGCCTGTTGGCGGTGCTTCCACGGTCCCCGGCCCTGGCGGTCATGGACCGCCAGGGTCGGAATGACCCCCTAAGTATCTTGGCACAAAAGCATTCTTGCACAAGAGATGTGTGTGAAGTTAGAACAGCGATGGCGCACAGTACAGCCTTGGCATAAGATGACTCCAGGTAGACGGAGCCCCAGAAGGTCATTGGTCCCGGTGATTCAAAACAACTCTAGATGAAGATCAGACCTGGCATGTAGAGCAGGGTTCCTTCATCAATGGTATGGCACACAGAATGCCCCAGGTGCCGGAGACTGCCTGGCACAAAGAGCGGGGTTTGTACATCCAATGGTATGGCACATAGAATGCCCCAGGTGCCAGAGACTGCCTGGCACCTAGCGCAACTTTGATCCCAGAACTAGCAAACCTTGCAGGAGCACTGCTGGTAAAGAGAGCAGCATCTGATGCCTGCCTCAGAGAGGAGCTTGCAACAAACTCGGCCCATCATCACCATCATCCACAGGGCAAAGCCCTACTGAATACCACTATTGGTAATGTAGAAACGCCAATCAGGGCATCAACGTTTACCTTCTAAACCTTTGCAGTACTGAGAAAAATCCCAACATAACTTCTAAAGCAGGCATGCATTTGCATGTTTAACAGTGTATTCATATGGACATGTAGAACAATCAAGCATACACTCAACAGCCTGATTTCATGTAATGCCTCTAGGTCATTTCATAGTAAGCCCCTTATAGTTTTACATCAACAGTACACTGATGATATATTTTCCAGAGCTGTAATGTCTTGTGAGATAGAGATGACAGGACCCTTTTGGTTCCTGACAAACTCCTTTGAACTGTTATGTGTTTAGGTGTGGTCACTAGAATTCATGGTTTAGAATGTTGAGTTTACGGTTACATGCTGAAGAATGAAGACGTGTTATACCTAGCTCCATGTGTGTTGTAATCATTTACATGTAGCAAGGCTGGGGAGGATGCTGCACCATTGATCTATTGGTTCGTGAAAATCTTATCAGATTGTCATCAACCTGTTAAATACTCAGCTGATGTGTCACCTCCCTTTGCTCTATAGATTGGTATCTTGAATTTCTGCCCATTGTTGCACATCTTCTATCCAAGTGACTCTACATTGACGCCTTTAGTAAATCCCACTTAACAGCTGTTAAACTTTTCACCAACAATAGCTCATGGGACATCAATTTGTCTGTTACATTACCATTCTTAGGTTTTAGTTTCAGTTTCTTTAAACATGATTTGAGTGCAGGAGGCTCACTCAATTTATGGTGTACACCTAGGGTGTGGCACCCTTAGTGATAGTGTTTAGTTGTCGAGATAACAAAATCTCTCTAGGGGTAGCTGAGACGAGCAGCTAAAGTTTATCCAGGAGGAATATAAAGCACTTGCAATACCACACTAGCCAGACAGTAACTCTCACACAAGAAAGAACTACACAAATGTTGCAAAAATAAAGGATTCTACAACACTAACTACTAGACTAGCATTGGTATACCTCCTTTTGGAGATATCTACACCCAATATATGGACCAAATAACAAGCAGTAATAGCATAAAATGTATGGAGCCCTATGGGGGGGCCAAACCATATACTAAGTAAGTGGAATGTGAATTAGTGAACCCAACCAAAATAGGGTCAAGATTTAAAAGGCCCTATGCACTGTGCCGTATTTACAAGGTGCAGTTAAGCCACTTTTTATGGCTTAATGCCACCTTGTAAATACAGCCCCTTCACACGCAGCACTTTTCATGGAAAGAGTGTGCAATGAGTGTTGCTGTGGGCGTGCCACAGGAACACCCATTGCATTTTGATGCTGCCCCAGATTTACGAGTTTTCATAAATCTGAGGCAGCGCCATAATCTAACGTCACCCCAGGGGTGAAGTCAGCATGGCGCAACGAGGAGTAATGCTTTCATTTCTCCTCATTTTTCTCTTTCTATGTGTGCTGCTTTCTGAAGCACACATAGAAAGAGCAAAACGCCATTGAAGATTGTTTTTGTGAAGGAAGGGACATTCTCCCCAGCAGCAAAGTCATACTTGCACCATGGCAGAAGAATGGCTGCGTTGGCACTGTACAACAAATTTAATGCCAGCACAAGGGGCAACCCAGGGGTACAGCGTATTCTATTAAATATGGTGCATCACTGAATTTTGAAAATGACGATGCTTGGTGCTGTCGCGACCCATGGACCAGGCTGTTGGAACCCAAGATAGGTTATGGACGTACAAGACCTGAAAAGGAAAGAGACCAGGGTCCAGCACCCTTGGGGTGTCCAGGTGGTGCAGGTGGCAATATCCATCCTCCTAGAGGTGAAGGGCCTACAGGTTGTTGAAGGAAGGAGTCCAGCTGTGGAGTCTAGGAGCTGCAGAAGATCCTAGGAGTCACCTACGAGCTGTCACACATTGGTCGCCGGATTGCAGGATTGTTAGAGGCCACCACGGCCACCAAAAAGCACTGGCAAATGCTAGCAGATGCTGAAGATGGATTTGCAAGCTTTTGGGGACCAGCTATCCCACCAGAAGGAGACTTGTTTCGGTTCCAAAGCAGACTAGCATCAGTTTCAGAGGCCAGGAGCAGAAGATGTCCTGCAGAGAGTTCCTTGTAGAGTCTTGCTCGACAAATCTGGTAACCCACCTCAGGGGGACCCTTAAATTACCCAAAAAGGAGGATTGGTCACTCTCTGCGGTGACCACCTTTCAGAGGGGGTCAGAGACATCATCTACCTTTCCTAACCAGTCAGATTCTCCCATTGGCCTCCCCAAATCTTGTGTCCATAATGGCAGAATCAAATTGCCACCTGGCAGAGCTCTGTGCACCTCCCTTGGGAAGGAGCCAGGCAGGGGGGTGGACACTCCCCTGTCCTTTGTGTGGTTTTGCACCAGAGGGGAGACCAAGGGACCCTGCATTGGTGCAAACCGGTCTATGCAAGGGGGGCACCAAATAAGCCCTTCAAAGCAGTCTGGTGGCACACAGAGACCACCCCAGCCCAGCCTAGAGACAACTAGGGGCATATTTAAGAACAGTGGTGCTGCACCCAGTGCACCCAGTTTATCTCCCTCCAGAACAGTTGGGCTATTGTAGGTCTGTTAGTCATACTGCATTGAAACAGGGAAATGGTAGTGGCGAGTGTAGGCAAGTAACCTGTTTCTAGCTTGGTTACCCCCACTTTTGGCCTGTTTGTCGGTGTGTTTGACTGTGTCTACTGCGATCCTTCTAACCAGGACCCTAGTAGTTATGCTCTCTCGCTTAAATTATGGGTGTTGCATACTGGTAATCCAGTATTTCACCCACAATTGGCATGCTGGTGCCCCCTTATAAGTCCCTAGTACATGGTACCTAGGTACCCAGTGCATTGGGGTTCCAGGGGATCCCTATGGGCTGCAACATTTCTTTTGCCACCCATAGGGAGCCCATGCAAAGGGTTCTGCAGGACTGCCTTTGTAGCCTGCGTGAAAAGGTGCATGCACCCTTTCACTGCCATTTACACTGCACCAGGTCACTTATAAGTCACCCCTATAGCAGGCCTTCCAGCCCTGAGGGCAGGGTCCAGAGTACCTGTGTGTGAGGGCACCACTGCACTGGCAGAGGTGCCCCCAGAACTTTCAGGACCATTTTCCCGGACTTCGTGACTGTGGGGACTGTAGGAGGCTGGCCTGGCTTATAGTGGGTACCTGATGGTACTTACACCTTGTGCCAGGTCCAGTTATCCCTTATTAGTAGATTAGTAGTGTTCTAGCAGCATAGGCTGATAGAGGTAGCTATAGCAGAGCAGCTTAGGATGAAGTAGGCGACATGCAAAGCTCCTGCTATACCACTTATATCATATAGCACTATATCATAGGAATCACAATATTAAGAGTACAGAATTACTAAAAATAAAGGTACTTTATTTTATTGACAATGTGCCAAAAATATCTCAGAGGATATACTCCCTTAGGAGGTAAGTAAAATACACAATATATACACACAAACCAAAATCAGGTAAGTAAACAGTTAGAAAAGTAGTGCAAACACTGTAGAATACAATAGGATGCAATAGGCTTAGGGGCAACACAAACCATATACTAAGAAAGTGGAATGCGAACCACTTAGGGACGCCAGACGTAGTGTGTAGATTGTCGCTGGGAGTGTAAGAAAACACTAAGGGTGTCCAAGATACCCCACCCCAAGACCCTGAAAAGTAGGAGTAAGGTGACCCTACTTCCCCAGAAACACACTAAAGTCGTGATAGGAGATTCTGCAAGGACCACAACAGACTGCAAAGCACTGAAGATGGATTCCTGGACCTGTGGACCTGCAAAGGAAGAGGACCAAGTCTAAGAGTCACGAAAGTGTCCAGGGGGGGCAGGAGCCCACTAAACCCCGGATGAAGGTGTAAAATGGCTGCCTCCGGGTGCAAGAAGCTGAAGATTCTGCAACAACTGAAGATGCCAGGAACTTATCCTTAGCACAGAAGATGTCCCACGGCGTGCTGGAGGATGCAGAGTTGTTTCCACGTTGAATGACCACAAACATGCCTTGCTAGCTGCAAAGGTTGCTAATAGACCGGGTTGCTAGGCCCGGGCCCAGGAAGGACAAGGAGGTCACCACTTGGAAGAGGAGACAGAGGGGGCGCCCAGCAACACAGAGATCCCATGCAGAAGCAGGCAGCACCCGCAAAACTACTTGAACATGGGTTCAAAAAAACTGAGCACAGCAGTCGTCTCAACACTACAAAGGTGGGTCCCAAGAAGCCGGTGGTCAACTAAGTGAGTTAAGCAATGCAGTACGGAGTGCTGGGGACCTGGTCTGTGCTGTGCATGAAGGATTCCTTCTAAAAGTGCACAGAAGCCCTAGCAGCTGCAGTTCACGCAGTACACAGGATTACTGTCTGGCGTGGGGCGGCAAGGACTTACCTCCACCAAATGTGGACAGATGGACCTCTGGACTGTCGGGGTCACTTGGATACAGCTTCTGTGTTCCAGGGACCACGCTCGTCACAATGAGAGGGGACCCAGAGGACTGGCGAAGCAGAAGTTTGGTGCCTGCGTTAGCAGGGGGAAGATTCCGTTGACCCATGGGAGATTTCTTCTTGGCTTCCAGTGCAGGGTGAAGGCAGACAGCCCCCAGAGCATGCACCACCAGGAAACAGTCGAGAAAGCTGGCAAGATTAGGCGCTACAATGTCCCTGGTAGTCTTCTTGCTACTTTGTTGCAGTTTTGCAGGCGACCTGGAGCAGTCAGCAGTCGATCCTTGGCAGAAGTCGAAGAGGGAGATGCAGAGGAACTCTGGTGAGCTCTCGCATTCGTTATCTGAAGAGAAGCCCACAGGAGAGACCCTAAATAGCCCTCAGAGTAGGATTGGCCACCTAGTCAGGTAAGCACCTATCAGGAGGGGTCTCTGACGTCACCTGCTGGCACTGGCCACTCAGAGGCCTCCATTGTTCCCTCACACCTCTGCATTCAAGATGGCAGAGGTCTAGGACACACTGGAGGAGCTCTGGGCACCACCCCTGGGGTGGTGATGGACAGGGGAGTGGGCACTCCCCTTTCCTCTCTCCAGTTTCACGCCAGAGCAGGGGCTGGGGGATCCCTGAACCGGTGTAGACTGGCTTATGCAAGGAGGGCACCATCTGTGCCCTTCAAAGCATCATTTCCAGAGGCTGGGAGAGGCTACGCCTCCCAAACCCTTAACACCTATTTCCAAAGGGAGAGGGTGTAACACCCTCTCTCATAGGAAATCCTTTGTTCTGCCTTCCTGGGACTGGGCTGCCCAGACCCCAGGAGGGCAGAAGCCTGTCTGTGGGTTGGCAGCAGCGGTAGCTGCAGTGAAAACCCCAGCGAGCTGGTTTGGCAGTACCCGGAGTCCATGCTGGAGCCCCGGGGATGCATGGGATTGGCACCCTAATACAATTCCATGATCTTAGACATGATACATGGCCATATTCGGAGTTACCATTGTGAAGCTACATATAGGTATTGACCTATATGTAATGCACGCGTGTAATGGTGTCCCCGCACTCACAAAGTCCGGGAAAATTGCCCTGAACTATGTGGGGCACCTTAGCTTAGTAACTTTGCACCTAACCTTCACTAGGTGAGGTTTAGACATATAGGTGGCTTATAAGGTACTTAAGTGCAGTGTAAAATGGCTGTGAAATAGCGTGGACGTTATTTCACTCAGGCTGCAGTGGCAGCGACCCTCTACACACTACACTTTCCTAGGTGGGAAACCGACATTCGCTTTCCTCTTTCTTAGTATATGGTTTGTGCTTCCCCAGGCGCATTTCTAACTATTGTGATTTTCACTATTTGCACTGCTTTCTAACTGTTTTTACACCTGTTTTTGCATACTATTGTACATACTTTGTGTATTCCTTACCTCCTAAGGGAGTATGGTCTCTATGGTATTTTTGGCATTTGTGTCACTGAAATAAAGTACCTTTATTTTTGTAACATGGAGAATTTTCTTTCATGTGTGTGAGTACTGTGTGACTACAGTGGTATTGCATGAGCTTTTCATGTCTCCTACATAAGCCTTGGCTGCTCAGCTACAGCTACCCCTAGAGAGCCTGGCTTCTAGACACTGACTACATTTTATTAATAAAGGATAACTGGACCTGGTATAAGGTGTAAGTACAATAGGTACCCAATACAAACTAGGTTAGCCTCCTACAGTGAGCACTAAAGAAAAGCAAAAGATTATTAATGAGCTATTCCATGCGAAAAATAGGCCCATGTGATATTTCAGTTACACTAGTATAATTTTGCCTAATTTCAGTACTTTTGTGTTAAGCATGTTATGTGACATTTCAGAAGTTGTGCTATTATGCCACATCACATAATTGCACGTTGTACTAAGCAAATATTTTTCCCTCAAAAATTGTGTGCCAAATAACAGATTTTGGATTACCAGTAAATGGGTAAATTACACAAGTTTTCGACTCTCCCAGTGAAAAGCTGCTTCATGGAAGCTCTGAAGCACAGCACACCCCGACAAATACAGCAGCCGTCGGCAAAAGGCTTTTCTTGCAGAAGTACAGCCATGATACAAAGAGTGTCCCTCACACTACAGTATGATGGCACAAGTACGACCCTGTGATGTACAGAAGCCTGGAGCAATAGTTTGTCCTTGGCAAGTGCATCCCAGGTGGCAGTGATTTGATCTAGGCCAGCAATAACAGAAGTTTCTCATGCACTAAGCAGCCCTGGGACATGAGAAGACCTGCAACACAGCACTAGCACAAGGGCGTTATAGCTACAAAAATAGAATTTCAGACATTTGCAGCCTTGTATTCGTGAATTAGACTACTGACACATGCAGAAGGACAGAAAGGATGGCTTGGGCCTGGGTGCAATCAAGGATTATAACTCCGTTGTCTGCTGTTTGTGTAGCAAAATACAGCAACTATCAGAATTAATGGGACACCGCACTTCATCTGCTACTCTATGTAGGAAAGTACCATCTTCCTTGGCATGTTACCCCCATTTCTTACCTGTATGTCAGTATGTTTTTGCCTGTCTCACTGGGGGCCTGCTGGTCAGGACCCCAGTGCTCATAGTTTATGGCTTAATGTGTGTGTCTGTATAGTGCTTAACTGTGTCACTGAGGTTCTGCTAATCAGAAACTTAGTGCTTATGCTCTCTCTGCTTTTAAATTTGTCACTGTAGGCTAGAGGCTTCATTTACCAATTTCAATTGGCACACTGGAACCCCCCTTATAAGTCCCCAGAGGGCCAGGATCAACCTGTTGCTTTCATTAGCAGGTTGTCCCTAGAGAAAGGCGTTGGTCTGCCATAGAGAGGGAGGCCTTTGCTGTGGTCTGGGCACTGAAGAAGCTGAGATCCTACTTGTTTGGGACTCACTTCATTGTTCAGACAAACCACGAATCTCTATTATGGCTTAAACAAATGATAGGTGAAACCCCTAAATTGTTTAGGTGGTCCATTTCCCTACAGGGGATGGACTATACAGTGGAACATAGACCTGGGAGTACCCACTCCAATACAGATGGGCTCTCCAGATATTTCCACTTAGACAATGAAGACTCACCTGGGCAAGGTTAGCCTTATTGTCCCTGGTTTGGGGGGTTGTGTAAGAAAGTTCCATCTCCTTGGCATGTTACCTTTTTTACCTGTATGTCATTATGTTTTTGCCCATCTCACTGGGATCCTGCTGGTCAGGACCCCAGTGCTCATAGTTTATGGCCTAATGTGTTTGTCTGTATAGTGTTTGACTGTGGCACTGAGGCCCTGCTAATCAGAACCTCAGTGCTTTTGCTCTCTCTGCTTTTAAATTTGTCACTGTAGGCTAGTGACTTCATTTACCAATTTCAATTGGCACACTGGACCCCCCTTATAAGTCCCTAGTATATGGTATCTTGGTACCTAGGGCATTGGGGTTCCAGGTGATCCTTATGGGCTGCAGCATTTCATTTGCTCACATAAGGAGCTCAGACAAACCCTTTCACAGGCCTGCCACTGCAGCCTGCGTGAAATAACAAACACGTTATTTCAAAGCCATTTCCACTGCAATCAAGTAGTCAGTCAGTCAGTTAGTCAAAATTCCTTTATTCGGCAGAATGCCATTAAAGTACAAAATCATTTCACATAAGAATAAGAGACAAAGATTTAAAACATTTCTAACAGAGCATTATTCACATAAACAGTGTATGTGACTAAAAATGATAGCTAAAATCGATTTATCCAAACATTGTACCTAAAAGAAAATATAACGTAAAATAAGCAGGGCAAAAACAAAATTAAAATCTTAAACTATTCCACTACTTCCACCCGTTCGTATCGTTTTCTAATGGCAATAGTAGGGCTGATAAAATTTAAAACAGCATAACATGTTTGTATAGATGCCAATTTTTTAACATAAAACAGTGCATCCTTGTGAGAAATACCCCGTGATTTACGTAAAAGAGGTAATATAAAAGTATATCTAGGAACAGAATAAAGTGGGCAGAATAAAAAAAAGTGAGACGTATTTTGCTTAGAAACAGCGTCACAAGGACAATTCGGAAGCACTTTCTGCCAAATACATTGCTTTGGAAAGGCCACTATAAAATGTATCAAATTCAGTCTGAATAAAACCAAGTTAGAGTAAAATGAGGAGCACGAAAACCATGTTAAATAAGATTCCATTGATCTTGTTCTTGAAATCTGGACATAGTGTTCAAAGGATTTTAATGTCAAAGCCCCAAGGAATCTAAGGTTTGAGATATACTCTGATGCAGTTTTTTAACCAATAGGTTTGCATTAGTAGAGTGAACATATTTTCCAAACCTAAGCTCCCAAAAGAAGTTTGCAAAAGTGTAAGCCACTAAATTCTATGAGAATTGGCCAATTGTATGCAGTCGGCCATACAATTTTGAGTCAATCTGGCCGCCGGGTTTGACCAAATTTTTACCCAAAGCAAGAGTGGGGCAACAGAAATTAGGTCCTCAATATGTTGTATTCCCAGTTCCTCATGACAGATGATGTTTGCAGACATTCTTGGGTACCATCAATAGTCTATGCAAAAATGTATTTTCAACCTGTTGGAGTCTGCTTTGGTCTGTCCCCACAGACCTGCCCCATATGTGTCTGCTGATACGCATTTGGAATTGTAGAGCATAATAATCTGATGGACTGGTCGGTGGCCTAATTTACGCGCAAAAAGAAATATCGCTTCCAGATTTCTCACCATTTGGCGGGTCTTAATAATAAGGTGGGAATTCCATGACGTAGAAGAGCTTACATGCAGGTCTAATTAACAAAAGTCTTTTACTTTATTTATAATGTTCCCTCCCATATTGAAAAACGTTTAGATCTTGTATTTCGGGGGCCGCAAGTCATGGCATATGACTTCGTAAAGTTTACTTTCAAGTCTAAGTCTTGCATAAAATTTAAAAATAGGTCCAGCAAGCTTTGCAGGCCATTCAATGTGCGGGCAATTAAAACCGCATCATCGGCATACAGAAGGACCGGGAATTGTCTCAAACCCATCCTAGGGAAATCCTTTCCATTTTTTACTAAAAATCCATAAAGACCGTTTATATATAACAGAAACAAAAAAGGTGCTAAAATACAGCCCTGTCTCACTCCTCACATATATGGAAAGGGGGAAGACCTCTCTCGGTGCGCCCATACTGCACCGAAGCCGTTAGGTCAGTGTATAGGTGTTTGATTAGCTCCAACAAGTTCCAATCAACCCCCAGAGATTCCATGATCAACCAAAGCTTCCCTCTATTCACCAAGTCACCTAGCAGGGTCCCAGTGACACATACAACTAAAACAACATATATACAGTGAAAAATGGGGGTAACATGCCAGGCAAGATGGTACTTTCCTACGCAACCCCCCCCAAATGAAGGACAATAAGACTAGTCATTACCCATCTGCATTGGAGTGGGTACTCCCAGGTCTATGTTCCACTGTATAGTCCATTCGCTGTAGGGATATGGACCACCTCAACAATTTAGGATTTTCACCTTTCATTTGTTTTAGCCAAAGTAGAGGTTTGTGGTCTGTCTGAACAATGAAGTGAGTGCCTAACAGGTATGGCCTCAACTTCTTCAGTGCCCAGACCACAACAAAGGCCTCCCTCTCTATGGCAGACCAACGCTTTTCTCTAGGGGTCAACCACCTGCTGATAAAAGCAACAGGTTGATCCTGGCCCTCAGAATTAAGTTGTGATAAGGCTGCGCCTACCCCTAATTCAGATGCATCAGTTTGAACGATTAATTTCTTCGAGTAACAGGGGCTTTTCAGGACAGGTGCAGAGCACATGGCCTGCTTCAGCTCCTCAAAAGCTTTCTGACAGTTTGCTGTCCATAATACCTTCTTGGGCATTTTCTTTGAAGTGAGGTCATTAAGAGGGGCTGCAATAGAGCCATAGTTCTTTATGAACCTCCTATAGTACCCAGTGAGGCCTAAAAAGGCTCTCACCTGAGTCTGAGTAGTAGGGGGAACCCAATCTATAATAGTTTGGATTTTCCCCTGAAGTGGTGCAATCTGTTCTCCACCAACCAGGTGTCCCAGATAAACCACCTTCCCCTGCCCTATCTGGCACTTTGAAGCCTTGATAGTGAGGCCTGCCTTTTGCAGGGCCTCCAAAACTTTCCATAGGTGGACCAGGTGATCATCCCAGCTGGAGCTAAAGACAGCTATATCATCTAGATATGCTGCACTAAAAGCTTCCAGCCCTTGCAGGACTGTATTCACCAACCTTTGAAAACTGGCAGGTTCATTTTTCAATCCAAAAGGCATTACTGTGAATTGGTAATGGCCTCCAATGGTTGAAAATGCAGTTTTTGCTTTTGCATCTTCTGATAATTTGATCTGCCAATACCCTGCAGTCAAATCAAAAGTGCTTAGATACTTGGCAGATGCCAGTGTATCTATGAGCTCATCTGCCCTGGGTATAGGGTGAGCATCAGTTTTGGTTACCTGGTTGAGACCTCTGTAGTCTACACAAAACCGCATTTCCTTCTTTCCATCCTTGGAATGAGGTTTTGGTACAAGTACCACAGGAGAGGCCCATGGACTTTCAGAGTGCTCAACCACTCCCAGTTCAAGCATTTTCTGCACCTCTTGCTTTATGCAGTCTCTGACATGGTCAGGCTGCCTGTAGATCTTACTTTTGACAGGCAAGCTGTCTCCAGTATCTATAGTGTGCTCACACCAAGAAGTGGTACCTGGCACAGTAGAGAAGAGTTTAGAAAACTGACCCAGGAGATTTATGCAGTGGTCTTTCTGCTCAGCAGTAAGACAATCTGCCAGTACAACAGCTTCCACTAGAGCATCTTGTTCTGTTGAAGAGAAGAGATCAGGGAGAGGGCCACTCTCTTCTTCCTGTCCCTCATCAGTTGCCATGAGCAGGGTGAGATCAGCCCTGTCATAGTAGGGTTTCAGGCGATTGACATGGAGCACCCTAAGGGGACTCCTGGCAGTGCCTAAGTCAACTAAGTAGGTGACTTCAACCTTTTTCTCAACAATTATGTGGGGTCCACTACATTTTTCTTGGAGTGCTCTTGGGGCCACAGGCTCCAAGACCCACACTTTCTGCCCTGGTTGGTACTGAACCAAAACAGCCTTCTGGTCATGCCATTGCTTCTGGAGCTCTTGGCAGCCTGAAGGTTTTTACTGGCCTTTTTCATGTACTCAGCCATCCTTGATCTGAGGCCAATTACATAGTCCACTATGTCTTGCTTTGGAGCTTTTAAAGGTTGTTCCCAACCCTCCTTAACAAGTGTTAGAGGACCTCTCACAGGGTGTCCAAATAGGAGTTCAAAGGGGCTGAAGCCAACTCCTTTCTGGGGTACCTCCCTGTAAGCAAAAAGGAGGCATGGTAAAAGGATATCCCATCTCCTGGAGAGTTTTTCAGGGAGTCCCATAATCATGCCTTTGAGAGTTTTGTTAAATCTCTCCACCAGTCCATTTGTTTGTGGATGATAGGGTGTGGTGAACTTGTATGTCACACCACACTCCTTCCACATGGCCTTTCAGTAAGCAGACATGAAATTGCTTCCCCTGTCTGATACCACCTCTTTTGGGAAGCCCACCCTGGAAAAGATTCCCAGGAGGGCCTTTACCACTGCAGGAGCTGTAGTGGTCCTTAGAGGAATTGCTTCAGGATATCTGGTGGCATGGTCCACTACCACCAAGATAAACCTATTGCCTGAAGCAGTAGGAGGGTCAAGGGGGCCAACTATGTCAACCCCTACCCTTTCAAAGGGAACCCCAACCACAGGCAGTGGAATAAGGCGTGCCTTTGGAGTGCCACCTGTCTTGCCACTGGCTTGACAGGTTTCACAGGACTTACAAAATTCCTTTGTGTCCTCTGACATTCTAGGCCAATGAAACAAGGGAACAAGCAGGTCCCAAGTTTTCATTTGCCCCAAATGTCCAGCTAAGGGAATGTCGTGGGCTAGAGTTAGGAGGAACTTTCTGTACTCCTGAGGAATCACCAATCTCCTGGCAGCTCCAGGTTTTGGATCCCTTGCTTCAGTGTACAAGAGGTTGTCCTCCCAGTAAACTCTGTGAGAGTCACTGACATCCCCATTTGCTTGTTTGACAGCTTGCTGTCTTAGACCCTCTAGTGTGGGACAGGTATGCTGTGCCACACTCAGCTCCTCCCTGGCAGGCCCCCCTTCACCCAAAAGCTCAGCAGTGTCTGCTTCCAGCTCCTCTGGTGTAGGTTCTGCACAGGGTGGAAATTCTTCTTCCTCAGAAGTAGAATCCACTGTAGAGGGAGGGATAGTAGGTAGTGATTTACTTCTACTAGCCCAAGCTTTAGGGAGCACTTGGTCCATTCTTCCAGGATCCAAGTCACCCTGTCCTTTTTGCTTTTTGGTCTGAGCCCTGGTCAAAGCAAAAATATGCCCTGGAATGCCCAGCATTGCTGCATGAGCCTCCAACTCCACTTCTGCCCAAGCTGATGTCTCTAAATCATTTCCTAATAGACAGTCTACAGGTAAATCTGAGGCTACCACAACTTTCTTTGGGCCAGTAACCCCCCCCCCAGTTGAGATTCACAACAGCCATGGGGTGGCTAAGGGTGTTGTTATGAGCATCGGTTACTTGGTACTGGTGACCAAGTAGGTGTTGTTCAGAGTGGACCAGTTTTTCTATTACCATTGTAACACTGGCACCTGTGTTCCTGTAGGCCTGAACCTCAATACCATTTATTAGGGGTAGTTGCTTGTACTTATCCATGTTAAGGGGACAAGCAACCAAGGTGGCTAAATCAATAGCCCCCTCAGAGACTAACACAGCCTCTGTGGTCTCCCTAATCAGACCAACCCCAACTAAGTTAGCAAAAGTGAGCCCAGCTACTCCCTTGGATTGGCTATTAGTAGGTTTGCTCCCACCACCACTGCTATTACTAGGGGCACTAGGTGTAGCAGCAGGGGTTGTAGTGGTAGGAGGCTTGGTGCTTTTCTTTGGACAACTGGGATCTGTTGTCCAATGGCCTTTTATTTTACATAAATAGCACCATGGTTTCTTTTCTTTGTTTTGATTTGAAGAGGATTTGGGCCCACCACCCCCACCAGAGTGTTTTTGTGGGCCTGATGAAGACTCATTTTTAGATTTGTCCCTACTCTTGTAAGAAGACTTACCATTCTTCTTCTTGCCATCTTTGTCACCCCCGTATGAACTTTTCTGTTCACCCTTGTTCTGACCCATTTGTCTACCTTTTTTCCCAATTCTTGGGGAGAGGTCAGATCAGAGTCCACCAGGTACTGGTGCAACAAATCAGACACACAATTATTAAGAATATGCTCTCTCAAGATTAAGGTATACAGGCTTTCATAATCAGTAACTTTACTGCCATGTAACCACCCCTCCAAGGCCTTCACTGAATGGTCAACAAAGTCTACCCAGTCTTGTGAAGACTCCTTTTTGGTTTCTCTGAACTTCATGCTGTACTGTTCAGTGGTTAAGCCATAACCATCTAGGAGTGCATTCTTAAGAACTTTGAAATCATTGGCTTCACTTTCTTTCACAGTAAGGAGCCTATCCCTACCCTTTCCACTAAATGATAGCCATAGGATAGCAGCCCACTGCCTTTGAGGGACATCCTGTACAACACAGGCCCTCTCAAGCGCAGCAAACCACTTGTTAATATCATCCCCCTCCTTATAAGGGGGAACTATCTTATGCAGATTCCTAGAATCATGCTCTCTTGCAATCAATCAATCAATCAAAGGCATTTGTATAGCGCACTGCTCACCCGGAGGGTCTCAAGGCGCTGGGGGGGGGGGGGGGAACGCTACTGCTCGAACAGCCAGGTCTTGAGTTGCTTCCTGAAGGCGAGATGGTCTTGCGTTGTCCGGAGGTGGATGGGGAGGGAGTTCCATGTCTTGGCTGCCAGGTAGGAGAAGGATCTTCCTCCGGCGGTGGCTCTGCGGATGCGGGGGACGGTGGCGAGAGCGAGGCTGGCGGAGCGGAGCTGGCGGGTGGGCTTGTGGAAGGTCAGGCGGCTGTTGAGGAACTTGGGGCCCAGGTCGTGGAGGGCCTTGTGTGCGTGGGTGAGGAGTCGGAACGTGATTCTTTTGTTGACTGGGAGCCAGTGCAGGTCTCTCAGGTGTTCGGAAATGTGGCTGTGTCGGGGGATGTCCAGGATGAGTCGTGCTGAGGCGTTCTGGATCCGTTGGAGTTTCTTCTGGAGTTTGGCGGCGGTGCCGGCGTAGAGGGCGTTCCCGTAGTCCAGCCGACTGGTGACGAGGGCCTGGGTGACCGTCTTCCTGGTCTCGGGTCTGCAGGATGACTATTGGGAATACTGCTGCTGCCACCATAGGTTTCCATCCCAATTTTCTGTCTTTCTCTTTCAATTTCTAAGGACTGTCTATCTAAATCCAACTGTTGCTTCTTGAGCTTCAGCCTGGATTGTTCCACTCTCAATCTATTGAGCTCCCTTTCTAACATTCTGTCATCAGGGTGGGTGGGAGAGGCATGTCTAGAAACAGAGGTATGCTGAGAATGAACAGAAGGAGACCTGGCCCTAACAGATGGCACCCTAACAGCTTGGCTAACAGAAACAGCACTTCTACTATGATGAGAAGGAATTATTTTACTGTGATGTGAGACAACACTATTACTATGATGTGACTCTACATCAGTACCAGCTATGCTAGGTTGTCTGCTAATGGGCAGGCTAGGAAGTTTCCCTTCTAAATATTTTGTTAGGGGTGCCCCAGGGTCAGATTGGGAACCATCAGCTAATTTCTCAACAGAAGTGCCACCTCTGGCCTTATCCTGTTCAACAAGCATATTAACCAACAGATCTCTACAGGGATTCTTCCCTACACTTAAACCTCTTTCTATGCAGAGACTCCTTGCTCCTTTCCAGCTAAGGTGATCATAAGCAAGTTTGGACAGATCAACAGTTTGGCCTGTGCCAGACATTTTAGAAAGTGTTTAAGTGATAGAAAAAGTGAGAAAAAGTTTTTCAGAACTTTTTGAAAGACAGAAAAAAAACTTTTTAAACTTTTTAATAACTTTTTAGAAAGTTTAGAAGTACTTTTCAGTACTTACCAAAGAAGTGAAAGGAAAAAAGCAAAACATTTTGGTTAGGTGTACATACACTGAACTTGTTTTGTATATTTTTCTCTTATGAAAAGTACAATGACAAAAGTGGTAAGTAGTTGCAAAGTACATATCCCACCGCTGCACAACCAATGTAGGAGGCTGGACTGGCTTGTAGTGAGTGCCAAGGGGTACTTACACCTTGCACCAGGCCCAGGTATCCCTTATTAGTGTATAGGGTGTCTAGCATCTTAGGCTGATAGATAATGGTAGCTTAGCAGAGCAGCTTAGGCTGAACTAGGAGACGAGTGAAGCTCCTACAGTACCACTAGTGTCACTTGCACAATATCATAAGAAAACACAATACACAGATATACTAAAAATAAAGGTACTTTATTTTTATGACAATATGCCAAAGTATCTCAGTGAGTACCCTCAGTATGAGGATAGCAAATATACACAAGATATATGTACACAATATCAAAAATATGCAGTATAGTAATAGAAAACAGTGCAAACAATGTATAGTTACAACAGGATGCAATGGGGACACATAGGGATAGGGGCAACACAAACCATATACTCCAAAAGTGGAATGCGAACCACGAATGGACCCCAAACCTATGTGACCTTGTAGAGGGTCGCTGGGACTGTAAGAAAACAATGAGGGTTAGAAAAATAGCCCACCCCAAGACCCTGAAAAGTGAGTGCAAAGGGCACTAAAGTGCCCCAAAGAGCACAGAAGTCGTGATAGGGGAATTCTGCAGGAAAGACCAACACCAGCAATGCAACAATGATGGATTTCCAGACTAGGTTACCTGTGGAACAAGGGGACCAAGTCCAAAAGTCACGATCAAGTCGAGAGTGGGCAGATGCCCAGGAAATGCCAGCTGTGGGTGCAAAGAAGCTGCTACTAGGCAGTAGATGCTGAGGATTCTGCAGAAACGACAAGGGCTAGAAACTTCTTCTTTTGAGGATGGATGTCCCATATCGTGGAGAGTTGTGCAGAAGTGTTTTCCTGCCGAAAGACCGCAAACCAGTCTTGCTAGCTGCAAGCTTGCGGTTTAGGGTTTTTGGATGCTGCTGTGGCCCAGGAGAGGCCAGGATGTCGCCAATTGCGTAAGGAGACAGAGGGGGCGTCCAGCAAGACAAGGATCCCTCTCAGAAGCAGGCAGCACCCGCAGAAGTGCCAGAACAGGCACTACGAAGTGGAGTGAAACGGTGCTCACCCAAAGTTGCACAAGAGAGTCCCATGCCGCCGGAGGACAACTCAGGAGGTCGTGCAATGCAGATTAGAGTGCCGTGGACCGAGGCTTGGCTGTGCACAAAGGAAATCCTGGAAAAATGCACAGGAGCCAGAGTAGCTGCAAAAGACGCGGTTCCCAGCAATGCAGTCTGGCGTGGGGAGGCAAGGACTTACCTCCACCAAACGTGGACTGAAGAGTCACTGGACTGTGGGAGTCACTTGGACAGAGTTGCTGGATTCAAGGTACCTCGCTCGTCGTGCTGAGAGGAGGCCCAGGGGACTGGTGATGCAGTTCTTTGGTGCCTGCGGTAGCAGGGGGACGATTCCGTCGACCCACGGGAGATTTCTTCGGAGCTTCTAGTGCAGAGAGGAGGCAGACTACCCCCACAGCATGCACCACCAGGAAAACAGTCGAGAAGGCGGCAGGATCAGCGTTACAGAGTTGCAGTAGTCGTCTTCGCTACTTTGTTGCAGTTTTGCAGGCTTCCAGCATGGTCAGCAGTCGATTCCTTGGCAGAAGGTGAAGAGAGAGATGCAGAGGAACTCTGATGAGCTCTTGCATTCGTTATCTAAGGAAATCCCCAAAGCAGAGACCCTAAATAGCCCGAAAAGAGGGTTTGTCTACTTAGGAGAGAGGATAGGCTAGCAACACGTGAAGGAGCCTATCAGATGGAGTCTCTGACGTCACCTGCTGGCCCTGGTGACTCAGAGCAGTCCAGTGTGCCAGCAGCACCTCTTTTTCCAAGATGGCAGAGGTCTGGTTCACACTGGAGGAGCTCTGGGCACCTCCCAGGGGAGGTGCAGGTCAGGGGAGTGGTCACTCCCCTTTCCTTTGTCCAGTTTCGCGCCAGAGCAGGGCTGAGGGGTCCCTGAACCGGTGTAGACTGGCTTATGCAGAAATGGGCACCATCTGTGCCCATGAAAGCATTTTCCAGAGGCTGGGGGAGGCTACTCCACCCCTGCCTTAACACCTTTTTCCAAAGGGAGAGGGTGTAACACCCTCTCTCTGAGGAAGTCCATTGTTCTGCCTTCCTGGGCCAAGCCTGGCTGGACCCCAGGAGGGCAGAAACCTGTCTGAGGGGTTGGCAGCAGCAGCTGCAGTGAAACCCCTGAAAAGGCAGTTTGGCAGTACCCGGGTCTGTGCTAGAGACCCTTGGGATCATGGGATTGTTCCAACAATGCCAGGATGGCATAGATGGGGCAATTCCATGATCATAGACATGTTACATGGCCATATTCGGAGTTACCATTGTGAAGCTACACATAGGTAGTGACCTATGTGTAGTGCACGCGTGTAATGGTGTCCCCGCACTCACAAAGTCCGGGGAATTTGCCCTGAACAATGTGGGGGCACCTTGGCTAGTGCCAGGGTGCCCACACACTAAGTAACTTTGCACCTAACCTTTGCCAGGTAAAGGTTAGACATATAGGTGACTTATAAGTTACTTAAGTGCAGTGGTAAATGGCTGTGAAATATTGTGGACGTTATTTCACTCAGGCTGCGGTGGCAGGCCTGTGTAAGAATTGTCAGAGCTCCCTATGGGTGGCAAAAGAAATGCTGCAGCCCATAGGAATCTCCTGGAACCCCAATACCCTGGGTACCTCAGTACCATATACTAGGGAATTATAAGGGTGTTCCAGTATGCCAATGTGAATTGGTGAAATTGGTCACTAGCCTGTTAGTGACAATTTGGAAAGAAATGAGAGAGCATAACCACTGAGGTTCTGGATAGCAGAGCCTCAGTGAGACAGTTAGTCATAACACAGGTAACACATTCAGGGCACACTTATGAGCACTGGGGCCCTGGCTAGCAGGGTCCCAGTGACACATACAACTAAAACAACATATATACATTGAAAAATGGGGGTAACATGCCAGGCAAGATGGTACTTTCCTACAGGAGGGAAAAGAGAGAGACACACACAAGCAACACGCAACACCTCCACCCTCACCCCCACCCTCACCCACAACACACACACCAATACATGCTGAAACGTTACATTGCCCCCCCCCCAACTCCCCCTGGAAGAACGCAAGGACAAAAGGAAATGAGTTGAACGATTGCAATCATGAAAAATACATGAGCCAAAAATCTAAATACAGTATAAACAACTATGTACACCAACTATATAAGTCCGGATGGTGCACTATTCACAGTCCGTGGACCACTAGGCCCAAAATGCATGGGCGAGGACCACACTCAATACCAGACTCCAAACGGAGAGAACACTGCTGGGGCATCAGATCGAAAATACACAGGAACCTCAGGGGGAAGGGAAGGGGGGCACCTCAGCCGCATGAGTGCACAACGCCAGCTCCACGAAGGGGCCCCATGCCCATTTCATGTATCCTGGGGAGTGCAAAGCCACAGTCTCACAAGTCTCTACAGTGGGTGGGTTGCCCACTGCATTATCCTAGGGACAGCAAAGCCACAGTCTCACAAGTCTCTCCAGTGGGTGGTTTGCCCACTGCTGCATCCTGGTTAGTGCAAAGCCACAGTCTCACAAGTCTCTACAGTGGGTGGTTTGCCCAATGCTGCATCCTGGGGAGTGCAAAGCCACAGTCTCTCAAGTGGATAACAGTCTCCACTGGTTCTGGAGGGGGCTTTGTGCCCAGAGTGCTTCATCCTGCCAAGGACTGAGGTAGTGGATGTGATACTCCACTGGTTCTGGAGGGGCCTTTGTGCCCAGAGTGCTTCATCCTGCCAAGGACTGAGGTAGTGGATGTGATACTCCACTGGTTCTGGAGCGGCCTTTGTGCCCAGAGTGCTTCATCCTGCCAAGGACTGAGGTAGTGGATGTGACACTCCACTGGTTCTGGAGGGGGCTTTGTACCCAGAGTGCTGCATCCTGCCAAGGACTGAGGTAGTGCATGTGACACTCCACTGGTTCTGGATGGGACTTTGTGCCCAGAGTGCTTCATCCTGGCAAGGACTGAGGTAGTGGATGTGATGCTCCACTGGTTCTGGAGGGGCCTTTGTGCCCAGAGTGCTTCATCCTGCCAAGGACTGAGGTAGTGGATGCCTTTCTCCACTGGTTCTGGAGGGGGCTTTGTGCCCAGAGTGCTTCATCCTGCCAAGGACTGAGATAGTGGATGTGATACTCCACTGGTTCTGGAGGGGCCTTTGTGCCCAGAGTGCTTCATCCTGCCAAGGACTGAGGTAGTGGATGTGATACTCCACTGGTTCTGGACTGGCCTTTGTGCCCAGAGTGCTTCATCCTGCCAAGGACAGAGGTAGTGGATGTGACACTCCTCTGACGGTGGGCCGACATGGAAGTTGTCCAGGCCCCTGGAACTGACCACCAACTTCGTATGACTGACCACTGGGGATGGCAGCCATGTCTGCGGTGGTGCCACTGGCACATGATGTGGCGTGGCCTCAGTAGCGGCGGTGCTTGCGGCGCTCATTGGCCAGCGGTGCTGGTGGGTGGCTTAGTGGGCGTGCTGCTGGCTCAGTAGCGGCGGCAGTGTCCTGGGCAGCAGTGCTGCTGCCGGCGGTGTCCTGGGCAGCGGTGCTGGTGGTGTCCTGGGCAGCGGTGCTGCTGGCGGCGGGTGGTGTCCTGGGCAGCAGTGCTGGTGGCGGCGGTGTCCTGGGCAGCGGTGCTGCTGGCAGCGGTGTCCTGGGCAGGGGTGCAGGTGGCGGTCGGGTCCTGGGAAGCGGTGCTGGTGGTGGTGGTGCATGTGGCGGTGCTGGTGGTGGTCTTGTCCGCTGTGCAGGTTGGCAGCGACTTCCCTTTCTTCCTCTGCCCATTCCCCACCTTGGATGGTGGCGCAGCCGTCTTCCCACTCCCAACTGTAGTCCTGGGAGAGCCCTTGGTGGCGGGTGTTTTGCCCTTCTCCCTCCGGGCTGTGGCCAACTTCTTATGTTTCTGAGGTGGGGGGCTGTCCTTGGCATGGCTCCGTGGCACACTGGCTGCCCTGCCTCCTGGCGCACTCCAGAAGCCGGTTACTGCTTGCACCACGGTGAAGTAGTGGCTGAGGTGCTGGGTGTGCCCTAGGGGATGGAAGGGGTGGGGGAGGTGAAGGGAAGAGGTCAAGATTAGCCAGTAAAAGCTTTTTAGACACACTGGGACGGGTAGGTGGAGGGGGTATGGGAGTGGAGGAAGAGGTAGTGGTTGTAGGAGGTGTTAGTTTGCTGACTTTGGGTGAAGGTGCATGGGCTGGAGGCTGTCGTGAGGTGGATGGCTGTTGGGTGGGTGTGTGACTGCGTTTGTGTATTTTGGGAGGTGGGCTCATAGACACACTGGGGGAGGACACTGGGGGTGTGTGAATGGTAGTGGGGGTGGTGAGTGCACGTGAGCGGTGTGTGGTGATGGGCATGCTGGTGATGGAGGTAGTGGCTGAAGATGTAGTGCATGCAGATACGAGTGGAGATGTGACAGGGAGGGAGGAGGGAGACGAGGAGGAGGGGGACACAGTGGAGGCAGTGAATGTTGGTATGTGTGCATGGGTATGATGCTTGTGTGAGTGCTTGTGTGATGTGTGGTGCTTATGTTTTCCAGATCCACCCTTGTGTGTTGAGGTGTGTGCACGCTGGTCTGATGGTGTGCTTAGGATAGGCTAAGGTACTGGGGATTGGGTCCGGGTTGAGAAAGTTGGAGGGGGGAGGCTGGACACAGGCACAATGGCTGCCATCAGTGCTGAGGCCAGAGTCCGAAAAGCTTGTTGTTGGGCTGCCTGACCAGAATGAATGCCCTCCAGGTATGCATTCTTCTGTTGCAACTGCCTCTCTACACCCTGGATGGCATTCAAAATGGTAGACTGCCTAACAGTGGGGGATCGGAGGAGGTCAATGGCCTCCTGACTGATTGCAGCAGGGCTGACAGGGGCAGGGGCTGAGGTGCCTGGGGCGAAGGAGATGCCCACCCTCCTGGGTGAGCGGCTACGGGGCACACGCTGAAGGGCTGCTGGGAGGGCGGTGCTAGTGGGGGGGTGGCAGCTGTACCTGTAGATGTGGTGGGCACAGAGGGGCCCGCCACCGTGAGAGAGCTCTCATCAGAGGATGAGTCGGTGTCGCTGGTCTCAGCTCCTGTCCCCGCCGTGGAGCTCCCCTCGCACTCCGTCCCACTGGTGAATTCGGAGACCGTAGTCTTGCCCTCCAGGGCCATGTGGGATGCAGCTCCCTCCTGCTCCGGTGGCACTGCTCCTCCACCTGATGATGTTATTGCACACAAGAACAGGGAGACCACAAAAAGAGGGGGAAAGAAAGTAGAAAGACATGTTTAGTGCATGCAATACCGCGACCGTTGGCGGGCACTACAGACACAGCAGCCCTCTGCACTAGGCCATGCACTTAGAGTTCCTAGATTACTCACAGGGCCATGGTGTACAAGGCCTATGCCCGATTGTTGCACACATGCACGTCACAGGAGCCTGACTAGGGGTAGATGGCCCTTAACACTGATGGGGTGGGGTGCCACATGGGCTGCCTTACGAAGAGACCTTGCCTACAAAACTTGCCCTGGCCTAGGGGTACCCACAGCCCACCTCCCCCACACAGACACCTCAAATGCGCACTGAATCAGATGAATGAGAGTGTACTCACCCCCTTGTGGCTGCTGTGATGCCCTCAAGCGCCCATCCAACTCCAGATACGCCACCGCTAGGATCCGGAACATCAGGGGGGTCATGGTGTCCATGTTGGGAGGCCATCCCCAGCTGGGCCTCCGCCGTCTTCTTGGTCCAGCAGCGAATGTCCTCCCATCTCTTCGGGTAGTAGGTGCCAAGTCTGTGGTGGACCCCCAGGGTCCAGACTTCCTTGACGATGGCACGCCAAATATCCTACTTCTGGTGGGCGCTGACCTACAGGAATAGTACAGTGCAAATGGACAAACAATTACCGTCCGACCTTCACAGTCATTGGCCCACGTTCCCACCCTTACCCTGAGGCACATACACTCCACGTCATTTCATGCACACCTCATTCCCCCCGTATCTCCCATCCACGCCACTCCAAACAGGCACTGCCCATACAGCATGCTCACAGTGTACTCACCTGTTTGTCTGGAGGACCGTACGGTTGCGTTTACTGGGGAAGGACCCCATCCACTAGTCTGTCCAACTCCTCCGATGTGAAGGCAGGGGCCCTTTCCCCAGACACTTGAGCCATTGTCGCTTCCAGACTGAGGTCACAGCAGCACTTGCAGTGTAGGTCCTCTCCTGTCGAAGATCAGGTATCAAGTGAGTGAATAGAGAGAAAATTATGGTCACGTCCGTGGCGGTGCGTACCGTCACTGCCGGTGTACATCGTAATTGGCTCCTGGGACCCATAGGGTCCAATGTTAACCAATGCAGGATTGCGCCGTGGTCTCTGACCGCCTACCGCGACGGTGTACAACGCCAGCGCATTTACCTCATATCCCCTTGTCCCACCTTACAGGTCAGGCAGCCGCCATTTCAAGGGGCCACATGGTATTAATTGTAAATGCGTCACACATATCTAGGCCTTGCATACACACTAAGACAGGCACATAGCGGATTGACAAATGTGTGGAATAAATATTCTATTTGATACCTCAGTGTTGGGTGACTCTGTGCTCGCTGTTCTCACCCATAGGGCACGTCCACTGGGGCAGGTGAGGAGATGGCGGCATCCTCCGGTATACAGACCGCTGGTGGAGATGTCGACAATGGAAGAGCGACATGTAATTGTCACCTACAGACTTGACCGTGCCACAATCCAGGAACTGTTGGCCCAGTTGGAGCCCGACCTGATGTCAGCTATCCGCCATCCCACAGGGATCCCCCCACTAGTGCAGGTCCTGTCAGTACTCCATTTCCTGGCAAGTGGGTCTTTTCAAACTACAGTGGCCACAGCATCAGGGATGTCCCAGCCTATGTTCTCCAACGTGTTGTCCAGAGTGTTGTCTGCCCTGCTGAAACACATGCACAGCTACATCGTGTTCCCTCAGGTGGAGGATTTGCCTACAGTGAAAGGTGACTTCTATGCCCTGGGACATATCCCCAACATCATAGGTGGCATTGATGGGACACATGTGGCCTTGGTCCCCCCGCAGGAGTGAACAGGTGTACAGAAACCGGAAGAGTTACCATTCAATGAATGTGCAGATGGTGTGTTTGGCCGACCAGTACATCTCCCATGTGAACGCCAAGTTTCCAGGATCAGTGCATGACACCTACATTCTGAGGAATAGCAGCATCCCTTATGTGATGGGGCAACTCCAGAGGCACCGTGTGTGGCTATTAGGTGAGGACATGGACCCTATACAGTGTGAATATTTGTCTTGGTCTGGGGTAGTCCCTAATGGTTAGTATGTGTCTAACAGTTGTCCCTCTCTATATGCGGGTGACTATAGGTACCCCAGCCTGTCATGGCTACTGACCCCAGTGAGGAATCCCAGGACATGAGCAGAGGAACGCTACAATGAGGCACATGGGCAAACAGGTTCCGGTGCCTCCATATGACAGGTGGTTCCCTATACTACTCACCAAAGAAGGTGTGCCAGATCATCTTTGCCTGCTGTATGCTACACAATTTGGCTTTGCGACGACAGGTGCACTTTCTGCAGTAGGGTGGTCCTGAAGGAGGTGTTGTTGCAGCTGTGGAGCCTGTGGACAGTGAAGAAGAGGAGGCAGAAGAAGAGGACATTGATGACAGAAACACCGTGATCCATCAATACTTCCAGTGAGACACAGGTAGGACGACATCACTGCATCCTACATCTCATAAAATTGTTCAACTTCTCATCTGTCTGTCACTTTCACCCTGTAATGGACCCTGATTTGTCACTTTCCTTTTCGATTTCACAGATGTAGGTCCCACTGTGTGACCTGTGCTATGTTACCTCATGGACTCGAACTGTGTGACATAGGTATGTTGAATATACAATGGACATTGCTATTTCCCTCCGGTAATGCAAATACACAATTGTGAAAGCACAGACTGACTCCAGATATTTTTGTGTTAAAGGGTGTTTATTTACGTGCTAAATAGTGGAAGCAGTTGTAAAATGGTCAGGGGTGATGGTGGGGGAATGTCCATGGCCGAGTCCAGTCTATTAGTCTCACAGGTGCATTGTACAAAGGGGCATAGGAAGTGGAGCTGGGGCAGTTTTAGGATGGACAGGGTTACAAACTGGGACAGAGGGATGACAATCAGGGTGGTCTCATTTCTTGGGGGGGGGTCTTGGCATTGTTCTCTGTCTTTGTCCTGGATCTCAGGGACCGTTTGCGGGGTGGTTCTCCTTCTGCAGGGGGTGGGGTGCTGGTGGCCTGTTGGTCCTGTGGCGGGGCCTTCTGTCCACTAGTGCCGGCAGAGGTGGTGGGCAGTTCATCGTCCTGGCTAGTGTCAGAGGCCCCTTGTTGTGCCACAATGTCCCTCCTGGAGTCCACAAGGTCTTTCAGCACGCCTACAATGATGCCCAGCGTGGTATTGATGGTATTTGAGTTCCTCCCTGAACCCTAAATACTGTTCCTCCTGCAATCGCTGGGTCTCCTGAAACTTGGCCAGTACCGTTGCCATTGTCTCCTGGGAATGGTGGTAGGTTCCCATGATGTTGGAGAGGGCCGCGTGGAGAGTGGGTTCCCTGGGCCTGTCCTCCCCCTGTCGCACAGCAGCTCTCCCAGTTCCCCGGTTTTCCTGGGCCTCTGTCCCCTGAAATGTGTGCCCACTACCACTGCCCACAGGTCCCTGCTGTTCTTGGGGTGGTGGGTTAGCCTGGGTTCCCTGTAGTGGTGGACACACTGCTGATTGACGTGTCCTGGGGACAGAGGTATGGGCCCGCTGGGTGGGTGCTGTGCTGGTATTTCCTGAGGGGGGAGGGTCTGTGTTGGCCTGTGAGTGTGTCAGGGGAACCAACTGTCCCGAGGTCCCAGATGGGCCGGGCTGGTCATCTAGATCCAGTTGGACAGAGCTGCTGTCATCACTGTGGGCCTCTTCTGTGGGTGGAGTGGACATGGCTGGAACCTCCTGTCCGATGACATTGGGTAGGGGTCCTGCAGGGGTGTAAGGACATGATTATTGCATCTGTGTGTGTCATGGTGTGCAATGGGTGAGTAACCCTTCCATTCCATGTCTAGATTTTGGCGGATTCCGAGCTCTGGGTCGTAATAGCTGCAGCGGAATTCCATGGCAGTGTGTTGGCGGTCTTCTGCACGGCGGTAAGCGGGATTTACCGCCAATGTTGTAATGAGGGTCTTAATGCTTGTTCGATAGTACCAATACTAGGTCTAAAACCATATTGGATTGGGGAGAGGATCTCTGCCTCCGCCACCCATTCCTCCAATCGAGTCAGAATCACACTCCCCAGTATTTTAGCAGTAGAATCTATAAGAGATATCGGCCTATAACAGATAGGGTCTTGCCTGTTACCCTTTTTAAAAATGGGAATAATTATGGCCATTTTCCAGGAAGAGGAAATATTACTTTTGACTACACTCCTTCACTTAAGTAATTTATAAGTCACCTATATGTCTAACCTTCACTTGCTGAAGGTTAAATGCAAAGTTACTAAGTGTGAGGGCACCCTTGCACTACCAAAGGTGCCCCCACATAGTTCAGGGCCATTTTCCCGGACTTTGTGAGTGTGGGGACGCCATTACACGCGTGCACTACATATAGGTCAATACCTATATGTAGCTTCACAATGGTAACTCCGAATATAGCCAGGTAAGGTGTCTAAGATCATGGAATTGTCCCCTCATTCCAAATCTGGTATTGGGAGCCAATTCCATGCATCCTGGGGGCTCCACTATGGACCTCCAATACTGCCAAACCAGTTCTCTGAGGCTTGCACTGCAGCTACAGCTGCTGCCACCTCACAGACAGGGTTCTGCCCTGCTGGGGTCTGAGCAGCTCAGTCCCAGGAAGGCAGAACAAAGCATTTCCTCTGAGAGCAGGGTATTACACCCTTTCCCTTTGGAAATAGGTGTTACAAGATGGGGAGGGGTAGCCTCCGCCACCTCTGGACATTCTTTGAAGGGAACAGATGGTGCCCTCCTTGCATACACCAGTCTACACCGGTACAGGGATCCCTTGTCCCCTGCTCTGGTGCGAAACTGGACAATGGAAAGGGGAATGACCACTCCCCTGTCCATCACCACCCTAGAGGCGGTGCCCAAAGCTCCTGCAGTGTGTCCCAGGCTTCATCCATCTTGCTTTGCAAGGTGTCAGGACACTGGAGGGCTCTGAGTGGCCAGTGCCAGCAGGTGACATCAAAGACCCCTCCTGATAGGTCCATACCTGATAAGGTAGCCAATCCCCCTCTCATGGCTATTTAGGGTCTCTCCTGTGGGCTCGCTTCAGATTCTACTTGCAAGTTTCCAGCAGGAATACTCTGCAACTACTATTTCATCCTCTGACCTCGGATCAACCACAGCCTGCTCCAGGAACCGCTGCAACAGCAACAAAGTATCCACAAGGGATACTTTTCTTCTGCAACTTCAGCTCCAGCCAGCAACTGAAACAGTTTCCACGGTGTGCATGCTCTGAGGACTCCCTGTCTTCACCCTGCACCAGAATTACTGAAGAAATCTCCTGTGGGGAGACGGAGTCACTCCCCTGCTCATGCAGGCACCTTCTAAGTCGACGACCCGTTCTCTTGGACTCCTCTCCTGGTGACACGCATGCTCTTTGGAAGACAGAGAGTGGACCCCCATTGACACAGACTGTCCTGAGGTCCTTCTGTCGCACTTTGGAGGAGGTAAGACTTTTCCTTCCCCCAGAATGACAGTACCCCTCTGCACAACGTCCTCTTGACCTCCTGAGGCCTCTGTGCACTATTTGCAAAATTCCTTCATGCACAGCCTGGCCCAGGTCCCCAGCACTCTATCCTGTGACGCTCAACTCACTTATTTGATCTCCGGCGGCGTGGGACCTTGATTTGTAGTGCTGCACCAACTGAATTTTGCACCTCCTTTGTCGCTGTGTCCTGGGACAACCATGGGTGCTATCTGGTGCTCTGAGGGCTCTCTGAAGTGCTGAGTGCCCCCTCTTCCTCCTCACACAGAGTTGAGGCCCCCAGGTCCCTCCTGGGTCCAGATAATGTCTAGTTGATGCAAAACGCGACTTTGCCAAAACCAAGTCTTGTTGGAGGAATCCAGTGACAAAACTCACCTGCATCCAACTTCACGATGTGGGACATCCTTTGCATCATGCAGAAACCCACTGGCATCTTCCTAGGGTGTATTTCTGCAATCTCTGTCCAACCTGGGACTCTTCTTTTCCACCCTCTTCTTGGTTGTCATGGGCCCCTGTCCTTCCTGGAACTTCTTTCAACTTCTGGACTTGGTCTCCTTCTTTTGTAGGTCTTCAGGTCCAGGAATCCACTGTTTGTTGTTTGCAGACTTGGTTGGTTCTTGCAATAATTCCAATCATGAAGTGTAGGAAAATTGCAGTACTTTACTCCTTCTTTTCTGGGCTCTGGGGTGGGGTAATTTACTTACCTTTACTGTATTCTTACTCTGCCAGCGATTCGGCACACACTACACTTGTCTAGGGGGGAATTCGTGATTCGCATTCCACTTTCTTAGTATATGGTTTGTGTTGCTCCTACACCTATTTTCTCCCATTCCATTCTATAGCATTTTCTATTGTTTGCACAATCCTATGTCTAATTACTTGCCTTATTTTGGTGTCTAGTGTATGTATAGTGTATAATACTTACCTCCAGAAGGGGTATTGCCTCTAAGATATTTTTGGTACTGTGTCACCCAAATAAACTACCTTTATTTTTGGGAACACTGAGTATTGTCTTTACTTGTGTATAAGTACTGTGTAACTATAAGTGGTATTGCATGAGCTTTGCATGTCTCCTAGTTCAGCCTAAGCTGCTCTGCTATAGCTACCTCTATCAGCCTAAGCTGCTAGAACACTACTACATTTCACTAATAAGGGATAACTGGACCTGGTATAAGGTTGAAGTACCCAAGGTACCCACCACAAACCAGGCCAGCCTTCTACACACTTCAATTGTGTATATCAAACATGTACTCTGCAATGCAGTGACAAAATCTGATGTCTAAAGATGAGCCAGCTCTGCACGTTGTGGAAGACTCTTTTACAAATTAGGAGATACCACATCATGCATAGGATGCATGATACAGCTAAAAATGGAGGTGTGGCCAAAGGTAGGCTGTGCAGGGCACCCTGGATATTTCTGTACTCTAGCTCTCAGCAACCTCCAAATACATGTTTGACTGTAAGTGTGATTCCTGGTTGATATGAGGGCCTCCTGTAACTTGTAGATCACTTGTCTATATCTCTAACATGTAAATGTAGAATCATCACCATCATCCTTTGCACTTAGTTTTGGACATGTATGTTACATTACAGTTGCTGCCAGGACTACTTTAGTGATACGGATTACACTATCCAGGGGTTAAGGAGACATACTGGCTGCAGCAGTCAAACTCACTGCCATCCGCCCATCAGGTAAGTGTGTCATATAGTGTTGTAAACAATTGATACCTTACCCATGAACAATAACCAAATCCTCGTGGAAGGGCATGAGCAGATATTTCAACTTTACATTAAATTACATCTGAAGTTGGTGTATAAAATGTACCCAACATAATCAGTGATGTGTGTGCCAAGTGTGCATATTCACATATAAATCATGCAGAACATTAGCTATGGTGCCCCTTCTTTCACAAGCTGTTGGATGAAGGACCATATCTCGTGCTACATACTCAAGGAGCCCACTTCAGTAGCTGACATCAAGGGAGATCTCAATACCACACAGTGTTGTGGTTGTAGCTGGTGAGTTTGCTTTTGCATTGTACATCTGCATTAAACACCTTAATGCCACAGTGTCAACTGTCACGTATAGGTGTACACAAACCAGGTCACATGTGGAACATCTGTTGATGTGAAGATAATTGACTGAATCCCTGTGTTGCACCGCGTGATATTGTAAGGCAAATACTTAGGCTGTTGCAACCTCTGACTTACAGGTGGTGAGGATGATGATTCCAGTCAGGAGGAAGGACCGCCCACCAGTGGTGAGCTACGGGCTATCCAAGGGGAGAACCCCTTCCTCTTCCAGCTGCCAGATATGCACAGGAAGTAGAGGAGGAAGAAGTTCAGGCCCGGATTCCAACAGATCTAGAGGTTGATCCCCTGACAAATTTTGTTGACCCACGCAGCATACCATCAAAGCCTACATCTCAAATGATTTACAAAGGACTGAGGCATAAATCAGACCGCACCTGTCACTGTAGGAAAAGTGTATAATTACTGTAGGTGCTCTGGGAAAAGGAGTAAGTCCTTTTCACACGTTAACTTGGGCATCAGCTCTAGCACAAAAATAAACAGGAACCCAAGCACCAATCATGAATCATGGTAACAACTAATTATACTCAAAAATCCAAATCAAGGTCTCCCACGGTTTCAATCCTCTAATCTCAAGCTTCCATTTTTATATTCAGACCTATTCCAAAATAAATCATATGGATGACAAGAGTCCTCAAGACAATCTCCAATTTGTTATGTTCCCTCAATGTCGCTGTTTCCTTACTAGTTGGAAATAGTGACATTGAGGGAATAGGCATACAAAGACCACAAGATACGTATTCCTTGTGGGTATTCTACACTGATGACAAACAGATAGGTGGAGACCTTTAATGCAATTACACTGGACACAAGCTTAAGAAATGAATACACTGAAGATATACACATTGGAGCCCTGAAGAAGTCCTCGAATAGGATAAAACACGTTTGCTACTTGCTGATGAATGTTGACAATCGAAACAAAGCCTACATCTGCTCTGGTCAGCATGGTGCCTTCTCCTCCTCCTATACCCCCAAGGATTGCCCATTCCTCATATACCCCAACACAACCATCACCTCCTCACAGTCCACACCTCAAGGTCAGACTTGTTGGTTCCCCTATACGCTCCTACTCTGACAGTGTCTTCCAGGCCTTTTCTCCAACATCTGAGGTACATGCCAGCCCTGTTGAGGAGCAGATAGCCCCTAGGCACAAATCTCTTCCTCACAACCTCCCACCTGACATCCCCGTCTCCCAGGTCACACCCTTGCTGGTGGATCTGCAGTGGCAAGACATGGGGAAGAGCCTGAATGACATCATGGCCATACAGACGGAAGAGAGTGCAAGACACCATGCATTGGCTATGAAGATGATGGAGGGCATACTCAAAATAATACCAAATCAGCCTTTACAGAAACTGCATGGAGGGGAGCCAACACATCTACCGGCACCATATTGCCCCCAGCCCCTGGTTAGGAAAACTGCACAGGGGCACCAACATTTTTTGACAGCAATCAATCAATCAATCAATCATGGTATTTATAAAGCGCGCTATGTACCCGTCAGGGTTTCGAGGCGCTGAGGGGGGGGGGGGGGGGAGCGCTGCTGGATTAGCGGTCGAAGAGCCAGGTCTTGAGGAGCCTTCTGAATGTGAGGAGGTCCTGGGTCTGGCGAAGAGATGTGGGGAGAGAGTTCCAGGTCTTGGCGGCGAGGAAGGAGAAGGATCTGCCGCCGGATGTCTTGCGCTGGATTCGGGGTACGATGGCGAGGGCGAGGTTGGCGGATCGGAGTTGACGTGTTGGAGTGTAGAAGTTGAGTCTGGTGTTGAGGTAGGAGGGTCCGGTGTTGTGAAGTGCCTTGTGAGCGTGGGTCAGGAGTTTGAAGGTTATCCTCTTGTCTACCGGGAGCCAGTGGAGTTCCTTTAGGTGAGGGGAGATGTGACTTCGGCGAGGTATGTTGAGGATCAGTCGGGCGGAGGCATTTTGGATACGTTGGAGGCGTTTGATGTCTTTGGTTGGTATGCCTGTGTAGAGTGCGTTGCCGTAGTCAAGTCTGCTGCTGACGAGGGCCTGGGTCACCGTCTTTCTGGTTTCTGTTGGAATCCACTTGAAGATTCTGCGGAGCATTCGAAGGGTGTTGAAACAGGAGGAGGAGACGGCGCTGACCTGTTTGGACATGGTGAGGGCGGAGTCCAGGATGAAGCCGAGGTTTCTTGCGTGGCTGGCAGGGGTGGGTGGGAGTCCGAGGACGGAGGGCCACCATGAGTCGTTCCAGGCCGAGGGGGTGCGTCCGAGGATGAGGACTTCCGTCTTGTCGGAGTTGAGTTTCAGGCGACTGTTGTTCATCCAATCGGCGATGGATTTTAGTCCCTCGTGGAGGTTTGTTTTGGCGGTGAGCGGGTCTTTGGTCAGGGAGAGGACGAGCTGGGTATCGTCGGCGTAGGAGATGATGCTGAGGTGGTGTTGGCGGGCCAGTTGAGCGAGGGGGGCCATGTAGACGTTGAACAACGTGGGACTGAGGGAGGATCCTTGGGGGACGCCGCAGATGAGGTTGGTGGCTTTGGAGCGGAAAGGGGAGAGACGGACTCTCTGCGTTCTGTCGGAGAGGAAGGATGAGATCCAGTGGAGGGCTTTATCTTGGATGCCGGCATCTTGGAGGCGGGTCAGTAGGGTGCGGTGGCAGACGGTGTCAAAAGCGGCTGATAGGTCGAGGAGGATGAGGGCTGAGGTTTCGCCGTTGTCCATTTGATGTCTGATGTCATCTGTGGCGGCGAGGAGGGCAGTCTCAGTGCTGTGGTTTCGTCTGAATCCGGATTGTGCAACACTCTCCTTGCTCAAGCCCCCCACTGCACAGTCACATCCTCAACCTGTAAGGGCATAACCACCCTCTGTCCAGGAAGACCACTACCCTGTTCAGGGATCACCACCCTCTGTCCAGGAAGACCCCCACCCTGTACTGGGATCATCACCCCCTGTTCAGGAAGACCCTACCCCTGGACAGGAATCACCACCTCCTTACCAGAAATATCCCCCTGTACAGGAATCACCACCCTCTGTCCTGAAAGACCCCACCCTGTACAGGGATCACCATCCCATGCCCAGGAAGACCCCCATCGTGTAGTGGGATCACCACCCCCTGTCCTGGAAGACCCTACCCCTGGACAGGAATCACCACCTCCTTACCAGAAATATCCCCCTGTACAGGAATCACCACCCTCTGTCCAGGAAGACCCTACCCCTGGACAGGAATCACCACCGCTTACCAGAAATATCCCCCTGTACAGGGATCACCATCCTCTCTCAAGGAAGACCCCCACCCTGTATAAGGATAACCGCTCTCTGTCCAGGAAGCCCCCTTCAAGGACCACACATACTTGCAACTAAGAACCCCAGGAAACATGCCACATCACAATGATCCTCACCAATAAAATTGAGAAGATGCATCTGAGATCCCCCATGAGCACTGTAATATATGTTTGCACAGCACTACGTAAATAAAAGACAAATCCCACATTTAAATTGAGTTAAGTTATAGTTGATGACGGTAAAATGCTTAATGTGGCTGTAGGCCATATATGTGTCAATAAACGTGGCTAAGACATGTTCATTAGTAGAACCATCTTTGTGCAAATGTATCATGTTGAAGGCATAGCTAAACCACTCCAGATGTATACTTCAGTACTTTGATTCCAGCAAATACTATGAACTACATGACACAGGGCATTTTATTTGGTTTAAATAAATATGATAGAAAATTAAACAAAAAACGTCCATTGGGAATGGAGAAATGAAATCAAATAATGCTCTTCACAGAGTATGGGCAGGGGACATGGAGGAGGTTGGAGAAATTAAAAAAAAAACAGGTCAGGAAACGTCAGGTGAATCAGTCTTTGTACTGGGGCAAAAACAAACGTCCAGTCACATCATAATGTAAAGTCACATGTCATCCTGCTCAGCCTCCTTCTCAACTACATGGAGATCCTCTGTGTCTGTGACCTCTTCCTGGCTGGCTGGTGGAGGACCTGACATCCAAAGGGACTGGGACACACTGGGAGTACAAGGGGAATGGGGGAAACATGGTGGGAGTACAGACAGGGAGACACATTGACGATGGTATGAGAGGGACTCTGGGACAGGGCAGCCATCATGGCTGCACCCAAGGAAGTGAGGGTGGCATTGATGGTGGCCAAGGCACAAGCATTCTCCTCTCGGGTACTAGGAAGTTCCTCAATGACCTGCTGTAGGAACTGAGAGGAGATGACATGCTCCCCTTCAGATGCCACCATCCCTTCCTGGAATGTAGCCACATGGGTGACAATACAGGGAGGGGTTTGGGTAGAACACAAATGATGTGGAGAGTCAGGGAAAGGGATAATCCTCGGGTCACTGAGGCAGGCACATGGAGAGGGATTAGTGGCGGGGGCAGCTGGGTGCACTGATGGACTGGGGGCCTCATGTGGTAGGGAGGGGTCAGTGGAAGGCCCAGGTGTAGATTTGGCCAGCCATGGGAATACCTCCAGCAGATCAAGATCTTGCCTTTCAGGGAGAGTCCAATTCCTCCCTCATCCCGGCCAGAGGAGTCCAGTTCAATGCATGCCCCCCCTATAGGGTCCACAGCCTCCACCCAGTATGTGTCTGATGTTGTGACCATCTGGGTGGGTGCACTCCCCCTGCCTAAAAATGGCCTTGTCCCTCCTCCTCCTCTTCTGTGGACAAAAGAGACCGTGCCCGCTGACATCCGTAGGATGTTCTTCTCTATCCCCGGTCCTCTCTCTGGTCTTCCTGGCCAGCCAGGTCCACTGAAATAGAAGTGAGAACATTATGTAGCTGGTGTACAATTCAGGGCAAGGCACCCAAGTACATAAAGTAAGTGCTGACTTTGTTCTCCTTTGATCTCACTAACCAGTTCCAGGTGACTTAGATCCCAAATGTATGTGTACTATCTCTGTGATGTCCTGACAGAACTCACACATTGCCATCTGTCTTAATTGTGGGGAGTATACACTTCTGTAGTGACAAAGCCTCACCTTAAACTGTATTGCAATATCTAGGCCTGATTCACAAAGGCAAACAAAGATGTTTGTTTCAAAGTTAGAGCAAAAGTCAGTCTACAAGTGGAGATGGGACACAGTCTGGATAGACCTGCCCACACCAAAGCATGTATCTATGATCATCCCGAAGCATGTATCTATGATCATCCTGTAATGTGCAGACTTCATAGTCTTACAATGACTACTGCATGTCATCTGCTGTGTAGAATGGTCTCATTCCACACAAATGCTTGAACAGGTGTACATGTAAAAATGCCTTGATTCTGACCTTTGCTAAGCAATGAGTCTATGTATTGGAGCATCCCTGACAACATCAGACAGCCTACATGGCATGTGACACATTTGGCATGTCAAGACTGCCTGTTGGTGCTGTGCACCAGTTAGCACGTGTGCATAGTTGATTCAGCTAGCTAGACAGTACATTAGGCATACAAGCCATTGTTGTGAAGACATGTGCATTTGGTTTCCCTTGGAGATGCTGGTACCATTTTGTGTGAGACAAGTATCCCCAAGTCAGCCTTCACTCCAAGATACATGAAATGATACTTTACACTGATAAAACACACAAAAGCCATGCATGATACCACATCCAACACTAAAAAACGTCTTGAACCCACACTGGACATTGTCTGGCCCATCCTTTTGCCATTGCAGCCAGCAGTGATAAGTCCCTTGGTTTACCATTCATAGTGTTGCCATTGCATTCCTTCCTTAAAATGCAAGCGTGATGCCCACCTCCCTAGTAGTGTTCAGCACACTAGAAGTCCCAGGATACACCCTAGTTAGTGCATCCAATTTGCTCCAATGAGGCATTGGCCTTATGACCAATTCAGCAGTTGCTGGGATCATGTGAAAAAAGATATGAGAGACACACAAAAGGCATGCATGATACCGCATCCAACACCCAAAAAACGTCTTGACCCCATACAGTCTAATGACTACCACACCAATTGCTAACATTGTGTACACAGTGACATAAGACACAAAATGGCACAGCTCAGTCACCACTCACATATTACTAACAGACACATAATGCACCCCATTCACTTACCAGGTCTCTGCTGCTCCAACTCCTCCAGCTGGGCATGGATGGTCAGCCGGGCTGTCCTCAGGACCCTGCTGTACATTGGTGTACGGCTGGCTGGTGCACGTGGGGCTGGGAGGACTGGCCCAATAGTTCCTGGGCCCTCAGTCGTGCTCAGCATTTCAGGTCCTTCTAAAGCTTATGGCATGTCCTGGCCCGCCGATGGTAGACTGCACTGCTCTCCCAGAGTCGGGCACATGCTGAATTGCTCAGCTGGTCCTCAGGCCCCCGTAGAGGTAGGGTAATTGTCCAGCGCCCCTCAACTAAAATGTCCAATTTTACATTCGTCGAAGAGGGATGCCCTCTCATCAGCTCCCTCAGCCATTTTGGGGGCAGTTAGGGTATACAGAGCAGCAGGATGGTAGAGGATCCTATCTGAAGGTGTGATGGCTCAAAATGACAATAAAATGGCTGCCTCCATCTTCTTGTTATGAACTTCATGCCTTGCATTTCCACAATTTTATTTCCTGCACAAATACATTGGGTTCCGGCACATCTCTTGATTCTATGTCCTGAGTGTGGGAAACTGGTCCCTTGTTGCAGCCCCCCCTTCTTTTTGCTTGGTTTCTGGATGCAACTTGGACTGGAGTACACTGGGGTCCTGCTAACAGGGGTCCAGTGCCACTGTTCTTTAATCAAAATACTAACATATTGGTACAGTTGCCAACACCTTTAGCTGCCACTATAATTCCCTAGTAAATGATACTTTGGTACCGAGGGCAGGCCCCTGTGGGCAGCAACACAGATTGTGCCACCCTCAGGAACCCTGCTCCCAAGTGCACACAGCACTGCCATTGCAGGCTGCGTGTCTTGGTGCAAACCCAAAATGAAAACCTGACATGGCACACAGCCTGTGTGCCCTGTTCCCAAACACTGCATGCAATATAGGTATGCCACCCCCCTGGCAGGCCTTAACAGCCCTAAGGAAGGGTGTACTATAATACATGTGTGGGCATATGTGCATGAGCAATAGGTCACTACTGTGTCTTTGTCAATTCTTAGACATCGTAAGTTTACAGAGCAGCCATCTTAAATGCATGTGCTGGAGACTGGTCAGTACGAGTTTCAAAGCTACATGATAGCCACTCTGAACCCTGGGTTGTTTGGCATCAAACAACTCGGAATAAGAAATCCTCACTGCTACCAGTGTTGGATTTATTATAAAATGTACCCAGGGGTCAACTTAGAGGTGCCCCTTGCAAAACTGACTAGCCCTGGCATGGTTGCTGTCCATTCCCAACCAGCTTGCCACCAACAGACATGATTTTGGACCCCTGGGGTGAGAGCCTCTGCTCACTGGGACCAGAAAATAAAGCCTTTCTTGGGCAGAGGTGTCAGATCTCCTCCCCAAGGAATGTGCACTGCACTGGCAGCTAGCTTTAAAGGCCATGCCGCCTTTGAAACTCGACCCACAGCCTTACTGCTAGCAGCAGATGGCCACCTCCATTTCAAACCCCCACTTTTGGCGGGAGAAACAGCAGAAAAACACATGAAGAACATGAAGAATGGCCACCCTCAGCCTGTGTCAACATCAGCACAGTGCGCGCTCTACGGGCGACGTAAATGCAAAAACCCAGTTCTTATGCAGGGTCATATTTCATGCATTGTGTTTCTATGCAGTATGTTAACCTTTTGCATTGCAGAACTTTTACCTTGAAAAGCCATTAATGCTGTTTGTAATGTATCATTCATTTGCAAGGCTTTGCTGCAGGCTTACAGGGTGTGGTTAGGGAGTGGTCCCTATTCTAAGACTTTCTAGAAGCCTTTCCTGCAGCATGGCTGGGTGTGGCTCGTGGGCTGGGCTTGGCTCTATTTAAGGGACCCAGCCCAGCTCCACGTGCTCACTATTCAGAGGTCCTGGTGCAGAGCAGCAGCATTTTCCTGAGCTCCCGTCCCGGAGGCCTACCTTGGCATTTCCAGGCCTGCCCTCATTTCCTTGGTGATCCTCAAGCAAGGCGGCAAGGCGGAGGTCAGGTTAGGCCCTCAACTCCATTTTCAGTGACATTCGAGTTTTGGGCCTAATTCTGAAATCGTGTGTGCGATTGTTTTTCCTGGCATTTAACCTTGGCCTTCAGGTCGGCAGTGTGCTCGATCATTTCATGGCATTTGCATTGTGATGTTCGAATCGGCACCAGTGTGCGCGATTCATTCCTGAGATTAAACTCTTGGCATTCAGGTCGGCAGTGTGCGCCATCATTTCATGGCATTTGTATTGTGATGTTCAAATCGGCAACAGTGTGCGCGATTCATTCCTGGCATTAAACTCTTGGCATTCAGGTCGGCAGTGTGCCCGATCATTTTATGGCATTTGCATCGTGATGTTCAAATCGGCAACAGTGTGCGTGATTCATTCCTGGCAATAAACTCTTGGCATTCAGGTCGGCAGTGTGCGCGATCATTTCATGGCATTTGTATTGTGATGTTCGAATCGGCAACAGCGTGCGCGATTCATTCCAGACATTAAAACTCTTGGCATTCAGATCGGCAGTGTGCGCGATCATTTCATGACATTTGCATTTTGATGTTCAAATCGGCAACAGTGTTCGCGATTCATTCCTGACATTGAAAACCCTAGCATTCAGATCGGCAGGTTGCGCGATCATTCCATGGCTTTTGAATATTGACGCTTGAATCAGCAACAGTGTGCACAATTCATTCCTTAACTCTTGAAGTACAGATCGGCAGAGTGCGCGATCATTTCTAGATCTTGAAATCTTTGATGTACAGTTTGATTATTAATGTGCATAATAATTCCTGAACAATTGAAACTTGAGACTCTTAGACAGAGTGTGACATTGTAGTGTTATTCATGATTCTAGTACAGTTCATTCATGAAGGAAAATCCATGTGTTCTTTGATCTTTGTTATAATGTAGTGACTATTCTAAGAACCAAATGGAGAGTGTTTAATATTCAAAGAGTGAGATGTTAACTCTGGAACGCTCATATGACAGTTTGCATAATCCATCCTGATTTCCAGGTACTCAGATTTCTGAGGCCTAGTTATAGTGAAACCTTAGGCCATTCAAGTTCTCAGTATAATGTGTTGTGGTCTTGGCTAGACTCTGACATCATTGACCAATGATGTCAGAGAATGGAAGGGAGATGTCCTGAGGATTCTTGGAGGGACGGTTGGGAGGAGAAGGAAGAAGCAAGTAAGCAGCAGGCACTGTTGTGGATGTTGTATAATAAAGACTTAACCAACAAGCCTTGGATCCGTGGATTTACTTCTTGTAACAGTGGCGACGAGGTGCTACAGCATCCACCGAACCTGGCGTGTGATAGACTGTCGGCTGGGCTTCTATCAAGATCTTACATTTGAGAAGAGGAGCTGTGTTGATTTCAGCGTTATCCTGATGTTTTGAGTGCTCCTGTGTGGCAGTAATAGGAGCTGTCATTTTAGTGTTCTGAAACTGTGTTGCAGGCTTGTCCGCACTGTGAATTTGTTGAGTTGCGACGGACGAAAAGAAAAGGTATTTGGCCGTTTTTTTTTTAAGCTCAGCTGCTGATTCCTCTAAAGATATGTAGTCTAATCTAGTAAGAATAGGGCCAGCATGAGATGAAAAGGCCTGTGGACCTACGGAGTCCTGTGCAGGAAAGTGCTCTTTGATGGATTGAACTTTCTTAAAAATGGAAGACAGAAAGCTCTTCACATAAATCAATAGAGTGGTATGGAACATTCTTAGCTGCATTTGAGGAAAGGCATGAGTTAACAATTTTGAACAACTCACAAGGTTTATTGGATATTAACATTTTAAAAATTCCCCCTGCTGTGTGGCAACAGTTGTTTTAAGCGCGTGCTGGGCGGAATTGTAGCGGCGCTCGAACGCGCGCCGAAGTTCAAAGGAGAAGCAGGATCCTGCCATTGCACGCGCGCTGCGCGTGCGATTTTAACAGTATTTCAAGGCACGCGCGCCGAAGTTCAAAGAAGAAGCAGGAATCTTACCATTGCACGCGTTCAGCAGCATTTCAAGACTCTGTTTTGGCAACGTGACATGACGCTTCCCAACACTTGTTTTCACTTTATTACATCGCGAGACTGGCGCGAATGTCAGATCTCGTGTGTTTTACAGCTTGACAGTGTCTAGACTGCTAACTCATTGTTTTCAGTGAAAAAAAAAAAAAAAAAAACGTATTTTCACATATTTTGTTTCCTAGTAATGTTGTATGTAGTAATATAGAAAGATGTCAATATGTGAATAATATAGTATTCTTGATCTCAGTATTTAGAGGTTTTGAACATTTCATTGTATTGCTATTTATTTATTGATTTATTTTCTTATTTATCTGATTTATCTTGGAGCATATTTTCTGCACTATGTCTCATATGGCTACTCTCAGTTTGGCCCAACCACCACAATTTTTAGCTGAACGTGGGGAACCTGTGTTACCGTGGAAAAAATGGATTAACCTTTTTGAATCTTACTTGATTGGCATTGGTGGTGAAAATTTTTCGCCAGCAAGGAAACAAGGAATTCTTCTGCATAATTTAGGTATTGAAGGGAGGAATATCTATGACAGCCTTGATCCAATTATGATTGGCACTGCAGATGGCGATCCTAGGGATGTATATGATATGTCAATCATGATATTGAAGAAATATTTTGATACCCGAATAAATGTAGTCATGGAAAGACATAAATTCTTCATGAGAACACAAGCTAGAGATGAAAGAGTGGGAAATTACGTTGCTTCTCTAAAAACACTAGCATAGACTTGTGATTTTGCTGGTTTAACTGACTCTCTTATCAGGGATCAACTGGTAAGATGTACCAATAATCCTAGAGTGTAAGAAAAGTTATTAGCGAAAAATCCCTCTCTAGAAGATGCTGTTGCTATTGTGGAGAGTTTGGAGCATGCTGCTTCCTGGGTCAAGGAAATGAAGAACACCACTTCGAACTGTTTAGCTGACTTTCCGGTTAATCCGGCGGTAGCTAAAATTTCTACCCAAGAAGGTTTACAAGAGAGGAATATCATACAAAGACCAGTGGCAAGTCATCTAAAAGGGGGCAGCGAGATGCCCAAAGAGCCCAAACTTAAATGTTATAAATGTGGCAGTTCTGGACATTTAGCAAACAATCCGAGATGTTTTGCTAGGAATGTCAACTACAGGAATTGTGGAAAGAAAGGACATTTAGCTAAAGTTTGCAAACATTTAAAGATAAATGTAATAGATGAAGCAATGTCAAGTCAACAATTGATCTTAAATGTGAAGTGTCCTGATACTATAAGTAGTGACACCAAGTTAGTGATGCCAAAATGTGATATAGAGATTGATGGTAAGGTTGTTCCTGTCCTTGCAGATTCAGGATCTCCTTTTACCTTAATAGGTGATAAAAACTGGGAGACAATTTTTGGTAATGACCACATTGAACTTTTCCCTCCAGACATTAACCCCATAGGCTATGGTGGACAGAGAATTGATTTATTTGGCTATTCATTGATGACAATCAAATTCAAGGGACGTGAAACTGTAGGGAAAATTTATGTGGCCAAACGAGGAGATAACTTGTTGGGGTGGAGACATCAAAAAGATCTGGGCATTATTCTCGACCCAAATTCCCCTGAACAAGTTCTTTCTATATCTCATATAGGAAGTGATGATTCAATTGTGAACGAATTTCCTGAAGTGTTCAGTGACAAATTAGGGGTGTTGGCGGATTTCAAGCATAAGATTATTTTGAAATCTTCTGCCAAACCAGTAGTACATAAAGTAAGGAAAGTGCCTCATTTGATGTTGTCTCCGTTGCAGGATGAGCTTAATAGGCTGCTGAGTTTGGGAGTTATAGAAGAAATTGAAGCTTCGGAATGGTTGGCTCCCATTGTTTTAGTCCCCAAGGACAATGGTTCTAAAATTAGAATGTGTGTGGACTTGAGAGGTCTCAACCAGTGCATATGGGTAGACCGTCAACCTTTGCCAAATATTAATGAAACTTTAACCATGCTTTCACAAGCCAAGGTATTTAGTGTGTTGGATTTATCTGCGGCCTACCATCAAATTTTGCTTCATGAAGACTCAAGACACTTAACTTCTTTTGTTACGCCTTTGGGAGCTTTTAGGTTTATTAGGATGCCTTTTGGCTTAGCGTCGGCTGCTGCATGTTTCCAAAGAATAATGAAAGAAGTGCTTAAGGGTTTGAGTTCTGTCTTATTCTTCCAAGATGATATGCTGATTTATAGTAAAGATGAAGAGGAGCATGATATTGTTCTCAGAGCAGTTTTGAGGAGATTAAAGGATAAAGGGTTAACATTAAAAAAAGAAAAGTGCAAGTTCAAGGTTGGAACAGTTTCTTATCTAGGGCACCCCATATCTGGTGATTGTATTAAACCTAAAGTGACATTGGCCAAATCTATCATATCAATGCCTACTCCTTCTGACAGAGATCAAGTGCGCTCATTTCTTGGTTTAGCAGAATACTACTCGAAGTTCATTAGAAACTTTGCGAGTGTGGTACAACCTTTAAGAGCTATGCTAAAGAAAGGTGTGGATTTTGTGTGGACCTCGGAGTGTGAGGAGGCATTTGACATTGTTAAATCCAGAATTGGTGAGATGCCTACTCTGGGTCATTTTGATACCAAGAGAAGAACTTTGCTGTCTACGGATGCTAGCCTGAAGGGTTTGGGTGCAGTCCTCTCACAGTTGGTTGATGGTGAAGAGAAAGTGGTGGCTTTTGCTTCTCGATCTCTTAGAGAGGCAGAAGTCCGCTATTCAGTAATAGAGCGGGAAGCTTTAGCATGCAATTGGGCAGTTAATCACTTTAAGTACTATCTATGGGGGTTACCCTTTGTACTTAGAAGTGATCACAGACCTTTAGTGCAGATGTTTTCATGCCGTAATATAGAAAACACAACTCCACGTATCAAACGTTGGGTAGAAGATTTGATGGAATATCATTTTCATGTAGAATACCTACCAGGAAAGGAAAACATTCCAGCAGATTTCCTTTCTAGATTACCTTTGACGGACTGTACTACGGATGATCAGATTCCAATTTTGTGGATTAAAGAACCAGCTATTGATAAGGAAGGATGGGAGTCAGAATGTGAACGAGACACTGTTCGCATGCTAATTTTTGAATATGTTGTGAAGGGTTGGCCTGATTTGTGTAACTGTCCGGATGGTGTTAAACCGTTCTGGAATGTCAAAGATGAATTGAGTATTGTTGGAAATGATCTCTACAGATGTGATAGGTTGGTTCCTCCAATTGGATTGTATGAGAAACTGATCAATTTAGCTCATGAGGGACATTTAGGCAGGAATTTAACCAAAGCCAGTGTCAGAGAATGCTATTGGTGGCCAGGCCTAGATAGACAAGTTGAAGCAGTTGTAAAGAATTGTATATATTGTGCAAGGAGTGATAAATCCAAGAGTGTAAGAACTGCTCCTTTATCCCCGGTTCGTGTTCCTGATGAACCGTGGTGCAAACTTGGATTAGATATTGTGGGACCGTTTGAAACTTTACCTCACAATGAGAAATTTGCAATTGTGTTAGTTGACTATATGTCCAAGTGGGTCACTGCTAGTTGTGTGAGTGCTATTACCACTAAAGTTGTCATAGAGTTCTTAACTGATGTCTTTGCATGTGAGGGTATTCCAAAAGTGATTGTCACTGATAATGGTGTGCAATTTATCTCATTGGAAATGAAGAATTTCCCTAACAATTTAGCTATCTCTCATTTTCGCACTGCTTTATATTCCCCCCAGGCCAATGGGTTAGTTGAAAAAATGAACCAGTTGGTAGTAGCTAGTGCACAGACTGCCATGGACAATGGTATTCCTTTAAAAACGGTCCTCAGGGAGAAGTTGTGGGCCCACAGGAATGCTCCTAATGCCGTTACGGGTATGTCTCCTTTTAGAATATTGAGAGGTAGATTGGCGGGTTCTAAACTTAATCCTCCGTGGTTGTTAGCTGATAAGGAGATTGGGGATTCACTGGATGGTAAAGATGTATTCCGACACAAAGTTATTGCAAATCAAGCAAAATATAAGGAAGCATTTGATGTGAAACATGGTGCTCATCAAAGGTTTTGGCATGTAGGTGACATGGTATATGTTAAGAAACCTTTTTGGTCAAGGAAAGGGACGTTTAAGTTTATGGGACCGAAGAAGATTGTGCAAGTGAGAAGGAATGTTGTTGTTCTGGAAGGGGGTGATGTGTGGAGCATGTCGCGCTTAGCCAAATGTGAGAATGTTGGACCGATGACTGAGGGAATGTGCAAGGAGGAAAATATTGGTGGATCTGATCCTGATCCTGGAGAGAAGATTAGAAGGAGTGTAAGGAATAAAACAACTCCCAAATACTTAGAGGATTTTACATGTTAAAGAGGCTCTTTGTGTGTGTGATTACATATTTGTTCATTTTGGAATATTCCATTTTTATTTCCATTGCATTAGCTTTAGTTACATTTTTGACAAATAAGTTTACTATATTTTGTTCCTTTTTATGGTTTTGCATTGTGTTAACTTTCTTTGTTTTCCCTTCCATTGTATTCTTTTTATCAATGTGTTATAACGTTATTGAAATATGGATAAGTTAAGTTTACTGTTTTTTTATGGGAAGAAGATGTGTTGTGGTCTTGGCTAGACTCTGACATCATTGACCAATGATGTCAGAGAATGGAAGGGAGATGTCCTGAGGATTCTTGGAGGGACGGTTGGGATTTCCAGGTACTCAGATTTCTGAGGCCTAGTTATAGTGAAACCTTAGGCCATTCAAGTTCTCAGTATAATGTTATTTGAAAACAAAGTTTATTGAAAGTCATTGTGTTTAATCTTGCAATTGTGTTGTTTGACTCTTGCTTCCACAGGTCTCCTTCCCCGCTGTTCCCAACCCAAAGCCCATTCCCGCACTTGGCCATTCTTTAACTCTGTGATATAATATCTAGTGGAGTTTGGAGCTGCCAAGAGGTGGACATGTTGGGAACATGCGGAAGCCCCGAGGATCTGGTCTCCCTGACAGAATAGTGAGCCCACGAATTTTAATCCGCCTGGTTTGCGCTAGGTTCTCAATATGGCCACATTGGATGAGTTAGTTAAGGTTATTACGCAGCTTCAATTGGATGTAGTAGCATCTAAAGACATAGGGGGTCATTCCGACCCTGGTGGTCCATGACCGCCAGGGCCGGGGACCGTGGAAGCACCGCCAACAGGCTGGCGGTGCTTCCTGGACAATTCTTACTGCGGCCAAAGGAATCCTCCATGGCGGCGCTGCAAGCAGCGCCGCCATGGGGATTCCGACCCCCTTACTGCCAGCCTGTTCCTGGTGGTTTACACCGCCAGGAAGAGGCTGGCGGTAACGGGTGTTGTGGGCCCCCTAACAGGGCCCCATTAAGATTTTCAGTGTCTGCTTAGCAGGCACTGAAAATCGCGACGGGTGCCACTGCACCCGTCGCACCGCAGCAAATCCGCTGGCTCCATTCGGAGCCGGCTTCATCTTTGCTGGGGCTTTCCCGCTGGGCCGGCGGGCGATCTTTTGCAGATCGCCCGCCGGCCCTACGGGAAAGTCTGAATGCCCCCCGCGGTCATCTGACCGTGGGGCGGTGTTTGGGCGGTTTCCGCCCGGCGGGCGCCGCCCGCCGCCCTTCCGGGTCAGAATGACCCCCATAGCGACCAGCAGTTACAAGACAGAGTAGAGAAGAAGGAGCAAGGTCCTCTGGGTGTGGGTTGGCTTGGTCCTCCTCCTCAAGGTTCAGGAGTTAATCCTCCAACTAAGATTTCCCTCAACGTTCCCTCAGCCATTCCTCTGGCTTCTCCAGAATGGTTTTCTGGTGATCCTCTGAAAGTGCAATCCTTTTTGACTCAAGTAGAATTTTGACTCAAGTAGAATTGCATTTTACCTGTGGACCAAACACTTTCCCTATGCCCAATCCAGGGTGGCCTTCCTGCTATCTTATCTGACTGGAGACGCGGCCACCTGGGCAATTCCTCTAGTGCGTAAAGACAGTCCCCTGCTTTATAATTGGAGAAACTTTGTCCGTGAATTTGAAAGAGTGTTTGATCGAAGAACAGTGACTCTAGCAGCAGACCGAGAACTGTTAGAATTGTGACAAGGCAATAAAGACTTAGGTCCTCATTACAACCCTGGCAGTAAATCCTACTTACCGCCGTGCAGAAGACCGCCAACATACCGCTGCGGCCGCGGAATTCCACTACAGGTATTACGACCCACAGTTCGGAATCCGCACAATACAGACACACACACAAGTCCGCCACACCAAAGGTCAGTGATAAATTGGCCATAACAAAACCGACACCGTCACAACAACAAGAATACGGCCACACTATCACGACCCACGAATCAAGGCGGCGGACTTTCAACATCGGTAAACCCACACACCCAATCCAATATAAAACACACACCCACATTACCCACAAACCCTTACAACCAGGAATTTAAAGCAGGCCAGAGAGATACACTACTTTAAACAACAGCAGCATCCACAGACACACAACACCATCACGTACACAACATCCACGCACCTCAAACAACACACACCAACACATCCCCTCACACATCACAACACACATCACCTCACACATCACCCACACCACATCATGGCACCTCAACGACACCCCAGGTTCTCTGAGGAGGAGCTCAGGGTCATGGTGGAGGAAATCGTCCGGGTAGAGCCACAGCTATTCGGATCACAGTTACAGCACACCTCCATTGCAAGGAAGATGGAGCTATGGCGGAGAATTGTCGACAAGGTCAACGCAGTGGGAGAGCATCCAAGAACATGGGATGACATCAGGAAGAGGTGGACGTGGTCCGTGGTATCCAGACACCAGATTTCAGTACAGAGGACTGGCGGTGGACCCCCACCTCCTCCCCCACAACTAACAACATTGGAGGAGCAAGTCTTGGCAATTCTGCATCCTGAGGGCCTCGCGGGAGTAGCAGGAGGACTGGACTCTGGTAAGGCAAATCTTTACTACTTTATCACCCCCACCCCACCTGCATGCCATCACATACCCCATCCTTACCCTCACACCCATCACCCCAACAACCCACAGATACCCCACCAACACAACCCACACATCCCAAAAACAAGCCCTGCATGTAACACCAATGCGTGGACACCCATCACCAAAGCATGGTCACTACAGATACCCACACAGACCCCAAACCAACTATCACACAAGGACCAAGCCAAGAATGCAAACACTGGAGTAGAGGGTCACTCACCCATTGCACACGATGGCTCGCACAGATAATTATGCTTTTACACACCTACAGGACCCCTACCCAACGTCACCGGACAGGAGGTGCCAGACATATCGAGTCCCCCCACAGAAGAGATCCACAGTGATTTTAGCAGCCTGGACCAAGATGACCAGCCCGGCCCATCAGGGACCTCGGGACAGTCGGTTCCCCTGACACAGTCACGAGCCACCACAGAGCCTCCCCCCACAGGAAACACCAACATAACACCCACCCAGCGGGCTCATCCCTCTGTCCCCAGGACACGTCAATCAGCAGTGTGTCCACCACTACAGGGAACCCAGGCAATCCCACTAACACAGGATGATCAGGGACCTGGGGGCAGTGGCAGTAGGCACACAGTTCTGGGGACAGGGGCACAGGACAACAGGGAAGCTGGGAGGACTGCTGTGCGACAGGGGGAGGACAGGTCCAGGGAACCCACTCTCCACAAGGCACTCTCCAACATCATGGGAGCTTACCATCATTCATAGGAGACCATGGCAACAGTACTGGCCAAGTTTCATGAGACACAGCGGCTGAAGGAGGAACACTACCTTGGGATCAGGGATGACTTGAAGTCCATTAACAACACCATGGTCACCATTGCAGGGGTGCTGCAAGAGCTTGTCAACACCAGGAGGGACACAGTGGCACAGTGGCACAACAAGGCGCCCCTGACACTAGCCTGGACGATGAACAGACCTCCACCTCCACAGGCGCTAGTGGACAGGAGGCACCACCACAGGAACAAGACACCAGCACCCCACCCCCTGCAGATGGAGAACCACCCAACAAATTGTCCCTGATATCCAGGAACAAGACAGAGAACATGGCCAAGACCCCCGCCAGGAAATGAGACCCCACTGAATGTCACCCTTCTGTCCCACTTTGTCACCCTGTCCATCCTTAAACTGCCATTGCTCCACTTCCTATGCCCCTTTGGACAATGCAACGGTTTAACAGATAGACTGGACTCTGCCATTGACATTCCCCCACCATCCCCCCAGCCCATTTTACAACCCCCTCCACTTATTAGAACAGAAATAAACAAACTTCAATCACAAAACAATCTGGAATCAGTCTGTGCTTTCGCAAATGTGTAATTGCAATAACTATGGAATATAGCAATGTCAATTTCAAAGTGGGACCCACATCTGTGAAATGGAAAGGCAAAGTGACAAGTCAGGGTCCATACACTGAGAGAACATGACAGAATTATGCTAGCTCCAACAATAGTATGAGATGTGGGAGGCAGTGACATCTTCTTACCTGTGTCTCACTGGAAGTATTGCATGATTATGTTGTTTCAGTTGTCGATATCCTCTTCTTCTGTCTCCTCTTCTTCACTGTCTACAGGCTCCACAGCTGCCACAAGGCCACCATCTGGCCCATCCTCCTGCAGAAAAGGCACCTGCCGTCCCAAAGCCAGGTTGTGTAGCATACAGCAGGCCACGATGATCTGGCACACCTTCTTTGGTGAGAAGTATAGGGAACCACCTGTCATTTGGAGGCACCGGAGTTTGGCCTTCAGGAGGCCGAAGGTGTGTTCGATCACCCTCCTAGTTCGCCCATGTGCCTCATTGTAGCGTTCCTCTGCCCTTGTCCTGGGATTCCTCACTGGGGTCAGTAGCAATGACAGGTTGGGGTAACCAGAGTCACTTGCAAATATCGAGGGACAACTGTTAGACACACACTAACCCTTAGGGACAACCCCAGACCCAGACACCTATTCACACTGTATTGGGTCCGTGGCCTCACCTATTAGCCACACACGGTGCCTCTGGAGTTGCCCCATCACATAAGGGATGCTGCTATTCCTCAAAATGTAAGCGTCATGCACTGAGCCAGAAAACTTGGCATTCACATGGGAGATGTACTGGTCTGCCAAACACACCATCTGCACATTCATCGAATGGTAACTCTTCCGGTTTCTGAATACCTGTTCACTCCTGCGTAGGGGTACGAATGCCACATGTGTCCCATCAATGGCACCAATGACGTTGGGGATATCTCCCAGGGCATAGAAGTCACCTTTCACTGTGGGGAAATCCTCCACCTGAGGGAACACGATGTAGCTGTGCATGTGTTTCAGCAGGGCAGACAACATTCTGGACAACACGTTAGAGAACATTGGCTGGGACATCCCTGATGCAATGGCCACTGTTGTTTGAAAGGAACCACTTGCCAGTAAATGGAGTACTGACAGGACCTGCACTAGAGGGCGTATCCCTGTGGGATGGCGGATAGGTGACATCAGGTCTGGCTCCAACTGGGCACACTCTGTACACCGGAGGATGCCACCATCTCTTCACCTGCCCCAGCAGACGTGCCCTATGGAGGAGAAAAAGCGAGCAGAGAGTCAGCCAACACTGAGGTATCACAAAATGTTATTTGCTGAAAATTTATTAATCCGCAATGTGCCTGTAACTGTGTGTATTCCAGGCCTAGATAGGTGTGACGCAGTTATTATTAATGCCATGTGGCCCCCTGAAATGGTGGCTGCCTGACCTGGAAGGTGGGACAAGGGGATATGAGGTAACTGTGCTGGCGTTGTACACCGTCGCGGTGGGCGGTCGAAGACCGGGGTGCAATTCTGCATTGGTTAACATTGGGCCCTATGGGTCCCAGGAGCCAATGACGATGTACGCCGGTGGTGACGGTATGCACCGCCGCGGACATGACCGCCATTTTCTGTCTGTTCACTTACTTGATACCTGACCTTCAACAGGAGAGGATCTACACTGCAAGTGCTGCTGTGACCTGTGTCTGGAAGCGACGATGGCTACAGTGTCTGGGGAAAGGGCCCCTGCCTTCATTTCGGAGGAGTGGGAGAAACTAGTGGATGGGGTCCTCCCCCAGTACACGCAACTGTACGGTCCTCCAGACAAACAGGTGAGTACACTGTGAGCATGCTGAATGGGCAATGCCTGCTTTGAGTGGTGTGGCTGGAAAAAACATGGGGGGGGCTGAGGCCTACATGTGCGGATGGTGAGTGTATGTGTGTCATGGCATGGGTGGGAACTGATGGGCAATGAGTATGATGGTCCAGCCGGGTGAGTAATTTCCTTCCCCCCTGTACCATTCCTCTAGGTCAGCGCCCACCAGGAGAAGGCTATTTGGCATGCCATCGCCAAGGACGTCCGGACCCTGGGGGTCTACCACAGACGGAGCACCCACTGCCGTAAAAGATGGGAGGACCTGCACCGCTGGAGCAAGAAGATGGCGGAGGCCCAGCTCGGAATGGCCTCCCAACGTGGAAGGGGTGCCCGTCGCACCATGACCCCCCTGATGTTCCGGATTCTGGCGGTGGCCTATCCGGAGTTGGATGGGCGCTTGAGGGCATCACAGCAGCCACAAGGAGGTGAGTACACTTTCATTCAGCTGACTCTGCGTGCATTACAAGGTGTCTGGGCGGGGGAGGTGGGCAGTGGGTTCCCCTAGGCCAGGGTGATCTTGGTAGGCAAGGTCCCTTGTGAGGCAGGCAATGTGGCACCCCAACCCCACTAGTGGTAAGAGCCATCTACACCTAGTGAGGCTCCTCTGACTTCCAGGTGTGCAGCGATTGGGCTTAGGCCTCATACCACATGGGCATGTGAAAAATCTAGGAACTGTAAATGCATGGCGTAGTGCAGAGGGCTGCTCCATGTGTGTTGTGTACGCCAACGGTGTTGCATGCACTGAACATGTCTTTCTTCTGTCTACCCCCCTTTTTGTGTTTCCCTGTTCTTGTGTGCAATAGCATCATCAGGCGGAGGAGCATTGGCACTGGAGCAGGAGGGAGCTGCATCCCACTTGGCCCTGGAGGGTGAAGCTACAGAGTCTGAATTCACCAGTGGGACGGAGGGCGAGGAGAGCTCCACGACGGGGACAGGAGCAAAGGCCAGCGACAGCGACTCCTCCTCTGATGGGAGCTCCCTTGCGGTGAAGGCCTCTCTTTGCCCGGCGCATAAACAGGTACAGCTGCCACCCCCCTACCAGCACCGCCCTCCCAGCAGCCCCTCAGCGTGTGTCCCATGCCCGCTCACCCAGGAGGGTGGGCATCTCCTTCGCCCCAGGCACCTCAGCCCCTGCCCCAGTCAGCCATGCTGCCCTCAGTGAGGAGGCGATTGACCTCCTGAGATCCCTCACTGTTGGGCAGTCTACCATTGTGAATGCCATCCAGGGTGTTGAGAGGCATTTCCAACAAACAAATGCATACCTGGAGGGCATTCTTTCTGGCCAGGCAGCCCAACAGAGAGCATTTCAGGCTCTGGCCTCAGCACTGATGTCAGCCACTGTCCCTGTGTCCAGCCTCCCCCCTCCAACCTCCTCCACCCAGACCCAATCCCCTGTACCTCGGCCTATCCCAAGCACACCTTCAGACCAGCATGCACACACATCAACACACAAGAGTGGCTAAGGCAAACATAAGCACCACACATCCCACAGGCACTCACACAAGCACCATACCCATGCACACTTACCAACTTCCACTTCCTCCACTGTGTCCCCCTCCTCCACGTCTCCCTCCTCCCTCCCAGTCTCGTCTCCACTCACACCTGCATGCACAACATCCTCAGCCACTACCTCCATCATCAGCACGCCCATCACCACACACCGCTCACGTGCAATCACCACCCCACTACCATTCACACATCCCCAGTGTCCTCTCCCAGTGTGTCTGTGAGCCCTATTCCCAAAGTACACAAACTCAGGCACACACCCACCCAACAGCCATCCACCTCACAACAGCCTCCAGCCCATGCACCTTCACCCAAATTCAGCAGACTTACACCTCCTACAACCACTACCTTTTCCTCCACTCCCAAAGCCCCTCCATCTACCCGTCCCAGTGTGTCTAAAAAACGTTTCCTGGCAACCCTTGACCTCTTCCCTACACCTCCCCCCCCTGTCCTTCACCTAGGGCCAGGCTTTCCAGGTCCCAGCCCAGCACCTCAGCCACCACATCCCCAGGCACAGTGGTGCCAGCAACTGCGGGGTCGTCAAGTGTGCCAACCATCAGGGCTGCCAGTGTGCCACGTAACGAGGGCAAGGACATTTCGCCACCTGCCAAGGTGAAAAAGGTGCCCACATCCCGGAGGGAGAAGCCGAAACTACCAGCCACCAAGGGCTCAGCGAAAACAAAAGGGGATAGTGGCAAGACAACTGCGCCACCATCAAAGGTGGGGAAGGGCCAAAAACAGAAGGGCAGGTCAGGAAAGGGCATGGTGGCATCGACTGAGGGACCAGTGTCACACCTTCTGTCCACGTCCATGCCAACCTGTACGGTGGCGAATACCGCTAGCTGCATCCCCCCTGCACTGCCACCTGCACCGCCACCTGCACCACCTCAGGCACGTCTACAGCCGCTGCGACAGTCCCCAGCCTCTTCCCCGGTGGGCAGCTGTCCGAGGCTGCAGGAGACATCCTGCTTTTTCCCTCAGCAGGTGCTGACCCATGCACCGCCGCCAGCCCCTCCACCACATACCCCGCCGCCAGCTCCGCCACCACAGAGACCGCTGCAAGCCCCGCCGCCACAAACACCGCCGCAAGCACCGGCACCGCAACGTCCTCGGACAGTGGCATACCGCCGACATGCCTACCATCCCCAGTGGTTAGTCGTCCGAGGCTGGAGGAGAGTTCCAGGACCCTGGGCAGCTTCAATGAAACATTACTGTCATCATGGTTGGCACCTGCAGGTGGAAGGCGAAGCCGCAGCAGTGTGGGGTATGTCGCTGCCTCCATGGCGTATCATGCTACCTGTACCTCGCCAATGTCGTGCCACGCAAACCTAGTTTAGTGAATTGTACCGGGCACACTGCACGTGGAGCACTCTGGGCACCATGCCCCCTCCAGAACCAGAGGAGTATCACATCCACTACCTCAGTCCTTGGCAGGATGAAGCACTCTGGGCACCAGGCCCCCTCTAGAACCAGTGGAGACTGTTATACACTTGAGAGACTGTGGCTTTGCACTCCCCAGGATAAAGCAATGGGCAAACCACCTACTTGAGAGACTGTCGCTTTGCACTCACCAGGATAAAGCAGTGGGCGAACCACCCACTTGAGAGACTGTGGCTTTGCACTCCCCAGGATAAAGCAGTGGGCAAACCACCCACTTGAGAGACTTGAGAGACAGTGGCTCTGCAGGATAAAGCAGTGGGCAAACCACCCACTTGAGAGAATTGAGAGACTGTGGCTTTGCACTCCCCAAGATAAAGCAGTGGGCAAACCACCCACTTGAGAGACTTGAGAGACTGTGGCTTTGCACTCCCCAGGATAAAGCAGTGGGCAAACCACCCACTGGAGAGACTTGAGTGACTGTGGCTTTGCACTCCCCAGGATACAGCAATGGGCATGGAGCCCCCTCGTGCAGCAGTGGTGTCATGCATTCATCTGGCTGAGATGCCCCCCCTCCCCCTCCCCCTGAGGTGCCTGTTTCATTTCGATCTGATGCCCCTGCAGTGTTCTCTCCGTTTACAGTCAGGTATCCAGTGTGGGCTTCCCCCATGCATTTGCGGCCCAGTGGCCCACAGACAATGATTGGTGCACTATCCGGACTTGTGTATTTGGTGTACATAATTGTATATACTGGATTTTGAACTTTCATAATGAGATTTCACATGATTACATTCGTTCAAATCATTTCCTTTTGTCCTTGCGTTCTTCCACGGGGTGGGGGGAGTGTATATGTAATGTTGCTGCATGTATTTGTGTGTATAGTGTTGTGGGTGAGGGTGGGGGTGGGGGTGTTGCGTGTGTGTGTCACTCTCTTTTCCCTCCCCCCTCCCCTGTGTTGTAGGTGCAGTACTCACCGTGGTCGTCGCTGCCGTCTTTGGTGCTCCTGATAGAAGAGAAGGAAGACCAGCATTGGCAGTATCTGCAATTCGGGCTCCATGGCGTCCTGGTTCCTCGTGGGGTGTGGAGAGGTGAGTGTTTTCCCTTCTGTGTACTGTTTACGCTGTGTTTTTGTTCCCGTTTGTTCCCCCCCGGAAAAGGTGGCGGATAGGTATGTTGAAATACAGTGGGCGGTACTTTGTCTTCCGCCTGTCTGTTGGCGGTTACCGCCGCAGTGTTTGTTGCTACCACCGTGGTGGTCGGAGTGTTAAAGTGGCTGTCTGTGTTGGTGGTTTCCGCGATGGTCGTGATTCCATTTTTTTTTTCGCCGGACTGTTTGCGGTATTACCGCCGCTTTAACACCGACCGCCAGGGTTGTAATGAGGGCCTTAGTTTCCTACTTGGCAAACTTTAACCGGCTGATAGCAGAGACATCCTGGCCTGAAGAAAAACAAGCAGCCCTTTTCTACCAAGGACTCAAAGACGATTTAAAAGACATTCTCGCCCAGATCGATTCTCAACCTACAGATTGTCAAGATCTGATAAACCTTGTTTTGAGAATTGACCATCGTCTTGCAGAACAACAGGGAACACGTAAAAAGACTGAGAAATATTCCTGGCGTGTTCATGAACATAGAGAATCAAGAGTTCAGAAAGAGAAGAATCATGAAACAATGGAAATTGGAACTATCAGGCGGCCTTTGACAAAAGAAGAAAAAGACCTACGTAGAAAGAACGGACAATGTCTTTATTGTGGGCGCAAGGGCCACTTCACCAAAGAGTGTCCGATCAAACCAAAAAGCAAACAAGGTCCCATCAAGAAAATTGCAGCAAATGTACAAATCAAACTACAAAACTAGATCACCCAAGATGTAAAAAAGGGTTACTCTTGGGTGTCAATATGGACCCTTCACAGTCAAGGCATCTCAAGTTAGATATCGAAGTACAAGTAAAGAAAAATAACTATCTCAAGAAAGCCTTAGTAGATTCTGGGGCTACTGGTAACTTTGTTGATGCACAATTGGTTCAAACATGGGGGATCCCATGCATGAAGAAGAAAACACCAGAAATAGTACAAGCCGTAGATGGAAAACTCTTAACTGGCGGCCCAGTGACTCTTCAAACCGTCCCCTTGTCGGTGACCTGTAATAGGGGGAATCAGGATACCAAGCATGAAGAAAAAATCATCTTTGATGTCATCCATGCTCCACAGTATGGCATTATCCTTGGACTACCGTGGTTGACTTATCATAACCCTGAAATAAACTGGTCAGAACGGAAAGTTGTGTTCTCCTCCATCTTAAGTAATGAAAAATGTCTTAAGACATATAAAGTCACAAATCTTTGCAAATCTCACATATCCACAGCTGCTGAAAAAGTTGTAATGCTGCCCTGGCAGTACTCATTCTATGTAGACGTATTTGATGAAAGAGAAGCAGAGACCTTGCCACCTCACAGACCTTATGATTGTCAAATTGATCTAACTCCTGGTGTTCTCCATAGTTGTCGTGTGTACACCCTGTCAGAACACGAGAATCAACACCTGAGAAAATACTTAGATTAATTTCTAGCTAATGGCTTAATTCGCCTTTCCAAGTCTCCTGCAGCTTCTCCTCTTTTTTTTCTCCCCAATGCTAATGGGGATCTTCGAACCTGTACAGACTATAGAGGATTGAACAAAATCACAGTCAAGAACAAATACCCATTACCTCTGATTCCTGTCTTGTTGGATCAAGTAAAAAAATCAAAGATCTACACTAAGTTAGACCTAAGAGGTGCTTACCATTTAGTCAGAATGAGAGAGGGCGATGAATGGAAAACTGCCTTTAAAACCCTATATGGTCTGTTTGAATACACAGTCATGCCCTTTGGACTTTGTAACGCTCCAGCAGCATTTCAATTCTTTCTGAATTACATCCTTAGAGAGTATCTAGATCTATTTGCAATAGTTCATAGCGATGATATTTTAATCTATTCTGACAACGAAGTCAAACATGTACAACATGTCAAGAAGATTCTCGCAGCCCTTAAAAAACATCATCTATATTGCAAATTAACCAAATCTGAATTTCATGTTACCACCGTTGAGTTTTTAGGGGTCATCCTTACCCCTCAAGGTATGGTCATGGCAGAAAGAAAAGTAGAAGCAGTAGCGGATTGGACCACTCCAAAGACTGTTCGAGACGTGCAGTGTTTCCCAGGTTTTGCAAGCTTCTATCGCAGGTTCATAAATCATTTCTCTCAGACAGTGGCGCCAATCACTAAGTTGTTAGGAAAGAAAGAAACATTCACATGGTCTCCAGAAGCTGACAGAGCTTTTTAAACCTTAAAGGAAGCTTTCTCCACTGCCCCAGTCTCGACTAACCCCGACGTTGAGAGTCCATTCATAGTGGAAGCAGATGCTTCATATGTGGCAATTGGTGCAGTATTATCGCAACGTAGTAAAGATACTGGTCAACTACATCTTGTAGCTTACATGTCTCAAAAACTGAAAGAAGCTGAACAAAATGATGTCATTGCTGAGAAAGAGCTTCTGGCAATCCGTGATGCCTTCAAAGAATGGAGACACCATTTGTTAGGCGCCAAGTATACTATCACAGTATACACAGATCATCGTAATCTCCAGTTCATGAGTTCAGCTAGACTTTTGACTCCTCGGTAATTACGATGGATGTTGCTTTTTGCCAAGTTTGATTTTGTGGTAACCTTCCGTCCAGGTAAAGATAATCGTAAAGCGGATGCTTTGTCCCGACAAGAATCTACCATGTTACCCGCAATCCAGCCTCCCAGAGCTATCATTGCTCCAGACAAGGTCCTCTGCATCATCAAAACCGAAGTTTTTTTTGAAGAAATCCTTAATTCCTTCACCATTGAAATATGGCAGACATGGGCTCAAGCAGATCCCAGAAGATCAATCAAACAAGGTCTACCTTTTCACGATGCACGTTTATTTGTTCCAACTTCCAAGTTGCGCAAGTTAGTGTTTCATTTGTTGCATGTTATACCTACGGCAGGTCATCCAGGTATTCCTAAAACTCTTGAATTAATCCAACGCTACTTTTGGTGGCCTACTTTGACAAAAGATGTCAAGCAAATGGTAGCTAACTGTGAAGTTTGTGCTCGCATCAAGACAAGTCATTCAAAACCGAAAGGATTGTTACATCCTCTCCCAACTCCACTTCGACCTTGGGAGCACATCTCATTAGACTTTATTACAGGTCTACCAGTTGTTCAACATCACTTTGTAATCCTTGTGGTGGTACATAGTCTCACTAAATATGCACATTTTATTGCTTGCAAGAAATTGCCCACCTCCAGTGAACTGGCAACAATCCTTTTAAATCGAGTGGTCCGTTATCACGGATTACCAAAAATGAATCTCCCCGATCGAGGATCACAATTTGCCTCCAACTTCTGGAAATCGTGGTGCAAAACGCTTCAAGTCACATCTACACTGTCTTCCAGTCATCATCCTCAAATGGATGGCCAAACTGAGAGACTAAATCAGACATTGAAACAATATCTGCGTGCTTACGCTGAGAAAGCACTTCATTCTTGAACATCAATACTTCGGTTAACTGAACTAGCATACAATAACTCGTATCATACTTCCACTGGTGGCACACCCTTTTTTGGTCTATTTGGCTATCACCCTGATACCTTGCCAATAACGATTCCTCAAGAAAGTTCTCTTACACCAGCTGGGTCCAAGACAATTCAACAACTCCATTGAACCTAGAATCAAATACAACAATATCTAGATAAAGCTAAACAAACATATAAAAAGCACTATGACAAGAAACATTGTGAAGGACCCAAATACAAGCCAGGAGATAGAGTGTGGCTTTCCACAAGCCATATTGATTTCAAGAAAAAACATATGTTTAATCCCAAATTCATAGGTCCTTACACTGTCCTTCAGCAAATCAATCCAGTGACCTATAAACTGCAGTAACCAAGATCACTTCGTATCCATCCAGTGTTTCATTCTTCTCTCCTGAAAAGAGCTGTCCAAAAAGTCCGCTCCCAAGCAGCTCCAGTTCTAGTGCAAGGAGAATTGGAATACGAAGTAAAAAAGGTGCTGGATTCAAAATTTAGAGATCGTAATCTCTGCTATCTAATATCATGGAAAGTTTATGGCCCAGAGAGCAACTCATAGGTCTCCGCATCTGATAGTTATGCTCCACGACTAGTGAGGCGTTTTCATCACCTAAATCCAAACAAACCAGGCCCTAGAGCGCGTTTGGGAGTGGGGAGTACTGTCAACATCAGGACAGTGCGCGCTCTACGGGCAACGTAAATGCAAAAACCCAGTTCTTATGCAGGGTCATAATTCATGCATTGTGTTTCTATGCAGTATGTTAACCTTTTGCATTGCAGAACTTTTACCTTGAAAAGCCATTAATGCTGTTTGTAATGTATTGTTCATTTGCAAGGCTTTGCTGCAGGCTTACAGGGTGTGGTTAGGGAGTGGTTCCTATTCTAAGCCACCCAAAGGTAGGTAGCCCATTGGATACTACCAGGTACTCCCCTTAACGCCCCCTAAATGTAGTATTCAGGTGGCATCCCAGGACCTGACCTTCAGATTCATCGGACGAAAGAAGACCAGGACAAAGAAGGCATCCCTGCATGAAAACTGAAGCCCTGCTGCAGTGAGGAAAAAGGTGCCTAACTGCTCCCAAGGCTCGACAGTCACTGCTGTGGGGCTGCAATGGACCCGGAAGGACTCTACAAAACTCCAGAGCAACTCCAGCCTTCTAAAAATCACCGTGGACCTCCCTTGGAGTAACTGTATCAATCCCTTGCTTCTCCCGTCGGAACTAGGAGCCACCCAAACTTCTCCTGATGCACACCTGGACCAGTCAACAAACTTGATTGGAATCCAGCAAACACCAATCCCGCTAAGTCCAGTTCAGTTTAGCAACTAGCTGCTGCCTGAAGGCCTCGACGCAGTAGCCAGATCTAAAGAGTTGCACCAGCCCTCCAGGACCAGATCTACCTCCCTACCAAGTTGGGAGCCCCTGCGACCTTCCTGCGCTGAATTGCAGCATTGCCTGAGGTACCAGACTCCTGTGCTGAATTGCAAAAACCAAGGGGCATATTGAAGAGTCCCTAGCGCCTCCTTGCTCCACATTAGCGTATTTTTTTTTTCCGCTAATGTGGCCCAATGAGGCCAATATCCCAGCGCCATATTTAGAAAGTGGAGCAATGCATGCATTGCGCCACTTTATAACCCCTTGTGCTACATTATGCCTGTGCTAGGCATAATCATTGTAAAAGGGGCGTTCTCCCGTTAGGAGTGCTGGTGCAAAGAAATCTAATAATTGTTTTCAGCACTTTTAACGCCTGCTCAAAGCAGGCGTTAAAAGGAGGCACACCATTGATTGACTTACCTCTAAGTCGAGCTTGTGCTGCGTCTCTCCAAGTGGTCCCCTTCTTCTTCACTCACAGCTCCCAAGTTTATTCAGCTGCTGCTCCCGCTGGAACTGGGAGACACCCAAACGTCTCCTGCTGCACACTTGGACCTGTCCAAAAACTTGACTGGAATCCAGAAGGCGAACACTGTAGGAGCATTGCACAAATTGTTATGCATTTTTATGTTTTCTCCCATTGACTTTAATTATGCGTAATTCCGCATAAAAGCCATATATTTTCTGATATGAAAATTCATATCTTGAACAGCACTGGACTTGAAATAAAGTTCATGGTCTAAAACACTTATATAAAAATCAGTAGGATTTTTGTAAAAATTAGCCTCAAGTTATTCTTTTAGTGAGTGTCTCATTCATTGATACTGTGTGCACAACAAAGCCCGTATTTATACTTTTTTAGCGCCGCATTTGCGTCACTTTTTGACGCAAAAGCGGCGCAAACTTGCAAAATACAATTGCATTTTGTAACTTTGCGCCGTTTTTGCGTCAAAAAGCGGCGCAAATGCGGCGCTAAAAAAGTATAAATACGGGCCCAAATGTTTAGCTTAACTCTTGGATTAACCTAATTGCTACACTACCACAAAAATAGAGCATTGGGCTTTCTATGTTTACCTCTGTTTAACTAGGTGGGGCTGCCTAGACTCTCTGCACTATGCACGTCATTTTTGTACACTATATAAAGAGCCAGCCTCCTACACCAAGTGCGGATCATCCGCACCCCAAACATACGCTCCTCACCCAGCTTGTAGAATCTGCACTCGGGGTGTAGAATCTGCACTTGGGTGGGTAACCAAGTCAAACAAGAGTGACATATGCAAACATGTGTAGGAAGGGCAGGAAATCAAAAGGAGGAAGAGAAGGGTTTGTAGATACACAATACACTACATTACTTCCTAGCGCAGTTTGACCCTTTGCATTATGGTACATGCGATCAACATATATCACTTACATCAAAGTAGACTGCAGTTTATCACCAAAGTAGGTGCAGGTAGTGATGTCTATCCCTGGACACATAGGTCCAGGTACACCAAGGGCAAGGGACCAGAGCAGGACTGGGAACCCATAGTAGCACCGCAAGTAAGTCAGGCCAGCCCCCAAATAGTGACAGAAAACACAAGTGTGTGGATCATGCAGCATTGCTGCTTTGTTACTTGGGGCAGATATTGCAGCACCAGTTCTGAAGCAACACACAGTAACAACACCAACCCTTCAACTCACTGGGGAAATGCCCAATGACCTCCATGGCCAGTCTGGCTCTTCAACCCCCCTAAGCACTAGTGGCAGGCCCCTCAGTCATTTCACTTGGGCAGATTCTCCACAATGAGATTTCCAAGTGCGAGGGCCCATTGTGACTCAGGCTCATATATGTGTTTTGGGATTTCGTCCAACATCAGTAGTGAGCAGCACTCCAAACCACCCTCAATATATGAAGAGGCTCACATCCGTTTTATGGTCATTCAGAGTCAGCCTCACCTCCTTGCAGGATCCTCTTACATCTGGCTCCACTGTTAAACCAACCTCACCCAACATGGCTCAAGGACCTATGGACGAGACACCCACACAGTCAGTGATACTGATGTGGACTGTAGGAAAGTACCATCTTGCCTGGCATGTTACCCCCATTTTTCACTGTATATATGTTGTTTTAGTTGTATGTGTCACTCGGACCCTGCAAGCCAGGGCCCCAGTGCTCATAAGTGTGCCTGACTGTGTTACCTGTGTTATGACTAACTGTCTCACTGAGGCTCTGCTATCCAGAACCTCAGTGGTTATGCTCTCTCATTTCTTTCAAATTGTCACTAACAGGCTAGTGACCAATTTTACCAGTTTACATTGGCTTACTGGAACACCCTTATAATTCCCTAGTATATGGTACTGAGGTACCCAGGGTATTGGGGTTCCAGTAGATCCCTATGGGCTGCAGCATTTCTTTTGTCACCCATAGGGAGCTCTGACAAATACTACACAGGCCTACCACTGCAGCCTGAGTGAAATAATGCACACATTATTTCACAGCCATTTTTCACTGCACTTAAGTAACTTATAAGTCAACTATATGTCTAACCTTTACCTGGTAAAGGTTAGGTGCAAAGTTACTTAGTGTGTGGGCACCCTGGCACTAGCCAAGGTGCCCCCAAATTGTTCAGGGCAAATTCCCCGACTTTGTGAGTGCGGGGACACCATTACATGCGTGCACTACACATAGGTCACTACCTATGTGTAGCTTCACAATGGTAACTCCGAATATGGCCATGTAACACGTCTATGATCATGGAATTGCCCCCTCTATGCCATCCTAGCATAGTTGGCACAATCCCATGATCCCAGTGGTCTGTAGCACAGACCCTGGTACTGCCAAAACTGCCTTTTCAGGGGTTTCACTGCAGCTGCTGCTGCTGCCAACCCCTCAGACAGATTTCTGCCCTCCTGGGGTCCAGCCAGGCCTGGCCCAGGATGGCAGAACAAAGGACTTCCTCAGAGAGAGGGTGTTACACCCTCTCCCTTTGGAAAATGGTGTGAAGGCAGGGGAGGAGTAGCCTCCCCCAGCCTCTGGAAATGCTTTCATGGGCACAGATGTGCCCATTTCTGCATAAGCCAGTCTACACCGGTTCAGGGACCCCACAGCCCTGCTTAGGCACGAAACTGGACAAAGGAAAGGGGAGTGACCACTCCCCTGACCTGCACCTCCCCTGGGAGGTGCCCAGAGCTCCTCCAGTGTGCTCCAGACCTCTGCCATCTTGGAAACAGAGGTGCTGCTGGCACACTGGACTGCTCTGAGTGGCCAGGGCCAGCAGGTGACGTCAGAGACTCCTTCTGATAGGCTCCTCCAGGTGTTGCTAGCCTATCCTCTCTCCTAAGTAGCCAAACCTCCTTTTCTGGCTATTTAGGGTCTCTACTTTGGGGAATTCTTTAGATAACGAATGCAAGAGCTCATCAGAGTTCCTCTGCATCTCTCTCTTCACCTTCTGCCAAGGAATCGACTGCTGACAGCGCTGGAAGCCTGCAAAACTGCAACAAAGTAGCTAAGACGACTACTGCGACCTAGTAACGCTGATCCTGCCGCCTTCTCGACTGTTTTCCTGGTGGTGCATCCTGTGGGGGTAGTCTGCCTCCTCTCTGCATCAGAAGCTGTGAAGAAATCTCCTGTGGGTCGAAGGAATCGTCCCCCTGCAACAGCAGGCACCAAAGAACTGCATCACCGGTCCCTTGGGTCTCCTCTCAGCACGACGAGTGAGGTCCCTCGAATCCAGCAACTGTGTCCAAGTGACCCCCACAGTCCAGTGACTCTTCAGTCCAAGTTTGGTGGAGGTAAGTCCTTGCCTCCCCATGCCAGACTGCATTGCTGGGAACCGCGACTTTTGCAGCTACTCCGGCCTCTGTGCACTTCCGGCAGAAATCCTTTGTGCACAGCCAAGCATGGGTCCACGGCACTCTAACCTGCATTGCACGACTTTCTAAGTTGGTCTCCGGCGACGTGGGACTCCTTTGTGCAACTTCGGGTGAGCACCATTTCACTCTTCTTTGTAGTGCCTGTTCTGGCACTTCTGCGGGTGCTGCCTGCTTCTGAGAGAGCTCTTTGTCTTGGTCGACGCCCCCTCTGTCCCCGGACGCAATTGGCGATATCCTGGTCCATCCTGGGCCACAGCAGCATCCAAAAACGCTAACAACACGACTTGCAGCTAGAAAGGCTTGTTGGCGTTCTTTCGGCGGAAAAACACTTCTGCACGACTCTCCACAGCGTGGGGGATCCATCCTCCAAAGGGGAAGTCTCTAGCCCTTGTCGTTTCTGCAGAATCCTCAGCTTCTTCTGTCCAGTAGAAGCTTCTTTGCATCCACAGCTGGCATTTCCTGGGCATCTGCCCATCTCCGACTTGCTTGTGACTTTTGGACTTGGTCCCCTTGTTCCACAGGTACCCTCGACTGAAAATCCATCATTGTTGCATTGCTGGTTTATGTCATTCCTGCAGAATTCCCCTATCACGACTTCTATGTCCTTTGGGGAACTTTAGTGCACTTTGCACTCACTTTTCAGGGTCTTGGGGTAGGGTATTTTTCTAACCCTTACTATTTTCTAATAGTCCCAGCGACCCTCTACAAGGTCACATAGGTTTGGGGTCCATTCGTGGTTCGCATTCCACTTTTGGAGTATATGGTTTGTGTTGCCCCTATCCCTATGTGTCCCCATTGCATCCTATTGTAACTATACATTGTTTGCACTGTTTTCTAAGACTATACTGCATATTTTTGGTATTGTGTACATATATCTTGTATATATTTGCTATCCTCATACTGAGGGTACTCACTGAGATACTTTTGGCATATTGTCATAAAAATAAAGTACCTTTATTTTTAGTATATCTGTGTATTGTGTTTTCTTATGATATTGTGCATATGACACTAGTAGTACTGTAGTGGCTTCACATGTCTCCTAGTTCAGCCTAAGCTGCTCTGCTAAGCTACCATTATCTATCAGCCTAAGCTGCTAGACACCCTATACACTAATAAGGGATAACTGGGCCTGGTGCAAAGTGTAAGTACCCCTTGGTACTCACTACAAGCCAGTCCAGCCTCCTACATGGACATACACACTTACCTGAAACAAGATCACCAAAGACCAGCTAATCAACACCCTCAACAATCCTCCCCCTTCAGACGACCTCAACACCAACACAGCTGCCCAGGACTTCATCAACTGGATCCCAGACTGCGCCAAAACCTTAGCCCCCATCAATAAACCCTCCAACAGACGCTCATCTAAGAAAGCCAACTGGTTCACCACAGCCCTCAAGGAGTCCAAACAAAACTGCAGATGCCTTGAAAGGATATAGCGCACCAAAAAGACCCCCACCAACCACAAAGCCTTCAGAAAAGCCTTAAGCACACACCACCAACTCATCAGGACCACCAAGAGAAACGCCCTCAAGGTACGCATCAACAACAACGCACACAACAGCAAAGAACTCTTCACTAATATCAGCGAACTGACCAACCCCAGAACAAACTCTACGGACATCCTCCCATCACAAGAACTCTGCAACAACCTCTCCACCCACTTCCACCACAAGATAACAGACATCTACAACAGTTTTCTGATACAGGACCAACCCACGGCCAACACGGTCATAGCCTCCATGGAATCTCCACCAAACCCCCGCCACCTACTCTGCTGGCCCAACATCTCCGACGAGGAAACCCTCAACAACATGAACTCCATCCACTCCAGCTCTCCCTCTGATTCCTGCACCACCACATCTTCAACAAAGCGAGTAGCACCATTGCACCCAAGCTCTGGCACTTCATCAACTGCTCCTTCGAAACCGCCACCTTCCCAGAAATCTGGAAACACGCCAAAAACAAGCCCTTAGTGAAGAAACCAACCGCAGACCCAGATGACCTCAAGAACTTCTGGCCCATCTTTCTACTCCCCTTCCCAGCCAAGGTCATCAAAAAGGCTGTCAACAGACAACTCACCAAACACATAGAACTCTACAACATCCTTGACCCTTTCTCAGTCTGTCTTCCGGAGCAACCACAGCACAAAGACCGCCCTTCTCGCTGCCACAGACAACATTCGCATCCACCTAGATAGGGGTGAGGGCTCTAATCCTCCTTGACCTGTCCGCCGCCTTCTACACCATTTCCCACCGCACTCTACTGACTGGTCTCCACAAAGCTGGCATCCGAGACAAAGCTCTAGAATGGATCACTTCCTTCCTCTCCGACAGAACTCAAAAGTCTGACTCCCCCCCTTCTACTCAGAGTCCACCAAGATCATCTGCGGTGTCCCGCAAGGCTCCTCTCTGAGCCCCACTCTCTCCAACCTCTACATGGCCCCCCTAGCTACCATCGCCAGACACCACGCACTCAACATCGTCTCATATGCCGACGACACACAGCTAATTATCTCCCTCACCAACGACCCGCACACAGCCAAAGCCAACTTCCACAACCGAATGAAGGCAGTCGCATATTTTGCCCTAATTCCCCCAATCTTCTTTTGAATTAGAGTTTTTGTAGTGGAAGTTTCTCCTCCTTTTTATGATGATGACAGGTGAGCATTGTAAGACCTTTTTAGGGCACTTGCGCATGCGTTTCGCTTGCGTGACGCTTTAGGAGTTAGAAAAGGGCTCGAAACCCCGTCCACGTCACGTCAGTGTATTTCATTGGTTCGTGGGCTTGCCTGTTAAAATAGGCTTGCCTTCATTAGTGGAAGCACACATACGTCATGCCTTTTCCAGTGGTTAGCCATCCTTGAGCTCAGCGACCAAGTACTGAAAACATGCGAGGCTCGCTGTTTTCCGTCCGGTTTGTGGGCTACTTTTTATCTTTATTTGCAGCGCGATCTCGCTTGGCAGAAGTCAAGCGCGTTGCATAACATCGACCCTGTTACATAGTTAATTGCACTTTTGCCAGTTACGTAGATAATTGCACTTTTGTCAATATGTTTAATTACGAGTGAACTGTAGCAGCGCGATCGCACTGTTTTTTTCCTTTCAATGTGGCAAGAAAAGTCCGGTAGGGAGTTTATAACTGCTAATAGCTGTAAGTCGGAGAAATGCGAGACCCTAGTGCATTGCAAATGCTTGTTTAATTTCATGTACTCTTCTTGTCTACATTCTGAATGCCCCCCTCTCTTGGATCATTTGTCAGATGAATCCTGAAAGGAATGAGAAGGGTGTGTATCAGTATACTGATACCTACCAGGCTGTTTTAAGATATCACAGTAATGTAAATTACTGGATGAAGGAGAGCTGCCTCAAGCTAAATATTGAAAAAACAGATATCCTCATCATCGGCAACAACCCCTCAGCATGGGACTTCTTCTGGTGGCACACAGGTCTTGGAAGCACTCTGGCCCCCACCGACCATGCCGGCAACCCCAGACTCATCACTCTCAATGAACAGTCTCCTCCGCCTGTTTCAACACCATGCGCATGCTTCGGAAGATCTTCAAATGGATCCCTACTGAAACCAAAAGAACAGTCACCCAGGCCCTCATCAGCAGCCAATTGGACTACGACAATGCACTCTATGCCAGAGCCACCACCAAGGTACTAAAAAGACTACAATGCATACAGAACGCCTCTGCCCATCTCATCAACAATGCCCCCAAATACAGCCACACCTCTGCCCAACAGAGAGACCTGCACTGGCTCCCAATAGACAAGAGATTTACATTCAAACTTCTCACGCAAGCTTACAAAGCCCTCCACAACACCAAACCAGGATGCCTCAACCAGGGACTCCACTTCTAGATGCCCACAAGGCACCTCCGCTCCGCTGACCTCGCCCTCGCCACCATCCCATGAATCCGGAAGGCCACAGCAGGAGGAAGGTACTTCTCCCACCACGCCACCAAGACCTGGAACTCTCTCCCGATCGACCTCAGAAGATCTCCCACGCTTTCCAAATTCAGAAAGGACTTCAAAACTTGGCTCTTCACCTGATTGACCTTCACTTACTGCATCCCCCCCGAGCGCCTTGAGACCCTAATGGGTGATTAGCCGCGCTCTACAAGTATTAATTGGTTGATTGATTGACTGAGAGGTTGTTTTTCTGGGTAGTCCCAGCATTGTGTGGGCCCAGGGAAACGTATGTATGTTGGTGTCCACATTGATGACTGGGGCCTGAGTATATATGGCACACATGTTCTATGTTTGCACCACCAAGGAGCTCTAAAAAGGTACAGAGTGGGAAAGTGTGCCCCATTACATTGAAAGGAGTTCCACCGGGGCAGCTGAACACTTGCACTGCTCTGGGTGCAGCACAGTCAGGTGTTAAAATAAGCTGTCTTGCAGCAGCTGCTCCGTGTAGCACTGTGGAGACAACAACCTGCATGCCACATTTGAGGGGGATTAGAGATGCCCTTGCAGGCAGGTGCAGTGGATGACTAGACCCACCTGCATAGGTATGTCTGTGAGGTCTATAGGGGGCTCACACGAGGGTATGCACTGACAGTGGGCCACCCTTTATGTGGTGCACTGTATTTGCACCTCCTGACAGCTTCAATGCCTTTCTACCCGCATCTAATTTGAGGTGTGGCTGCAGTGGCAAAGGGATTCCATCATCAACACAGGGCTACTCCCATATTCTAATGAGTGGACACCCACTGGTGCTTGTGCAGGCACTACGGGGGTCATTACAACCCTGGCAGTCTTTGACCGCCAGGGCTGTTTTGTCGGAAGCACCGCCAACAGGCTGGCGGTGCTTCCTTGGGAATACGACCGAGGCAGAAGCGCCGCAGTCGCACCGCCGGGACCGGCGGTTTCCCGCCACTTTTGTCCCAGCGGTATAAATCCCCCAGGGCAGCGCTGCTTGCAGTGCTGCCCAGGGGATTACGAGCCCCCCTCCTGCCAGCCTATTCATGGTGGTTTGAACCGCCATGAAAAGGCTGGTGGAAAGGGGAGTCGCCACTGGCATGGGCACTGCAGGGGCCCCCTGCCACGGCCCCATGGATCTTTTCACTGTCTGCATAGCAGACAATAAAAAGCGTGACGGGTGCAACTGCACCCGTCGCACAGCCGCAACACCGCCAGCACCATTTGGAGCCGGCTCCCGTGTTGCGGCCAAGATCCCCGCTGGGCCGGCGGGCGGAAACCAGGTTTCCACCTGCCGGCCCAGCGGGGATCTCATTATAGACCCCACGGGAGTGCAGCCGCATTGGTGGCCGCCCGGCGGTTCAACCTTGGCGGGCGGCCTCTGCCGCCGCTAAGGTTGTAATGAGGGCCTCTATGTCCACCAGCACCATTCAAGCATCTGCTGCCCTTTCTGTACTACAGATGTTCCTTGGGGGTGCACAGAGTTTGGGCACATTCACAGTGCATACTTGGGGCACTTTGTAGAATACGGCCAATAGAGTTTACTCTCTGCGTGCTTCAGGGCAGTGTGTCTTTTTAAATGCAATAGTCTTGTACCTTTGGAGCAGGGTGAATATTAGAATAACATTACTTGCCCAGATACTGGCAACCACTTCATGTCATATGTCTCACAAGGTGCCTGTTGAGTTGACAGAAGACAGTGAGGTCATCATAGGGGTAGATGAGTCCTGCATGCGTGATGCATTCTCCATTACACACAATACAAAATGGCTATACATTAGGTGTTAGTTTGATTCATGAGAAAGACCGTTTGTGATCACGGAACCCTGCCAAATTTCGCAGGTCCATTCATGATGTGTTGATCCAGGCCAGATTGTCAAGATGAATTCTGGGTTTTGTAGTCTATGACACTCCAAAGTGAAAAAGGAACAAAAATCCCAATCTCCATTATAATTAAGCACAGGCCTGAAGTGGCACATCCCATGAGCAGCTGCCAAACATGGCAGCTATGAGCATGGACTATCCATGTCTCTACAGGAGTCCATTTGTTCCATGGTGTACCTATATCAGACATGTGGCCACGCCGCCACATGATTTGCCACACACACACATACACGGGGCCTGGTTCTCAAAGTTCCTCCTCCCCTGTGGGTGAGCCACTGCATTGTGGGCAGAATCACTACACTGTCCAATCTCATAGTAGGAATTTCCCCTTGGGTACAGGCATCTCCTTCGCCCCAGGCACCTCAGCCCCTGCCCCAGTCAGCCATGCTGCCCTCAGTGAGGAGGCGATTGACCTCCTGAGATCCCTCACTGTTGGGCAGTCTACCATTGTGAATGCCATCCAGGGTGTTGAGAGGCATTTCCAACAAACAAATGCATACCTGGAGGGCATTCTTTCTGGCCAGGCAGCCCAACAGAGAGCATTTCAGGCTCTGGCCTCAGCACTGATGTCAGCCACTGTCCCTGTGTCCAGCCTCCCCCCTCCAACCTCCTCCACCCAGACCCAATCCCCTGTACCTCGGCCTATCCCAAGCACACCTTCAGACCAGCATGCACACACATCAACACACAAGAGTGGCTAAGGCAAACATAAGCACCACACATCCCACAGGCACTCACACAAGCACCATACCCATGCACACTTACCAACTTCCACTTCCTCCACTGTGTCCCCCTCCTCCACGTCTCCCTCCTCCCTCCCAGTCTCGTCTCCACTCACACCTGCATGCACAACATCCTCAGCCACTACCTCCATCATCAGCACGCCCATCACCACACACCGCTCACGTGCAATCACCACCCCACTACCATTCACACATCCCCAGTGTCCTCTCCCAGTGTGTCTGTGAGCCCTATTCCCAAAGTACACAAACGCAGGCACACACCCACCCAACAGCCATCCACCTCACAACAGCCTCCAGCCCACGCACCTTCACCCAAATTCAGCAGACTTACACCTCCTACAACCACTACCTTTTCCTCCACTCCCAAAGCCCCTCCATCTACCCGTCCCAGTGTGTCTAAAAAATGTTTCATGGCAACCCTTGACCTCTTCCCTACACCTCCCCCCCCTGTCCTTCACCTAGGGCCAGGCTTTCCAGGTCCCAGCCCAGCACCTCAGCCACCACATCCCCAGGCACAGTGGTGCCAGCAACTGCGGGGTCGTCAAGTGTGCCAACCATCAGGGCTGCCAGTGTGCCACGTAACGAGGGCAAGGACATTTCGCCACCTGCCAAGGTGAAAAAGGTGCCCACATCCCGGAGGGAGAAGCCGAAACTACCAGCCACCAAGGGCTCAGCGAAAACAAAAGGGGATAGTGGCAAGACAACTGCGCCACCATCAAAGGTGGGGAAGGGCCAAAAACAGAAGGGCAGGTCAGGAAAGGGCATGGTGGCATCGACTGAGGGACCAGTGTCACACCTTCTGTCCACGTCCATGCCAACCTGTACGGTGGCGAATACCGCTAGCTGCATCCCCCCTGCACTGCCACCTGCACCACCTCCGGCACGTCTACAGCCGCTGCGACAGTCCCCAGCCTCTTCCCCGGTGGGCAGCTGTCCGAGGCTGCAGGAGACATCCTGCTTTTTCCCTCAGCAGGTGCTGACCCATGCACCGCCGCCAGCCCCGCCACCACATACCCCGCCACCAGCTCCGCCACCACAGAGACCGCTGCAAGCCCCGCCGCCACAAACACCGCCGCAAGCACCGGCAGCGCGACGTCCTCGGACAGTGGCATACCGCCGACATGCCTACCATCCCCAGTGGTTAGTCGTCCGAGGCTGGAGGAGAGTTCCAGGACCCTGGGCAGCTTCAATGAAACATTACTGTCATCATGGTTGGCACCTGCAGGTGGAAGGCGAAGCCGCAGCAGTGTGGGGTATGTCGCTGCCTCCATGGCGTATCATGCTACCTGTACCTCGCCAATGTCGTGCCACGCAAACCCAGTTTAGTGAATTGTACCGGCCACACTGCACGTGGAGCACTCTGGGCACCATGCCCCCTCCAGAACCAGAGGAGTATCTCATCCACTACCTCAGTCCTTGGCAGGATGAAGCACTCTGGGCACCAGGCCCCCTCCAGAACCAGTGGAGACTGTTATACACTTGAGAGACTGTGGCTTTGCACTCCCCAGGATAAAGCAATGGGCAAACCACCTACTTGAGAGACTGTCGCTTTGCACTCCCCAGGATAAAGCAGTGGGCGAACCACCCACTTGAGAGACTGTGGCTTTGCACTCCCCAGGATAAAGCAGTGGGCAAACCACCCACTTGAGAGACTTGAGAGACGGCGGCTCTGCAGGATAAAGCAGTGGGCAAACCACCCACTTGAGAGAATTGAGAGACTGTGGCTTTGCACTCCCCAAGATAAAGCAGTGGGCAAACCACCCACTTGAGAGACTTGAGAGACTGTGGCTTTGCACTCCCCAGGATAAAGCAGTGGGCAAACCACCCACTGGAGAGACTTGAGTGACTGTGGCTTTGCACTCCCCAGGATACAGCAATGGGCATGGAGCCCCCTCGTGCAGCAGTGGTGTCATGCATTCATCTGGCTGAGATGCCCCCCCTCCCCCTCCCCCTGAGGTGCCTGTTTCATATCGATCTGATGCCCCTGCAGTGTTCTCTCTGTTTACAGTCAGGTATCCAGTGTTGGCTTCCCCCATGCATTTGCGGCCCAGTGGTCCACAGACAATGATTGGTGCACTATCCGGACTTGTGTATTTGGTGTACATAATTGTATATACTGGATTTTGAACTTTCATAATGAGATTTCACATGATTACATTCGTTCAAATCATTTCCTTTTGTCCTTGCGTTCTTCCACGGGGTGGGGGGAGTGTATATGTAATGTTGCTGCATGTATTTGTGTGTATAGTGTTGTGGGTGAGGGTGGGGGTGGGGGTGTTGCGTGTTGCGTGTGTGTGTCACTCTCTTTTCCCTCCCCCTCCCCTGTGTTGTAGGTGCAGTACTCACCCTGGTCGTCGCTGCCGTCTTTGGTGCTCCTGATAGAAGAGAAGGAAGACCAGCATTGGCAGTATCTGCAATTCGGGCTCCATGGCGTCCTGGTTCCTCGTGGGGTGTGGAGAGGTGAGTGTTTTCCCTTCTGTGTACTGTTTACGCTGTGTTTTTGTTCCCGTTTGTTCCCCCCCGGAAAAGGTGGCGGATAGGTGTGTTGAAATACAGTGGGCGGTACTTTGTCTTCTGCCTGTCTGTTGGCGGTTACCGCCGCGGTGTTTGTTGCTACCACCGTGGTGGTCGGAGTGTTAAAGTGGCTGTCTGTGTTGGTGGTTTCCGCGATGGTCGTGATTCCATTTTTTTTTTGCCGGACTGTTTGCGGTATTACCGCCGCTTTAACACCGACCGCCAGGGTTGTAATGAGGGCCTTAGTTTCCTACTTGGCAAACTTTAACCGGCTGATAGCAGAGACATCCTGGCCTGAAGAAAAACAAGCAGCCCTGTTCTACCAAGGACTCAAAGACGATTTAAAAGACATTCTTGCCCAGATCGATTCTCAACCTACAGATTGTCAAGATCTGATAAACCTTGTTTTGAGAATTGACCATCGTCTTGCAGAACAACAGGGAACACGTAAAAAGACTGAGAAATATTCCTGGCGTGTTCATGAACATAGAGAATCAAGAGTTCAGAAAGAGAAGAATCATGAAACAATGGAAATTGGAACTATCAGGCGGCCTTTGACAAAAGAAGAAAAAGACCTACGTAGAAAGAACGGACAATGTCTTTATTGTGGGCGCAAGGGCCACTTCACCAAAGAGTGTCCGATCAAACAAAAAAGCAAACAAGGTCCCATCAAGAAAATTGCAGCAAATGTACAAATCAAACTACAAAACTAGATCACCCAAGATGTAAAAAAGGGTTACTCTTGGGTGTCAATATGGACCCTTCACAGTCAAGGCATCTCAAGTTAGATATCGAAGAACAAGTAAAGAAAAATAACTATCTCAAGAAAGCCTTAGTAGATTCTGGGGCTACTGGTAACTTTGTTGATGCACAATTGGTTCAAACATGGGGGATCCCATGCATCAAGAAGAAAACACCAGAAATAGTACAAGCCGTAGATGGAAAACTCTTAACTGGCGGCCCAGTGACTCTTCAAACCGTCCCCTTGTCGGTGACCTGTAATAGGGGGAATCAGGATACCAAGCATGAAGAAAAAATCATCTTTGATGTCATCCATGCTCCACAGTATGGCATTATCCTTGGACTACCGTGGTTGAATTATCATAACCCTGAAATAAACTGGTCAGAACTGAAAGTTGTGTTCTCCTCCATCTTGAGTAATGAAAAATGTCTTAAGACATATAAAGTCACAAATCTTTGCAAATCTCACATATCCACAGCTGCTGAAAAAGTTGTAATGCTGCCCTGGCAGTACTCATTCTATGTAGACGTATTTGATGAAAGAGAAGCAGAGACCTTGCCACCTCACAGACCTTATGATTGTCAAATTGATCTAACTCCTGGTGTTCTCCATAGTTGTCGTGTGTACGCCCTGTCAGAACACGAGAATCAACACCTGAGAAAATACTTAGATTAATTTCTAGCTAATGGCTTAATTCGCCTTTCCAAGTCTCCTGCAGCTTCTCCTCTTTTTTTTCTCCCCAATGCTAATGGGGATCTTCGAACCTGTACAGACTATAGAGGATTGAACAAAATCACAGTCAAGAACAAATACCCATTACCTCTGATTCCTGTCTTGTTGGATCAAGTAAAAAAATCAAAGATCTACACTAAGTTAGACCTAAGAGGTGCTTACCATTTAGTCAGAATGAGAGAGGGCGATGAATGGAAAACTGCCTTTAAAACCCGATATGGTCTGTTTGAATACACAGTCATGCCCTTTGGACTTTGTAACGCTCCAGCAGCATTTCAATTCTTTCTGAATTACATCCTTAGAGAGTATCTAGATCTATTTGCAATAGTTCATAGCGATGATATTTTAATCTATTCTGACAACGAAGTCAACCATGTACAACATGTCAAGAAGATTCTCGCAGCCCTTAAAAAACATCATCTATATTGCAAATTAACCAAATCTGAATTTCATGTTACCACCGTTGAGTTTTTAGGGGTCATCCTTACCCCTCAAGGTATGGTCATGGCAGAAAGAAAAGTAGAAGCAGTAGCTGATTGGACCACTCGAAAGACTGTTCGAGATGTGCAGTGTTTCCCAGGTTTTGCAAGCTTCTATCGCAGGTTCATAAATCATTTCTCTCAGACAGTGGCGCCAATCACTAAGTTGTTAGGAAAGAAAGAAACATTCACATGGTCTCCAGAAGCTGACAGAGCTTTTTAAACCTTAAAGGAAGCTTTCTCCACTGCCCCAGTCTCGACTAACCCCGACGTTGAGAGTCCATTCATAGTGGAAGCAGATGCTTCATATGTGGCAATTGGTGCAGTATTATCGCAACGTAGTAAAGATACTGGTCAACTACATCCTGTAGCTTACATGTCTCGAAAACTGAAAGAAGCTGAACAAAATGATGTCATTGCTGAGAAAGAGCTTCTGGCAATCCGTGATGCCTTCAAAGAATGGAGACACCATTTGTTAGGCGCCAAGTATACTATCACAGTATACACAGATCATCGTAATCTCCAGTTCATGAGTTCAGCTAGACTTTTGACTCCTCGGTAATTACGATGGATGTTGTTTTTTGCCAAGTTTGATTTTGTGGTAACCTTCCGTCCAGGTAAAGATAATCGCAAAGCGGATGCTTTGTCCCGACAAGAATCTACCATGTTACCCGCAATCCAGCCTCCCAGAGCTATCATTGCTCCAGACAAGGTCCTCTGCATCATCAAAACCAAAGTTTTTTTTGAAGAAATCCTTAATTCCTTCACCATTGAAAAATGGCAGACATGGGCTCAAGCAGATTCCAGAAGATCAATCAAACAAGGTCTACCTTTTCACGATGCACGTTTATTTGTTCCAACTTCCAAGTTGCGCAAGTTAGTGTTTCATTTGTTGCATGTTATACCTACGGCAGGTCATCCAGGTATTCCTAAAACTCTTGAATTAATCCAACGCTACTTTTGGTGGCCTACTTTGACAAAAGATGTCAAGCAAATGGTAGCTAACTGTGAAGTTTGTGCTCGCATCAAGACAAGTCATTCAAAACCGAAAGGATTGTTACATCCTCTCCCAACTCCACTTCGACCTTGGGAGCACATCTCATTAGACTTTATTACATGTCTACTAGTTGTTCAACATCACTCAGTAATCCTTGTGGTGGTAGATAGTCTCACTAAATATGCACATTTTATTGCTTGCAAGAAATTGCCCACCTCCAGTGAACTGGCAACAATCCTTTTAAATCGAGTGGTCCGTTATCACGGATTACCAAAAATGAATCTCCCCGATCGAGGATCACAATTTGCCTCCAACTTCTGGAAATCGTGGTGCAAAACGCTTCAAGTCACATCTACACTGTCTTCCAGTCCTCATCCTCAAATGGATGGCCAAACTGAGAGACTAAATCAGACATTGAAACAATATCTGCGTGCTTACGCTGAGAAAGCACTTCATTCTTGAACATCAATACTTCGGTCAACTGAACTAGCATACAATAACTCGTATCATACTTCCACTGGTGTCACACCCTTTTTTGGTCTATTTGGCTATCACCCTGATACCTTGCCAATAACGATTCCTCAAGAAAGTTCTCTTACACCAGCTGGGTCCAAGACAATTCAACAACTCCATTGAACCTAGAATCAAATACAACAATATCTAGATAAAGCTAAACAAACATATAAAAAGCACTATGACAAGAAACATTGTGAAGGACCCAAATACAAGCCAGGAGATAGAGTGTGGCTTTCCACAAGCCATATTGATTTCAAGAAAAAACATATGTTTAATCCCAAATTCATAGGTCCTTACACTGTCCTTCAGCAAATCAATCCAGTGACCTATAAACTGCAGTAACCAAGATCACTTCGTATCCATCCAGTGTTTCATTCTTCTCTCCTGAAAAGAGCTGTCCAAAAAGTCCGCTCCCAAGCAGCTCCAGTTCTAGTGCAAGGAGAATTGGAATACGAAGTAAAAAAGGTGCTGGATTCAAAATTTAGAGATCGTAATCTCTGGTATCTAATATCATGGAAAGTTTATGGCCCAGAGAGCAACTCATAGGTCTCCGCATCTGATATTTATGCTCCACGACTAGTGAGGCGTTTTCATCACCTAAATCCAAACAAACCAGGCCCTAGAGCGCGTTTGGGAGGGGGGAGTACTGTCAACATCAGGACAGTGCGCGCTCTACGGGCAACGTAAATGCAAAAACCCAGTTCTTATGCAGGGTCATAATTCATGCATTGTGTTTCTATGCAGTATGTTAACCTTTTGCATTGCAGAACTTTTACCTTGAAAAGCCATTAATGCTGTTTGTAATGTATTGTTCATTTGCAAGGCTTTGCTGCAGGCTTACAGGGTGTGGTTAGGGAGTGGTTCCTATTCTAAGACTTTCTAGAAGCATGTCCGGCAGCATGGCTGGGTGTGGCTCGTGGCTGGGGCTTTGCTCTATTTAAGGGAGCCTGCCCAGCTCTTCGTGCTCACTATTCAGAGGTCCTGGTGCAGAGCAGCAGCATTTTCCTGAGCTCCCGTTCCGGAGGCCTACCTAGGCATTTCCAACCCTGCCCTCATTTCCTTGGTGATCCTCAAGCAGCGCGGTAAGGCGGAGGTCGGGTTAGGCCCCCAACTCCGTTTTCAGTGACATTCAAGTTTTGGGCCTAATTCTGAAATCGCGTGTGCGGTTGTTTTTCCTGACATTTAACCTTGGCCTTCAAGTCGGCAGTGTGCGCAATCATTTCATTGCATTTGCATCGTGATGATTGGATCGCCAACAGTGTGCGCGATTCATTCCTGGCATTAAACTCTTGGCATTCAGGTCAGCAGTGTGCGCGATCATTTCATGGCATTTGTATCGTGATGTTCGAATCGGCAACAGTGTGCGCGATTCATTCCAGGCATTAAACTCTTGGCATTCAGGTCGGCAGTGTGCCCGATCATTTCATGGCATTTGCATCTTGATGTTCAAATCGGCAACAGTGTTCTCGATTCATTCCTGACATTGAAAACCCTAGCATTCAGATCGGCAGGTTGCGCGATCATTTCATGGCTTTTGAATATTGACACTTGAATCGGCAACAGTGTGCACAATTCATTCCTTAACTCTTGAAGTACAGATCGGCAGAGTGCGCAATCATTTCTAGATCTTGAAATCTTTGATGTACAGTTTGATTATTAATGTGCATAATAATTCCTGAACAATTCAAACTTGAGACTCTTAGACAGAGTGTGACGTTGTAGTGTTATTCATGATTCTAGTACAGTTAATTCATGAAGGAAAAAACATGTGTTCTTTGATCTTTGTTATAATGTTGTGACTATTCTAAGAACCAAATGGAGAGTGTTTAATATTCAAAGTGTGAGATGTTAACTCTGGAATGCTCATATGACAGTTTGCATAAACCTTCTTGATTTCCAGGTACCCATATTTCTGAGGCCTAGTTATAGTGAAACTCTAGGTCATTCAAGTTGTCAGTATAATGTTATTTGAAAACAAAGCTTATTGAAAGTCATTGTGTTTCATCTTGCAATTGTGTAGTTTAACTCTTGCTTCCACAGGTCTCCTTCCCCGCTGTTCCCAACCCAAAACCCATTCTCCCACTTGGCCATTCATTAACTCTGTGATATAATATCTAGTGGAGTTTGGAGCTGCCAAGAGGTGGACATGTTGGGAACATGTGCAAGCCCCGAGGATCTGGTCTCCCTAACAGCCTGCATCACCCCTCAGGGGTGGCAGGCAAGTTGCCCTCTTCATTTTATTTTCATCCATGTTGGATGGTACGAAAATAGCCAATCAGGGTTAGGGTTGTGCTCCCTTCCCAAAGAAAGTGGACACTTATTGGGCGTAGCCACCCAAAGGTAGGTAGCCCATTGGATACTACCAGGTACTCCCCTTAACGCCCCCTAAATGTAGTATTCAGGTGGCATCCCAGGACCTGACCTTCAGATTCATCGGACGAAAGAAGACCAGGACAAAGAAGGCATCCCTGCATGAAAACTGAAGCCCTGCTGCAGTGAGGAAAAAGGTGCCTAACTGCTCCCAAGGCTCGACAGTCACTGCTGTGGGGCTGCAATGGACCCGGAAGGACTCTACAAAACTCCAGAGCAACTCCAGCCTTCTAAAAATCACTGTGGACCTCCCTTGGAGTAACTGTATCAATCCCTTGCTTCTCCCGTCGGAACTAGGAGCCACCCAAACTTCTCCTGATGCACACCTGGACCAGTCAACAAACTTGATTGGAATCCAGCAAACACCAATCCCGCTAAGTCCAGTTCAGTTTAGCAACTAGCTGCTGCCCGAAGGCCTCGACGCAGTAGCCAGATCTAAAGAGTTGCACCAGCCCTCCAGGACCAGATCTACCTCCCTACCAAGTTGGGAGCCCCTGCGACCTTCCTGCGCTGAATTGCAGCATTGCCTGAGGTACCAGACTCCTGTGCTGAATTGCAAAAACCAAGGGGCATATTGAAGAGTCCCTAGCGCCTCCTTGCTCCACATTAGCGTATTTTTTTTTTCCGCTAATGTGGCCCAATGAGGCCAATATCCCAGCGCCATATTTAGAAAGTGGAGCAATGCATGCATTGCGCCACTTTATAACCCCTTGTGCTACATTATGCCTGTGCTAGGCATAATCATTGTAAAAGGGGCGTTCTCCCGTTAGGAGTGCTGGTGCAAAGAAATCTAATAATTGTTTTCAGCACTTTTAACGCCTGCTCAAAGCAGGCGTTAAAAGGAGGCACACCATTGATTGACTTACCTCTAAGTCGAGCTTGTGCTGCGTCTCTCCAAGTGGTCCCCTTCTTCTTCACTCACAGCTCCCAAGTTTATTCAGCTGCTGCTCCCGCTGGAACTGGGAGACACCCAAACGTCTCCTGCTGCACACTTGGACCTGTCCAAAAACTTTACTGGAATCCAGAAGGCGAACACTGTAGGAGCATTGCACAAATTGTTATGCATTTTTATGTTTTCTCCCATTGACTTTAATTATGCGTAATTCCGCATAAAAGCCATATATTTTTTGATATGAAAATTCATATCTTGAACAGCACTGGACTTGAAATAAAGTTCATGGTCTAAAACACTTATATAAAAATCAGTAGGATTTTTGTAAAAATTAGCCTCAAGTTATTCTTTTAGTGAGTGTCTCATTCATTGATACTGTGTGCACAACAAATGTTTAGCTTAACTCTTGGATTAACCTAATTGCTACACTACCACAAAAATAGAGCATTGGGCTTTCTATGTTTACCTCTGTTTAACTAGGTGGGGCTGCCTAGACTCTCTGCACTATGCACGTCATTTTTGTACACTATATAAAGAGCCAGCCTCCTACACCAAGTGCGGATCATCCGCACCCCAAACATACGCTCCTCACCCAGCTTGTAGAATCTGCACTCGGGGTGTAGAATCTGCACTTGGGTGGGTAACCAAGTCAAACAAGAGTGACATATGCAAACATGTGTAGGAAGGGCAGGAAATCAAAAGGAGGAAGAGAAGGGTTTGTAGATACACACTACACTACATTACTTCCTAGCGCAGTTTGACCCTTTGCATTATGGTACATGCGATCAACATATATCACTTACATCAAAGCAGACTGCAGTTTATCACCAAAGTAGGTGCAGGTAGTGATGTCTATCCCTGGACACATAGGTCCAGGTACACCAAGGGCAAGGGACCAGAGCAAGACTGGGAACTCATAGTAGCACCGCAAGTAAGTCAGGCCAGCCCCCAAATAGTGACAGAAAACACAAGTGTGTGGATCATGCAGCATTGCTGCTTTGTTACTTGGGGCAGATATTGCAGCACCAGTTCTGAAGCAACACACAGTAACAACACCAACCCTTCAACTCACTGGGGAAATGCCCAATGACCTCCATGGCCAGTCTGGCTCTTCAACCCCCCTAAGCACTAGTGGCAGGCCCCTCAGTCATTTCACTTGGGCAGATTCTCCACAATGAGATTTCCAAGTGCGAGGGCCCATTGTGACTCAGGCTCATATATGGGTTTTGGGATTTCGTCCAACATCAGTAGTGAGCAGCACTCCAAACCACCCTCAATATATGAAGAGGCTCACATCCGTTTTATGGTCATTCAGAGTCAGCCTCACCTCCTTGCAGGATCCTCTTACATCTGGCTCCACTGTTAAACCAACCTCACCCAACATGGCTCAAGGACCTATGGACGAGACACCCACACAGTCAGTGATACTGATGTGGACTGTAGGAAAGTACCATCTTGCCTGGCATGTTACCCCCATTTTTCACTGTATATATGTTGTTTTAGTTGTATGTGTCACTCGGACCCTGCAAGCCAGGGCCCCAGTGCTCATAAGTGTGCCTGACTGTGTTACCTGTGTTATGACTAACTGTCTCACTGAGGCTCTGCTATCCAGAACCTCAGTGGTTATGCTCTCTCATTTCTTTCAAATTGTCACTAACAGGCTAGTGACCAATTTTACCAGTTTACATTGGCTTACTGGAACACCCTTATAATTCCCTAGTATATGGTACTGAGGTACCCAGGGTATTGGGGTTCCAGGAGATCCCTATGGGCTGCAGCATTTCTTTTGTCACCCATAGGGAGCTCTGACAAATACTACACAGGCCTACCACTGCAGCCTGAGTGAAATAATGCACACATTATTTCACAGCCATTTTTCACTGCACTTAAGTAACCTATAAGTCAACTATATGTCTAACCTTTACCTGGTAAAGGTTAGGTGCAAAGTTACTTAGTGTGTGGGCACCCTGGCACTAGCCAAGGTGCCCCCAAATTGTTCAGGGCAAATTCCCCGACTTTGTGAGTGCGGGGACACCATTACATGCGTGCACTACACATAGGTCACTACCTATGTGTAGCTTCACAATGGTAACTCCGAATATGGCCATGTAACACGTCTATGATCATGGAATTGCCCCCTCTATGCCATCCTAGCATAGTTGGCACAATCCCATGATCCCAGTGGTCTGTAGCACAGACCCTGGTACTGCCAAAACTGCCTTTTCAGGGGTTTCACTGCAGCTGCTGCTGCTGCCAACCCCTCAGACAGATTTCTGCCCTCCTGGGGTCCAGCCAGGCCTGTCCCAGGATGGCAGAACAAAGGACTTCCTCAGAGAGAGGGTGTTACACCCTCTCCCTTTGGAAAATGGTGTGAAGGCAGGGGAGGAGTAGCCTCCCCCAGCCTCTGGAAATGCTTTCATGGGCACAGATGTGCCCATTTCTGCATAAGCCAGTCTACACCGGTTCAGGGACCCCACAGCCCTGCTTAGGCACGAAACTGGACAAAGGAAAGGGGAGTGACCACTCCCCTGACCTGCACCTCCCCTGGGAGGTGCCCAGAGCTCCTCCAGTGTGCTCCAGACCTCTGCCATCTTGGAAACAGAGGTGCTGCTGGCACACTGGACTGCTCTGAGTGGCCAGGGCCAGCAGGTGACGTCAGAGACTCCTTCTGATAGGCTCCTCCAGGTGTTGCTAGCCTATCCTCTCTCCTAAGTAGCCAAACCTCCTTTTCTGGCTATTTAGGGTCTCTACTTTGGGGAATTCTTTAGATAACGAATGCAAGAGCTCATCAGAGTTCCTCTGCATCTCTCTCTTCACCTTCTGCCAAGGAATCGACTGCTGACAGCGCTGGAAGCCTGCAAAACTGCAACAAAGTAGCTAAGACGACTACTGCGACCTAGTAACGCTGATCCTGCCGCCTTCTCGACTGTTTTCCTGGTGGTGCATCCTGTGGGGGTAGTCTGCCTCCTCTCTGCATCAGAAGCTGTGAAGAAATCTCCCGTGGGTCGAAGGAATCGTCCCCCTGCAACAGCAGGCACCAAAGAACTGCATCACCGGTCCCTTGGGTCTCCTCTCAGCATGACGAGTGAGGTCCCTCGAATCCAGCAACTGTGTCCAAGTGACTGCCACAGTCCAGTGACTCTTCAGTCCAAGTTTGGTGGAGGTAAGTCCTTGCCTCCCCATGCCAGACTGCATTGCTGGGAACCGCGACTTTTGCAGCTACTCCGGCCTCTGTGCACTTCCGGCAGAAATCCTTTGTGCACAGCCAAGCCTGGGTCCACGGCACTCTAACCTGCATTGCACGACTTTCTAAGTTGGTCTCCGGCGACGTGGGACTCCTTTGTGCAACTTTGGGTGAGCACCATTTCACTCTTCTTTGTAGTGCCTGTTCTGGCACTTCTGCGGGTGCTGCCTGCTTCTGAGAGGGCTCTTTGTCTTGCTCGACGCCCCCTCTGTCCCCAGACGTAATTGGCGACATCCTGGTCCATCCTGGGCCACAGCAGCATCCAAAAACGCTAACAACACGACTTGCAGCTAGCAAGGCTTGTTGGCGTTCTTTCGGCGGGAAAACACTTCTGCACGACTCTCCACGGCGTGGGGGATCCATCCTCCAAAGGGGAAGTCTCTAGCCCTTGTCGTTCCTGCAGAATCCTCAGCTTCTTCTGTCCAGTAGAAGCTTCTTTGCATCCACAGCTGGCATTTCCTGGGCATCTGCCCATCTCCGACTTGCTTGTGACTTTTGGACTTGGTCCCCTTGTTCCACAGGTACCCTCAACTGGAAATCCATCGTTGTTGCATTGCTGGTTTATGTCATTCCTGCAGAATTCCCCTATCACGACTTCTATGTCCTTTGGGGAACTTTAGTGCACTTTGCACTCACTTTTCAGGGTCTTGGGGTAGGGGATTTTTCTAACCCTTACTATTTTCTAATAGTCCCAGCGACCCTCTACAAGGTCACATAGGTTTGGGGTCCATTCGTGGTTCGCATTCCACTTTTGGAGTATATGGTTTGTGTTGCCCCTATCCCTATGTGTCCCCATTGCATCCTATTGTAACTATACATTGTTTGCACTGTTTTCTAAGACTATACTGCATATTTTTGGTATTGTGTACATATATCTTGTATATATTTGCTATCCTCATACTGAGGGTACTCACTGAGATACTTTTGGCATATTGTCATAAAAATAAAGTACCTTTATTTTTAGTATATCTGTGTATTGTGTTTTCTTATGATATTGTGCATATGACACTAGTAGTACTGTAGTGGCTTCACATGTCTCCTAGTTCAGCCTAAGCTGCTCTGCTAAGCTACCATTATCTATCAGCCTAAGCTGCTAGACACCCTATACACTAATAAGGGATAACTGGGCCTGGTGCAAGGTGTAAGTACCCCTTGGTACTCACTACAAGCCAGTCCAGCCTCCTACATGGACATACACACTTACCTGAAACAAGATCACCAAAGACCAGCTAATCAACACCCTCAACAATCCTCCCCCTTCAGACGACCTCAACACCAACACAGCTGCCCAGGACTTCATCAACTGGATCCCAGACTGCGCCAAAACCTTAGCCCCCATCAATAAACCCTCCAACAGACGCTCATCTAAGAAAGCCAACTGGTTCACCACAGCCCTCATGGAGTCCAAACAAAACTGCAGATGCCTTGAAAGGATATAGCGCACCAAAAAGACCCCCACCAACCACAAAGCCTTCAGAAAAGCCTTAAGCACACACCACCAACTCATCAGGACCACCAAAAGAAACGCCCTCAAGGTACGCATCAACAACAACGCACACAACAGCAAAGAACTCTTCACTAATATCAGCGAACTGACCAACCCCAGAACAAACTCTACGGACATCCTCCCATCACAAGAACTCTGCAACAACCTCTCCACCCACTTCCACCACAAGATAACAGACATCTACAACAGTTTTCTGACACAGGACCAACCCACGGCCAACACGGTCATAGCCTCCATGGAATCTCCACCAAACCCCCGCCACCTACTCTGCTGGCCCAACATCTCCGACGAGGAAACCCTCAACAACATGAACTCCATCCACTCCAGCTCTCCCTCTGATTCCTGCACCACCACATCTTCAACAAAGCGAGTAGCACCATTGCACCCAAGCTCTGGCACTTCATCAACTGCTCCTTCGAAACCGCCACCTTCCCAGAAATCTGGAAACACGCCAAAAACAAGCCCTTAGTGAAGAAACCAACCGCAGACCCAGATGACCTCAAGAACTTCTGGCCCATCTTTCTACTCCCCTTCCCAGCCAAGGTCATCAAAAAGGCTGTCAACAGACAACTCACCAAACACATAGAACTCTACAACATCCTTGACCCTTTCTCAGTCTGGCTTCCGGAGCAACCACAGCACAAAGACCGCCCTTCTCGCTGCCACAGACAACATTCGCATCCACCTAGATAGGGGTGAGGGCTCTAATCCTCCTTGACCTGTCCGCCGCCTTCTACACCATTTCCCACCGCACTCTACTGACTGGTCTCCACAAAGCTGGCATCCGAGACAAAGCTCTAGAATGGATCACTTCCTTCCTCTCCGACAGAACTCAAAAGTCTGACTCCCCCCTTCTACTCAGAGTCCACCAAGATCATCTGCGGTGTCCCGCAAGGCTCCTCTCTGAGCCCCACTCTCTCCAACCTCTACATGGCCCCCCTAGCTACCATCGCCAGACACCACGCACTCAACATCGTCTCATATGCCGACGACACACAGCTAATTATCTCCCTCACCAACGACCCGCACACAGCCAAAGCCAACTTCCACAACCGAATGAAGGCAGTCGCATATTTTGCCCTAATTCCCCCAATCTTCTTTTGAATTAGAGTTTTTGTAGTGGAAGTTTCTCCTCCTTTTTATGATGATGACAGGTGAGCATTGTAAGACCTTTTTAGGGCACTTGCGCATGCGTTTCGCTTGCGAGACGCTTTAGGAGTTAGAAAAGGGCTCGAAACCCCGTCCACGTCACGTCAGTGTATTTCATTGGTTCGTGGGCTTGCCTGTTAAAATAGGCTTGCCTTCATTAGTGGAAGCACACATACGTCATGCCTTTTCCAGTGGTTAGCCATCCTCGAGCTCAGCGACCAAGTACTGAAAACATGCGAGGCTCGCTGTTTTCCGTCCGGTTTGTGGGCTACTTTTTATCTTTATTTGCAGCGCGATCTCGCTTGGCAGAAGTCAAGCACGTTGCATAACATCGACCCTGTTACATAGTTAATTGCACTTTTGCCAGTTACGTAGATAATTGCACTTTTGTCGATAGGTTTCATTACGAGTGAACTGTAGCAGCGCGATCGCACTGTTTTTTTCCTTTCAATGTGGCAAGAAAAGTCCGGTTGGGAGTTTATAACTGCTAATAGCTGTAAGTCGGAGAAATGCGAGACCCTTGTGCATTGCAAATGCTTGTTTAATTTCATGTACTCTTCTTGTCTACATTCTGAATGCCCCGCTCTCTTGGATCGTTTGTCAGATGAATCCTGAAAGGAATGAGAAGGGTGTGTATCAGTATACTGATACCTACCAGGCTGTTTTAAGATATCACAGTAATGTAAATTACTGGATGAAGGAGAGCTGCCTCAAGCTAAATATCGAAAAAACAGATATCCTCATCATCGGCAACAACCGCTCAGCATGGGACTTCTTCTGGTGGCACACAGGTCTTGGAAGCACTCTGGCCCCCACCGACCATGCCGGCAACCCCAGACTCATCACTCTCAATGAACAGTCTCCTCCGCCTGTTTCAACACCATGCGCATGCTTCGGAAGATCTTCAAATGGATCCCTACTGAAACCAAAAGAACAGTCACCCAGGCCCTCATCAGCAGCCAATTGGACTACGACAATGCACTCTATGCCAGAGCCACCACCAAGGTACTAAAAAGACTACAACGCATACAGAACGCCTCTGCCCATCTCATCAACAATGCCCCCAAATACAGCCACACCTCTGCCCTACTGAGAGACCTGCACTGGCTCCCAATAGACAAGAGATTTACATTCAAACTTCTCACGCAAGCTTACAAAGCCCTCCACAACACCAAACCAGGATGCCTCAACCAGGGACTCCACTTCTAGACGCCCACCAGGCACCTCCGCTCCGCTGACCTCGCCCTCGCCACCATCCCATGAATCCGGAAGGCCACAGCAGGAGGAAGGTACTTCTCCCACCACGCCACCAAGACCTGGAACTCTCTCCCGATCGACCTCAGAAGATCTCCCACACTTTCCAAATTCAGAAAGGACTTCAAAACTTGGCTCTTCACCTGATTGACCTTCACTTACTGCATCCCCCCCCGAGCGCCTTGAGACCCTAATGGGTGATTAGCCGCGCTCTACAAGTATTAATTGGTTGATTGATTGACTGAGAGGATGTTTTTCTGGGTAGTCCCAGCATTGTGTGGGCCCAGCGAAACGTATGTATGTTGGTGTCCACATTGATGACTGGGGCCTGAGTATATATGGCACACATGTTCTATGTTTGCACCACCAAGGAGCTCTAAAAAGGTACAGAGTGGGAAGGTGTGCCCCATTACATTGAAAGGAGTTCCACCGGGGCAGCTGAACACTTGCACTGCTCTGGGTGCAGCACAGTCAGGTGTTAAAATAAGCTGTCTTGCAGCAGCTGCTCCGTGTAGCACTGTGGAGACAACAACCTGCATGCCACATTTGAGGGGGATTAGAGATGCCCTTGCAGGCAGGTGCAGTGGATGACTAGACCCACCTGCATAGGTATGTCTGTGAGGTCTATAGGGGGCTCACACGAGGGTATGCACTGACAGTGGGCCACCCTTTATGTGGTGCACTGTATTTGCACCTCCTGACAGCTTCAATGCCTCTGTACCCGCATCTAATTTGAGGTGTGGCTGCAGTGGCAAAGGGATTCTATCATCAACACAGGGCTACTCCCATATTCTAATGAGTGGACACCCACTGGTGCTTGTGCAGGCACTACGGGGGTCATTACAACCCTGGCAGTCTTTGACCGCCAGGGCTGTTTTGTCGGAAGCACCGCCAACAGGCTGGCGGTGCTTCCTTGGGAATACGACCGAGGCAGAAGTGCCGCAGTCGCACCGCCGGGACCGGCGGTTTCCCGCCACTTTTGTCCCAGCGGTATAAATCCCCCAGGGCAGCGCTGCTTGCAGTGCTGCCCAGGGGATTACGAGCCCCCCTCCTGCCAGCCTATTCATGGTGGTTTGAACCGCCATGAAAAGGCTGGTGGAAAGGGGAGTCGCCACTGGCATGGGCACTGCAGGGGCCCCCTGCCACGGCCCCATGGATCTTTTCACTGTCTGCATAGCAGACAATAAAAAGCGTGACGGGTGCAACTGCACCCGTCGCACAGCCGCAACACCGCCAGCACCATTTGGAGCCGGCTCCCGTGTTGCGGCCAAGATCCCCGCTGGGCCGGCGGGCGAAAACCAGGTTTCCACCTGCCGGCCCAGCGGGGATCTCATTATAGACCCCACGGGAGTGCAGCCGCATTGGTGGCCGCCCGGCGGTTCAACCTTGGCGGGCGGCCTCTGCCGCCGCTAAGGTTGTAATGAGGGCCTCTATGTCCACCAGCACCATTAAAGCATCTGCTGCCCTTTCTGTACTACAGATGTTCCTTGGGGGTGCACAGAGTTTGGGCACATTCACAGTGCATACTTGGGGCACTTAGTAGAATACGGCCAATAGAGTTTACTCTCTGCGTGCTTCAGGGCAGTGTGTCTTTTTAAATGCAATAGTCTTGTACCTTTGGAGCAGGGTGAATATTAGAATAACATTACTTGCCCAGATACTGGCAAACCACTTCATGTCATATGTCTCACAAGGTGCCTGTTGAGTTGACAGAAGACAGTGAGGTCATCATAGGGGTAGATGAGTCCTGCATGCGTGATGCATTCTCCATTACACACAATACAAAATGGCTATACATTAGGTGTTATTTTGATTCATGAGAAAGACCGTTTGTGATCACGGAACCCTGCCAAATTTCGCAGGTCCATTCATGATGTGTTGATCCAGGCCAGATTGTCAAGATGAATTCTGGGTTTTGTAGTCTATGACACTCCAAAGTGAAAAAGGAACAAAAATCCCAATCTCCATTATAATTAAGCACAGGCCTGAAGTGGCACATCCCATGAGCAGCTGCCAAACATGGCAGCTATGAGCATGGACTATCCATGTCTCTACAGGAGTCCATTTGTTCCATGGTGTACCTATATCAGACATGTGGCCACGCCGCCACATGATTTGCCACACACACACATACACGGGCCTGGTTCTCAAAGTTCCTCCTCCCCTGTGGGTGAGCCACTGCATTGTGGGCAGAATCACTACACTGTCCAATCTCATAGTAGGAATTTCCCCTTGGGTACAGGAACTCACCCTCTGATGTGGCACCTTCACCCCAAGGAGAGAGGCCCTTTGTGAAGCAGACCCCTCTTGTGATACTGTCCAGGTAGATCTCAAATATGCAGACATTTGATACCCAGAGTCAATGAAGCCCTAAGAGAAGTTGTCAACACTAATCCATGACATGTGCACATAACGTATTGCATGGCCAATCTTTTGACCCTTGGCAACAGCTTTTCCTTATAGACATTGTGCATGGCCTACAAATTAGTCTTGGGATGGCATATGTGGACAGATTGTCAAAAGTCCAACTATCATCATTGATAACAGACTGCAAACCACATGAAGACCATGACACAACAAGTTCCTCAGGCGTCAACTAGCTGGTCATACACCTGCATACCCTGCCCTCTGTTTTGTACAATAGCCTAGTTGCCTGGATTCAGACCTAGATGAGGGTCCAGATGTATATGTAAGCCATGATTTAATGCTATGTTGTGCAAAACAAAACAGGCTACTGTGACCTTCCACACAACTTGAGGGGACTACAGCAGAACCCTGCTCCGTACGCTCGAGACATCTTTGTCTTGACTTCAGGAACCCAAAACTGTGCTCAATGATGGCTCATGTACATTTGTATGCCGTATCGTACCTTTGCTGAGGTACATTGGTTGCACATCTGTATGATGTGAGGAGATGAGGGGAGAGTGCACATGCAGCATCACCTGAAGAGGGAAATGGAGTAATATTCATATATTTCCCTTTGCATCTGTACAGTACATGCTGCATGAACAGGTACAAACTGTGTCTGTTGGGGGCATGTATGTGGCATGAGGATTAGTATTGTCTAATGGTTCTACATATGAAAATAACACTTATGCATTTCATACTTGTGTGGTGCTTGGTACTTACCCAGTAGCCACATTTTGTCAAATTCTTCTGCTGCCATCAGCTGGGCAAGAGGTGACCTGCGGAATGGGTACTGCCTGGGAACACTGAATGCACATCAATGAAGCTACCACTGGCATCGCAGACATCCTGCACATTGATGGAGTGCCAGCAGTGTCTGTTGCAGAAGATGTGTGCCAGAGGTGTCTGTGCGAAAGAAGTGTGCATTGTGGCTAGGTGGCAAACGAGCCACATAAGTGCAACCATTTGTACTCAGCACATGTCAGGAGCGGGACATGAGGTAGAAATCTGTAGCTACCCTTTTCCTTCTGGCTGGTGTATGGGGCATTCATATGTGGCTTTGGGCTCTCCTATTGATGCAGCTCAGTACCGGATGCTGGTGTCGGACTGGGTTGCCTGGGAAATGCTCAAAAGGTCACTGGAGACCCTGCAATGACCCTGTAGCAAAATAAATGGAGAGCTGCTAGGACCTTGGCATAGCTGGGTTGACATGAGAGTAGCAGGTCACAGAGTCAAGATCCTGCTCCCACTCACAAACCATCACTGAGATGGCATCAGGGGGAAAATAGTATCTGGATGACATCTTGGCTGGACATCCAAAAGAGGTTTATCCTTTGTCTGAAGATCCTCTCTACTTTACACTTCCTCCTTCTCCTCCAAATCATCCAGTTGCATAGCAAGGGGCAAACCAACAAACACATCCAATGACATGTTGAAAGGCCTTAAAGGGTTTGTGTGTGGCAGCTCTGCTTTTATAGGTGCAGCAAGACTGGGCATGGGTGTAGGCTGAGGAGTTTCAGCTGGTGGGGGATGGTAGGCACTGACACAGGTGTGTGAGTATGAAGGATTACCTCTTCCGTCCGAGTGCAGGTGATCTGCCCCGATTCCTGATCACCATCTCCGAGTGTGGATGATCCACCCTGAGTGAGGATGGAAAGATACTACTCGTAACTTACCTTTGTGAATACCAAAAAGTCATAAAACTAGACTTTTGATTTAAACTTAGACCAAAAGTTTAAGTTTCCTTTTTTTGAATCAGGTTCTAGCGTGTATAAAGCTGTCCCTTCTCATCACCAAATTCCCTTTTTCCAGAGTCAACTCATCAGCCACATTTAAATATGGTTGCAAACTGGGCTATATGGACCACTCGTTTGCCGTTCCCTCTGTCACATATTTCTGGACAAGTTTGAGATCCTCATCTTCCTTTAGACACTCAAACCACTCGCTTTCCTCAAAACCACCTTCACAACATACGTCCATGGTAGCAATGAGACATTCCTCATCACCCTTTTCATTTTACAATAAAGGTAAAATGTCAACCTCCTGTGGTGCTCTTGCCAAATAGTCTGCACTCAGATTTCTTCCATGTGGGGTACGTTGAATGCCAAAATGGTACTGGGGCAAAACACAACCACTCAGAATAATCACTAATTGTTTGTCATCTTTCATTAGGGTAATGTTTCTTACCCGCACCAAACTCTTAACATTTTCTACCACCCAACAGCATGCCAATAATTATTTCTTAATGACAGAGAACGTCTTTTCATTGTCCCTTAGTGTTCTTGATGCAAATCCTATTGTCCTTTCCCCTTTAGTAATCAATTGTGTCAGCGTTGACCCTAATCCATAGTTAATGGCATCCACTGTGATCAAACACTGACAATTCAAATCAAATGATAACAAAAGCTTTGTGGACCTACTGTCTTGTTTCAGTCTCTCAAATGCCATGTTGCAACTCTCATTCCACTAAAACATCTTATCCTTTTTGAGTAACATCTGTAAATGTTCTGTCTTGTCTGAAAAGTTTCTGATAAGCATTGAGTAAAACTCACAAACCCCTAGAAATGAAGAGACCTATTCATTGGTTTCTGTAAAAGAAGCCTGTCTCATGGCATTCACCAACCCTTGTTGTGGTTCCACATCTATCTCTGAAATTACATGTCCAGATATTCCATGTTTGGCCTAGCAAAAACACACTTTTTGATATTTGAAACTATGCCTGCCTTGTCCAGTCTTTCCAAAACTGTTTGTAACACTCCATCATGCTCCTGGATGGGTCTTGCTGCTGTTAATATATCATCATGGAATGTGACCGTACTTTTAACCCCCTTAACACTGATTCTATGATCTGTTGAAAAACGGATGTGGCCGAAGCCAACCAGAACAGCATCCTCCTAAACTGAATTGTTCCAATCAGAGATGAAAATGCTGTTAGATGTCTTCCTGCCTGATGTAATTCAACCTGATGGTAGGCTGATGCTAAGTCAATTTTAGTGAAAATGATTGATCCTGATTTTTTTTTTTAAATATCATCAATGCATGATAGCTGATTGTAGTCTACCCATATAAACTTATATGGACTTCTTGAGTCACCACAAATTCTAAATTCTCAGTTCTTCTTCTTTGCAATCCCTAAAAGGGATAACCACAGTGAGGTCTCCACAGGTTCAATCATCCCATCCATTTTCATCTTTTTCAGCATCTCTGCCAATTCCCCTCTGATGGCAAAAGGAATGTTTTGCATTTTAGGCGTAAAACCTTTGATCTTTCCCAAACCACCCTTAAATATGCCTTTAAATTTTTCCACCCACACACATTTTTCTTGACTCAATCCTTAGGATGGTCTATGCTCCTCGTAGTTTCCGAATGACAGTTGAACTTTTCTTCCAGGTGTCAATGTGATCCTGAATAAACCTTGGTGGTACCAACCCACACTATTAAACCCCTTTCTTTCCAGATACACCTTACCAAAAATGCTTCTCCCCTTAAAATGTAAGGAACTCTCAAAGTAACCCACTAGCTTGATTTTCTTTCCTTCACATGATACCTGGCACCTGTCTTTTGGTAGAAGCTCCTTCTCCCTCCATTTGTTAGAAAACAGATTCTCAGTAATGATTGTCATTTTGTCACCTGAATCCAATAACAGACAATTATTTTTCCATCAACGACAACCTCTGCACATGATGAATCAACACACTCCAACTCTTCACTCTAGCACAAATCCAACAATCTCCTTTGCTTGATTCAGAAACCCACATCGAAAGCAAGTATTTTTATGCTTGAAAATGGATTTGATTTGTTTCTCCCCTTTGTACCCGTCTTGTTTCTTTCTGAAACCCTTGTTACTCTGCACTGAGTTCTCTAGAGGTTTTTTCGGATGAACCACTTTCTTCTACATATTCATTTCTTACTAGCTCTTTAGATGCTTTATGCAAGACCTCGATACGTTTCACAATATCTATTGTCTCCACTAGAAGATTTCTTTAAGGTGAGTAGTTTCTTTTGGACCTTCTTGTCCCAACACCTGACTACAATCTGATCTCTAACCAATTGAGATGTGGAATTCCTAAATTCACAGTCTGCAGCTAGAACATGTAAAGCTGCAACATATGCATCAATTGATTCTTCCTGCTGCTTCTCATGGGTGAAATACTTTTGCCTGAGAACTACCAGGCGTTGTTGCATGTCAGACTGTTTTTCTAATTTATGCGCAGCCTCTTGGTCAGGGTGACCAGATTTTGAAAAGAAAATAAACGGGATATGTTAGACAAAAAGTAGCAATAAAGCCTTTAGTCTTACTTTTATATCTGTACTGCCGGCCGCAAGGGTTCATAAATTGCCACCCTTCAGATCTCAAAATATGCTCCAATGAAAATCTCTTTTTTTCAAGACAATACCTTTTGCCACCAATCCCACCCAGATATTTCATAAACATTCTATACCATGTTTTCCACTTGATGGATGGATCATCTGCTGTCTGCAAAAATGAGGAAGGTGCATTCACACTCTGCATGGATGCCACTGACTCACGTGTTCACTGTACAGATTGATTAAATGTCTGTCACTAAAACATAAGCATGCACTTTCTGAGAAGAAGTGTGCAATTCATTGTGCCCATGTAAGAAATCTGCAATGGTGTCTGTTGTAAATGGCCTGCTGTGCGGCAGAAAATTTTACGCTTCGCCCTACCGGATCGCCGTAATACCTGGGACTTCTTCCAGCGTGCCCAGGATTTCCATGCATCCTCGCTGGGTGTCAAAAAGATTCCTGCATCGTAGTGAGGAACCAAGACTGTGTTTTTGACGCAAGTCCCTTGCAGTGGAGGAAGAAACAACGCATCGTCTGTGCCACGTCGGAAAATCCAATGCTTACCCTATTTTTCCATGCATCTCCTCATCTGCTGTCTCTGTGCGTGTTATTTTTGATGCAAAACAGCTACTTTGTATAATCAAGAGACAACTGTTGATTTCTAAGAATCAAGACTCTTTTTAATCTTGCGAAAGTGATATCTCAACTTGTGCTTATATCATTTTGACCTTATTTTAACCAGAGAAATATCAGATATTTTTCTAAACCTGTTTGGTGTATTTTTGGTGGTGTTTTCACTGTGGTACTGCATGATTTATTGCAGACATACTTTACACATTGCCTTCTAAGTTAAGTGCCAAACTACCGGAGAGTGTGCACAGGCTAATTGGGATTGTGTTTGACTTGCCTTGACTAGGATTGCGGTCCCTATTTGCACAAGGGTGTATACCTCCTCCAATTAGAGACCCCATTTCTAACAGTGTCCTTGCTTAAAGATGTTGTGCGTTCTTAACTGGTGTGCTCAATACTGACATAACTGTCACCCTAATAGCGTATGCATCACTGAAAGCTCTAACACCAGTTGATAATAGGTCTATAGAAGATTGTCGCCAAAATGTGAAATTCAGATGGGCGTAGTTACAATACAACACACACAATATTGTATGTAATCAAGAGAAGACGTTTATTCATGTTTCATCATTGCAGCACCAGGAACCAACTGCCACATCTCAAAGACCTCAATGGCATTCTAGAATATAGTACCTACAGTGAACCTTCCTGGGCATCATAGCCTCATTGGCCCTTTCCCCAGAGTCCATATTTCACAAGCTGATTAACAATGGTTCACATTCAAAAGTGCCTGAAACTACAATTGGACTTGCCCACTGGCATTGTGACACATATGAAGCAGCGGGCATGATGGACGGGACTTGGATAATACCCCCCCCCCAATAACAACATTATATAAACTCAAAACCTTTGCTTCTGGCCTGATCCCATCAACTTACCTAAAAGCTAGACGTTGTTCAAAGGTCAGATTATAATATTATAATAAGAAAAAGCTCTTAGAGAATAAGCATTGACAAAATAAATAGGTCTCCATTTTAGCTTTCCCAATGCAGACCTTTTGGGTTTGGCACAAATTTGTATCAGTGCTGTTCATTCCAAGCAAACTGCGTGTTGACATACACCTATGCATGCTTCACCACGCATGAGCGAGCATAACCATGACACAGCACTTAGGTGGTCATTACAACCCTGGCGGTTGGTGTTAAAGCGGCAGTAATACCGTAAACAGGCCGGCGGGAAAAAAAATGGAATCACAACCGAGGCGGAAACCGCCAACACAGCCAGCCAAATTAACACTCCGACCGCCAGGGCGGTACAAACAAACATCATGGCGGTCACCGCCAACAGACAGGCGGAAGATAATGTACCCCCCACGCCATTATGACACACCAATCCCCCACCTTTTCCGGGGCAGATTCAACGCGAACAAAAACACGGCGGAAACAGGACTTGGAAGGGGAAACACTCACCTCTACACAACCCACGAGGAACCAGGACGCCATGGAGCCAGAACTCCAAATCCTCCCTGCGATAGTATTCCTGCTCCTCTACCAGGAGCACGAAAGACGGCGGCGACGACCACGGTGAGTACTGCACCTACCACACAGGGGAGGGAGGAAGGAAAAGAGAGTGACACACACACGCAACACCCCCACCCTCACACACAACAACATACACACTAATACATGTAGCAACATTACATTTACACCCCCCAACCTCCCCTGGAAGAACACAAGGACAAAAGGAAATTAGTTGAATGATTGTAATCAATAAAAATCTATTACTCTAAACTTTAAACACAGTATAAACAATTATGTACACCAACTATACAAGTCCGGAGAGTGCACCATTCATAGTCTGTGGACCACTGGGCCCAAAATGCATGGGCGAGGCCCACAATTGATACCAGACTCAAAACGGAAAGAACACTGCTGGTGCATCAGATCAAAATGAAACAGGCACCTCAGGGGGAAGGGGAGGAGGGGGCACCTCATCAGGATGAGTGCACGATGCCAGCTCCACGAGGGGGCCCCATGCCCATTGATGTATCCTGGGGAGTGAAAAGCCACAGTCTCTCAAGTCTCTCCAGTGGGTGGTTTGCCACTTCTTTATCCTGGGGAGTGTAAAGCCAAAGTCTCTCAAGTCTCTCCAGTGGATGGTTTGCCCACTGCTGTATCCTGGGGAGTGAAAAGCCACAGTCTCACAAGTCTCTCCACTGGCTGGTTTGCGCACTGCTCTATCCTGGGGAGTACAAAGCCACAGTCTCTCAAGTCTCTCCAGTGGGTGGTTTGCCCACTGCTGTATCCTGGGGAGTGCAAAGCCACAGTCTCACAAGTCTCTCCAGTGGGTGGGTTTTCCACTGCTCTATCATGGGGAGTGCAAAGCCACAGTCTCTCAAGTGGATGCCTTGGTGCCCAGAGTGCTTCATACTGCCAAGGACTGAGGTAGTGGATGCCTTTCTCCACTGCTTCTAGAGGGGGCTTGGTGCCCAGAGTGCTTCATCCTGCCAAAGACTGAGGTAGTGGATGTGACACTCCACTGACGGTGGTGCAACATGCAAGCTGGCCAGGCTCCTGGAACTGACCACCAGCCTTGTACGACTGATCACTGGGCATGGCAGCCATGTCTACGGTGGTGCCACAGGCTCAGGATGTCGCTGGGATGCTGGTGGTGCTGGCAGCGATGGCGGTGGTGTCAGTAGCGGCGGTGCTGGCGGTGGGCTCTGTGGCAATGGTGCTGGCGGCGGGCTCTGTGGAAACAGTGCTGGCGGCGGGCTCTGTGGAAATAGTGCTGGCGGCGGTCTTTGTGGTGGCGGGGCTGGTGGCGGGCCTAGTGGCGGCCTCACTGTCTGCGGTGCTGGTGGTGGGCTCGGTGTCTGCGGTGCTGTCGGCGGGCTCAGTGTCTGCGGTGCTGGCGGCAGTGTCTGTGGCGGTCTTGTCCACTGTGCAGGTTGACGTCAACGTGGACCTGCCTTTGATTTGCTTGCCCTTCCCCACCTTGGATGGTGGCGCAGCTGTCTTGCCACCTTCCACTTTTGTGTTGCCTGAGCCCTTGGTGGCAGGTGTTTTCGCCTTCTACCTCTGGATGTGGGCAACCTTTTCAGTTTTGGAGGTGGCGGAATGTCCTGCGTTTGTGTACTTTGGGAGGTGGGATCACAGACACACTGGGAGAGGACACAGGGGATGTGTGAATGGTAGTGGGGGTGGTGATTGCACGTGAGCAGTGTGTGGTGATGGGCGTGCTGGTGATGGAGGTAGTGGCTGAAGATGTAGTGCATGCAGGTATGAGGGAGACGTGGAGGAGGGGGACACAGTGGAGGAAGTGGATGTTGGTATGTCTGCATGGGTATGATGCTAGTGTGAGTGCCTGTGGGATGTGTAGTGCTTATGTTTGCCTGAGTCACTCTTGTGTGTTGATGTGTGTGCATGCTGGTCTGATGGTGTGCTTGGGATAGGCTGAGGTACAGGGGATTGGGTCTGGGTGGAAGAAGTTGGAGGGGGGAGGCTGGACACAGGGACAAAGGCTGCCATCAGTGCTGAGGCCAGAGCCTGAAATTCTCTCTGTTGGGCTGACACGCCAGAATGAATGCCCTCCAGGTATGCATTTGTTTGTTGCAAATGCCTCTCAACACCCTGGATGGCATTCAGAATGGTAGATTGCCCAACAGTGAGGGATCTCAGGAGGTCAATAGCCTCCTCACTGAGGGCAGCAGGGCTGACTGGGGCAGGGCCTGAGGTGCCTGTGGCGAAGGAGATGCCCACCCTCCTGTGTGAGCGGCCACGGGGCACACGCTGAGGGGCTTCTGGGAGGGCGGTGCTGGTAGGGGGGGTGGCGGCTGTACCTGTTGATGCGGGGGGCACAGAGTGGCCCGCCACCGTAAGGGAGCTCCCATCAGAGGAGGAGTCGCTGTCGGTGGTCTCTGTTCCTCTCCCCGCTGTGGAGCTCCCGTCGCCCTCCGTCCCACTGGTGGCTTCAGATTCCGTTGTCCCGCCCTCCAGGGCCATGTGGGATGCAGCTCCCTCCTGCTCCGGTTGCACTGCTTCTCCGCCTGATGATGCTAATGCACACAAGAACAGGGGGACCACAAAAAGTGGGGGGGAAGACAGAAGAAAGACATGTTCAGTGCAAGCAATACCGCTACCGTTGGCGGACACTACAGACACAGCAGCCCTCTGCACTACGCCATGCACTTACAGTTCCCTAATTAATCACAGGGAAATGAGGTACAAGGACTATGCCCAATTGCTGCACACATGGAAGTCACAGGAGCCTGACTAGGTGTAGTTGGCTCTTACCACTGGTGGGGATGGGGTGCCACATAGCCTGCCTCACAAAGGGACCTTGCCTACAAAACTCGCCCTGGCCTAGGGGAACCCACAGCCCACCTCCCCCACCCAGACACCTCATATTGCGCGCAGAGTCAGCTGAATGAGAGTGACATCACCCCCTTGTGGCTGCTGTGATGCCCTCAAGCACCCATCCAACTCGGGATACGCCACCACCAGGATCCGGAACATCAGGGGGGTCATGGTGCGACGGGCACCCCTCTAACCTTGGGAGGCCATCGCCAGCTGGGCCTCCGCCGTCTCCAGCGGCAAATGTCCTCCCATCTCTTCCGGCAGTGGATGCTCCGTCTGTGGTGGACCCCCAGGGTCCGGACGTCCTTGGCGATGGCACACTAAATATCCTTCTTCTGGTGGGAGCTGACCTAGAGGAATAGTACAGGGGGAAAAGGAAAAACTTTAACCGTCTGGACCGTCACAGTCATTGGCCCACGTTCCCACCCTTGCCCTGACGCACATACACTCACCGTCCGCTCATGCAGGGCTCAGTCCCCCCCCCTGTATCTTTTGTCCACACCACTCCAAACAGGCATTGCCCATACAGCATGCTCACAGTGTACTCACCTGTTTGTCTGGAGGACCGTAGAGTAGCGTGTACTGGGGGAGGACCCCATCCACTAGTTTCTCCAACTCCTCGGAAGTGAAGGCAGGGGCCCTTTCCCCAGACACTCGAGTCATCGTCGCTTCCAGACACAGGTCACAGCAGCACTTGCAGCGTAGGTCCTCTCCTGTCGAAGGTCAGGTATCAAGTGAGTGAACAGAGAGAAAATGGCGGTCACGCCCGCGGCGGTGCGTACCGTCACTGCCAGCGTACATCGTCATTGGCTCCTGGGACCCAGAGGGCCCAATATTAACCAATGCAGGATTGTGCCGCGGTCTTCGACTGCCTACTGCGACGGTGTACAACGCCAACGCAGTCACCTCATATCCCCTTGTCCCACCTTCCAGGTCAGGCAGCCGCCATTTTAGGTGGCCACATGGCATTAATTTTAAATGCATCACACCTAGCTAGGCCTTGCATACACACAGTGACAGGCACATTGCAGATTGACAAATGTGCGCAATAAATTATTTTTTTAATACCTCAGTGTTGGCTGACTGTGCTCGCTGTTCTCGTCCATAGGGCACGTCCGCTGGGGCAGGTGAGGAGATGGCGGAATCCTCCGGTGTACAGACTGCTGGTGGACCTGTCGACAATGGAAGAGAGACATGTAATAGTCACCTACAGACTTGATCGTGCCACAATCCAGGAACTGTGTGCCCAGTTGGAGCCAGACCTGATTTCAGCTATCTGCCATCCCACTGGAATCCCCCCTCTAGTGCAGGTCCTGTCAGTACTCCATTTCCTGGAAAGTGGGTCTTTTCAAACTACAGTGGCCATTGCATCAGGGATGTCCCAGCCTATGTTCTCAAACGTGTTGTCCAGAGTGTTGTCTGTCCTGCTGAAACACATGCGCAGCTACATCGTTTTCCCTCAGGTGGAGGATTTGCCCACAGTGAAAGGTGACTTTTATTCCCTGGGACATATCCCCAACATCATTGGTGCTATTGATGGGACACATGTGGCATTAGTACCCCCCCACCCCCCACAGGAGTGAACATGTGTACAGAAACCAGAAGAGCTACCATTCTGTGAATGTGCAGATGGTGTGTTTGGCCGACCAGTACATCTCCCATGTGAATGCCAAGTTTCCTGGCTCAGTGCATGACGCTTACATTCTGAGGAATAGCAGCATCCCTTATGTGATGGGGCAACTCCAGAGGCACCGTGTGTGGCTAATAGGTGAGGGCAAGGACCTATATCGTGTGTGATTGTCTGGGGTTGTCCCTAAGGGTTAGTGTGTGTCTAACAGTTGTCCCTCTATCTTTGCAAGTGAATCTGGGTACCCCAACCTGTCATGGCTACTGACCACAGTGAGGAATCCCAGGACAAGGGCAGAGGAACGCTACAATGAGGCACATGGGCGAACTAGGAGAGTGATCGAAAGGACCTTCGGCCTCCTAAAGGCCAGGTTCCGATGCCTCCATATGACAGGTGGTTCTCTCTACTACTCACCAAAGAAGGTGTGCCAGATCATCGTGGCCTGCTGTATGCTGCACAACCTGGCTTTGCGATGACAGGTGCCTTTCCTGCAGGAGGATGGTCCAGAAGGAGGTCTTTTGGCAGCTGTGGAGCCTGTGGACAGTGAAGAAGAGGAGGCAGGAGAAGAGGATATCGACAACAGAAACAACGTGATCCAGCAATACTTCCAGTGAGACACAGGTAAGAAGACATCACTGCCTCCTACATCTCATACAATTGTTAAACCTATCATATGTCTGTCACTTTCAGCCAGTGTATGGACCCTGACTTGTCACTTTGCCTTTCCATTTCACAGATGTGGGTCCCACTGTGTGACCTCTGCTATAGTACCTCAAGGACTAGAGCTGTGTGTCATAGGTATGTTGACATTACAATGGACAGTGCTATTTTCCTTAGTTATAGCAAATACACATTTCTGAAAGCACAGACTGACTACAGATTGTTTTGTGATTCAAGGGTGTTTTTTTATGTTGAAATAAGTGTGGGGGGGGTTGTGAAATGGGATGGGGGGGTGGAGGAATGTCCATGGCAGAGTCCAGTCTATTTGTTTCACAGGTGCATTGTCCAAAGGGGCATAGGAAGTGAAGCTAGGGCAGTTTAAGGTTGGACAGGGTGACGAAGTGGGAGAGATGGATGACATTCAGGGTGGTCTCATTTCTTGGCTGGGGTCTTGGAATTGTTCTTTGTCTTTGTCCTGGATCTCAGGGACTGTTTGCGGGATGGTTCTCCATCAGCATGGGGTGGGGTGCTGGTGTTGTGGTCCTGTGGCGGTGCCTCCTGTCCACTAGCGCCGGCGGAGATGGTGGGCTGTTCATCATCGAGGCGAGTGTCAGGGGCCCCTTGTTGTGCCACAGTGTCCCTCCTGGTGTTCACAAGGTCCTCCAGCACCCCTACAATGGTGACCAGGGTGGTGTTGATGGACTTGAGTTCCTCCTGATCCCCAAATACTGTTCCTCCTGCAGCCGCTGGGTCTCCTGAAACTTGGCCAGTACCGTTGCCATCGTCTCCTGGGAATGATGGTACACTCCCATGCTGTTGGAGAGGGCCTCGTGGAGAGTGAGTTCCCTGGGCCTGTCCTCCCCCTGTCGCACAGCAGTCCTCCCAGTTCCCCTGTTGTCCTTTGCCTCTGTCCCCTAACCGTGTGCCCACTGCCACTGCCCCCAGGTCCCTGCTGTTCTTGGGTTGGTGGGTTTGCCTGGGTTCCCAGTAGCGGTGGACACACTGCTGCTTGACGTGTCCTGGGGACAGAGGGATGGGCCCGCTGGGTGGGTACTGTGCTGGTTTTTCCTGAGGGGGGAGGCTCTGTGGTGGCATGTGCCAGTGGCAGGGGAACCGACTGTCCAGAGGTCCCAGAGGGGCCGGGCTGGTCATCTTGATCCAGTTGGACAGAGCTGCTGTCATCACTGTGGGCCTCTTCTGTGGGGGGGGGTTGACATGTCTGGAACCTCCTGTCTGGTGACGTTGGGTAGGGGTCCTGCAGGGGTGTAAATGCATGATTATTGCATCTGTGTGTGCCATCGTGTGCAATGGGTGGGTGACCCTGTACCCCAGTGCTTACATTCTTGTCTAGGACCTAGTGTGATGGTTGGTTTGGGGATCTGTGTGGGTATCTGTAGTGGCCATGCTTTGGTGATGGGTGTCCATGCTTTGTTGTTGCATGCAGGGCTTGGTGTTGGGATGGGTGGTTTGTGATAGTGGGACATTTGTGAGGTGTTGGAGTGATGGGGGTGAGGGTGAGGGTGGGGTATGTGATGGCATGCAGGTAGGGTGGGGGATGTAATAGTAAAGATCTGCCTTACCAGAGTCCATTCCTCCTGCTGAGGCCCTCAGGATGCATGATCGCTAAGACTTGCTCCTCCCATGTTGTTAGTTGTGGGGGAGGAGGTGGGGGTCCGCCACCAGTCCTCTGAACTGCAATCTGGTGTCGTGAGACCACGGAACGCACCTTCCCCTGTAGGTCGTTCCACCTCTTCCTAATGTCATCCCGTGTTCTTGGATGTTGTCCCACTGCGTTGACCCTGTCCACGATTCTGCGCCACAGCTCTATCTTCCTTGCAATAGATGTCTGCTGCACCTGTGCTCCAAATAGCAGTGGCTCTACCCGGACGATTTTCTCCGCCATGACCCTTTGCTCCTCCTCAGAGAACCTGGGGTGTCTTTGCGGTGCCATGGTGTGGTGTGGGTGATGTGTGAGGTGGTGTGTGTTGTGATGTGTGAGGGGATGTGTGTGTTGTGTGAGGTGCGTGGATGTTGTGTGAGTGATGCTAGTTTGTTGATGGTGGTGTCTCTCTCTGTCCCTCGTTTCTAATTTTTGTCGAAGGGGTTTGTGGGTGAGGTGGGTGTGTGTTTTATATTGTTTTGGTTGTGTGGGAGTGGTGTGTGTATGTGTGTCAGGTGTGTGTATTTCGAATTGTCCAATGTGGTGGTGTTTTGGAGATGTGTGTGTATTTTGAGTGCAGCGGTGTGTACCGCCAATGGAATACCGCGGTTGAAAGACCGCTGTGTGGATTCATGGGTCGTGATAGTGTGGGTATATTCTTGTTGGCGTGACGGTGTCGGTTTTGTTTTCGCCAGTTTATCACTGACCTTTGGTGTGGCGGACTTGTGTGGGTGTCTGGATTTTGGCGGATTCCGAGCTGTGGGTCGTAATAGCTGCAGCAGAATTCCGCGGCCGCAGCGGTGTGTTGGCAGCCTTCTGCATGGCGGTAAGCGGGATTTACCACCAATGTTGTAATGAGGGCCTTAATTTGTTTTTGTGTCAATTTACTGTTCCAGATTGTGGGTGTCTGTCTGGGAGGTGTAAATTAAAAATCATATTAAAAATGTGACAAAGTAGTAGACTATAAGAGGGGGGAATTCAGGATTTGTATGCTTCACCGCCAGAATTAAAGCTTTCAGTTCAGCTAGATGTGCTGTGCAATCCCCTAAGGACTGCATGAAAGTTTGTTGAGGGTGGAATTCTCCATCCATCGTTACTCCATAAACAGCTGAACAAGCTGCAGAGTATTGGTGTTTGGTGCAGGCTTACCTGAACCATGAGTATTTATGATGTATTTATACTGTTCAGGAGGCAAATTGTTTGGGGGCGGGGGGTATTCTTGTTCATATTGGAGGAATTTGTGATAAATTCTTGAATTTGTAATGTTGAGTCAAAAACAAAATCTACATCAGGGGCAGTCAATGAAGGGACCATTTGCATCCATCTAGGATATAAGGCTTTTGCGTTCGGGACACTAGCCTTGGTGACAGCCTCTAAGGCAGGAGTAACAAGGATTATGTATTTCCTCTGAGCCAGTGGCCTTTCCTTTAAGACCGCCATCTGAACTGAAGACAGTATTTTTTCTGTAGATGCAAAACGAATTTCAGCATTAGAATATAAATGTGATTTATATGTAATTGGCACTCTGGCAAACTCATTGAATGTAACAAATGTGAAACCAATGGCACATATGTTTTGTTTATGCGTATATGCAAGTGTAATGCTTCAAGCATGTCAGTTTCTAATGATCTGAGTATTCATGTATGTTCTGGTGTCCAATGTTTACTGGAAAAATCTTGGTACATGAAATGATATAGTAGTTTTATATGGTGTGCATAGTCTGGGATATATGTTCAACCAAAAACAAAGATTCCTAGTGTTTGGTGGTTGTAATTAGGCACACCTTTCTAGGAAGTATGGTGCTAGGCTCTGTTGCTCATTTGATAACTTGTATGTATCCTAAACATAGGACACTGAGAAAAGCAATTACATTTTTTTAAAAGTTGAATTTGTAGCCATGTTCAGCGAATCCCTAAACAATGTGATCTACTAAACGTGTTTCTAAGTCATTACCCGTTTAGATATATGTAATCGACATAGGGCAATGCTTCTGGATCAATATCATGCAATATTGAGCTCCAAATAGTCCTAGACTCTTCTTATACTCTTGAGGGAGCTGGTAAAATTGGCACTGGCAGAGAAACTTGTTGGAAATATCCACGGTTGCTTTATATTTTTTACGGACAATATTGTTCATGAATGCCGTACTTTGTGAGTTTTAAATTGCAACTGTGCATGTATGGATGTTTTGATGTCTATAATCAAAGTCTGTTCTATAGAAATGATCCAGTTTAGCTACTGGGAACAAGAGGTTATTCATGGGAGATTAGCAGGGTTCAATCACTCCTTGGTAGCCGCGTTGTGAGATAATTTATCTTGCATGAGCTTTTGCTTCATGTTTAATTCAATATTGTGGTTGTACATACATGCTGGATGAAGGAGGCTGGACTGGCTTATAGTGGGTACCTTGTGGTACTTACAACTTGTGCCAGGTCCAGTTATCCCTTATTAGTAGAATAGAGGTGTTCTAATAGCTTAGGCTGATAGAGGTAGCTATAGCAGAGCAGCTTAGGCTGAACTAGGAGACATGCAAAGCTCCTTCTATACCACTATACCATTTAGCACTATATCATAAGAAAACACAATACTCAGAGTTACTAAAAATAAAGGTACTTTATTTTAGTGACAATATGCCAAAAGTATCTCAGAGGATATACTCCCTTAGGAGGTAAGTAATATAAACAAATTATATGCACACAAACCAAAATCAGGTAAGTAACAGTTAGGAAAGTAGTGCAAACAATGTAGAATCACAATACAATACAATACAATAGGGAGAAACAGGCCCAGGGGCAACACAAACCATATACTCCAAAAGTGGAATGCGAACCACAAATGGACCCCAGGCCTAGTGTAGTGTGTAGAGGGTCGCTGGGAGTGTCAGAAAACACTAAGGGTGTCCAAGATGCCCCACCCCAAGACGCTGAAAGGTAGGAGTAAAGTCACCCTACTACCCCAGAAAGACTGTGAAGTCGAGATAGGGGATTCTGCAAAGACAACAACTGACTGCAAAACACTGAAGATGGGTTCCTGGACCTGAGGACCTGTAAAGGAAGGGGACCAAGTCCAAGAGTCACGCAAGTGTCCAGGGGGGGCAGGAGCCCACTAAACCCGGATGAAGGTGCAAAAGGGCTGCCTCCGGGTGGAAGAAGCCAAAGATTCTGCAATAACGGAAGGTGCCAGGAGCTTCTCCTTTGGTCAGAAGATGTCCCATGGCGTGCTGGAGGACACAGAGTTGTTTCCACGCAGAAAGACCACAAACAAGCCTTGCTAGCTGCAAGAGTAGCGGTTGAAGGTTTTGGGTGCTGTCAGGGCCCAGGAAGGACCAGGAGGTCGTACCTTGGAGGAGGAGACACAGGGGGCGCTCAGCAACACAGAGAGCCCACGCAGAAGCACCTGAACAGGCACTTAAAAGATCTGAGGACAGCAGTCAACTCAGAGTCACAAAGGAGGGTCCCACGACGTTGGAGTCCAACTCAGCGATTTGGGCAATGCAGGACGGAGTGCTGGGAACCTGGGCTAGGCTGTGCATGAAGAAAGACTTGCAAAAGTGCACAGAAGCCCGAGCAGCTGCAGTTCACACAGTATACAGAATTACTGTCTGGCATGGGGAGCAAGGACTTACCTCCACCAAATCTGGACAGAAGGGCCACTGGACTGTGGAAGACACTTGGACACAGCTCCTGTGTTCCAGGGACCACGCTCGTCAGGATCAGAGGGGACCCAGAGGACCGGCGATGCAGAAGTTTGGTGCCTGCGTTAGCAGGGGGAAGATTCTATCAACCCACGGGAGATTTCTTCTTGACTTCCAGTGCAGGGTGAAGGCAGACAGCCCTCGGAGCATGCACCACCAGGAAACAGTCGAGAAAGCCGGCAGGATGAGGCGCTACAATGTTGCTGGTAGTTGTCTTGCTACTTTGTTGCGGTTATGCAGGCATCCTGGAGCAGTCAGTGGTCGATCCTTGGCAGAAGTCGAAGAGGGAAGTGAAGAGGAACTCTGGTGAGCTCTTGCATTCGTTATCTGAGGAATAGCCCACGGAGAGACCCTAAATAGCCCACAGAGGAGGATTGGCTACTGAGAAAGGTAAGCACCTTTCAGGAGGGGTCTCTGACGTCACCTGCTGGCACTGGCCACTCAGAGCTGTCCACTGTGCCCTCACACCTCTGAATCCAAGATGGCAGAGGTCTGGGACACACTGGAGGAGCTCTGGGCACCTCCCCTGGGAGGTGCTGGTCAGGGAAGTGGTCACTCCCCTTTCCTTTGTCCAGTTTCGTGCCAGAGCAGGGCTGGGGGAACCCTGAACCGGTGTAGACTGGCTTATGCAGAGAGGGCACTATCTGTGCCCCTCAAAGAATTTCCAGAGGCTGGGGGAGGCTACTCCTCCCCAGCCCTTCACACCTATTTCAAAAGGGAGAGGGTGTAACACCCTCTCTCAGAGGAAATTCTTTGTTCTGCCTTCCTGGGACCAGGCTGCCCAGGCCCCAGGGGGGCAGAAACCTGTCTGAGGGGTTGGCAGCAGCAGTAGCTGCAGTGGAGACCCCTGAAAGGTAGTTTGGCAGTACCCGGGCTCTGTGCTGGAGACCCAGGGATGCATGGAATTGTCCCCCCAATACCAGAACGGTATTGGGGTGACAATTCCATGATCCTAGACATGTTACATGGCCATGTTAAGAGTTACCATGGTGATGCTACATATAGGTATTGACCTATATGTAGTGCACACGTGTAATGGTATCCCCGCACTCACAAAGTCCAGGGAATTTGCCCTGAACAATGTGGGGGCACCTTGGCTAATGCCAAGGTGCCCACACACTAAGTAACTTTGCACCTAACCTTCACCAAGTGAGGGTTAGATATATAGGTGACTTATAAGTTACTTATGTGCAGTGTAAAATGACTGTGAAATAACGTGGACGTTATTTCACTCTGGCTGCAGTGGCTGTCCTGTGTAAGAATTGTCTGAGCTCCCTATGGGTGTCAAAATAAATGCTGCAGCCCATAGGGATCTCCTGGAACCCCAATACACTGGGTACCTAGGTACAATATACAAGGGAATTATAAGGGTGTTCCAGTGTGCCAATGAGAATTGGTAAAATTAGTCACTAGCCTGCAGTGACAATTTTAAAAGCAGAGAGAGATAAACACTGAAGTTTTGGTTAGCAGAGCTTCAGTGATACAGTTAGGCACCACACAGGGAACACATACAGGGCATGCTTTATGTGCACTGGGGTCCTGACTAGCAGGATCCCAGTGACATATAGGCAAAAACAAACATACATACAGTAAAAATGGGGGTAACATGCCAGGCAAGATGGTACTTTCCTACACAACCCCCCGCCAAACGAGGGACAATAAGGCTAACCTTGCCCAGATGAGTCTTCATTGTCTAAGTGGAAATATCTGGAGAGTCCATCTGCATTGGAGTGGGTACTCCCAGATCTATGTTCCACTGTATAGTCCATTCCCTGTATGGATATGGACCACCTCAACAATTTAGGGTTTTCACCTTTCATTTGTTTTAGCCAAAGTAGAGGCTTGTGGTCTGTCTGAACAATAAAGTGAGTACCAAACAGGTATGGTCTCAACTTTTTCAGTGCCCAGACCACAGCAAAGGCCTCCCTCTCTATGACAGACCAACACTTTTCTCTAGGGGTCAACCTCCTGCTGATAAAAGCAACAGGTTGATCCTGGCCCTCAGAATTCAGCTGTGATAGCACTGCCCCAACCCCTAATTCAGAAGCATCATTCTGGACTATGAATTTCTTGGAGTAACAAGGGCTTTTTAGGACAGGTGCAGAGCACATGGCCTGTTTGAGCTCATCAAGCTAGCTGTCCACAATACCTTTTAGGCATCTTTTTGCTAGTGAGATCATTAAGAGGGGCTGCTATGGAGCCATAATTCTTGATGAATCTCCTATAGTACCCTGTGAGGCCTAAAAAGGCTCTCACCTGGGTTTGAGTTGTAGGGGGAGTCCATTCCATAATGGTCTGGATCTTCCCCTCCAGTGGTGCAATCTGTTCCCCACCTACCAGGTGGCCCATATAAACCACTTTCCCCTGCCCTACCTGGCATTTTGAGGCCTTGAAAGTGAGGCCTGCCTTTTGCAGGGCCTCCAAAACTATCCATAGGTGGACCAGGTGATCATCCCAGGTTGAGCTAAAGACAGCTATAACATCTAGAAATGCTGCACTAAAAACTTCCAACCCTTGCAGGACTGTATTCACCAATCTTTGAAAAGTGGCAGGTGCATTTTTCAGACCAAAGGGCATTACTGTGAATTGATAGTACCCTCCAATGTTTAAAATGCAGTCTTTGGTTTAGCATCTTCTGATAACCTAATCTGCCAATACCCTGCAGTTAGATCAAACGTGCTTAGATATTTGGGAGAAGCCAGTGTATCTATGATCTCATCTGCCCTGGGAATAGGATGAGCATCTGTCTTGGTTACTTGGTTGAGCCCCCTATAATCAACACAAAACCTCATCTCTCTTTTTCCATCTTTAGTGTGAGGTTTTGGGACAAGCACAACTGGGCTAGCCCAGGGGCTTTCTGAAGGCTCAATCACCTCTACGTCTAACATTTTCTGCACCTCTTGTTTAATGCAGTCCCTGACATGGTCAGGCTGCCTATATATCTTACTTTTGACAGGTAAACTGTCTCCAGTATTGATAGTTTGTTCACACCAAGTAGTAGTACCTGGTATCAGTGAAAAGAGTTCAGAAAACTGACTTAGGAGATTAACACAGTTGTCTTTCTGTCAGCAGTAAGACAATCTGGTAAGACTACTCCCTCCACTAAGCCATCAGCTTCAGTGGTGGAGAAGAGATCAGGGAGAGATCAGGGAGAGGGTCACTCTCTTCTTCCTGTCCCTCATCAGTTGCCATGAGCAGGGTGAAATCAGCCCTGTCATAGTAGGGTTTCAGGCGGTTGACATGGAGCACCCTAAGGGGACTCCTGGCAGTGCCAAGGTCTACCAAATAGGTAACCTCACCCTTTTTTTCAACAATTAGATGGGGTGTACTCTATTTGTCCTGGAGTGCTCTTGGGGCCACAGGCTCCAATACCCACACATTCTGCCCTGGGTGGTACTGAGTCAGGACATCCATCTGGTCATGCCATTGCTTTTGCAGCTCCTGGCTGGCCTGAAGGTTTTTACTGGCCTTTGTCATGTACTCAGCCATTCTTGATCTTAGGCTAAGTACATAGTCCAGTATGTCTTGTTTAGGAGCTTTTAAAGGTTGTTCCCAACCCTCCTTCACAAGTGCAAGGGTACCTCTCACAGGGTGCCCAAAGAGGAGTTCAAAGGAGCTGAAGCCCACTCCTTTTTGGGGTACCTCCCTGTAAGCAAAAAGGAGGCAAGGTAATAGGACATCCCATCTCCTTCCGAGTTTTTCAGGGAGTCCCATTATCATACCTTTGGGAGTTGTATTAAACCTCTCAACCAGACCATTTGTTTGTGGATGGTAAGGAGTTGTAAACTTTGTAAGTTACACCACACTCCTTCAACATTGCTTTGAGGTATGCAGACATGAAGTTACTACCTCTGTCTGACACCACTTCCTTAGGGAAACCCACTCTGGGAAAGATTCCCAGGAGGGCCTTTGCCACTGCAGGAGCTGTAGTGGTCCTTAAGGGGATGGCTTCAGGGTACCTAGTGGCATGGTCCACTACCACCAGGATAAATCTATTGCCTGAAGCTGTTGGAGGGTCAAGGGGGCCAACTATGTCAGCCCTACCCTTTCAAAGGGCACCCCAACCACTGGAAGTGGAATTAAGGGGGCCTTTGGGGTGCCACCAGTCTTACCACTGGCTTGGCAGGTCACACAAGAGCGACAAAACTCTTTAGTGTCTTCTGACATATGAGGCCAGTGAAACAGGGGGACAAGTCTCTCCCAAGTTTTCCTCTGGCCAAAATGCCCAGCCAAAGGAATGCCATGTGCCAAGGTAAGAAGAAAGTCTCTGTACTGCAAGGGAATGACCAATCTCCTGGCAGCTCCAGGTTTAGGGTCCCTTGATTCAGTATACAAGAGGTTGTCTTCCCAATACAACTTATGGCTATCACTGACATCCCCATTCTGCTGTTTGACAGCTTGCTGTCTTAAACCCTCTAGTGTGGGACAGGTCTGCTGTGCCACACCCAGCTCTTCCCTAGCAGGCCCCCCTGCACCCAAAAGCTCAGTAGTGTCTGCTGCCAGCTCCTCTGGTGTAGGTTCTGCACAGGGAGAGGATTCCTCTTCCTCAAAAGGGGAATCTTCTTGATAGTGGGCAATGATTTACCCTTCCTACCCCTAGCTTTTGGGAGCACTTGGTCCATTGTTCCAGGATCCAAGTTTCCCTGTTCTTTTTGCTTTTTGGCCTGAGCCCTTGTCAAAGCAAAAATATTCACAGGAATGCCCAGCATTGCTGATGAGCCTCCAACTCCACTTCAGCCTAAGCTGATGTCTCCAAATCATTGCCTAGTAAGCAATCTACAGGTAATTCAGTGGCTACCACAACTTTCTTTGGACCAGTAGACCCCCCCCCACCCCTGTTGAGATTCACAACAGCCATGGGTGGCTAAGCGTGTTATTGTGAGCATCAGTCACTTGGTACTGCTTACCAAGTAGGTGTTGAACAGGGTGAACCAGTTTCTCTATCACCATAGTTACACTGGCTCCTGTGTTCCTGTAGGCCTCAACCTCAACACCATTGATTAGGGGTAGTTGCTTGTACTTACCCATATTAAGGGGGCAAGCAACCAAGGTGGCAAAGTCAATGCCACCATCAGAAACTAAAACAGCTTCTGTGGTCTCCCTAACAAGACCAACCCCAACTACACTGCCAATAGTGAGCCCAGCTACACCCTTGGATTGGCTATTTGTATTAGACATCCCACCATCACTGCTATTACTAGGGGCACTAGAGGTTGCAGTTGGGGTGGTGGTAGTGGGAGGTTTGGTGTTTTTCTTTGGACAAGTGGAATCCCGTGCCCAATAACCTTTTACTTTACATAAATAACACCATGTCTTTTTCTGATTGTGAGACGAGGATTTTGACCCACCTCCCCCAGAGGATTTTTGTGGGCATGATGAAGACTCAGAATGTTTTTTATCTTTGTCCCCACCCTTGTCAGAAGACTTACCATCCTTCTTCTTGCCATCCTTGTCACCCCCTGTATGAACTTTTCTGTTCACTCTTGTTCTGACCCATTTGTCTGCCTTCTTTCCCAATTCTTGGGGAGAGGTCAGATCTGAATCTACCAATTATTGGTGCAACAAATCAGACACACAATTGTTAAGAATATGCTCTCTCAGGATCAGATTATACAGGCTTTCATAGTCAGTCACCTTACTGCCATGTAACCAACCCTCCAAGGCCTTCACTGAACAGCCTACAAGGTCTGTCCCTTCTTCAGAGGACTCTTTTCTGGTGTCTCTGAACTTAATCCTGTATTGTTCAGTGGTTAAGCCAACTCCATCCAAGAGTGCATCCTTCAAAACGTTGTAATTATTAGCATCACTTTCTCTGACAGTAAGGAGCCTATCTCTACCCTTACCAGTGAAAGATAGCCACAAGATAGCAGCCCACTGCCTTTGAGGGACCAACTGTACCATACAGGCCCTCTTAAGTGCAGCAAACCATTTGTTAATGTCATCCCCCTCCTTGTAAGGGGGGACTATCTTATGCAGATTTCTGGAATCTTGCTCTCTAACAGGATTGCTATCAGAAATACTGCTAGTGCCACCATGGGGAACTAACCCCAATCTCTGTCTTTCCCTCTCTACATCCAGGGATTCCCTGTCTAAGGCCAGTTGTTGCCGTTTAAACTTCATCCTGGCCTCTTTCAACCTCAGCTTTCTGAGTTCCCTTTCCATTAAGTTATCCTCAGGGTGGGAGGCTTGGGAATGTTTAGATACAGAGGAAATGTGGGAATTGGCAGAGAGAGACCTGTACCTAACTGGCAGGACCCTGGTAACCTGGCCTTTAGGAGTGAAAGATGCCCTACTAATGTGTGACCCTCTCCCACTACCAGTGTGACTAGGTGGCTTGCTAGATGGCAGGTCTTTGTAAGAACCCTCCCCAATCTCTTCAGGGAACTCCTCTGAGTCTGACTGGGTACCATCCCCTCCTACCTCCTGTTCCTGAGATGGGCCAGACTGGTTCTGGTCATTTTCTCGGAGAAGGTTAAAGAGAAAGTCTTTTGTAGGATTCTTACCAATGCTTAAACCTCTTTCTATGCAGAGACCCCTCAAACTTTTAAAGGTTAAACTCTCATAGGTTGCTTGAACAATTTTGGGAGTGAGCTCTACTGATGACATGATAGAAAAGGTTTAAGACAGAGAGAGAAAAAGTTTTAGAACTTTTGAAAGCACGGAGAAAAGACTTTTTCAAAATTTTTGAAAACTTTAAAAAGTTTTCAGAACTTTTCAGAAACTTTGTAGAAAGTTTTAGAGCAGAACAGTAGACTGTTTTGGTTCAATGTGCATATATTGAAATATTTGGTGTATGTTTTTCTTATGAAAAGCACTAAATGACAAAGTGGCAAAGCAGTTACAAGTACTTATCCCACCGCTGCTCCACCAATGTAGGAGGCTGGCCTGGCTTATAGTGGGTACCTTGTGGTACTTACACCTTGTGCCAGGTCCAGTTATCCCTTAATAGTAGAATAGAGGTGTTCTAGCAGCTCAGGCTGATAGAGGTAGCTATAGCAGAGCGGCTTAGGCTGAACTAGGAGACATGCAAAGCTCCTACTATACCACTTATATCATATAGCACTATATCATAAGAAAACACAATACTCAGAGTTACTAAAAATAAAGGTACTTTATTTTAGTGACAATATGCCAAAAGTATCTCAGAGGATATACTCCCTTAGGAGGTAAGTAATATACACAAATGATATGCACACAAACCAAAATCAGGTAAGTAACAGTTAGAAAAGTAGTGCAAACAATGTAGAATCACAATAGAATGCAATAGGGAGAAATAGGCCTGGGGCAACACAAACCATATGCTCCAAAAGTGGAATGCGAACCACGAATGGACCGCAGGCCTAGTGTAGTGTGTAGAGGGTTGCTGGGAGTGTAAGAAAACACTAAGGGTGTCCAAGATACCCCACCCCAAGACCCTGAAAAGTAGGAGTAAAGACAGTGAATTTGAGGTAGGGGATTCTGCAAAGGCAACAACTGACTGCAAACTACTGAAGACGGATTCCTGGACCTGAGGACATGTAAAGGAAGAGGACCAAGTCCAAGAGTCACGCAAGTATCCAGGGGGGCAGGAACCCACTAAACCCCGGATGAAGGTGCAAAAGGGCTGCCTCCAGGTGGAAGAAGCCGAAGAGTCTGCAACAACGGAAGGTGCCAGGAACTTCTCCTTTGGTCAGAAGATGTCCCACGGCGTGCTGGAGGTCGCAGAGTTGTTTTCACACAGAAAGACCACAAACAAGCCTTGCTAGCTGCAAGAGTCGGGGTTAAAGGTTTTGGGTGCTGCCAGGGCCCAGGAAGGACCAGGAGGTCGCCCCTTGGAGGACCAAGGAGAGAGAGGCCGCGCTCAGCAACCCAAAGCGCCCATGCAGAAGCAGGCAGCACCCGCAGAAGCACCTGAACAGGCACTTAGAAGATCTGAGGACATCGGTCAACAGAGTCACAAAGGAGGGTCCCACAAAGTCGGAGTCCAACTCAGCGAGATGGGCAATGCAGGACAGAGTGCTGGGGACCTGAGCTAGGCTGTGCACGAAGGAAGTCTTGCAAAAGTGCACAGAAGCCCAAACAGCTGCAATTCAAGCAGTACAAAGGATTACTATCTGGCGGGGGAGGCAAGGACTTACCTCCACCAAATTTGGACAGAAGGGCCACTGGACTGCGGAAGACACTTGGACCCAGCTCCTGTGTTCCAGGAACCACGCTCGTCAGGATGAGAGGGGACCCAGAAGACCGGTGATGCAGAAGTTTAGTGCCTTCGTTAGCCGGGGGAAGATTCCGTCGACCCACTGGAGATTTCTTCTTGGCTTCCAGTGCAGAGTGAAGGCAGACAGCCCTCAGAGCATGGACCACCAGGAAACAGTCGAGAAAGCCGGCAGGATGAGGCGCTACAATGTTGCTGGTAGTCGTCTTGCTACTTTGTTGCGGTTATGCAGGCGTCCTGGAGCAGCCAGCGGTCGATCCTTGGCAGAAGTCGAAGAGGGAAGTGCAGAGGAACTCTGGTGAGCTCTTGCATTCGTTATCTTAGGAATAGGCCACAGGAGAGACCCTAAATAGCCCACAGAGGATGATTGGCTACTGAGAAAGGTAAGCACCTATCAGGAGGGGTCTCTGACGTCACCTGCTGGCACTGGCCACTCAGAGCTGTCCACTGTGCCCTCACACCTCTGCATCCAAGATGGCAGAGGTCTGGATCACACTGGAGGAGCTCTGGGCACCTCCCCTGGGAGGTGCTGGTCAGGGGAGTGGTCACTCCCCTTTCCTTTGTCCTGTTTCGCACCCGAGCAGGGATGGGGGATCCCTGAACCGGTGTAGACTGGCTAATGCAGAGAGGGCACCATCTGTGCCCATCAAAGCATTTCCAGAGGCTGGGGGAGGCTACTCCTCCCCAGCCCTTCACACCCATTTCCAAAGGGAGAGAGTGTAACACCCTCTCTCAGAGGAAATTCTTTGTTCTGCCTTCCTGGGACCAGGCTGCCCAGGCCCCAGGGGGGCAGAAACCTGTCTGAGGGGTTGGCAGCAACAGTAGCTGCAGTGGAGATCCCGGAAAGGTAGTTTGGCAGTACCCGGGCTCTGTGCTGGAGACCCGGGGATGCATGGAATTGTCACCCCAATACCAGAATGGTATTGGGGTGACAATTCCATGATCCTAGACGTTACATGGCCATGTTCGGAGTTACCATGGTGACGCTACATATAGGTATTGACCTATATGTAGTGCACGCGTGTAATGGTGTCCCCGCACTCACAAAGTCCAGGGCATTTGCCCTGAACAATGTGGGGGCACCTTGGCTAGTGCCAGGGTGCCCACACACTAAGTAACTTTGCACCTAACCTTCAACACGTGAGGGTTAGACATATACGTGACTTATAAGTTACTTATGTGCAGTGTAAAATGACTGTGAAATAACGTGGACGTTATTTCACTCAGGCTGCAGTGGCTGTCCTGTGTAAGAATTGTCTGATCTCCCTACGGGTGGCAAAAGAATTGCTGCAGCCCATAGGGATCTCCTGGAACCCCAATACCCTGGGTACCCAGGTACCATATACAAAGGAATTATAAGGGTGTACCAGTGTGCCAATGAAAATAGGTAAAATTAGTCTCTAGCCTGCAGTGACAATTTTAAAAGCAGAGAGAGCATAAACACTGAGGTTCTGGTTAGCAGAGCCTCAGTGATACAGTTGGGCACCACACAGGGAACACATACAGGGCATACTTTATGAGCACTGGGGTCCTGACTAGCAGGATCCCAGTGACACATAGGCAAAAACAAACATACATACAGTTAAAATGGGGGTAACATGCCAGGCAAGATGGTACTTTCCTACACTGGACCTTATGGTTGTTACATGATAAGGCATGTCCTTATTCCAGCCCACATAGTTATGGTGTAGATCAGGGGCTGGTACAAGCACCCATTCTCCAGCGCATGCTTGCTATAATTGCTCAGGAATGAGGACTAAGAAAGATGGGATTATTACATCTTTCCCTTGTAAGAGAGTTGTAACAAACTCCAGGTCAATCTTTTTCAGCCAAGAGGATGTCATAGTGTTAAGGTTTCCCAGAAAATTGCTTTAATTGTGTGCATTATGTCCCCCTCAATCTGAATATTCAATTTATACACTGTATCTGGTGGGCGACCCGCCTATCTGGGGTTTCGACTTCTATATAGTCGTCAGTTGGTTTTGCATCCAGAAATTCTGTAAGGTTCTGGTGAAAAAGTTTGACCGCTGCCACGCTGTCTAGCAGAGTGACTGCCCACAACATATTTTGAAGTACAGTTCTCAATGCGTGTGGCATATTTTGCCTAAATTCCCCCAATCTTCTTTTGAATTAGGGTACTTGTTGTGGAAGTTTCTCTTCCTTTTTTACGATGATAACATTGAGCATTGTAAGTCCTTTTTTAGATTCATGTACTCTTCTTGTCTACTTTCTGAATGGCCCACTCTCTTGGATCGTTTGTCAGATGAATCCTGAAAGGAATGAGAAGGGTGTGTATCAGTATACTGATACCTGTCAGGCTGTTTTAAGGTATCACAGTTATGTAAATTATAACGTTTTTCAGAGCTCTCCCGCTGTAGAGATTCTCTACGTGATTTTGTCTTTTCTGTATTATGTTTGTGCTTATCCTATCATTTTCTTTGAAGACGTAGGTGCTTGCTTGGTATTCTCCTTATCAAATCTACCTTTAAGCTGTGGCTTATTTGCCCTGGTCCCTAAATTATTGTGACCTATAGAGTTATAGGTTTTGGCAATAATTTTTGGTATCTTGCGCTCCTGATCTATTAATGTAAGAGATACTAATACTAAGGTAATAAGACTGCATATCTAGAATGACAGAACTGCAAAATGTGGGGGACTAAGTTTATCTACATCTTCGGAAACTGTCGGCCTTATTCCTGCCTACCTCATCGTGCCTCACTGAACCCTTAACCTATCGGGATAGAAGGTGATTATGGTAACTGTGAGAAAGTAGCCTCTTTCTAGCCTTGTTACCCCCACTTTTGGCCTGTTTGTGAGTGTATGCCAGGGTGTTTGTCACTGTTTTCACTGTCTCACTGGGATCCTGATAGCCAGGCCTCAGTGCTCATAGTGAAAACACTATGTTTTCAGTATGTTTGTTATGGGTCACTGGGATCCTGCTGGTCAGGACCCCAGTGCTCATAGGTTTGTGGCCTATATGTATGTGTCACTGGGACCCTGTCACACAGGGCCCCAGTGCTCATAGGTGTGCATGTATATGTTCCCTGTGTGGTGCCTAACTGTCTCACTGAGGCTCTGCTAACCAGAACCTCAGTGGTTATGCTCTCTCATTACTTTCAAATTGTCACTAACAGGCTAGTGACCATTTTTACCAATTTACATTGGCTTACTGGAACACCCTTATAATTCCCTAGTATATGGTACTGAGGTACCCAGGGTATTGGGGTTCCAGGAGATCCCTATGGGCTGCAGCATTTCTTTTGCCACCCATAGGGAGCTCTCACAATTCTTACACAGGCCTGCCACTGCAGCCTGAGTGAAATAACGTCCACGTTATTTCACAGCCATTTTACACTGCACTTAAGTAACTTATAAGTCACCTATATGTCTAACCTTTACCTGGTAAAGGTTAGGTGCAAAGTTACTTAGTGTGAGGGCACCCTGGCACTAGCCAAGGTGCCCCCACATTGTTCAGAGCCAATTCCCTGAACTTTGTGAGTGCGGGGACACCATTACACGCGTGCACTACATATAGGTCACTACCTATATGTAGCTTCACCATGGTAACTCCGAATATGGCCATGTAACATGTCTATGATCATGGAATTGCCCCTCTATGCCATCCTGGCATAGTTGGCACAATCCCATGATCCCAGTGGTCTGTAGCACAGACCCTGGTACTGCCAAACTGCCCTTCCTGGGGTTTCACTGCAGCTGCTGCTGCTGCCAACCCCTCAGACAGGCAGCTGCCCTCCTGGGGTCCAGCCAGGCCTGGCCCAGGATGGCAGAACAAAGAACTTCCTCTGAGAGAGGGTGTGACACCCTCTCCCTTTGGAAAATGGTGTGAAGGCAGGGGAGGAGTAGCCTCCCCCAGCCTCTGGAAATGCTTTGTTGGGCACAGAGGTGCCCAATTCTGCATAAGCCAGTCTACACCGGTTCAGGGACCCCTTAGCCCCTGCTCTGGCGCGAAACTGGACAAAGGAAAGGGGAGTGACCACTCCCCTGACCTGCACCTCCCCTGGGAGGTGTCCAGAGCTCCTCCAGTGTGCTCCAGACCTCTGCCATCTTGGAAACAGAGGTGCTGCTGGCACACTGGACTGCTCTGAGTGGCCAGTGCCACCAGGTGACGTCAGAGACTCCTGCTGATAGGCTCCTTCAGGTGTTAGTAGCCTATCCTCTCTCCTAGGTAGCCAAACCCTCTTTTCTGGCTATTTAGGGTCTCTGTCTCTGGGGAAACTTTAGATAACGAATGCATGAGCTCAGCCGAGTTCCTCTGCATCTCTCTCTTCACCTTCTGATAAGGAAATGACCGCTGACCGCGCTGGAAGCCTGCAAACCTGCAACATAGTAGCAAAGACGACTACTGCAACTCTGTAACGCTGATCCTGCCGCCTTCTCGACTGTTTTCCTGCTTGTGCATGCTGTGGGGGTAGCCTGCCTCCTCTCTGCACCAGAAGCTCCGAAGAAATCTCCCGTGGGTCGACGGAATCTTCCCCCTGCAACCGCAGGCACCAAAAAGCTGCATCACCGGTTCCTTGGGTCTCCTCTCAGCATGACGAGCGAGGTCCCTCGAATCCAGCAACTCTGTCCAAGTGACCCCCACAGTCCAGTGACTCTTCAGTCCAAGTTTGGTGGAGGTAAGTCCTTGCCTCACCTCGCTGGGCTGCATTGCTGGGAACCGCGACTTTGCAAGCTACTCCGGCCCCTGTGCACTTCCGGCGGAAATCCTTTGTGCACAGCCAAGTCTGGGTCCACGGCACTCTAACCTGCATTGCATGACTTTCTAAGTTGGTCTCCGGCGACGTGGGACTCCTTTGTGCAACTTCGGCGAGCACCATTTCACGCATCCTTGTAGTGCCTGTTTCTGGCACTTCTCCAGGAGCTACCTGCTTCAGTGAGGGCTCTTTGTCTTGCTCGACGTCCCCTCTCTTTTCAGGTCCAATTTGCGACCTCCTGGTCCCTCTTGGGCCCCAGCAGCGTCCAAAAACGCCAAACGCACGATTTGCGTCTAGCAAGGCTTGTTGGCGTCCTTCCGGCGGGAAAACACTTTTGAACGACTCTCCAAGGTAAGAGGGATCAGTCCACCAAAGGGGAAGTCTCTAGCCCTTTTCGTTCCTGCAGAAACCTCAGCTTCTTCTGTCCAGTCGAAGCTTCTTTGCACCCGCAGCTGGCATTTCCTGGGCATCTGCCCATCTCCGACTTGCTTGTGACTTTTGGACTTGGTCCCCTTGTTCCACAGGTACCCTAGATTGGAAATCCACAGTTGTTGCATTGCTGGTTTGTGTCTTTCCTGCATTATTCCTCTAACACGACTACTTTGTCCTTAGGGGAACTTTAGTGCACTTTGCACTCACTTTTCAGGGTCTTGGGGAGGGTTATTTTTCTAACTCTCACTATTTTCTAATAGTCCCAGCGACCCTCTACAAGGTCACATAGGTTTGGGGTCCATTCGTGGTTCACATTCCACTTTTGGAGTATATGGTTTGTGTTGCCCCTATCCCTATGTTTCCCCATTGCATCCTATTGTAACTATACATTGTTTGCACTGTTTTCTAAGACTATACTGCATATTTTTGCTATTGTGTATATATATCTTGTGTATATTTCCTATCCTCTCACTGAGGGTACACTCTAAGATACTTTGGCATATTGTCATAAAAATAAAGTACCTTTATTTTTAGTATAACTGTGTATTGTGTTTTCTTATGATATTGTGCATATGACACTAGGTGGTACTGTAGTAGCTTCACACGTCTCCTAGTTCAGCCTAAGCTGCTCTGCTAAGCTACCATTATCTATCAGCCTAAGGTGCTAGACACCCTATACACTAATAAGGGATAACTGGGCCTGGTGCAAGGTGCAAGTACCCCTTGGTACTCACTACAAGCCAGTCCAGCCTCCTACATTGGTTGTGCAGTGGTGGGATAAGTGCTTGAGACTGCTTACCACTCTTGTCATTGTACTTTTCATAAGAGAAAAATATACAAAACAAGGTCAGTGTATATACACATAGCCAAAAAGTTTTGCATTTCCTCTTTTCACTCTTTTCTAAGTGCTGAAAAGTACTTCTAAACTTTCAAAAAGTTCTTAAAAGTTTAAAAAGTTTTTTCTGTCTTTCCAAAAAGTTCTGAAAACTTTTTTCTCTTTTTCTATCACTTTAACTCTCTCTAAAAATGTCTGGCACAGGCCAAAGTGTTGATCTGTCCAAACTTGCATATGACAACCTTAGCTGGAAAAGAGCAAGGAGTCTCTGTATAGAGAGAGGTTTGAGTGTAGGGAAGAATCCTGCCTTGGAACTGTTAATTAACATGCTTAGAGAACAGGATAGGGCCATAGGTGCCCCATCTGTTGAAAAAGTACCTAATAGTTCCCAATCTGATTCAGGGACTCCCCCAGGAAAAGATTCAGGAAAGAAACTTCCTAGCCTGCCCATTACTAGACAATCTAGCATAGATGGTAATGATGATGAACCACACCAAATAAATAGTGTTGTCTCACATCATAGCAAAAGCATTTATTCTCACCATTCTGGTAGTAATGTTTCTGTAAACCAAGCTGTTAAGTTGGCTTCTGTAAGGGACAGGTCTCCTTCTGTTCATTCCCATCATAGCTCTGTTTCTAGAAATGTCCCTCCCACCAACCCTGATGACAGAATGTTAGAGAGGGAACTCAATAAGTTGAGGGTGGAACAAACCAGACTGAAGCTTAAAAAGCAACAGCTGGATTTGGATAGACAGTCTTTTGAATTAGAGAAGGAAAGACAGAAGTTGGGTTTAGATACCCATGGTGGCAGCAGCAGTATTCCCCATAGTCATCCTGCAAAAGAGCATGATTCCAGGAATCTGCACAAGATAGTTCCCCCTTATAAGGAGGGGGATGACATTAACAAGTGGTTTGCTGCACTTGAGAGGGCCTGTGCTGTACAGGATGTCCCTCAAAGGCAGTGGGCTGCTATCCTATGGCTATCATTTAGTGGAAAAGGTAGGGATAGGCTCCTTACTGTGAAAGAAAATGATGCTAATAATTTCCAAGTTCTTAAGAATGCACTCCTGGATGGTTATGGCTTAACCACTGAACAGTACAGGATAAAGTTCAGAGAGACCAAAAAGGAGTCTTCACAAGACTGGGTTGATTTCATTGACCATTCAGTGAAGGCCTTGGAGGGGTGGTTACATGGCAGTAAAGTTACTGATTATGAAAGCCTGTATAACACAATCCTGAGAGAGCATATACTTAATAATTGTGTGTCTGATTTGTTGCACCAGTACCTGGTAGACTCTGATCTGACCTCTCCCCAAGAATTGGGAAAGAAGGCAGACAAATGGGTCAGAACAAGGGTGAACAGAAAAGTTCATACAGGGGGTGACAAAGATGGCAATAAGAAGAAAGATGGTGAAAAATCTCAAGATAAGCATGGGGATAAGGGTAAAACCAAAGATCCCACTTCAAATCTTAAACACTCTTCAGAGGGTGGGGATAAAACAAATTCTTCCTCTTCTTCCCAACCTGCACACATTAAAAAGCCTTGGTGCTTTGTGTGTAAAAATAGAGGCCATAGGCCAGGGGATAAGTCCTGTCCAGGTAAACCCCCTGAGCCTACCACCACTAATACATCAAGCTCTAGTGCCCCTAGCAGTAGTGGTACTAGTGGTGGGACTGCTGTCAACAGTCAAGCAAAGGGTGTAGTTGGGTTCACTTATGGGTCCATAGTGGAAACTGATGTCATCAGTCCCAAGACAGTTTCTGTCACACCTAGTGGCACTGGCCTTGCCACACTGGCTGCTTGTCCCCTTACAATGGATAAGTACAGGCAGACAGTTACAATAAATGGTGTTGAGGCCTTGGCCTACAGGGACACAGGTGCCAGTTTCACTTTGGTGACTGAAAACCTAGTGCACCCTGATCAACACATCATTGGACAACAGTATAAGATTATTGATGTCCATAACTCCACTAAGTTTCTTCCCTTAGCTATAATTCAGTTTAGTTGGGGTGGAGTTACTGGCCCTAAGCAGGTGGTGGTATCACCTAGCTTGCCTGTAGACTGTCTCTTAGGTAATGACCTAGAGGCCTCAGGTTGGGCTGATGTAGAGTTTTATGCCCATGCAGCCATGCTGGGCATCCCAGAGGAATTGTTCCCTCTCATTTCTACAGAAATGAAAAAGCAAAGGAGAGAAGGCCTGAAAACTCAGGATCCCTCTCCATCAACAGGTAAAAAGGGTATCACAGTATCCCCTAACCACCTTACCATTCAGGATACCATTCCTGTGGTGGGAGAAACCTCTCCTGGGGTGGCACCTGTTCCAAGGGAAACATCAGCTGGCAAAGCTGTACTCCCTGAGGTAGAAGTACCTCTCTGTGGGATAGCTAACATTGGTGAGAAAAAGAGCACCATTTTAGTTAACATGGAGCATCCCTCCAACCCTCCCAGAGAAACTTTAGTGCAGAAACCCTGCACTGCCTCACAACACTTAGGACAGCATCCCTGCCCTAGTGTGGAGCTGATAGGACAGCATCCCTGCCCTGCTCCAACCCAAGAGAAACAGCATCCCTGTTCTCTCTTCCAGCCATATGGACAAAGTTTTTGCCCAGCTATGGCTTTTCTGAGACAGCATCCCTGTCTGGCATTTCCATCACTACAAATAGGTTCAGTGGACAATTCCCACTGTTCTAAACTAAAACTTACTGATAGAAACTCTGAAAATACATCTTCACATTGTTGCTTAGCTAAAAAACTTCAAACAGGGTGGTTTACATCCCCACAGGGAAGTAACCATATAGTGGATGATAAAGGGAGTAACCAGTCTATTGCAGAGCTACTCTCTACTTATCACCACTTAGACAATAAAGTCTCAACTGGCCAAGGTTAGCCTTATTGTCCTTCGTTTGGGGGGGGGGTTGTGTGAGAAAGTAGCCTCTTTCTAGCCTTGTTACCCCCACTTTTGGCCTGTTTGTGAGTGTATGCCAGGGTGTTTGTCACTGTTTTCACTGTCTCACTGGGATCCTGATAGCCAGGCCTCAGTGCTCATAGTGAAAACACTATGTTTTCAGTATGTTTGTTATGGGTCACTGGGATCCTGCTGGTCAGGACCCCAGTGCTCATAGGTTTGTGGCCTATATGTATGTGTCACTGGGACCCTGTCACACAGGGCCCCAGTGCTCATAGGTGTGCATGTATATGTTCCCTGTGTGGTGCCTAACTGTCTCACTGAGGCTCTGCTAACCAGAACCTCAGTGGTTATGCTCTCTCATTACTTTCAAATTGTCACTAACAGGCTAGTGACCATTTTTACCTATTTACATTGGCTTACTGGAACACCCTTATAATTCCCTAGTATATGGTACTGAGGTACCCAGGGTATTGGGGTTCCAGGAGATCCCTATGGGCTGCAGCATTTCTTTTGCCACCCATAGGGAGCTCTCACAATTCGTACACAGGCCTGCCACTGCAGCCTGAGTGAAATAACGTCCACGTTATTTCACAGCCATTTTACACTGCACTTAAGTAACTTATAAGTCACCTATATGTCTAACCTTTACCTGGTAAAGGTTAGGTGCAAAGTTACTTAGTGTGAGGGCACCCTGGCACTAGCCAAGGTGCCCCCACATTGTTCAGAGCCAATTCCCTGAACTTTGTGAGTGCGGGGACACCATTACACGCGTGCACTACATATAGGTCACTACCTATATGTAGCTTCACCATGGTAACTCCGAATATGGCCATGTAACATGTCTATGATCATGGAATTGCCCCCTCTATGCCATCCTGGCATAGTTGGCACAATCCCATGATCCCAGTGGTCTGTAGCACAGACCCTGGTACTGCCAAACTGCCCTTCCTGGGGTTTCACTGCAGCTGCTGCTGCTGCCAACCCCTCAGACAGGCAGCTGCCCTCCTGGGGTCCAGCCAGGCCTGGCCCAGGATGGCAGAACAAAGAACTTCCTCTGAGAGAGGGTGTGACACCCTCTCCCTTTGGAAAATGGTGTGAAGGCAGGGGAGGAGTAGCCTCCCCCAGCCTCTGGAAATGCTTTGTTGGGCACAGAGGTGCCCAATTCTGCATAAGCCAGTCTACACCGGTTCAGGGACCCCTTAGCCCCTGCTCTGGCGCGAAACTGGACAAAGGAAAGGGGAGTGACCACTCCCCTGACCTGCACCTCCCCTGGGAGGTGTCCAGAGCTCCTCCAGTGTGCTCCAGACCTCTGCCATCTTGGAAACAGAGGTGCTGCTGGCACACTGGACTGCTCTGAGTGGCCAGTGCCACCAGGTGACGTCAGAGACTCCTGCTGATAGGCTCCTTCAGGTGTTAGTAGCCTATCCTCTCTCCTAGGTAGCCAAACCCTCTTTTCTGGCTATTTAGGGTCTCTGTCTCTGGGGAAACTTTAGATAACGAATGCATGAGCTCAGCCGAGTTCCTCTGCATCTCTCTCTTCACCTTCTGATAAGGAAACGACCGCTGACCGCGCTGGAAGCCTGCAAACCTGCAACATAGTAGCAAAGACGACTACTGCAACTCTGTAACGCTGATCCTGCCGCCTTCTCGACTGTTTTCCTGCTTGTGCATGCTGTGGGGGTAGCCTGCCTCCTCTCTGCACCAGAAGCTCCGAAGAAATCTCCCGTGGGTCGACGGAATCTTCCCCCTGCAACCGCAGGCACCAAAAAGCTGCATCACCGGTCCCTTGGGTCTCCTCTCAGCACGACGAGCGAGGTCCCTCGAATCCAGCGACTCTGTCCAAGTGACCCCCACAGTCCAGTGACTCTTCAGTCCAAGTTTGGTGGAGGTAAGTCCTTGCCTCACCTCGCTGGGCTGCATTGCTAGGAACCGCGACTTTGCAAGCTACTCCGGCCCCTGTGCACTTCCGGTGGAAATCCTTTGTGCACAGCCAAGCCTGGGTCCACGGCACTCTAACCTGCATTGCACGACTTTCTAAGTTGGTCTCCAGCGACGTGGGACTCCTTTGTGTAACTTTGGCGAGCACCGTTTCTCACATCCTCGTAGTGCCTGTTTCCGGCACTTCTCCAGGTGCTACCTGCTTCAGTGAGGGCTCTTTGTCTTGCTCGACGTCCCCTCTCTCTTCAGGTCCAATTTGCGACCTCCTGGTCCCTCTTGGGCCCCAGCAGCGTCCAAAAACGCCAAACGCACGATTTGCGTGTAGCAAGGCTTGTTGGCATCCTTCTGGCGGGAAAACACTTCTGCACGAATCTCCAAGGCGAGCGGGATCCGTCCACCAAAGGGGAAGTCTCTAGCCCTTTTCGTTCCTGCAGAAACCTCAGCTTCTTCTGTCCAGTCGTAGCTTCTTTGCACCCGCAGCTGGCATTTCCTGGGCATCTGCCCATCTCCGACTTGCTTGTGACTTTTGGACTTGGTCCCCTTGTTCCACAGGTACCCTAGATTGGAAATCCACAGTTGTTGCATTGCTGGTTTGTGTCTTTCCTGCATTATTCCTCTAACACGACTACTTTGTCCTTAGGGGAACTTTAGTGCACTTTGCACTCACTTTTCAGGGTCTTGGGGAGGGTTATTTTTCTAACTCTCACTATTTTCTAATAGTCCCAGCGACCCTCTACAAGGTCACATAGGTTTGGGGTCCATTCGTGGTTCACATTCCACTTTTGGAGTATATGGTTTGTGTTGCCCCTATCCCTATGTTTCCCCATTGCATCCTATTGTAACTATACATTGTTTGCACTGTTTTCTAAGACTATACTGCATATTTTTGCTATTGTGTATATATATCTTGTGTATATTTCCTATCCTCTCACTGAGGGTACACTCTAAAATACTTTGGCATATTGTCATAAAAATAAAGTACCTTTATTTTTAGTATAACTGTGTATTGTGTTTTCTTATGATATTGTGCATATGACACTAGGTGGTACTGTAGTAGCTTCACACGTCTCCTAGTTCAGCCTAAGCTGCTCTGCTAAGCTACCATTATCTATCAGCCTAAGCTGCTAGACACCCTATACACTAATAAGGGATAACTGGGCCTGGTGCAAGGTGCAAGTACCCCTTGGTACTCACTACAAGCCAGTCCAGCCTCCTACAGTAACCTAAACATGACACTCTGACTGCCCAGGGAAACCATGGTAACAGATCTCACCCTTTCGTGGTTTTACTCATTCATGCCCAGGCAAAAACACAAAAGAGATACAAGATACGTTTTCAATACATTTATTGAAACAATTGTAGTCTTGCATAGAGAGATTGAGCTGCGATTATTAGGCAGCTGAAGCAAAGCAGTTATCTTCATTATAAACATGGTAAAGATGAACAACCATGGTAAATGAGTTCTAGAAGTTCTAGGGGTTCCTACCTAACCCTAAGTCTCTACTAAGAACATAGCAGGTATACCCATCTGCCTCTGCCCAATCTAAGAGATTCGCCTTAGCCCTATACCTGTAAACTGCATCAGAAATCAACCTGTAAGGTGGAAGGTGACCTATTTCTGGAAGATTGATGACCGCAGAGCTGCATGTCGAACACAGCATTCATCTCAGCCGCTGCTAGAAAGCCCCTCTGTCCTTTTGTGCCATATCTTACCTCGCCTCAGCATGAGTAGCTCCAGCGTAGTTCTTCTTCTACCCACCCTCTGAAGCTGCATGCCTACCGTCTACACTAAATGGCCATTGCACCAGAGGCCTAACATTAGACCCCTGGGCTCTGAGATTATCCGGAAGTATTGCTGTCCACCATCCCCGACTTTCTTTCCTTTCCATATTTGCTCTCATCAGTGCCGCTCAGGAAGGGGTGATGCTAACTTGACCCTGACAAAGGGGATCTGAGAGGGATGGAGCCCATTGGTGGATGTTTTCTGCGCTGCTGGAGTTACCCACACCCCACAAAATTTACATACCTTTGACCACCCACACTTCGCCCACCCCTACAGTGACAGCAGTTACACTGTGACTAGTGGGGCCTCTGCACCCTTCCTTCCTTTTGGCCAATCCCCTCTGGATATTGGACTAACTATGAGAGCCAGGGGAGCGCCCTGGGGTCCGGATCCTGCAGTGCCAATACGGGGAAGCTGTCAAAGAGATGCCCAGTGGCAAAAGCAAATCAGCGAGACAACTCCTTTTTTCAGAAGCCCTTCTCAATACCTGACCCATGTCCTCATCATGGGGCCTGCAGCCAACTAATCTACCCCACGCCACTGCCACTTCACCACAGGAAGTAACAATGGATCGTATACTTCAAGAAATTACAGCTGTGGGGCATAGACTTGAGGACATGGACTCTACTATATCCTCACTGGCCACAGATACGAAATCCATATGTTTGAACATTGCAGGCTTCCAGGCTAGAGTATCAAGGCTGGAACAATGAGTGGCGACAATGGAGGATCACCTTAATACCACCCCTGACCGTGACTAAGAACTTCTGTATCTCCGCAGTAAACTTATTGATTTGGAGGACAGGGGCAGCAGAGATAATATCTATTTTTCGGCTTCCCGGAACACATTGAAGGGTCGGATATCCAGACTTTCCTGCGGTCTGCCCTCCCCACACTGATAGGCTTAGCTTTTGATCCACCCTTGGAGTTTTCAGAGGGCACTCAGATTGGGCCCCAAGCGGCCGGATGGAGCCTCCAGACCTCGCCCAATCATCGCCTGTCTCATGCGCCACATAGGAGTCCTTCAAATACTCCTTATAGCCCAATCTCAAGGACCATTCCGAACAGCAGACGACGAGGTCTGCATTACAGCGGACTTTTCGAAAGAGACCAATGACCATCGAAAAGCATTCCTGGCACTCAGTCCCCAACTGCGCCATCTAGATGTGAAATTTGGCCTGTTCGACCCAGCGCAGATGAGGATCACCAAAGACGGTGTTTCCAGTTACTTCTACGACCCAGTGGATCTACGGCTGTATCTAGACTCCCTGTCTCCAATGGGGATGGACACGTCCACTATGACAAGACCTTCAACACAGATCGTTGGCGCTCAGAGCACGCCACCTCATTCAGCTACCTTGGAAGTGGAACCTCACCATGATAATGATCTTTGTCTCAGAGGCAGGGATCCAGAGAGGCTAACTAGGATCCATAGTGACAGGGATCAATTATTGCAGGTGGTAGCACAACATACTCAACTGTTAGATAGAGACAAATCCCGCTCCCCTTTGAAACCATTTTCTGCTCCCATCTGATCCTGCCAAGATACCAGTGACCGTTCACTACCTGAAAGGCTTGATTGAGCTACGGAACATTTGCCCTGATATCGGTGGACAGATGTGTACCCTGCTATGTTGAACTAACTGTTGCTAATGACATTCAGGACCTGATGTGCTTAAATACTGGCTTGGATTTCTTAACTAGTCCGGAGGCATTTAGCTGGCTGTTTTCTCTCCGGATTTTGACCCTTGTATCTTATCTTTCCTTCTCTTCACTTTTCTCTTCTCCCCCTCCCACCTATGTTTCTATTCTGTTCAACTAGAATAACTGAAGGAATGGGTGTTGATTGTGGCACAACATGTGTGCGACATGGGATGAAGTATATGATTTTGTAGCTAAGCTGCATGAGATTATACATGTGATATAGGCCCACAATACCTGGTTTTAAAAATTTGCAGACAGAGCTGTTATATTGTTTTATGTTTCAGTAGAGGTTGAACTGGACTGCCTAGGTACTTAGGGCTCTACGATTGTAACCCAAAGTAATTTTTGATCAGACCCACCCCAGTATTGGTGGACGGCTTAAGATCTGGCTATATTGTGCTACTCGTTAGTTATCCACTAACGCTACCCTCTATCCACTTTTTTATTCATTTAGTTGGCTCATTGGGGCCTACTTAGAACACTTGTATGACCATGTGCTCTGTTGCCTGCAGGATGTGGTATACCTCTTTAGCCAGGCCGTACATGGTTATTGTTGGGCCATATGCTCATTAAGTTAATAATGCATTATCATATTTGTAAATCACATGTTATATCTCCTATATTGTATTTCTATGCTCCTGCTTTTGTTGAAATCGGGCTGGTCAGCCACCCCCCCTGGTTTACGTGGCCCCAGTGACAATAGTTCACAATTGTTTCTGACCAGGATTGTATTGTAGGCTCCAGTACCCACCCCACCTACTCCATGCCACTCGCCCTTCTATATGTCATAAGGTATGCTAAATAGGGGTTGCACCCTCCCCCTCTCTCCCTCCTCACCTTGAAACCTTCACCCGCAACCTGGGAGATCTCACACTAAAACCTCTCCATATTTACTTGCCTGTATTCACTTCCGCGCCTTGGCTAGGAATCTTTATCCCTGTGTGCGTAGTGGGCCCTCCTTGCTGACTGTTAGGACTCTGCAGTTGTAGCCCCTCTTAGGACCTGACCCTATCTATAACCGGTAGGTCCTGCTCCCTACCCCGCCTTTCTCCTTTCTCCTTTCTCTTTTCTCGCTCTTTTCATTTCTTTCTTTTTCTCCCCCCTATTTCCTCCGTCACTTCTCTACCTCTCCTCACCTGGTTTCTGCCCCTGAGTACGACGTCTGATACTCCCTACCTTCCCTACCCTGCCCCCTGTTCGTTTGTTTGTTTGTGCGTTCGCTTTTGTCCCTCCCCTTCGCCATATCCTCTTGCAAGAGACCCTTGAACCCTTCTCCTGTGTTTTCTGGATCCAGACAGGCCCCCTTTTGCCTTCGTAAATACTTCTGGTATCCTCTGACATGGGGGCCAATTTACCATTGATGACAGTCCCCTGGAATGTTCATGGCCTCACGCGCTATATTAAGAGAAAGAAAGTCCTCTTTCATTTGCGATCCAAACATGCGGAAATTGCCCTTTTGCAGGAAATGCACTTGTCATCCCTGGAATCCAAAAAATGATGTCGGGACTAGGTAGGTAAAGTGCTATAAAGCTGCAGCCCGCTGTCTCCATCGGGAAGCTCTGGGTCTGTACGTAAATGTGGAGTTGCGTTTCTTCTTCGCCGCTTTTTGCAATTTAATGTGCTTCAGTCATGGTCGGATCTGGACGGTCGATATGTTCTTACCAAACTCAATATTGGAAGTTGTACATAATGTGTTAGGTCCGTATACGCCCCTACGTGCTCCAAACGCTCCTTCCTGCGACTGAACCGCCTTCTGACAGAGATTGGTGCCTCTCAATACTTCTCAGGTGGAGACTGGAACCTAGCCTGAGACCGAATCCTTGACAGAACAGGCAGTCTGGACATAGGTAATAATGAAGAGAGAACATTGTGGGGAGACATTATCTAGGACCATGGCTTGGAAGATTCCTGGCGTTTAACACATCTGGCGGACCGAGATTTACTTTTCTATCACTGGTGCTCGGGACACAGTCCTGCTTGAACTATTTCCTCGTCTCTCATACACTAGTCCCAATGATCAGCGACTCCCGGACACAGGAAGCAACAATCTCCGACCATGCACCTGTCAGTTTGGCGCTAGACATGGGTCTGGTTTCTCCTGGCTGCAAACCGTGGAGTCTACCTCTATCTCGTTATAACACGCCACAAGGTAAAGATCAACTACGTGCTCACGTTTTGGCCTACGTAACCGATAACAAAGCTCGGTCTCCTCTCCTCAAGTCTACTGGGCAGCGGCAAAGGCGACGATCAGAGGACAACTTATGAGGGATGCAGCCTTTGCTAACAACCAGAGGCACTCTCGCTAATGAGAAATAGAGGGATTAATAGCAACATATACCTGCAATTATACGATATTTCCTTCCCCTACCATGCGTTGTTGCCTTGAGAAGGCAAAGATGGAGCTCAATGCATTGTACACCTCTCAGGCGGAGTATGTTCTGCAAAGGATGAGAGGCAGACACTATGAGGAGGGTGAAAAGGCAGGTTGGTTACTAGCGGCCCAGTTATGTCAACGGGAGGTGGCGCTTGCAATCCCTGACATCCAGGATGCCGATGGCATACTCTCTATCCACCCTCAGGATATAGCTGATACAGTCTGATGCTTCTACCAACCCCTTTATACCCACAAAACGGTGGAGGATCACGACAGGTTAGCAGCATTTTTTGAAAATGCACAGATCCCTTGCCTTGCTGAGGAAGGCAGAGGGCTGCTAGGCGGTGAGATTAGAAAAGAGGAGATTATCTGTGCAATATCTAATCTACCGTACCATAAAGCCCCGGGAGAAGACAGTTTCCTGGCAGAATACTACAAGTGGACCGGGGCGGACACGGTTACCTCCCTCTATGAAGCCTTTTGAGCAGCGGAAAAAACTGGGGCTTTATAGCCTATTTCGAATAGAGCATCCATAGCGGTCCTCCCGAAACCAGGGAAAGACCCCTTACTCTGTGGCAGTTATCGCCCCATCTCCCTTCTTAATGGCGATGTTAAGATACTGGCTAGTATCTTGGCGTCTCGTCTCAAACAAGTTATCCTGACCCTCATTCACCCCACACAGGTAGGCTTTGTACCCGGGTGCTCCTCCAGAAACCACTTACGTACCCTAGCGCATACGCTTTGGGCTATCCGAAACTCTGCAGAGGAGTCTGTTGCCCCTTCCCTTGATGCTGAGAAGGCCTTCGACTGGATAGAGTGGTGGCATCTTTTTGAGACGCTGAAACTCTTGGGCCTGGGGGAGGTGTTTATCGCTAAAGTCAGATGGCTGTACGATTCACCCACGGCACGGGTCACCTGCAGAAGGTTCTTCTCTGCTGAGTTTCCTGTTCAGCAAGGAACCCGACAGGGCTGCCCCCTGTCACCGCTGCTATTTCTATTGGCAGTTGAACCCCTGGCAGCCACTATTTGACGGTCGTCTACCATAGCTGGAGTACCCATTCCAGGAGGGTGCTCCACGCTCTACCTGTATGTGGACGTCATATTGCTCACACTTACAGACCTTTCATGTTCCCTTCCGGCGCTGCAAAATATTCTGGCAGAATTTGAAACACTGTCAGGATATACAATCAATTGGGAGAAGAGTGAAGCCCTACCCCTGTCCCCAGTAACCACGAGGGCGGCTCTTACAACGCTCCCGGTCTCCTGGAAACAATTGCGCCTTAAATATCTGGGGATCCTCATCAATAGGGGCTTAGCCCACATGGTACAGGATAAGCTGGAACCCTTGTTAGAGCAAACCAAACGTGATTTTGAAAAATGGCCCCATTTAGGGCTCTCCCTGTGGGGAAGATGCAAGCTGTGCGGATGGTCGATCTGCCATGTTATACCTATGTGTTGGGGATGTAACCTCTATTAGCCCCTATCTCCACGCTCAGGACGGTTGACCCCTACATACGAAAAATTGTATGGGGCTCCCTCAGACCCCAGCTCTCTAAAGCTAAACTCATCGCACGGCAGTTATGTGGGGACTGGGATTGCCCTCCATAGAACACTACGTGCTGGTGTTGCATCTCTCATAATTGACCTTCATGCTTCCAGATATCTTGGACCCTCCTCAATGGGTAAAAACAGAACAGATACTCTCAAATACGCCACTAGGTCTGGACCTGCTATATGGCTCTGGAGCCCCCCGACCACACCCTGCCCATCTGGTAATACAGACTGCATTAGACTCTTGGAGCCGAGCTCGCCACCTTCTGGGAGTGGATCCACGGATTCACACATGCACCACTCTGGGGCAATGCCTATTTCTTAATAGGGGGAGAGTGGTTGACTGGGGGAATGGCGGGTCAAGGGCATCATATCCATTGATCAACTCTTGATGATGGGATGTTAAAATCATTCCCTGAATTGCAAGTTGAATTTGGACTCCCAGATCATTGTTCCTGCTGTACCGGCAACTCTCACATTGTCTCTGGAGTCGCTTGGGGCCCCCCTGTGGACCCTACAACATTCTCCAATACTTGACCATTTGCAAACATGGGGTTCCTTTTGAGGAATGATTTTGGGACTGCATAACCTCTTAAATCCGCACATATTTTCCCTACCTCTTCTCTTCTTCCTTAGGACCCGATGGCAAACCCAACTGCAGACAGACTATGATATGGAGGATTGGGTTGACATGCTACAAGCGCGAGAAAAGGGGGCCCAAGAGGCCAGAGTAAAACTTTGCCTTTTTAAGACCTTGCATGACTGGTACTGGACACCCCAGAAGCTTAGAGCAGCTGGACTATAGCTACATGCGACTTGCTGGCAATGCTCCCATCTGTGCTGTGATTTATTGCACATACTATGCGACTGCCTGACTATACAACCATACTGGGAGGCAGTGGGGATCACTCTGAGAGAGACTCTACCCTTGCCAACCTCTACTGAATGCCCTGCTTCTCTTTCATGATACTAGGGATATATACGACATATCTTGTACACTAAACTTTGTATTCGTCGATACTGCTGTGTGGCCGCGGCCCCCTCCCACGACGAATGGCTGTCAGCAATGTTTCAAACTATAGCTTACGAATGCATCATTTATACTCTACAGGACAAAACAGAGGTATTCCTGCGAACATGGGCTCCCTTTGTCCAACTAGCAAATGCTTAATCTCCCCCCTCCTTCCCCTATGTTCATTCTCCTCACCCCCCACGCTCACCCCTCTACCCCCACCCTCTCTGCCGGCCGAACTCGACAACTTGCACTCCTTTCCTGCCCACCTCCCCTCCCCTCTCTCTCTAGTCTTTTCGCATTGAATGCTATGTCATATTCTCTCTCCCTTTCCCCTCCTTCTTCCTTTCTCCTCTCTCTTTCTGTCCCCTCTCTCTATGCCTCCCCTGGTCTTTCGGTCTTTCCTGTCTACACTTCTTTCTTATCTTCCCTTTATTTCATCTCTTCCATTGTACAAGCATGTTCTCCCTCTCTGTTTCTCCAATATGTTACCAACCCCCAATGTGTGCGACCTTATACTTCATACATGACTCCCATGTCCCTTTTTATTGTATTGCTACACCTGGCAATGCTATCCTTATACACGGAGCCCTGGGACTATTATGAGTTCCCCCCACCTCCATTTCCCCCATCAGCAGAAAGAACACAGGATCCCTTGAATATGCTGTCACCGGGGACATTAGTGCTAGGCCTAGCTTTGCACCACTGATTATGGTTCGCCTTATCACCTACCATTGAATGGTATTTTCTATAACTGACGTGAATTGGGGACCCAACACATTTGTATGATCGTTCGCTTCTATCACTCAGGACTTGTATCATTCTGACAATGAGGAATCTTATTGAGGTTCTGCTCACTGTTAACAGATTGGGGACGCGGTTTTTGAGGATGGAATACTCTTACTCTTATTTTCTTCACTGTTCTCATCATCGTTATTTTGCTCCTTGGTTATGCGCCTTTTTCATATCCTGGTGCAATGTCTAAAACCATGCATACCTATGTTTCTTGGTTCATGATTCTCAATGAAAATAAAAAAATTGTGAAAAAAATGATGTTCTGATTATATGTTGAGAAAAAGTTAACTAAACACGCAACTCGTACATTATGGCCCTCATTACAACATTGGCGGTAAAAGCCGCTTACCGCCGTGCAGAAGACCGCCAACACACCGCCGCGGCAGCGGAATTTCGCCACGGTCATTATGACCCACAGCTCGGAATCCGCCACAATTTAGACACCCACACAAGTCCGCCACACCAAAGGTCAGTGATAAACTGGCAATAACAAAACCTCCACCGTCATGCCAACAGGAATACGCCCACACTATCACGACCCACTAATCCACGCGACGGTCTTTCAACAGCGGTATTCCATTGGCGGTACACACCGCTGCGCTCAAAATACACACACATTTACAAAACACATCCACATTGGACAATTCCAAATACTCACACTTGATACACATACACACACCACTCCCACACACCCAATACAATATAAAACACACACCCACATCACCCACAAACCCCTACGCCCAAAAATTCCAAAAGAAGGCTAGAGAGAGACACCACAATCTACAAACAAGCATCCACAGGCACACAACACCATCACCCACATAACATCCACGCACCTCACACAACACACCACTAAATATCACCCCATACATCACAACACACCCACCCCACACATCACCCACACCACCCCATGGCACCGCAAAGACACCCCAGGTTCTCTGAGGAGGAGCTCAGGGTCATGGTGGAGGAAATCATCTGGGTAGAGCCACAGCTATTCGGAGCACAGGTGCAGCACACCTCCATAGCTAGGAAGATGGAGCTATGGCGAAGAATAGGGGACAGGGTCAACGCAGTGGGACAGAACCCAAGAACTAGGGATGACATCAGGAAGAGGTGGAACGACCTACAGGCGAAGGTGCGTTCCGTGGTCTCAAGACACCACCTGGCGGTTCAGAGGACTGGCGGCGGACCCCCACCTCCTCCCCCACAACTAACAACATGGGAGGAGCAAGTCTTGGCTATGCTGCATCCTGAGGGCCTCGCAGGAGTAGATGGAGGAATGGACTCTGGTAAGTCAAATCTTCAATACTATCTCCCCCACCCTACCTGCATGCCATCACATACCCCCACCCTCGCCCTCACCCCCATCACTCCAACTCCTCACAAATGTCCCAATGTCACAAACCACCCATCCCAACACCAAGCCCTGCATGCAACAACAAAGCATGGACACCCATCAACAAAACATGGCCACTGCACATACCCATACACCCCCCTAAACCATTGTCACACAAGGTCCCACACAGGAATGCATGCACTGGGGTACACGGTCACCCACCCATTGCACACCATGGCACACACAGATGCAATAATCATGCTTTTACACCCCTGCTAGGCCCCTACCCAACGTCACCGGACAGGAGGGTACAGACATGTCCACACCACCAACAGAAGAGCCCACAGTGATGACAACAGCTCTGTCCAACTGGCATACCGTTCAGGGGATAGAGGCCCAGGGAAACAGGGGAACTGGGAGGGCTGCTGTTCGACAGGGGGAGTACAGGCCCAGGGAACCCACTCTCCACGAGGCCCTCTCGAACATCATGGGAGCCTACCTTCATTCCCAGGAGACTATGGCAACAGTACTGGCCAAGTTTCAGAAGACCCAGCGGCTGCAGGAGGAACAGTATTTGGGCTTCAGGGAAGAACTCAGATCCATCAATTCCACCCTGGGCACCATCGTAGGGGTGCTGAAGGAAGTCCTCAACACCAGGAGGGACACTGTGGCACAACAAGGGGCCCCTGACACTAGCCTGGATGATGAACTGCCCACCACCTCTGCCGGCGCTAGTGGACAGGAGTGTAGGAAAGTAGCATCTTGCCTGACATGTTACCCCCATTTTTCACTGTATATATGTTGTTTTAGTTGTATGTGTCACTGGGACCCTGCCAGCCAGGGCCCCAGTGCTCATAAGTGTGCCCTGAATGTGTTACCTGTGTTATGACTAACTGTCTCACTGAGGCTCTGCTATCCAAAACCTCAGTGGTTATGCTCTCTCATTTCTTTCAAATTGTCACTAACAGGCTAGTGACCAATTTTACCAATTTACATTGGCATACTGGAACACCCTTATAATTCCCTAGTATATGGTACTGAGGTACCCAGGGTATTGGGGTTCCAGGAGATCCCTATGGGCTGCAACATTTCTTTTGCCACCCATAGGGAGCTCTGACAATTCTTACACAGGCCTGCCACTGCAGCCTGAGTGAAATAACGTCCACGTTATTTCACAGCCATTTACCACTGCACTTAAGTAACTTATAAGTCACCTATAAGTCTAACCTTTACCTGGTAAAGGTTAGGTGCAAAGTTACTTAGTGTGTGGGCACCCTGGCACTAGCCAAGGTGCCCCCACATTGTTCAGGGCAAATTCCCCGGACTTTGTGAGTGCGGGGACACCATTACACGCGTGCACTACACATAGGTCACTACCTATGTGTAGCTTCACAATGGTAACTCCGAATATGGCCTTGTAACATGTCTATGACCATGGAATTACCCCCTCTATGCCATCCTGGCATAGTTTGCACAATCCCATGATCCCACGGGTCTGTAGCTCAGACCCTGGTACTGCCAAACTGCCTTTCCCGGGGTTTCACTGCAGCTGCTGCTGCTGCCAACCCCTCAGACAGGTTTCTGCCCTCCTGGGGTCCAGCCAGGCTTGGCCCAGGATTGCAGAACAAAGGACTTCCTCAGAGAGAGGGTGTTACACCCTCTCCCTTTGGAAAAAGGTGTCAGGGCTGGGGAGGAGTAGCCTCCCCCAGCCTCTGGAAATGCTTTCATGGGCACAGATGGTGCTCATTTCTGCATAAGCCAGTCTACACCGGTTCAGGGACCCCTTAGCCCTGCTCTGGCGCGAAACTGGACAAAGGAAAGTGGAGTGACCACTCCCCTGACCTGCACCTCCCCTGGGAGGTGCCCAGAGCTCCTCCAGTGTGCTCCAGACCTCTGCCATCTTGGAAACAGAGGTGCTGCTGGCACACTGGACTGCTCTGAGTGGCCAGAGCCAGCAGGTGACGTCAAAGACTCCTTCTGATAGGCTCCTTCAGGTGTTGCTAGCCTATCTTCTCTCCTAAGTAGCCAAACCCTCTTTTCTGGCTATTTAGGGTCTCTGCTTTGGGGATTTCCTTAGATAACGAATGCAAGAGCTCATCAGAGTTCCTCTGCATCTCTCTCTTCACCTTCTGCCAAGGAATCGACTGCTGACCGCGCTGGAAGCCTGCAAAACTGCAACAAAGTAGCGAAGACGACTACTGCAACTCTGTAACGCTGATCCTGCCGCCTTCTCGACTGTTTTCCTGGTGGTGCATGCTGTGGGGGTAGTCTGCCTCCTCTCTGCACTAGAAGCTCCGAATAAATCTCCCGTGGATCGATGGAATCTTCCCCCTGCTACCGCAGGCACCAAAGAACTGCATCACCGGTACCCTGGGTCTCCTCTCAGCACGACGAGCGAGTTCCCTTGAATCCAGCAAATCTGTCCAAGTGACTCCCACAGTCCAGTGACTCTTCAGTCCAAGTTTGGTGGAGGTAAGTCCTTGCCTCCCCACGCCAGACTGCATTGCTGGGAACGGCGACTTTTGCAGCTACTCCGGCCTCTGTGCACTTCCGGCAGAAATCCTTTGTACACAGCCAAGCCTGGTTCCACGGCACTCTAACCTGCATTGCACGACTTTCTAAGTTGTCCTCCGGCGACGTGGGACTCCTTTGTGCGACTTCGGGTGAGCACCATTTCACTCCTCTTTGTAGTGCCTGTTCTGGCACTTCTGCGGGTACTGCCTGCTTCTGAGAGGGCTCTTTGTCCTGCTGGGTGCCCCCTCTGTCCCCAGACGCAATTGGCGACATCCTAGTCCCTCCTGGGCCACAGCAGCATCCAAAAACGCTAACCGCACAACTTGCAGCTAGCAAGGCTTGTTGGCAGTCTTTCTTCAGGAAAATAAGTCTGCACGACTCTCCACGGCGTGGGGGATCCATCCTCCAAAGGGGAAGTCTCTAGCCCTTGTCGTTCCTGCAGAATCCTCAGCTTCTACTGTCCAGTAGCAGCTTCTTTGAACACACAGCTGGCATTTCCTGGGCATCTGCCCATCTCCGACTTGCTTGTGACTTTTGGACTTGTTCCCCTTGTTCCACAGGTACCCTCGACTGGAAATCCATTGTTGTTGCATTGCTGGTTTGTGTCCTCCCTGTAGAATTCCCCTGTCACGACTTCTATGTCCTTTGGGGAACTTTAGTGCACTTTGCACTCACTTTTCAGGGTCTTGGGGTGGGCTATTTTTCTTACCCTAACTGTTTTCTTACAGTCCCAGCGACCCTCTACAAGGTCACATAGGTTTGGGGTCCATTCGTGGTTCGCATTCCACTTTTGGAGTATATGGTTTGTGTTGCCACTATCCCTATGTGTCCCCATTGCATCCTATTGTAACTATACATTGTTTGCACTGTTTTCTAATACTATACTGCATATTTTTGGTATTGTGTACATATATCTTGTGTATATTTGCTATCCTCATACTGAGGGTACTCACTGAGATACGTTTGGCATATTGTCATAAAAATAAAGTACCTTTATTTTTAGTATATCTGTGTATTGTGTTTTCTTATGATATTGTTCATATGACACTAGTGGTACTGTAGGACCTTCACTCGTCTCCTAGTTCAGCCTAAGCTGCTCTGCTAAGCTACCATTATCTATCAGCCTAAGCTGCTAGACACCCTATACACTAATAAGGGATACCTGGGCCTAGTGCAAGGTGTAAGTACCCCTTGGTACTCACTACAAGCCAGTCCAGCCTCCTACAAGGAGGCACCGCCACAGGACCACCACACCAGCACCCCAGCCCCTGCAGATGGAGAACCACCCCGCAAACGGTCCCTGAGATCCAGGACAAAGACAGAGAACGATGCCAAGACCCCCACCAAGAAATGAGACCACCCTGAATGTCATCCTTTTATCCCACCTTGTCACCTGTCCATCCTCAAACTGCCCCAGCTCCACTTCCTATGCCCCTTTGGACAATGCACCTGTGAGACTAATAGACTGGACTCTGCCATGGACATGCCTCCACCATCACCCCTCACCATTTTACAACACCCTCCAATATTGACCACGTAAATAAACACCCTTAAAGGACAAAACAATCTGTCTGTGATTTCAAATTAGTGTATTAGCAATAACAGTGACAAAATGCTCTTTCAATTGTAATGTCAACATACCTATGTCACACAGCTCTAGTCCATGAGGAAACAAAGCAGATGTCACACAGTGAGACTCACATCTGTGAAATCGTAAGGGAAAGTGACAACTCAGTGACCATACACTGGGTGAAAAGGACAGACAGTAGAGAGGTAGTAGTGTTAAAGTACAGGTAGTAGGCAGGTTTGTCTTCTTACCTGTGTCTCACTGGAAGTATTGCAGGATCACAGAGTTCCTGTTTTCGATGTCCTCTTCTTCTGCTTCCTCGTCTTCACTGTCTACAGGCTCCACAGCTGCCACAACACCTCCATCTGGACCATCCTCCTGTAGAAAAGGCACCTGTTGTCGCAAAGCCAAGTTGTGAAGCATACAGCAGGCCACGATGATCTGGCACACCTTCTTTGGTGAGTAAAAGAGGGAACCACCTGTCATATGGAAGCACCGAACCTGGCCTTCAGGAGGCCGAAGGTCCGCTCTATGATCCTCCTAGTTCGCCCATAGGCCTCATTGTAGCGTTCCTCTGCCCTTGTCCTGGGATTCCTCACTGGGGTCAGTAGCCCTGACAGGTTGGGGTAACCAGAGTCACCTGCAAATGGCGAGGGACAACTGTTAGACACACACTAACCCTTAGGGACATCCCCAGACCCAGACACCTAGTCACACTGTATTGGTTCCAGGTGCACACCTAGTAGCCACACACGGTGCCTCTGGAGTTGCCCCATCACATAAGGGATGCTGCTATTCCTCAAAATGTAAGTTCATGCACTGAGCCAGGGAATTTGGCATTAACATGGGAGGTGTACTGGTCGGCCAAACACACCATCTGCACATTCATCGAATGGTAACTCTTCCGGTTTCTGTACACCTGTTCACTCCTGCGTGGGGGACCAAGGCCACATGTGTCCCATCAATGGCACCTATGATGTTGGGGATATGTCCCAGGGCATAGAAGTCACCTTTCACTGTTGGCAAATCCTCCACCTGAGGGAAAACGATGTAGCTCTGCATGTGTTTCAGCAGGGCAGACAACACTCTGGACAACACGTTGGAAAACATAGGCTGGGACATCCCTGATGCTATGGCCACTGTAGTTTGAAATGACCCACTTGCAAGGAAAAGGAGTACTGACAGCACCTGCACTTGAGGGGGGATTCCTGTGGGATGGCGGATAGCTGACATCAGGTCTGGCTCCAACTGGGTGCACAGTCTCAGGATTGTGGCACGATCAAGCCTGTAGGTGATGATTACATGTCTTTCCTCCATTGTCAACAGGTTCACCAGCGGTCTGTACACCGGAGGTTGCCGCCATCTCCTCACATGTCCCAGCGGACGGTGCCTATGGAGGACAACAGCGAGCACAGAGTCAACCAACTCAGAGGTACGTAAACACAGCTTACTCAGAAAACTATTCATAAACCGAAATTAGCCTGTATGAGTTTTGAGCAAAGGCCTAGGTATGTGTGACGCAGTTAAAAATAAAGCCATGTGGGCCCCTGTAATGGCGGCTGCCTGACCTGTAAAGTGGGACAATGGGATGTGAGGTAACTGCGCTGGTGTTGTACACCGTCGCGGTAGGCAGTCGAAGGCAGCAGCGCAATTCTGAATTGGATAACATTGGACCCTATGGGTCCCAGGAGCCAATGACGATGTACGCCGGCGGTGACGGTACGCACCGCCGCGGACGTGACCGCCATTTTCTATCTGTTCAATCACTCGATACCTGATCTTTGACAGGAGAGGACCTACACTGCAAGTGCTGCTGTGACCTCAGTCTGGAAGAGACAATGGCTCGTGCGTCTGGGGAAAGGGCCCCTGCCTTCACCACGGAGGAGTTGGAGAAACTTGTGGATGGGGTCCTCCCCCAGTACACGCTACTCTACGGTCCTCCAGACAAACAGATAAGTACACTGGGAGCATGCTGTATAGGCAATGCCTGTGTGGAGTGGTGTGGATGAAAGATATGGGGGGGGGGAGAATGAGGCTTGCATGAAACGACGGTGAGTGCATGTGCCACATGGCAAGGTTAGGGATGCGGGACAATGACTGTGATGGTGCAGTTGGTTAAACTTATCTTTTTCCCCTGTACAATTCTTGTAGGTCAGCGCCCACCAGAAGAAGGATATTTGGCGTGCCATCGCCAAGGAAGTCCGGACCCTGGGGGTCTACCACAGACGGAGCACCCCCTGCCGGAAAAGATGGGAGGACATTCACCGCTGGAGCAAAAAGACGGCGGAGGCCCAGCTGGGGATGGCCTCCTAACGTGGGAGGGGTGCCCGTCGCACCATGACCCCCCTGATGTTCAGGATCATATCCGGTGGTGTATCCGGAGTTGGATGGGCGCTTGAGGGCATCACAGCAGCAACAAGGGGGTGAGTACACTCTCATTCTGCTGATTCAGCGCCCAGTGGAGGTGTCTGGGTGCGGGAGGTGGGCTGTGTGTTCCCCTAGGCCAGGGCGAGTTTGGTAGTTAAGTCCCCTTTTTCAGGCAGACCCTGTGGCACCCAACTCCACCTGGGTACAGTGCCACCGACATCTAGTCGGGCTCCTGTGACATCCATGTGTGCAGATATCGGCCATAGCCTTGTAGGCCATGTCCCAGGGATTGAATAGTGGACCCCAAGTGCGTGGCGTAGTGCAGGGGGCCTCTGTGTCTGTTGTGTCCGCCAACGGTAGCGGTAATGCATGCACTCAATATGCCTTTCTTCTGTCTCCCCCCCCTTTTTGTGGTCTCCCTGTACATGTGTGCATTAGCATCATCAGGTGGAGGAGCAATGGCACCGGAGCAGGAGGGAGCTGCATCCCACATGGCCCTGGAGGGCGACACTACGGAGTCTGATTTCACCAGTGGGACGGAGGGCGAGGGGAGCTCCACGCCGGCGACAGGAGCTGACACCAGTGATACGGACTCGTCCTCTGATGGGAGCTCCCTTGCGGTGGCGGGCCCATCTGTGCCCCCGCACCTACAGGTACAGCTTCCACCCCCCCCTCCAGCACCGCCCTCCCAGCAGCCCCTCAGCCTTTGACCCGTGCCCGCTCACCCAGGAGGGTGGGCATCACCTTCGCCCCAGGCACCTCAGGCCCTGCCCCAGTCACCCCTGCTGCCATCAGTGAGGAGGCCATTAACCTCCTCAGGTCCCTCACTGTTGGGCAGCCTACTATTCGGAATGCCATCCAGGGTGTAGAGAGGCAGTTGCAACAAACCAATGCATTCCTGCAGGGCATTCATTCTGGTCAGGCAGCCCTTCAGCGAGCTTTTCAGACTCTGGCCTCAGAACTGATGGCAGCCATTGTCCCTGTCTCTAGCCTCCCCCCTCCAACTTCCTCCACCCAGACCCACACCCCTGTACCTCAGCCTATCCCAAGCACACCATCCGACCAGCATGCACACACCTCAACACACAAAGGAAGCTCAGGCAAACATAAGCACCACACATCCCACAGGCACTCACGCAAGCATCACACACATGCAGACATAACAGCATCCACTGCCTCCACTGTGTCCCCCTCCTCCTCGTCTCCCACATCCCTCCCAGTCTCGTCTCTACTCAGTGCCCATGAGTGCCAAAAGCTCTGATGTTACTGAGGCCGCCAAGAGCAGGATGAAGCACTCTGGGCACAAGACCCCCTCCAGAACCAGTGGAGAGAGACATCCACTACCTCTGTCCTTAGCAAGATGAAGCACTCTGGGCACAAGACCCCCTCCAGAACCAGTGGAGATCCACATCCACTACCTCTGTCCATAGCAGGATGAAGCACTCTGGGCACAAAACCCCCTCCAGAACCAGTGGAGTATCATATCCACTACCTCTGTCCTTGGCAGGATGAAGCACTCAGGGCACAAGACCCCCTCCAGAACCAGTGGAGAGAGACATCCACTACCTCTGTCCTTAGCAGGATGAAGCACTCTGGGCACAAGACCCTCTCCAGAACCAGTGGAGATTGACATCCACTTGAGAGACTGTGGCTTTGCACTCCCCAGGATTGAACAGTGGGCAACCCACCTACTGTAGAGACTGTGGCTTTGCACTCCCCAGGATTGAACAGTGGGCAACCCACCTACTGTAGAGACTTGAGAGACTGTGGCTTTGCACTCCCCAGGATTGAACAGTGGGCAACCCACCCACTTGGGAGACTTGAGGGACTGTGGCTTTGCACTCCCCAGGATTGAACAGTGGGCAACCCACCCACTGTAGAGACTTGAGAGACTGTGGCTTTGCACTCCCCAGGATTGAACAGTGGGCAACCCACCCACTTGGGAGACTTGAGAGACTGTGGCTTTGCACTCCCCAGGATTGAACAGTGGGGCCCCCTCGTGGATTTGGCGTTGTGCACTCAACTGGCTGAGGTGTCCACCCTTTCCCTCCCCCCTGAGGTGCCTGTTTTATTTCTATCTGATGCCCCTGCAGTGTTCTCTCCGTCTTGTTCGGGTATCTTGTGTGGGCCTCGCCCATGCATTTTGGACCCAGTGGTCCACGAACTGAAATGGTGGAATACCTTGGACTTATATGATTGGTGTATATATTTGTCAATAGTGTATGTATATTTTGTGAATACTGAATTTTAATATATTACAGTTGTTCACCTCATTTCCTTTTGTCTTTGCATTCTTCCGAGGGGGTTGGGGGGTGGAACTGTAATGTATCATGATGTATTTGTGTGTGTGTTGTGGTGGGTGAGGGTGGGGGTGGGGGTGTTGCGTGTTGCGTGTGTGTGTCACTGTTTTTTCCCTCCCCCCTCCCCTGTGTCGTAGGTGCAGTACTCACTGTGGTCTTCGCCGCCGGGGTTCGTGCTCCTGGTAGAGGAGCAAGAAGATAACGGCTAATAAAATGTGGAGCTCTGGTTCCATGGCGTCGTGGTTCCTGGTGGGGTGTGCAGAGGTGAGCGTTTTCCCTTCTGTGTACTGTTTCCGCCTTGTTTTTGTTAGCTGTGAATCCGCCCCGGAAAAGGTTGCGGATTGGTAGGTTGTAATCCTGTGGGTGGTACATTGTCCTCCGCCTGTCTGTTGGTGGTGACCGCCGCTGTGTTTGTTTGTACCGTCGTGGCGGTCGGAGTGTTAAAGTGGCTGTCTATGTTGGCGGTTTCAGCCACGGTTGTAATTCCATTTTTTTTACCGCCGGCATGTTGGCGGTCTTACCGCCGCTTTAACACCGACCACGAGGGTTGTAATGACCACCTATATTCCTAGAAAATAATCATGCAGCAAAGTGTGTAAAATGTGTGCGCTAAAAAGCCATTCTAAAAACAATGCAGCTAAAACGTGTAAATGTAGAATATAGTATAAAGTTAAAAAACAATGTAGGTCCACGAGGGTCTCACTACACAATGGCTCATCACTGTATCATCACAGTGTTTACACAAATGAGGTCATATGAGAGGTCATACATGTTGTTATGAATGTTATGATTTCACATGGTATAAGTAATGTAATGCGAAAGAGTATAAGCAATGCATCTTAATGGCATGAGTTATAGTTGATATAGAAGTTCAACACATATATCTTAGCCTGGACTAACATAAAAAGTACTCCCATCACATGCTCACAGCCCATATTAAAAAAAGTTATTTTGTTGCATGATGCAGGTAACTCATGAGGGCCCAGTACAGTTCACACTGGATCCTCATCAATTGCCTGATGTTCTGTTAGAGGCGTAAATTGGGTGCTAAAATTTCATGCAAGTAATACCATGCAAGAGCGCTGTAGGAGGCTGGACTGGCTTGTAGTGAGTACCAAGGGGTACTTGCACCTTGCACCAGGCCCAGTTATCCCTTATTAGTGTATAGGGTGTCTAGCAGCTTAGGCTGATAGATAATGGTAGCTTAGCAGAGCAGCTCAGGCTGAACTAGGAGACGTGTGAAGCTACTACAGTACCACTTAGTGTCATATGCACAATATCATAAGAAAACACAATACACAGTTATACTAAAAATAAAGGTACTTTATTTTTATGACAATATGCCAAAGTATCTTAGAGTGTACCCTCAGTGAGAGGATAGGAAATATACACAAGATATATATACACAATAGCAAAAATATGCAGTATAGTCTTAGAAAACAGTGCAAACAATGTATAGTTACAATAGGATGCAATGGGGAAACATAGGGATAGGGGCAACACAAACCATATACTCCAAAAGTGGAATGCGAACCACGAATGGACCCCAAACCTATGTGACCTTGTAGAGGGTCGCTGGGACTATTAGAAAATAGTGAGAGTTAGAAAAATAACCCTCCCCAAGACCCTGAAAAGTGAGTGCAAAGTGCACTAAAGTTCCCCTAAGGACAAAATAGTCGTGTTAGAGGGAAAATGCAAGGAAAACATAAATCAGCAATGCAACAACGATGGATTCCTGACTGAGGGTACCTGTGGAGCAAGGGGACCAAGTCCAAAAGTCACAAGCAACTCGGAGATGGGCAGATGCCCAAGAAATGCCAGCGGTTGGTGCAAAGAAGCTCTTACTAGGCTGAAGAACTGTGAATACTGCAGGAACGACAAGGGCTAGAGACTTCCCCTTTGGAGGATGGATCCCCCACGCCTTGGAGAGTCGTGCAGAAGTGTTTTCCCGCCGGATGGACGCTAACAAGCCTTGCTACACGCAAATCGTGCGTTTGGCGTTTTTGGACGCTGCTGGGGCCCAGGAGGGACCAGGAGGTCGCAAATTGGACCTGTAGAGAGAGGGGACGTCGAGCAAGACAAAGAGCCCTCACTGAAGCAGGTAACACCCGGAGAAGTGCCAGAAACAGGCACTACGAGGATGCGTGAAACGGTGCTCGCCGAAGTTGCACAAAGGAGTCCCACGTCGCCGGAGACCAACTTAGAAAGTCGTGCAATGCAGGTTAGAGTGCCGTGGACCAAGGCTTGGCTGTGCACGAAGGATTTCCGCCGGAAGTGCACAGGGGCCGGAGTAGCTTGCAAAGTCGCGGTTCCCAGCAATGCAGCCCAGCGAGGTGAGGCAAGGACTTACCTCCACCAAACTTGGGCTGAAGAGTCACTGGACTATGGGGGTCACTTGGACGGTGTTGCTGGATTCGAGGGACCTCGCTCGTCGTGCTGAGAGGAGACCCAAGGGACCGGTAATGCAGCTTTTTGGTGCCTGCGGTTGCAGGGGGAAGATTCCGTCGACCCACGGGAGATTTCTTCGGAGCTTCTGGTGCAGAGAGGAGGCAGACTACCCCAACAGCATGCACAAGCAGGAAAACAGTCGAGAAGGCAGCAGGATCAGCGTTACAGAATTGCAGTAGTCGTCTTTGCTACTATGTTGCAGGTTTGCAGGCTTCCAGCGCGGTCAGCGGTCGATTCCTTATCAGAAGGTGAAGAGGGAGATGCAGAGGAACTCGGCTGAGCTCATGCATTCGTTATCTAAAGTTTCCCCAGAGACAGAGACCCTAAATAGCCAGAAAAGAGGGTTTGGCTACCTAGGAGAGAGGATAGGCTACTAACACCTGAAGGAGCCTATCAGCAGGAGTCTCTGACGTCACCTGGTGGCACTGGCCACTCAGAGCAGTCCAGTGTGCCAGCAGCACCTCTGTTTCCAAGATGGCAGAGGTCTGGAGCACACTGGAGGAGCTCTGGACACCTCCCAGGGGAGGTGCAGGTCAGGGGAGTGGTCACTCCCCTTTCCTTTGTCCAGTTTCGCGCCAGAGCAGGGGCTAAGGGGTCCCTGAACCGGTGTAGACTGGCTTATGCAGAATTGGGCACCTCTGTGCCCAACAAAGCATTTCCAGAGGCTGGGGGAGGCTACTCCTCCCCTGCCTTCACACCATTTTCCAAAGGGAGAGGGTGTCACACCCTCTCTCAGAGGAAGTTCTTTGTTCTGCCATCCTGGGCCAGGCCTGGCTGGACCCCAGGAGGGCAGCTGCCTGTCTGAGGGGTTGGCAGCAGCAGCAGCTGCAGTGAAACCCCAGGAAGGGCAGTTTGGCAGTACCAGGGTCTGTGCTACAGACCACTGGGATCATGGGATTGTGCCAACTATGCCAGGATGGCATAGAGGGGGCAATTCCATGATCATAGACATGTTACATGGCCATATTCGGAGTTACCATTGTGAAGCTACATATAGGTAGTGACCTATATGTAGTGCACGCGTGTAATGGTGTCCCCGCACTCACAAAGTTCAGGGAATTGGCTCTGAACAATGTGGGGGCACCTTGGCTAGTGCCAGGGTGCCCTCACACTAAGTAACTTTGCACCTAACCTTTACCAGGTAAAGGTTAGACATATAGGTGACTTATAAGTTACTTAAGTGCAGTGTAAAATGGCTGTGAAATAACGTGGACGTTATTTCACTCAGGCTGCAGTGGCAGGCCTGTGTAAGAATTGTCAGAGCTCCCTATGGGTGGCAAAAGAAATGCTGCAGCCCATAGGGATCTCCTGGAACCCCAATACCCTGGGTACCTCAGTACCATATACTAGGGAATTATAAGGGTGTTCCAGTAAGCCAATGTAAATTGGTAAAATAGGTCACTAGCCTGTTAGTGACAATTTAAAAGTAATGAGAGAGCATAACCACTGAGGTTCTGGTTAGCAGAGCCTCAGTGAGACAGTTAGGCACCACACAGGGAACACATACATGCACACCTATGAGCACTGGGGCCCTGTGTGACAGGGTCCCAGTGACACATACATATAGGCCACAAACCTATGAGCACTGGGGTCCTGACCAGCAGGATCCCAGTGACACATAACAAACATACTGAAAACATAGTGTTTTCACTATGAGCACTGAGGCCTGGCTATCAGGATCTCAGTGAGACAGTGAAAACAGTGACAAACACCCTGACATACACTCACAAACAGGCCAAAAGTGGGGGTAACAAGGCTAGAAAGAGGCTACCTTCTCACACAACCCCCCCCCAAACGAAGGACAATAAGGCTAACCTTGGCCAGTTGAGACTTTATTGTCTAAGTGGTGATAAGTAGAGAGTAGCTCTGCAATAGACTGGTTACTCCCTTTATCATCCACTATATGGTTACTTCCCTGTGGGGATGTAAACCACCCTGTTTGAAGTTTTTTAGCTAAGCAACAATGTGAAGATGTATTTTCAGAGTTTCTATCAGTAAGTTTTAGTTTAGAGCAGTGGGAATTGTCCACTGAACCTATTTGTAGTGATGGAAATGCCAGACAGGGATGCTGTCTCAGAAAAGCCATAGCTGGGCAAAAACTTTGTCCATATGGCTGGAAGAGAGAACAGGGATGCTGTTTCTCTTGGGTTGGAGCAGGGCAGGGATGCTGTCCTATCAGCTCCACACTAGGGCAGGGATGTTGTCCTAAGTGTTGTGAGGCAGTGCAGAGTTTCTGCACTAAAGTTTCTCTGGGAGGGTTGGAGGGATGCTCCATGTTAACTAAAATGGTGCTCTTTTTCTCACCAATGTTAGTTATCCCACAGAGAGGTACTTCCACCTCAGGGAGTACAGTTTTGCCAACTGATGATTCCCTTGGAACAGGTGCCACCCCAGGAGAGGTTTCTCCCACCACAGGAATGGTATCCTGAATGGTAGGGTGGTTAGGGGATACTGTGATACCCTTTTTACCTGTTGATGGAGAGGGTTCCTGAGTTTTCAGGCCTTCTCTCCTTTGCTTTTTCATTTCAGTAGAAATGAGAGGGAACAATTCCTCAGGGATGCCCAGCATGGCTGCATGGGCATAAAACTCTACATCAGCCCAACCTGAGGCCTCTAGGTCATTACCTAAGAGACAGTCTACAGGTAAGCTAGGTGATACCACCACCTGCTTAGGGCCAGTAACTCCACCCCAACTAAACTGAATTATAGCTAAGGGAAGAAACTTAGTGGAGTTATGGACATCAATAATCTTATACTGTTGTCCAATGATGTGTTGATCAGGGTGCACTAGGTTTTCAGTCACCAAAGTGAAACTGGCACCTGTGTCCCTGTAGGCCAAGGCCTCAACACCATTTATTGAAACTGTCTGCCTGTACTTATCCATTGTAAGGGGACAAGCAGCCAGTGTGGCAAGGCCAATGCCACTAGGTGTGACAGAAACTGTCTTGGGACTGATTACATCAGTTTCCACTATGGACCCATAAGTGAACCCAACTACACCCTTTGCTTGACTGTTGCCAGCAGTCCCACCACTAGTACCACTACTGCTAGGGGCACTAGAGCTTGATGTATTAGTGGTGGTAGGCTCAGGGGGTTTACCTGGACAGGACTTATCCCCTGGCCTATGGCCTCTGTTTTTACACACAAAGCACCAAGGCTTTTTAATGTGTGCAGGTTGAGAAGAAGAGGAAGAATTCGTTTTATCCCCACCCTCTGAAGAGTGTTTAAGATTTGAAGTGGGATCTTTGGTTTTACCCTTATCCCCATGCTTATCTTGAGATTTTTCACCATCTTTCTTCTTATTGCCATCTTTGTCACCCCCTGTATGAACTTTTCTGTTCACCCTTGTTCTGACCCATTTGTCTGCCTTCTTTGCCAATTCTTGGGGAGAGGTCAGATCGGAGTCTACCAGGTACTGGTGCAACAAATCAGACACACAATTATTAAGTATATGCTCTCTCAGGATTGTGTTATACAGGCTTTCATAATCAGTAACTTTACTGCCATGTAACCACCCCTCCAAGGCCTTCACTGAATGGTCAATGAAATCAACCCAGTCTTGTGAAGACTCCTTTTTGGTCTCTCTGAACTTTATCCTGTACTGTTCAGTGGTTAAGCCATAACCATCCAGGAGTGCATTCTTAAGAACTTGGAAATTTTTGGCATCATTTTCTTTCACTGTAAGGAGCATATCCCTACCTTTTCCAGTAAATGATAGCCATAGGATAGCAGCCCACTGCCTTTGAGGGACATCCTGTACAACACAGGCCCTCTCAAGTGCAGCAAACCACTTGTTAATGTCATCCCCCTCCTTATAAGGGGGAACTATCTTGTGCAGATTCCTGGAATCATGCTCTTTTGCAGGATGACTATGGGGAATACTGCTGCTGCCACCATGGGTATCTAAACCCAACTTCTGTCTTTCCTTCTCTAATTCTAAAGACCGTCTATCCAAATCCAGCTGTTGCTTCTTGAGCTTCAGTCTGGTTTGTTCCACTCTCAATCTATTGAGCTCCCTTTCTAACAATCTGTCATCAGGGTGGGTGGGAGGGACATTTCTAGATACAGAGGTATAATGGGAATGAACAGAAGGAGACCTGTCCCTTACAGAGGGCACCCTAACAGCTTGGCTAACAGTATAATGTGAGAGCACACCATCAGTATGGTGTGATTCAACCTCTGTACCAACTATGCTAGACTGTCTAGTAATGGGCAGGCTGAGAAGTTTCTTTCCTGAATCTTTTCCTGGGGGAGTCCCTGGATCAGATTGAGAACCATTAGCTACTTTTTCACCAGATTGGGCACTTATGGCCTTATCCTGTACTCTAAGCATGTTAATTAACAGTTCTAAGGAAGGATTCTTCCCTACACTCAAACCTCTCTCTATGCAGAGACTCCTTGCTCCTTTACAGCTAAGGTGATCATATGCAAGTTTGGACAGTTCAACATTTTTTCCTGTGCCAGACATTTTTTAGAGAGAGTTAAAGTGATAGAAAAAGAGAAAAAAGTTTTCAGAACTTTTTGGAAAGACAGAAAAAAACTTTTTAAACTTTTAAGACCTTTTTTGAAAGTTTAGAAGTACTTTTCAGCACTTAGAAAAGAGTGAAAAGAGGAAATGCAAAACTTTTTGGCTATGTGTATATACACTGACCTTGTTTTGTATATTTTTCTCTTATGAAAAGTACAATGACAAGAGTGGTAAGTAGTCTCAAGCACTTATCCCACCGCTGCACAACCAATGTAGGAGGCTGGACTGGCTTGTAGTGAGTACCAAGGGGTACTTGCACCTTGCACCAGGCCCAGTTATCCCTTATTAGTGTATAGGGTGTCTAGCAGCTTAGGCTGATTGATAATGGTAGCTTAGCAGAGCAGCTCAGGCTGAACTAGGAGACGTGTGAAGCTACTACAGTACCACTTAGTGTCATATGCACAATATCATAAGAAAACACAATACACAGTTATACTAAAAATAAAGGTACTTTATTTTTATGACAATATGCCAAAGTATCTTAGAGTGTACCCTCAGTGAGAGGATAGGAAATATACACAAGATATATATACACAATAGCAAAAATATGCAGTATAGTCTTAGAAAACAGTGCAAACAATGTATAGTTACAATAGGATGCAATGGGGAAACATAGGGATAGGGGCAACACAAACCATATACTCCAAAAGTGGAATGCGAACCACGAATGGACCCCAAACCTATGTGACCTTGTAGAGAGTCGCTGGGACTATTAGAAAATAGTGAGAGTTAGAAAAATAACCCTCCCCAAGACCCTGAAAAGTGAGTGCAAAGTGCACTAAAGTTCCCCTAAGGACAAAATAGTCGTGTTAGAGGGAAAATGCAAGGAAAACATAAATCAGCAATGCAACAACGATGGATTCCTGACTGAGGGTACCTGTGGAGCAAGGGGACCAAGTCCAAAAGTCACAAGCAACTCGGAGATGGGCAGATGCCCAAGAAATGCCAGCAGTTGGTGCAAAGAAGCTCTTACTAGGCTGAAGAACTGTGAATACTGCAGGAACGACAAGGGCTAGAGACTTCCCCTTTGGAGGATGGATCCCCCACGCCTTGGAGAGTCGTGCAAAAGTGTTTTCCCACCGGATGGACGCTAACAAGCCTTGCTACACGCAAATCGTGCGTTTGGCGTTTTTGGACGCTGCTGGGGCCCAGGAGGGACCAGGAGGTCGCAAATTGGACCTGTAGAGAGAGGGGACGTCGAGCAAGACAAAGAGCCCTCACTGAAGCAGGTAGCACCCGGAGAAGTGCCAGAAACAGGCACTACGAGGATGCGTGAAACGGTGCTCGCCGAAGTTGCACAAAGGAGTCCCACGTCGCCGGAGACCAACTTAGAAAGTCGTGCAATGCAGGTTAGAGTGCCGTGGACCCAGGCTTGGCTGTGCACGAAGGATTTCCGCCGGAAGTGCACAGGGGCCGGAGTAGCTTGCAAAGTCGCGGTTCCCAGCAATGCAGCCCAGCGAGGTGAGGCAAGGACTTATCTCCACCAAACTTGGGCTGAAGAGTCACTGGACTGTGGGGGTCACTTGGACGGTGTCGCTGGATTCGAGGGACCTCGCTCGTCGTGCTGAGAGGAGACCCAAGGGACCGGTAATGCAGCTTTTTGGTGCCTGCGGTTGCAGGGGGAAGATTCCGTCGACCCACAGGAGATTTCTTCGGAGCTTCTGGTGCAGAGAGGAGGCAGACTACCCCAACAGCATGCACAAGCAGGAAAACAGTCGAGAAGGCGGCAGGATCAGCGTTACAGAGTTGCAGTAGTCGTCTTTGCTACTATGTTGCAGGTTTGCAGGCTTCCAGCGCGGTCAGCGGTCGATTCCTTATCAGAAGGTGAAGAGGGAGATGCAGAGGAACTCGGCTGAGCTCATGCATTCGTTATCTAAAGTTTCCCCAGAGACAGAGACCCTAAATAGCCAGAAAAGAGGGTTTGGCTACCTAGGAGAGAGGATAGGCTACTAACACCTGAAGGAGCCTATCAGCAGGAGTCTCTGACGTCACCTGGTGGCACTGGCCACTCAGAGCAGTCCAGTGTGCCAGCAGCACCTCTGTTTCCAAGATGGCAGAGGTCTGGAGCACACTGGAGGAGCTCTGGACACCTCCCAGGGGAGGTGCAGGTCAGGGGAGTGGTCACTCCCCTTTCCTTTGTCCAGTTTCGCGCCAGAGCAGGGGCTAAGGGGTCCCTGAACCGGTGTAGACTGGCTTATGCAGAATTGGGCACCTCTGTGCCCAACAAAGCATTTCCAGAGGCTGGGGGAGGCTACTCCTCCCCTGCCTTCACACCATTTTCCAAAGGGAGAGGGTGTCACACCCTCTCTCAGAGGAAGTTCTTTGTTCTGCCATCCTGGGCCAGGCCTGGCTGGACCCCAGGAGGGCAGCTGCCTGTCTGAGGGGTTGGCAGCAGCAGCAGCTGCAGTGAAACCCCAGGAAGGGCAGTTTGGCAGTACCAGGGTCTGTGCTACAGACCACTGGGATCATGGGATTGTGCCAACTATGCCAGGATGGCATAGAGGGGGCAATTCCATGATCATAGACATGTTACATGGCCATATTCGGAGTTACCATTGTGAAGCTACATATAGGTAGTGACCTATATGTAGTGCACGCGTGTAATGGTGTAAAAGTTCAGGGAATTGGCTCTGAACAATGTGGGGGCACCTTGGCTAGTGCCAGGGTGCCCTCACACTAAGTAACTTTGCACCTAACCTTTACCAGGTAAAGGTTAGACATATAGGTGACTTATAAGTTACTTAAGTGCAGTGTAAAATGGCTGTGAAATAACGTGGACGTTATTTCACTCAGGCTGCAGTGGCAGGCCTGTGTAAGAATTGTCAGAGCTCCCTATGGGTGGCAAAAGAAATGCTGCAGCCCATAGGGATCTCCTGGAACCCCAATACCCTGGGTACCTCAGTACCATATACTAGGGAATTATAAGGGTGTTCCAGTAAGCCAATGTAAATTGGTAAAATAGGTCACTAGCCTGTTAGTGACAATTTAAAAGTAATGAGAGAGCATAACCACTGAGGTTCTGGTTAGCAGAGCCTCAGTGAGACAGTTAGGCACCACACAGGGAACACATACATGCACACCTATGAGCACTGGGGCCCTGTGTGACAGGGTCCCAGTGACACATACATATAGGCCACAAACCTATGAGCACTGGGGTCCTGACCAGCAGGATCCCAGTGACACATAACAAACATACTGAAAACATAGTGTTTTCACTATGAGCACTGAGGCCTGGCTATCAGGATCTCAGTGAGACAGTGAAAACAGTGACAAACACCCTGACATACACTCACAAACAGGCCAAAAGTGGGGGTAACAAGGCTAGAAAGAGGCTACCTTCTCACAAGCGCTCCCTGCTATCCCTCTGACCACAGTTGATTAAACTCTTTTATAAAGTATTGAGAGTTTATAATTCAAGATAGCTTTTCTATCCTCTCTTATAAATGTTGAAAATATTGAGGCACTACCAGGTTGAAAAGTGTAGTCCAGGATACCATATGCCTCAAGCTGCTGTGAAAGAACTGTTCTTACTTAGTCTGAAAACCGTTAACTCCTGAATGCCGCTCCTTAGGATCCGCTATGGATGGAAAATCAACATCCTGGTAGCCTTGTACAATCCTACGGGGTGTGCGTATTTATTAAATAGTCATGCAGGGCAGCACAGCACATCACAGCAAGCCACAGTGATATGCTCTCTGATAGGGAAAGGGCATTTAACATTGTACAGCACACTCCTGCCTTTTCTCAGCACTGGTGCTCAATTTGCTGCCGAGCGCCAACACAGGCACTCATCCACGAAGGTACAATGGGTGTCTGTGTTGTAAGCAGCATTGTTTTTGTGCAGGAAGGGGCAACTCCCTGCACAAAAACTGTAGTTTGAGGCATTTTCCTCTTTCTATGTGTGCTGCAGAACGCAGCACTCATACAAAGGGGACGTAACAAGGAGAAATAGAGATATTTCTCCTCGTTACACCTCAGCTGGTAATGCATAGCAGTTTTGGCGCATTCCAAGAACTACCAGCAATGTTCAATGTGGGAATGCATCAAAGTCCATAGGTGTTGTGTAGGAAAATCCATGCTTCACCCATAGAATGCTTCCCTGGGGCAGAGTAACACAACACAGAGATTTGCGCTACAATGTTGTAGGAGGCTGGCCTGGCTTATAGTGGGTACCTGATGGTACTTACACCTTGTGCCAGGTCCAGTTATCCCTTATTAGTAGATTAGTAGTATTCTAGCAGCTTACGCTGATAGAGGTAGCTATAGCAGAGCAGCTTAGGCTGAACTAGGAGACATGTAAAGCTCCTAGTATACCACTTATATCATATAGCACTATATCATAAGAATCACAATACACAGAGTTACTAAAAATAAAGGTACTTTATTTTAGTGGCAATATGTCAGAAAATATCTCAGAGGATATACTCCCTTAGGAGGTAAGTAAAATACACAAAATATACACACAAACCAAAATCAGGTAAGTAAACAGTTAGAAAAGTAGTGCAAACACTGTAGAATACAATAGGATGCAATAGGCCTAGGGGCAACACAAACCATATACTAAGAAAGTGGAATACGAACCACTTAGGGACCCCAGGCCTAGTGTGGTGTGTAGAGGGTCACTGGGAGTGTAAGAAAACACTAAGGGTGTCAAAGATACTCCACCCCAAAACCCTGAAAAGTAGGAGTAAAGTGATACTACTTCCCCAGAAACACACTAAAGTCGTAATAGGAGATTCTGCAAAGACTACCAAGCTCGTCAGGTGAGAGAGGGCCAGAGCACCGGTGACACTGAAGTTTGGTGCCTGCTGGAGCAGGGGGAAGATTCCGTCGACCCATGGGAGATTTCTTCTTGGCTTCCAGTGCAGGGTGAAGGCAGACAGCCCCCAGAGCATCCGCCACCAGGAAACTGTTGAGAAAGCCGGCAGGATTAGGCGCTACAATGTCGCTGGTAGTCTTCTTGCTACTTTGTTGCAGTTTTGCAGGCGTTCTGGAGCAGTCAGCGGTCGATCCTTGGCAGAAGTCGAAGAGGGAGATGCAGAGGAACTCTAGTGAATTCTTGCAAGTCGTTACCTGAGGAAAAGCCCACAGGAGAGACCCTAAATAGCCCTCAGAGGAGGACTGGTGAGCTAGTGAGGTAAGCACCTATCAGGAGGGGTCTCTGACGTCACCTGCTGGCACTGGCCACGCATAGGCTTCCATTGTGCCCTCACACCTCTGGATTCAAGATGGCAGAGGTCTGGGACACTCTGGAGGAGCTCTGGGCACCACCCCTGGGGTGGTGATGGACAGGGGAGTGGTCACTCCCCTTTCCTTTGCCCAGTTTCGTACCAGAGCAGGGACTGGGGATTACCTGAACCGGTGTAGATTGGCTTATGCAAGGAGGGCACTATCTGTGCACTTCAAAGCATTTCTAGAGGCTGGGGGAGGCTACTCCTCCCCAGCCCTTAACACCTATTTCCAAAGGGAGAGGGTGTAACACCCTCTCTCAGAGGAAATTCTTTGTTCTGCCATCCTGGGACTGGGCTGCCCAGACCCCAGGAAGGCAGAACCCTGTCTGTGGGTTGGCAGCAGTGGTAGCTGCAGAGAAAACCCCCGAGAGCTGGCTTGGCAGTACTGGGGGTCGATGGTGGAGACCCGGGGATGCATGGGATTGGCACCCCAATACCAGATTTGGCATGGGGGGACAATTCCATAATCTTAAACATGTTACATGGCCATATTCGGAGTTACCATTTTGAAGCTACATACAGGTATTGATCTATATGTAGGGCACGCTTGTAATGGTGTCCCCGCACACACAAAGTCCTGGGAAATTGCCCTGAACTATGTGGGGGCACCTTGGCTAGTGCCAGGGTGCCCTCACACTTAGTAACTTTGCACCTAACCTGCATTAAGTGAAGGTTAGACATATAGGTGACTTAAAAGTTACTTAAGTGCAGTGTAAAATGGCTGTGAAATAACGTGTGCGTTATTTCACTCAGGCTGCAGTGGCAGTCCTATGTAAGATTTGTCTTAGTTCCCTATGGGTGGCAAAAGAAATGCTGCAGCCCATAGGGATCTCCTGGAACCCCAATACCCTGGGTACCTAGGTACCATATACCAAGGAATTATAACGGTGTTCCAGTGTGTCAATTAGAATTGGTGAAAATGGTCACTAGCCTATAGTGCCAATTTTGAAGGTAGAGAGAGCATAAGCACTGAGGTTCTGGTTAGCAGAGCCTCAGTGACACAGTTAGTCACTACACAGATACACACATTCAGGCCACAAACTATGAGCACTGGGGTCCTGGCTAGCAGGATCCCAGTGAGATATGCAAAAACAAACTTACATACATGTGAAAAATAGGGGTAACGTCCCAGGCAAGATGGTACTTTCCTACAATTGTGTTACTCCATATTTATCAAATCACTCAGGGCCACACATGGTGGCCTTGCATGGCTTGATAAATCTGACTTAAGAGAAGCATTTCTTCTGTGACCCATTGCGTGACACAAGAGCACCACATTTATTACATAAATATGCCCAAAGACCATTGAAGAATACAAAGATCTGCTCTACTACGGTCATATTGCCAGTCTCAGGGTCATTAATTCAGGTCAGTTAAATTTCAGCAGGTCAAAGTAAAAAAGGGGGAAAGAATTGTCCTGTGCTGAGCAACAAAATCCACGTCATTCCTCAGAAATTCGGAATACCTTTGGGTCAAATATTATTTGTAATCAAACCCTAAAAGTGTTATGTGGGAGTTTTTATGCCTGCAGTCTACCTTTTGAAACCATGAGTAAAAAATGCACCTTTCTGCAAAGGTTATGTTTTAGGTTAATATGTGGATGAATGTCTTAAACTAAACTAACTTCATTGAACCCGGAAACTAAAGCTCATGTCACAATGGGAGCTGGTGAATCTAAAATGAAAGATGGTAGCACAATTGGTACTCTAGATTGGATTCTGCTGCCAATTAATTTGAATTAGAGAAATTGCATGTACTATCTACTTCCGCAGAGACAACCTTTGCACTATGGGCTGAATCATTATGATTTCAAGCTAGTGAAGACATTGTTTTAATATCCTTAATCTTACTTAAAAACAAAGAAACACTAAGGCCCATATTTATACTTTTTTAGCGCCTCATTTGCTCCATTTTCTGACGAAAAAGTGGTGCAAACTCACAAAATACAATTGTATTTTGTACGTTTGCACCACTTTTTGCGTCAGAAAATGACACAAATGTGGCGCTAAAAAAGTATAAATATGGGCCTAAGGCCCTTATTATGAGTGTGGCAGTCTTGAGACAGCCACACTGCGGTGGTGGTCGGACAGCTGTCAAAGTGGCGGTCAGACCGCTATTTTATGACCGTGGTGGACCTGCCACATTCAGACTGCCAGCACCACCTGGTTGCTGCCGGTCGACAGCCTGGCGGTGCAGGCGGTCTTAATCCACTAGGGCAGTGCTGCCTAGGGGATTACGAGTCCCCTATCCGCCGGCTTTTGCATGGTGGTCCCACCGCCATGCAAAGGCTGGCGGAGACGGGGTGCCGGGGGCACCATGGGGGTCCTTGCACTGCCCATGCACTTTGCATGGGCAGTGCAGGGCCCCCAATGGGCAGCCCCGTTGTGCTTTTCAATGTCTGAATTACGGGCAGTGAAAAGAGTGATGGGTGTTGTTGCACCCGACGCATAGCAACAGCCGGCATCAATGTTGTGGTGAGTTCCGCCCACTGGCCCAGCAGGAAACTCACAATAGGGCTGGCGGGAAGAAAACCGGAATGGCGGTTTTCCAGCCCAAAGAGTTTGGCGGGTGACCTCCGCCATCTGCCAAACTCTTAATGAGGCCCTTAGTCATAGACAGACACAATGTCATGGACTTAAACAGGATCGAGCTGGGACAGAAAATAGACCCGGGCACCAGAATAATAGGGGCCCTCACTAGTGAGTTAGAGAGTTAAAAAGTGACCCATGTTTTTAAATTGAAATAGTTTTCAACACACTGTATAAGCAGTTTTGCAAGGTATGGAAAACAGTATGGATTTGAATTTGCTGAAGGCAATGTTTGCTTCAATATCAGGGATATCAACAATAAAAACTGGTCCACAAACAGACAAAAAACCAGCCCCAGACACTGACCTGTCAGACTAGCCCATAAGGCACTGCCTGTCTGCCAGTCTGACCCTAGAATTAAATAAGAGCTCAGAAAAGCCAAGACAATTCATACAAACCAAAGCCAACTGGTGCTCGTTCTAGCATTTTTCCGGAAGATGAAGCTGTAGGAAAGTACCATCTTGCCTGGCATGTTACCCCCATTTTTCACTGTATATATGTTATTTTAGTTGTATGTGTCACTGGGACCCTGCCACACAGGGCCCCAGTGCTCATAAGTGTGCCTGACTGTGTTACCTGTGTAGTGACTAACTGTCTCACTGAGGCTCTGCTAACCAGAACCTCAGTGGTTATGCTCTCTCATTTCTTTCAAATTGTCACTAACAGGCTAGTGACCAATTTTACCAATTCACATTGGCTTACTGGAACACCCTTATAATTCCCTAGTATATGGTACTGAGGTACCCAGGGTATTGGGGTTCCAGGAGATCCCTATGGGCTGCACCATTTCTTTTGCCACCCATAGGGAGCTCTGACAATTCTTTCACAGGCCTGCCACTGCAGCCTGAGTGAAATAATGCCCACATTATTTCACAGCCATTTTCACTTCACTTAAGTAACTTATAAGTCACCTATATGTCTATCCTTTACCTGGTAAAGGTTAGGTGCAAAGTTACTTAGTGTGTGGGCATCCTGGCACTAGCCAAGGTCCCCCCACATTGTTCAGGGCAAATTCCCCGACTTTGTGAGTGCTGGAGACACCATTATATGCGTGCACTACACATAGGTCACTACCTATGTGTAGCTTCACAATTGTAACTCCGAATATGGCCATGTAACATGTCTAAGATCATGGAATTGCCCCCTCTATACCATCCTGGCATAGTTGGCACAATTCCATGCTCCCAGTGGTCTGTAGCACAGACCCTGGTACTGCCAAACTGCCTTTTCAGGGGTTTCACTGCAGCTGCTGCTGCTGCCAACCCCACAGACAGGCTTCTGCCCTCCTGGGGTCCAGCCAGGCCTGGCCCAGGATGGCAGAACAAAGGACTTCCTCAGCGAGGGGGTGTTACACCCTCTCCCTTTGGAAAATGGTGTGAAGGCAGGGGAGGAGGAGCCTCCCCCAGCCTCTGGAAATACTTTCTTGGGCACAGATGTGCCCAATTCTGCATAAGCCAGTTTACACCGGTTCAGGGACCCCTCAGCCCTGCTTAGGCGCGAAACTGGACAAAGGAAAGGGGAGTGACCACTCCCCTGACCTGCACCTCCCCTGGGAGGTGCCCAGAGCTCCTCCAGTGTGCTCCAGACCTCTGCCATCTTGGAAACAGAGGTGCTGCTGGCACACTGGACTGCTCTGAGTGGCCAGTGCCTGCAGCTGACGTCAGAGACCCCTTCTGATAGGCTCCTTTAGGTGTTGCTAGCCTATCCTCTCTCCTAAGTAGCCAAACCCTCTTTTCTGGATATTTAGGGTCTCTTTCTTTGGGGATTCCTGAGATAATGAATGCAAGAGCTCATCAGAGTTCCTCTGCATCTCTCTCTTCACCTTCTGCCAAGAAATCGACTGCTGACCGCGCTGGAAGCCTGCAAAACTGCAACAAAGTAGCTAAGACGACTACTGCAACCTTGTAACGCCGCTCCTGCTGCCTTCTCGACTGTTTTTCTTGGTGGTGCACCCTGTGGGGGTAGTCTGCCTCCTCTCTGCATCAGAAGCTGCGAAGAAATCTCCCGTGGGTCGACGGAATCTTCCCCCTGCAACCGCAGGCACCAAAAAGCTGCATCTCCGGTCCCTTGGGTCTCCTCTCAGCACGACGAGCGAGGTCCCTCGAATCCAGCAAGACTGTCCAAGTGACCCCCACGGTCCAGTGACTCTTCAGTCCAAGTTTGGTGGAGGTAAGTCCTTGCCTCCGCACGCCAGACTGCATTGTTGGTAACCGCGACTTTTGCAACTTCTCCGGCTCCCATGCACTTCCGGCGGAAATCCTTTGTGCACAGCCAAGCCTGGGTCCACGGCACTCTAACCTGCATGGCACGACTTTCTAAGTTGGTCTCCGGCGACGTGGGACTCCTTTGTGTAACTTCAGGCGAGCACCATTTCACTTTTCTTCGTAGTGCCTGTTCTGGCACTTCTGCGGGTGCTGTCTGCTTCTGAGAGGGCTCTTTGTCTTGCTCGGTGTCCCCTCTGTCCCCAGACGAAATTGGCGACATCCTGGTCCATCCTGGGCTACAGAAGCATCCAAAAACGCTAACCGCACGACTTGCAGCTAGCAAGGCTTGTTGGCATTCATCCGGCGGGAAAACACTTCTGCACGACTCTCCACTGCGTGGGGGATCCATCCTCCAAAGGGGAAGTCTCTAGCCCTTGTTGTTCCTGCAGAATCCTCAGTTTCTTCAGTCCAGGAGAAGCTTCTTTGCACCAACAGCTGGTATTTCTTGGGCATCTGCCCATCTCCGACTTGCTTGTGACTTTTGGACTTGGTCCCCTTGTTCCACAGGTACCCTCGACTGGAAATCCATTGTTGTTGCATTGCTGGTTTGTGTCTTTCCTGCATTATTCCTCTATCACGACTTCTGTGTCTTTAGGGGAACTTTAGTGCACTTTGCACTCACTTTTCAGGGTCTTGGGGTGGGGTATTTTTCTAACCCTTACTATTTTCTAATAGTCCCAGCGACCCTCTACAAGGTCACATAGGTTTGGGGTCCATTCGTGATTTGCATTCCACTTTTGGAGTATATGGTTTGTGTTGCCCCTATCCCTATGTGCTCCCATTGCATCCTATTGTAATTTTACACTGTTTGCACTGTTTTCTAAGACTATACTGCATATTTTTGGTATTGTGTACATATATCTTGTGTATATTTCTTATCCTCATACTGAGGGTACTCACTGAGATACTTTTGGCATATTGTCATAAAAATAAAGTACCTTTATTTTTAGTATAACTATGTATTGTGTTTTCTTATGATATTGTGCATATGGCATTTGTGGTACTGTAGTAGCTTCACACGTCTCCTAGTTCAGCCTAAGCTGCTCTGCTAAGCTACCATTATCTATCAGCCTAAGCTGCTAGACACCCTATACACTAATAAGGGATACCTGGGCCTGGTGCAAGGTGTAAGTACCCCTTGGTACTCACTACAAGCCAGTCCAGCCTCCTACAGAAGCTGAGTTGATTCTTCAGAAAGTGGATAGTGTCTTTAGCAATGGTTAATAGGTCACCTTTATGAGAGATTCAGCAAATGTATTTTTGCAGGGCACTATGGGGGTCATGCCAACCCTGGCGGTCGGTGTTAAAGCGGCGGCTAACCCGCCAACAGGCTGGCGGTAAAAAAAATGGAATTCTGACCCTGGCGGAAACCGCCAACAGAGACCGCCACTTCAACACACCGCCCGCCACGGCGGGACAAACAAACAGCGCGGCGGTCACCGCCAACAGACAGGCGGGAGTCAATGTACCGCCCACCCAATCACAACCCACCAATCCGCCACCTTTTCCGGGGCGGTAGCCCCGCCGATAAAAACACGGCGGAAACAGCCATTTCGAATGGAAAACGCTCACCCCACGAGGAATCTGGACAGCATGGAACCCGAACTCCACATCCTCCCAGCGATTGTCTTCCTGCTCCTCTACCAGGAGCACGAACGCCGGTGCAGAAGACAACGGTGAGTACTGCACCTACGACACAGGGGAGGGGGGAGGCAAAAAATTACAGGGACACACATACGCCTCACACCCACCCCCACCCTCACCCACTACAACACACACATTAATGCATAGCAATACATCACAGTTACCCCACCAAACCCCCCGGAAGAATGCAAAGACAAAAGGAAATGATTCGAAACATTGGAATATATTGTATCACTGGCTTAAAATTATATCACACATCTAAAACCTTTATATAAATTATTTTTAAAGTCCGTAAATTGTAGCAGGCATTGTCCGTGGACCACTGGGCCCAAATCACATGGGCAAAGCCCACACAGGATACCTGACTCCAACGGAGAGAACACTGCAGGGGCATCAGATAACAAAACTACAGGCACCTAAGGGGGAAGGGAAGGGGGGCACCTCAGCCAGATGAGTCCATGACGCCAGATCCACGAGGGGCCTCCATGGCCACTGTTCAATCCTGGGGAGTGCAAAGCCACAGTCTCACAAGTCCAGACAGTGGGTGGGCTGTCCACTGTTCAATCCTGGGGAGTGCAAAGCCACAGTCTCACAAGTCCAGACAGTGGGTGGGCTGCCCACTGTTACATCCTGGGGAGTGCAAAGCCACAGTCTCACAAGTCTCTACAGTGGGTGGGTTGCCCACTGTGCCATCCTGGGGAGTGCAAAGCGACAGTCTCTCAAGTCTCTACAGTGGGTGGGTTGGCCACTGTACCATCCTGGGGAGTGCAAAGCCACAGTCTCTCAAGTCTCGACAGTGGGTGGCTTGCCCACTGTGCCATCCTGGGGAGTGCAAAGCCACAGTCTCTCAAGTGGATAACAGTGGGTGGCTTGCCCACTGTTACATCCTGGGGAGCGCAAAGCCACAGTCTCTCAAGTGGATAACAGTCTCCACTGGTTCTGGAGGGGGACTGGTGCCCAGAGTGCTTCGTGCAGCCCTGCCCGACACAGATGCGGGCCTGCCCCTTCTGCCAATGGGCCAGCGGTGCTTGAGATGAAGGGCCCAGTTCAGCGGTTCTTGAGATGAAGGGCCCAGTTCAGCGGTGCTTGAGACGGCGGTGCCCTGTTCAGCGGTGCTTGAGACGGCGGTGCCCAGTTCAGCGGTGCTTGAGTGAAAGTGCCCAGTTCAGCGGTGCATCAGATGAGTGTCCAGGTCAGCGTATCCGGCCATGGCATGGAGGTCATTTGCCACCTGACCTGTGGCTGGCGGTGCCTTCCTGCCCACCTGGGATGGGGCTTGCGGGGCCCTCCTGGGCTGCAGTACCGGGCCTGTGGGTGTCCTCCTGCCCACCTGGGATGGGGCTGGCGGGGCCCTCCTGGGCTGCAGTACCGGGCCTGTGGGTGTCCTCCTGCCCACCTGGGATGGGGCTGGCGGGGCCCTCCTGGCCAGCTGGCCTGCTGGCGGACTTGTCGGGCGTGCTGCCCTTCCCACCCTTCCCTGTTCGCCTGTGGCCCTTCCCCACCTTTGGCGGTGTGCCAGGTGGCACCACACTTCCTGCCGGAGCCATGGTAGGAATTTTGGTCCCTGGTGTCTTCGGCCTCTCGCGCAGGGCACTGGCAATCTTCGGATGCTTTACCGGGGGTGGGCTGGCCGTGCCTTGGCTCCTCACTGAACTGGCTGCCCTTGAGAGTGGGGGACTCCAAAGTCCATGGCAAACTGTCTTTACTGGTCCCGCTTTTGTGGTGACTGAGGTGCTGACTGGTGTCCTATGAGATGGACGGGGTGGGGGAGTTGTTGGAAAGAGGTCAAGTTTTGAAAGGAAAAGCAATTTAGGAAGAGAGGGAAGGGTAGGTGTAGTGGGTATGGGAGTGGAGGAAGAGGTTGTGGTTGTAGGAGTTTTCAGTCTGGTGTCTTTGGGTGCAGGTGCTTGGGCTGGATGCTGTCGTGAGGTGGATGGCTGTTGGGTGGGTGGCTGCCTGTGTTTGTGTAGCTTGGAAGAGGGGGTCACAGACACAGTGGGAGAGGACACAGGGGACGTGTAAATGGTAGTGGGGGTGGTGACTGCACGTGTGCAGGGTGTTCTGGTGGGTGTGGTGGTGATGGACGTAGTGGCTGAAGATGTTGTGCATGCAGGTGTGAGTGGAGACGTCACAGGGAGGGAGGAGGGAGACGAGGAGGAGGGGGACACAGTGGAGGCAGTGGGTGTTGGTATGTCTGCATGTGGATGTTGCTTGTGTGAATGCTTGTGTGATGTGTGGTGCTTATGTCTGGATGAGCTTCCCTTGGGTGTTGAGGTGTGTGCAGGCTGGTCTGATGGTGTGTCTGGGATAGGCAGAGGTACAGGGGATTGCGTATGGGTGGAGGAAGTTGGAGGGGGGAGGCTAGAGACAGGGACAATTGCTGCCATCAGTGCTGAGGCCAGAGCGTTGAACGATCGCTGATGGGCAGCCTGACCAGAATAAATGCCCTCCAGGTATGCATTGCTCTGGTGCACCTCCCTTTCTACACCCTGGATGGCATTCAAAAGGATAGACAATGATCGTCCTCAGGAGGTCAATGACCTCCTCACTGAGGGCAGCAGGGGTGACTGGGGCAGGGCCTGAGGTGCCTGGGGCGAAGGAGACGCCGAGGGGCTGCTGGGAGGGCGGTGCTGGTGCGCTGGGTGGCGACTGTACCTGTTGTTGCGGGGGACACGGATGTTGCCGCCACCACAAGGGAGCTCCCTTCAGAGGACGAGTCGCTGTCACTAATGTCTGCACGAGTCCCCGCTGTGGAGCTCCCCTCGCCCTCCGTCCCACTGGTGTATTCGGACTCCGTTGCATGGCCCTCCAGGGCCATGTGGGATGCAGCTCCCTCGTGCTCCGATGCCACTTCTCCTCCGCCTGATGATGCTAATGCACACATGAACAGGAAGACCACAAAAAAGGGGGGAGGGGGAGAAATAAAGACATGTTGAGTGCATGCATTGGCGACACCATTGGCGGAGAGGACAGACACAGAAGCCCCCTGCACTACGCCGCGCACTTGGGGTCGACTACGCAATCCGTGGGACATGGCCTACAAGCCTATGGACGACAACTGCACACATAGATGACACAGGGCCATGGATACCTGTACTTGGCACCCTACAGAGGTGGGGAGCGGGGGCACTGGGCCATGCCTTACGGAGGGGCCTAGCCTACAGAAATCGCCCTGGCCTAGCGATACCCACAGCCCTCCTCCCCCACCCAGACACCTCCACTGCACGCAAAGTCACCAGGATTGGAGTGTACTCACCCCCTTGTGTCTGCTGTGATGTCCTCACGCGCCCATCCAAATCGGGGTAGGCCACCGCCAGGATCCGGGACATCAGGGGGGTCAAAGTACGACTGGCACCCCTCCCACGTTAGGAGGCCATCCCCAGCTGAGCCTCCGCCGTCTTCCTGCTCCAGCGTCGGATGTCCTCCCATCTCTTCCGACAGTGGGTGCCCCGTCTGTTGTGGACCCCCAAGGTCCGGACGTCCTTGGCGATGGCACGCCAAATATCAATTTTCTGGTGGGCGCTGACCTATGTGACATGTACAAGGAGAGAAGTATAATCATCACCTTCTGCATGCTCCATGTGAGTGGCCCCCCATCCCCACCTTTGCCATGTGGCACATGCTCTCATCTGTCGTTTGATGCATGCCTCAATCGCTCCCCTCCCCACCATCTTTCATCCACCCCACTCAACACAGGCATTGCCCACAAAGCATGGTCCCAGTGTACTTACCTGTTGGTCTGGAGGACCGTAGAGTAGCGCATACTGGGGGAGGACCCCATCCACAAGTTTCTCCAACTCCTCCGCAGTGAAGGCAGGGGCCCTTTCCCCAGTCGCATGAGCCATTGTCTCTTCCAGACCGAGGTCACAGCAGCACTTGCAGTGTAGGTCCTCTCCTGTGGAAGATCAGGTATCGAGTGATTAAGCAGATAGAAAATGGCGGTCACGCCCGCGGCGGTGCGTACCACGGCGGTGCCTACCGCCGGCGCACATCGTCATTGGCTCCTGAAACCCATAGGGTTCAATGTTAACCAATGCTGCTTTGCGCCGCCGTCTTCGACCGCCTACCGCCACGGTGTGCCACGCCAGCGCATTGACCTCACATCCCATTGTCGCACTTCACAGGTCAGGCAGCCGCCTTTTCAAGGGCCCACATGGCTTAATTTCTACTGCGTCACACATACCTAGGCCTTGCATCGACACTCATTCAAGCCATACAATGCATTGGGAATCGTGTTATGTGCAAGCTGTGGGAACGTACCTGTGGGTTGATTGACTCTGTGCTCGTTGTTGTCCTTCATAGGCACCATCCGCTGGGACATGCGAGGAGATGGAGGAATCTTCCCTTGTACAGACCGCCGGTGGACCTTTCGACAATGGAGGAAAGACATGCCATACTGACATACAGGCTTGACCGAGCCACTATACAGGAACTGTGTGCCCAGCTGGAGCCAGACCTGATGTCACCCATCCGCCAACCAACAGGGATCCCCCCTCTAGTGCAGGTTCTGTCAGTACTCCATTTCTTTGCAAGTGGGTCTTTTCAAACAACAGTGGCCATATCATCAGGGATGTCCCAGCCCATGTTTTCCAAGGTGTTGTCCAGAGTGTTTTCTGCCCTGCTCAAACACATGCGGAGCTAGATCGTGTTCCCTGAGGTGGGGGATTTGCCTACAGTAAAGGGTGATTTCTATGCCCTTGGACATATTCCCAACATCATTGGTGCCATTGATGGGACACATGTTGCTTTGGTCCCCCCCAGCAGGAGTGAACAGGTGTACAGGAACAGGAAGAGTTATCATTCCATGAATGTCCAGATCGTCTGTTTGGCAGACCAGTACATCTCCCATGTTAATGCCAAGTTCTCTGGGTCAGTGCATGACGCTTACATCATGCGGAATAGCAGCATCCCTTACGTGATGGGTCAACTCCAGAGGCACCGGGTGTGGCTATTAGGGGACTCTGGTTACCCCAACCTGTCCTGGCTACTGACTCCAGTGAGGAATCCCAGGACAAGGGCCGAGGAACGGTACAATGAGGCACATGGGCGTACTAGGAGGGTGATAGAGCGGACCTTCAGCCTCCTGAAGGCCAGGTTCAGGTGCCTCCATATGACAGGTGGATCCCTAATGTACTCACCAAAGAAGGTGTGCCAGATCATCGTGACCTGCTGTATGCTTCACAACCTGGCCTTGCGATGACAGGTGGCTTTTCTGCAGGAGGATGGTCCAGATGGTGGTGTTGTAGCAGATGTGGAGCCTGTGGAGAGTGAAGAGGAGGAAGGCGAAGAGGACGACATAGAGAACAGGAACACAGTAATACAGCAGTATTTTCAATGACACACAGGTAAGATTCCAACCCGTCATCTTACATATACTTAACCCCTACTACCTCTCTACTGTCTGAATATTTTCCCCCTGTGTATGGTAACTGAGTTGTGACTTTCCCTTCCGATTTCAGAGATGTGGGCCCCACTGCGTGACATCTGCTTTGTTTCCCCATGGACTACAGCTGTGTGAAAGTGGTATGCTGGCATCACAATGTAAATGAACATTTTGGCACGGTCATGTCTAATACATTTGTTCAAAATCACAGCCAGACTCCAGATTTTTGTGTGCAATAAGTGTGTTTATTACAGTGCTCTAAATTGGTGGGTGGTTGCAAATCGGTGAGGGGTGATGGTGGAGGAGTGTCCATGGCAGAGTCCAGACTATCAGTATCACAGGTGCATTGTCCAAATGCCTGTGGAAAGTGGTGCAGGGGCAGTTTAAGGTTGGACAGGGTGTCAATGTGGGACAGTGGGATGACAATCATGGAGGTATCCTTTGCTGGCGGGGGTCTTGGCATCTTACTCTGTCTTCTTCCTGGATCTCAGGGCCCGCTTGCGGGGTGGTTCTCCTTCTGCAGGGGGTGGGGTTCTGGTGGCCTGTTGGTCTTGTGTCGGGGCCTCCTGTCCACTAGCGTCGGCGGAGGTGGTAGGAAGTTCTTGGTCCATGCTAGTGACAGGGGCCCTTTGTGGTGCCACAGTGTCCCGCAATGTGGTGACTACCTGATTCAGAGCCACTACGATGGTGCCCATGGCGGAACTGATGTTTCTTAGTTCCTCCCTGAACCCCATATACTGTTGCTCCTGCAGAAGCTGGAGCTCCTGAAACCTGTCCAGGACCGTCGCCATCGTCTCCTGGGAGTGGTGGTAGGCTCCCATGATGGAGGTGAGGGCCTCGTGGAGAGTGGGTTCCCTGGGCCTGTCCCCCCCCCTGTCGCACAGCAGCCCTCCCAGTTCCCCTGTTTCCCTGGGCCTCTGTCCCCTGGACCGTGTGCCCACTGCCACTGCCCCCAGGTCCCTGTTGTTGTTGGGGTGGTGGGTTAGCCTGGGTGCCCTGTAGTGGTGGACACACCGCTGATTGACGTGTCCTGGGGACAGAGGTATGGGCCCGCTGGGTGGGTGCTGTGCTGGTGTTCCCAGAGGGGGGAAGGTCTGCTGTGGCCTGTGGCTGTCTGAGGGGAACCGACTGTCCCGAGGTCCCCGATGAGCCGGGTGGTCATCTAGATCCAGGTCGACAGAGGTGCTGTCATCACTGTGGGCCTCTTCTGGGGGTGGAGTGGACATTTGTGGACCCTCCTGCGCGGTGACCTGGCGTTCGGGACCTGCAAGGGTATAAAAGTATGGTTATTGTTTTTATGTGTGCCATAGCGTGCAATGGGTGGGTGCCCGTGTACCCCAGTGCTGGCATTCCCTTGTGGGGGCTGTTGTGACGGTGGTTTGTGGGGGGGGGATGGGTATGTGCAGTGAGCAGGCTTTGGTGATGGGTGTCCATGCTTTGTGGACGCATGCAGGGCTTGGTGTTGGGATGGGTGGGTTGTGATGGTGAGACATTTGCAAGGAGTAGGTGTGATGGGGGTGAGGGTGAGGGTGGGGGTATGAGTTGGCATGCTGGTGGGGTGGGGGGGATGAAGTAGTTTAGATGAGACTTACCAGAGTCCATTCCTCCAGATACTCCTGCGAGGCCCTCAGGATGCAGGATCGCCAAGACCTGCTCCTCCCATGTTGTAAATTCTGGGGGAGGAGGTGGGGGTCCGCCGCCAGTCCGCTGCGCCGCGATGTTGTGCCTGGATACCATGGAACGCACCTTCCCCCGTAGGTCGTTCCACTGCTTCCTGATGTCGTCCCTATTTCTTGGGTGCTGTCCCACAGCGTTGACCCTGTCCACTATTCTGCTCCATAGCTCCATCTTCCTGGCAATGGTGGTGTGCTGCACCTGTGTCCCGAAGAGCTGTGGCTCTACCCGTACAATTTCCTCCACCATGACCCGGAGTTCAGCCTCCGAAAACCTGGGGTGTCTTTGATGTGCCATGGGGTGGTGTGGATGATGTGTGGGGTGGATTGTGTGGTGCTAAGTGTGGTGATGTGTATTGTTGTGTTGTGTGAAGTGCGTGCAAATATTGCTGGGTGACAGTGAATTGGGCGTCTGGGTGCTTGGATCTCTTTTCTCTGTGCGTGTTCACGAATCTCTAGGAGTGGGGGTTTGTGGGTGATGTGGGTGTGTGTTTTATATTGTATTGGGTGTGTGGGAGTGTTGTTTGTATGTGTATCAGGTGTGTGTATTTTGAATTGTCCAATGTGGCGGTGTTTTGGAGCTGTGTGTGTATTTCGAGCGCAGTGGTGTGTACCGCCAATTGAATACTGCGGTTGAAAGACCGCCGCGTGGATTCGTGGGTCATGATGGCATGGGCGTATTTCTGTTGGCGTGACGGTGGAGGTTTGGTCATCGCCAGTTTCTCGCTGACCTTTGGTGTGGCGGACTTTTGTGGATGTCTGTATTTTGGCGGTTTGCATGTTGTGGGTCAGAATGACCGTGGCGGTTTACCGCGGCCGCGGCGGTGTTATGGCGGTCTTCTGCACGGCGGTAAGCGCCTTTTACCGCCGAGGTTGGAATGACCCCCTATATGTTTGGAGGAGCAGTCAATACCATCATTTGTCCCCTCAGTCCTATTACAAGGCAACTAATTGGAAGTGTTTGGAGATAAAGGGTCATTTGACACAGGCTACATGCTAAGTTGAAGCTCATCTTCCTGTAGATATAATTTCGATTTCACAATAGAAGAAACAGGTAAGGACACAAATCTAAAATATTATAAAATATTAAGGCAATGGGAAACTGCCAAATGGGCTCCAGGAGTTTCCACAGTTCGAGGTTCTTTCCCCCTCATCCTCTCTTGTAGCACAAGAGTCAAACTTTAGTATAAATACAATAACAGATTTAATCACAGCTTTTCTAATGTACATCTTCCATACCTGAGATCAGAAAAGTGAAAATATTATTGTTTGGCGGTTACAAGACAATCTTTCATTGTAAAAACCAAGTGCTACAAAGGAGCTTTTCCACTTGTGGGCACTGTTATGAAGGACTTCCACCAAATCAGAATTCTTCAGACGTTGACAGGTGTGGAGATTTGACTGGTATGTGACACAGGGACATTGGGACTTGAAGTCTCCACAAACAAATCATTCATTCATCCACCATGGGGTAGCAAGAAGTGCTCTATACAGGAGGCTGCATGGTTTGTAGTGGGTACCAAAGGTACTTACACCTTATACCAGGTCCAGTTATCCCTTACTAGTGAAATGTAGTCAGTGTCTAGAAGCCAGACTCTCTAGGGGTAGTGTGGATGAGCAACCAACGCCTAACAATGAGAAAAGGAAAGCTCATGCAATACCACTGTAGTCATAGAGTACTCACACACATGAAAGAAAATACTCAGTGTTACAAAAATAAAGATACTTTATTTTGGTAACACAAATGACAAAAATACCACAGAGACTATTCTCTCTTAGGAGGCAAGTAATACACAAATTAAATACACTTGTACGCAGAAACAGCTGTAACAACAGTTAGAAAACAGTGCAAATAGTGAAAATTACAATAGTTAGAAATGGGCCTAGGGGGAACACAAACCATATACTAAGAAAGTGGAATGCGAAAGTCGGTTTCCCACCTAGGCAAGTGTAGTGTGTAGAGGGGCGCTGGGAGTATTAGAAAACACCAACGGTAAGTAATAGAACCCACCCCAGAGCCCTGAAAAGCAGAAGTAAATCACAGTAACTTTCCTATAACACACAAGAACAAGAAGATTATGCAAGAACGACAAGAGACTGCAAGACACCAACAATGGATACCTGGACCTGAAGATCTGTGGCAGAAAGGGCCAAGTCCAAGAAACGCTGAAGATTCCAGGGAGAACAGGGGCCCCTGCTGACCCAGATGAAGATGCAAAAGAGGAACCACCAGTGAGGAACAACAGTCAGTATTGCATCCAGGAAGACAGATGCGGGTTACTGGTTGGTGCAGAAGATGTCCCACGCCAGATGGATGAACGCAGTCTGGTTTGCGTTGCTGGATTCCTCCAACAAGCCTTGGCACATGCAGTTAGTGGAAAATGGCGCTGCCCGGGACCAGGAGGGACCTGGAGGACTCTACCCAGGAGAGGGAGTCAGAAGGGGTTCTCAGCAACTCAGAGAGCCCTCAGAAGACCATGCAGCATGTACAGGAGTCCTACAGCATGGGGCAAAGAAGGAGCAAATGGAGGCCCATACAGCACTACACAAAGGGATCAGACGTGGCTGGAGAACCACTGAGGAAGCTGTGCGTAACAGGAAGTAGTGATGGGGGCCGGTGCTGCACGGTGCACAAAGAACTTCGTGGAAGGATGCCAACAAGCCTTGGCAAATGCAAAACATGCGGTGCAAGGGGGTACTGTCTTGCCTGGGGAGGCAAGTTCTTACCTCCACCAAAGCTGGACGTTAGGACCATCTGGACCACTTCAGTCCACCACCCATGTTGCTGGATCCAGGCACGTCGTCAGGAGAGGGGACCCACACCACCGGTCGTCACTGCAGAGGGGTGCCTGCTGAAGCAGGGAAGCGACTCCTTCACTTTAAGGGAGATCCCTTCATTCTTCTGGTGCAGGCTGAAGACAGGAAGTCAGACAGTTGCAATTGCTGTCAGGCGCTGAAGATACAATGTTGCAGAAGGCTTCTTTGCTTCTTTGTTGCAGTTTTTTAGAGTTCCTGGAGGGTCCAGATGCAGTTTCTTCCGTAAGAATGTGAAGTAAATGATGCAGAGAATGCAGAGGATTCCTGCTGGAGTCTTGCAATCTGAATCTGAAGAACCACCCAAGAGAGAGACCCTAAATCACCCTGAAAGGGGGATTGGTCAGCTAAACAGGTAAGCACCAATCAGGGGAGGGCTCTGACATCACCTGCTGGCACTGGCCACTTGGATGCTCCCAGAGTGCCCTGCCAACTTCAAACCCAGGGACCCTCTGGAGGAGCCCTGAGCAGCACCACCCCTGGGGTGGTGATGGACAGGGGAGTGGTCGCTCCCCTTTCCTTTGTCCAGTTTCATGCCAGAGCAGGAAGTGGGGGTCCCTGAGCTGGTGTAGATTGGATTATGCAAATAGGGCACCATCTGTGCCCTTCAAAGCTTTTCCAGAGGCTCTGGAGGGCTACCCCTCCTATGCCTGTAACTCCTATTTCCAAAGGGAGAGGTTGTAACACTCCTCTCCCAAAGGAAATCCTTTGTTGTGCCTTCTTGGGTTCGAGCTGCTTGAGCAACAGGAGGGAAGAAACCTGTCTGTGAGGTGGCAGCAGGTGTGGCTGCCTGGAAAACCTCAGAAGGCTGTAATGTCAGTACTGGGGGTCCTCCAAGGAGCCCCCAGAAGTCATGAAATCATATAATGCATTGGGGTATGATTGCAACATGTTTGATACCAAACATGGCCATATTTGGAGTTACCAATGTGGAGCTGGACATAACGTCCCCCTGGCAATGGGCTTCTGCTCCCTCCTCCTCCAGGCACAGAAGTACTTCTGACCCCACCCCCCCAAAGGGGCAGATTGTAGGTTCTGACCTCCAATCATCCCTCCTTGGGAGGCAGAAAGCCCACTAGACATCAGGGATTCCTTAAAAAGGCCATAAATTGTTGGGGCGACCCACCCAGGCATGGGCCAAGTCCCACCCAACGATATACCCCAAGTAGTTTTTCAACTTCTGTTGGGAGTAGATGGAAGAAGTTTTCACTCTATTGTGTCCCCTGCAGGGGCAGAAAGCCCACTGGACCACAATGGACTATATTTGGAGGAGGGGAGTGACTCTCCTGGCAATGGGCTTGTGAACCCCTCCTCCCCTGGGCCCAATTGTCTTTCTGCTCCCCAGGGGGCAGAAAGCCCACTAAACAATATGCAAAAAGTGAGGTAGCATTTTTATCAGGACAAGTGAGAGAACACTGGGTAGTAGAAACTTTGTGGATTTCTGCTCATTCTGGACGTTTTTACGTCACAGAAATGCAAGGAAAATGTGCAATTGTAGGTTTGAGATTTGCAGGGCATTGTGGGTCAGAAAACATTGTGGGATTAATGCAAGGCATGCCCCTCTGGACCCCCCTGGATGCCTAGTTTTCAGAACTGTCTGGGTTTGGTAGGTTTGTCTGGGTGGCTGTAGATCACTGGCCAAAAACAACACTACTCTAATTGCCACATCAGATCAGATTTGTGCAGGAAATGTTGAGAGGACCTGTGGGAGCATAGAATACTAGAGTATTTATTATTTCCAATTCAATTTTTCTGCATTTGTGCCTTAGATTACATTTTGAAAAATACCCCCTAAATCATATGCTCGTATAGGTACCCACAAATTCAGAGATGTACAACGAACCACTGCTCCTAAACTCGATATCTTGTACCAATTTCAGAAGTGGATTGGACGATACTCAGTACACAATGAGAAATCGTTGTACTGTCAGCTCAGTTGTTGGCTCTAGATATCTTGGGTTCTTGGAGCACCTGCAGACCCTATATATCCCCACAACCAAAAGTGTCTACTGAACGTAATGGTACATTGCTTTTGTAAATCGACCACTGTGACAAAAACTTAGAGATTAAATATTGTCACAAATGGCTGTTTGTTACTACTTATTTTCAATATTGCTTTATTTTGAACAGTTAATTTTTGGGGGAAAACCTTGAGGAATTTACACATATGTCCCCTTGCTGAGAAAAATGCCAAAAGTGGGGCGAGAATTTTTTTTTTTTCATTCACCTTACTGAAACACTTTTATCCCAAAAAAACAAAAATGTAGCTATATGTTGGCTATTTTTTTGGCCCTCTCCGGGAGAATCCACAAACCCTGTGAAACATTAGAATCAGCTGGATATTGGAAAAAAGGACACAAATTTGGTGTGGACAGCTTGTTTGAAAAAAGCGTTATGGGGTCCTAAGCGCTTGCTACCCTGCATAGGTATTAAAAGACCTAGGAGTGGGACGGGAGCGATTAGCAGTGAAAGGTTTAAACTTCTTTTAAAGAAAATTCACAATTTCCTCCAATTTTTGGAAAGGTGTTTTTAGATAAAGTGACCATGAACGCGAGCACCAGCTGCTGATATAGCATACGTGGCAGAAGAAGGAACCTGGCATGAAGTCTCTAATAACACATTCAGCATCCCTGAATTCAGATAATTCTTGGCACAAGAGATGTTTGCGCAGTTACAACAGCGATGGCGCACAGTACAGCCCTGGCATAACATGACTCCACGTAGGCAGAGCCCCAGAAGACCTTTTGTTTACGTGATTCAAACCGACTCTTGATGAAGAGCAGACCTGGCACACAGAGCGGGGTTTGTTCATCCAATGGTGGGGCACATAGAATGCCCCGGGCGCCGGAGGCTGCCTGGCACACAGAGCAGCTTTGGTCCCGAAACTCACAAACCTTGAAGGAGCACTGCTGGTGAACAGAGCAGCCTCTGGTGCCTGTCTCAGAGGGGAGCTTGGAACAAACTTGGCCCATCATCCACAGGGCATTTCTAAAGCCCTACTGGATACCACTACTTTTAATGTAGAAACACCAGTCATGGCGCCCACACCTTTGTCTGCTGCTTGTGTAGCAAATTACTACAACTACCAGGATTCATGGGACACGGCACTGCACCTGCTGCCCTAATGGTAGCTTCGCCACTGGACTCATGAGTCAACTCTTAGGAAGTATCACAACCACAAGAGTAGCTCTGACCGAAGAACACCTTTGGCACATGAGAGGTGATGGATCATGGTCTGCCCAAACAAAACAACCAACAACCAACCTATGCACACGAGCAATATGGCACATGTGGTCAATTCAGCTAGCACATTAATAGCCCTGGCATGAAGGAGGAACAGCACAGACAAATGAGCAACCCTGGCACTGTGCAGACAGGGAACCAACCAGTAAGATTCTTCACAGAGTTAAGTACTTACTGCTCAGTTGCTTTGTTGTGTGATCTTTTGCAGTGGTGTTATGGTGTGATTTTCACTGGAACTGGTCATTGCCACCATACACGTTATATTTTGAAGGGAACTTACAACTCATTGCTACAAAAAAGGAATTGTGGAATTGGTTGTAAGTCCCACAACCTTAAAGCATCACTTTGAAACCTATTGACTTTTGGAGGATGTACTTTAAAATATTGAGTTTTCATATCAGCACACGAAAAAGTGAAATCCAGAATATCATTACCACCCTATCATCATAGAAAGAAGATAAGTAGAAAAGTGGGATACATTTCATCAACCTCAATAGTAGGCATGGTTTGCATAATGCGAGACGTGGACATGCCCCAGAAGTCCTTCCCAGGTAGTGATCTCACTTCCAGCCAATGTGACCTATGACTCCTGAACCTGGCCCTGCAAATTAAGGGCCTGATTTAGATCTTGGCGGTAATGATCCAGCTGTGGTTTTCCATCTGAAATCTTGTCTGCCACCTTGGCCTTCCGCCTGCCCTATTTTGATGTTGGCGGTCCCATAAGTGAAAGACTGCCTGAGTCCTGCTGACCCCAGCAAGAATCTTCACACGCTTCGATGGTGCCAATGAAAATAGTGTGTGGCAACGGGACTCCAGCCACCCTTTCCGCAGGGGAGATTACGATGTGCATAGCCAACTGTGGCAGTGTTACATCCACACCTGAGGCGTGGATTGGAAGAGAAATAAGTTAAAAACTTAACTTTTTCCCATTTCCAATTCCATTCACCACTGGATAAGACCTACCGTTGCTGCTGCCAGTAGACCAACAAGGACACTGCACATGAGCGCGGGATCACTGCAGTCATAAACATGCCACAGTCATTTTTTGAAAATACCTGTGACATGCATATGTCAGGGACACATTAGTGTCAGAGATTAAGGGGGGCACACTGGTACAGACACATACAAAAAAACACATACACAATTGTTAGTATTCATTGCCAAATGAATGCTGGCACCACAATAACAATGGCATCACACCTGTCACCACTTCCATATGTGCACATTGCAAGGGAACCTGTACCTGTGATATTTTCATACCAGTTGTGTATGTGCATCAGTATGTGTATGTGTGTGAGATTGGATTGAGTGGTTGTGGTAGAGGAAGCTAGAGTGGGTGATATGGTTTTGTCTGTATGTGTGCCACTTATATATGGGTCTGATTTTGTGTATATTTGGTTGTGTGTTGTGTTACTTTGTGCAACATATAGGTGAGTGTTGTGTGGTGGTCATTGTTGCGATGCGTGTAGTTGTGCTTTTGTGTGAGTGTTTGTGTAAATGGATATGTAGTTGTGTTGGTTCTTGTGGTTGTCTTGTATGAGTGTGTAGTTTCAATAGTGTTCGTGTGCTGTGTCCAGGATTTATGGCAATGTGTAATTTTGTCATGTACATGTTGTGTTGTGGTGGAATGGCTAGGGACAATAGTGTTTATGTAGTGTGTTGTGTAGTGTGTTTTGTAGTGTGTTATGCAGGTGGACACATATAGCTAAGCTACAGTGTGTGTGTTTCACTTACCTCTATTCCATGGACACTGCCATTGTACAATGTACCTTGGCTCTTGTGATGGGCTCCCTCCGCCAGCAATATGCCGCCAGTACACCGCCTGCAGAACTGTAACATCCTGAAGCATAAGAAGATCAGTCCGTCATGGTGGTCAGCCGGAATACATCTAAGCATGGCGGTTGGAACACTGTCAACTTGATGGAGTTCTCGGGTCCACCGCCATGGTGGATCAGTGGTAATACCACCAAGATTTAAATCAGTCCCTAAGGCCCTCATTATGACAGAGGTGGTAAAAAACACCCACTGCCGCGGCTATGGCTGCCAAAAGACCGTCGCCACGGTTACCAGCTGTCCGCCATATTATGACAGTAGCGGGAATTCTGCCAGAATTCCGGCTGCAGTCATGGCGGCAGATGGCAGTAAGGTGGTGTTGCTGCCAGCAGCAGCACCACGCCAGTAGACCGCCGCAGACAGTATCATCACCCATGATACGGCCTGGCGGTGTCCTGCTGGCGGATGCTGCTGCTGGCAGCATTGCCCCATCCGGTCTCCTGCTGGAAGACCCCCTGAAATCAGGTTAGTTGGGTACTCCGACAGGGGAGGGAGGTGGGGGGGTGTTGTGTGTGTGTTTGGGGGTGTGTGTGTATGTTTGTGTGTGCGTGAATGCAGGTGAGCGTTGTGTGTTGTATGTGTGTGCATGTTTGGGGGTGTGAGTGCGTGTATTGTGTGTTGTGTGACTGAGTGTGTGCTTGTATGTATGTCAGTGTGTTTGGATGTGTGTGTGAATGGATGTATGCATGGTTGGGTGCATGTATGTATGAGTGTGTGTGATGGTGCGTGTGTATTAGGGGGTGGGTCTGGAGAGGGAGGGGGGTGGGGGGAAATCTGGGGAGGGGGAGTGGGGCAGGGAAGACCCCTATCAGTGACAGGGAAGGAATTCCCTGTCACTGACAGTGCCTATTGCCATGGTTTTTGTGGCAGTAAGGTTGGCATGAAAAGCATGGCGGTAGGCAGGGTCATAATCACGCGGGCGGGTTAGTGACGGCTGCCTGACTGGAGAATGAAGTCTCCAGCCCGGTGGCTGTTATTGCCGTGGAGGATGGAGTGATACATTGGCGGTTTGGCTTGAGCCAAACCGCCAATGTCATATTGTGGGGAAAAGTACTGCCAGTCTGTTGGCAGTACTTTTCCCCATAAAACAGCCGTCCGCCAAGGTGGTAATGAGGGCCTAAGTCTACAATAGCCACTGAGACAGAAATTATGTTGCTCCTGCACAATCCCCGCCCTGATAGTGACTTCACTTCCAGGCTATGTGACGAGGAAGTGATGTCACTCATGGCGCCTCACCAAGAAGTCCAGCTGACATCACCCATGGCTCCCTACCCGAAAACCCTGCTCTGGAAATAACACTTTCTATGAGGGTTGACCCTGAAGTAATATCCTTGAAATGACATCACTCATAGCACATATGACCAGGAGGTTGCATTGTAGAAAGTGAGTTTTATTTTACCTAAAGGTAGATATAAATGGAGGTCTTCAGACAGTCCCAGCTAAAGCCTGTGTCGCTGCATGAAGGAGATCAGCCTGAACTATGAGGATAGTCAGCTACCATGAGAAAAAAAATGCTTTCTGCCTGTGGCGTGAATACTATTGATAATTAAATTGATTTATGCCATCATTCACACACAAATAGGAGGGCCAGTGTAGATTGATAGACTTGCAGGAGTTGACTCTCAATCTAAGTAATAACATACACAAAACAAGCACCTGGGTCTTTAAGAAAAAGGGAACAACAGGAAAAGGAAAGGGGTAAGAGAACCTAGCTGAAAGGAGCTATTATTTTTTAAGGACGATTTCCCTCACCCTCCAAAGATGGCCTGTTTCATCATCAGGAATCTCCTCGCACCATGACGGCTGATCAAGGTGGGGGCTACAACTCCCTCACCATGAAGGAGGAGCTCTGCGTCTGTTTTAAAGAGAGATGGTAGGTCTCTGTGGTGAGCTATAAAGCTAGTGAGGTACACAGAGTGTGCATGTGATAGTGGTTATAACTGACTACAGAGTGCACCAGCAACTTTATTAGTGCATACCTGGGCCAGGGTTAAAACAAATGGACATGTAGGAGGTCATTTTCCCGGTTTCAATGTGTCACACCAGAAGGTCAACATGTTTCTGCCATTTTACCCTCAACAGAGGTGTGTTGGCATTCTTCAGGACCTATGAATAAAAGTACTAGCGCTCACAATGATGTGCCCATAGGAAGAACCCTATAACTGTTTGGTGTGGCACATTGAATTAGGACTAATAAATTGATGGTGTTCCTGCTCTGTCCGTTTGTTTTAACCTTGACCCAGGTTTGCACTACTAAAGTTGCTTGTGCACCCTGTAGTCAGTTTTAACTACTAGCACCTGCACACTGTGCACACTTTTATCTCAGCACCAGAACCTATCACCTCTCTTTATAAAATCTGCAGAGCTCATCCTTCACGGTGAGGGAGTTGAAGCCCGTACTGTGATCAGCTGTCATAGTGTGAGGAGATTCCCGGTAATCAAGCACGCCACCTTTGGTGGGTGAAGGAAATCATCCTTAAAACAGAGTATCAGCTAGGTTCTGTTTCCCTGTTCCCCTGTTCCTTTCCCTGTTTTTCCATTCTTGCTTAAAGACTCAGGTTTTCATTTTATGGGGAGTCGATTGATGTCACTATCTCGAGATGAGGAGTTGCAGCACCCGATATTTAAAGATCCTGGTCATTATCTCATAGGGTATGAGGAAGAACTCTGCCAGCTGTTATCAACCACAAGGATGCGTGATGTGCCCCAGCAGATTTCATCTACTCAGGCTGGCAGAAGCAGTGATGCCTCGGATAACGAAAACCCATCTGAAAACAACTTTGCTGATATGGATATTGTGAATGAATCTACAAATGTTCCTAGCTCGTGTATGAAGATGCAGGGTTTATGGATGAAGATATTCTTGTTGCTACTCTCACATGGAGCCGGAAGTTACATTTTCATTGCTTATGCTGTTCAAAACAGAATGAAAGTTGTGCTACCCAAAGCAGATAAAGGTGTAAGAACTGTGTTTATTTTGATGATATTGGTGATTTTGAAAAATAAGCCCAGGGTAGACCATTCAATGAAATTTGGCAAGTTAAGAGCTTTACAGCCACTGTTGTAAATGCCTGTCTAAAGGGTGATTCTAGAAGGAGGTTGTTTAGCCCCAGAAGGCTGTATCACAAAATTGCTTTGCCTAGGTATCAAGGTCACTTTTTTTACACTCTTAAAATTTAAGACAATTTACACAATGACCATCCACAATCTGACTCTTAGACATGGCTACATATGGCTATATATGCATTGCAAAATTTCTATACGTGCTTCTTAATAAAAGAATAGCAGAACTGCAACTGGTTACTATGAAGTATTTGATGTTTTGTGTTCCATCAGATAAAACACATTGTAATAGCCTATTGTGCATTGCCACCATCTGCGTAAACAATTGGTTACCTACATGGACTACTATTGGCTTTTGTACAAGTACCATATAAATGGATTGACATTACCACTAACGATCTGAGTGCAAGATTCCGTAGAACATTTGATTGGAAGTTATTGCAATAATAATGGATAAATACTACTTGATCTTGAAATCTATGAACTATTAAATGCCGCAAGAGGACTATGCATAAAACATTATAGGCACAAATAGGGACAGCCTATTTTATGCCATTAACAATATAAACCAAAAAGTAGCAAAACTGGTGACTTTACGTCAATGCATCTATTAACAGCGCATGGATAAATGTACAAAATGTCCTGCTCAATACAAAATGAGAGGCATGGGTGACAGGCAGTTAGCATACTGAAACATTCCCTCATGTCTGCAGGTTTTAAATTTGCAAAATGTAAAACCCTCTGTTTCTGATTATTAATTTTTCAATTCTTTTTTAATAAAGTGATCTTACACAAAACACCTGTTTTTCATTTTATGGATTGCACATGTCTGTAACATGGCTTATGGAAGATGGAAGTTTTGGAAGTGCTGAAACTCTGTTCAGAAGGGTCAAGGCTGAAAAAGAACCAGTTTGAACTTTAGAGAACTTTGGTGAAGGAGTGACTATCTGGGGAAGATACATATTCTCTACTGAATCCTGCATGGAAGTGGTTTGGGAGAAGATTCACAGTTGTGGTGACTATAGACTATCAATGGCAGGCTGATATAATTTGATATAAAAAATGTACTAACTCATAATAATGGTGCACAAGATATATTGACTATAATGTTCTATCCAAGTATGTTTTTGTGGATCCCCTAAACGACAACACTAGTCAAAGTGTTACTGCCCCCTTTAGATACAAATTTAGCAAAGGCCAAACACCTCAAAAGCAACAAATGGATGCTGGAAAAGAATTTCTGAACAAGCAGGTTCAGAGATTATTAAGAGAACACTTAATTCATCATTTTTTTATGCACACTGAAGTGAAAGCAGTGGTAACAGATTGTTTTAATAGAACTTTAAAATCTAAAATATGCAGGTATTTCACAGCTTACAACACCTTCTGATATATGGATGTATTATAGTAATTTGTAGATGTTTGTAGCACTAGATACCTTAGATCCATCAAGACTACACCTGATTCTGCATCACAGCAGAATACTCTAGATGTATGGAGGATAGTGTACGTCGATCATTCAGGATGAGGGTAAAGAAATACGTTCTGAAAGAAGGCAATCACATTTGGATGTGTAAGCTGAAAGATGCATTTATGAAAGTTCATCAGCAGAATTTTAGTGATGGAAGAAATATAGGGGAGAAGGTTGAGCCTAAAGAAGATGTTTATATTAGTCACTTGCAAGATCATGATGGCAAAGATGTTCAAGGGCCTTTAAAAGGGAGGAGTTACAAAACGTCCTGGATGATCCACATAGGGTAGGGTGTACAGGGTAAAAAATGTTTTAAAATGATAATGTAAAAGTGCAAAGAATCAAGCTTTGGACAAAGCCGGGAATTGCCCAGGAAATTTAACAGTTGGGTGGAGGCTTGATCTCAAAAGGACCTCAGAATGAAAACATCTTGATGAGCTAAAAATATGGTGGCCTCATCCTTTAATATCACCTCACCTTCAAAGGCTTAACCAGATAAGTTCCCCAATAATGGGATCTCTAATTTTACCATGAAACTGGCTAAACCTATCAATTTAAAAGCAGATTGGGGTTGCATTCACAAAAATTCTGTACCCGCAAACCTAGAGAACCTTTACTAGGGACATGGCTACATTTACAGTGAAGAAGCAGCAGCTGCTAGAATCACTCTGTTGTGTAGCCATTTTAGTTATAGCTCCATGCACGTTAGTTTAATACACTAGGCCGCTCTGCACTTTAACCTAGATATATTTCATTCGGCTTCGCATTGTTATTTTTACAATAACCAGTTTTACGGTCTTGTTTTAATTTCTTCTATCTAACAGTTTTTGCTTATCCTAGCACTGTGTTCTCAAACAAGACATTCTTGATCACTCTGTGCTTCATTCAAGGCAACAGTTTGGTACGTTGCTGGTGAACGTGGTAGAAGTTTAGGCTCCAACATTCGTATAAAATACACATCCTTACTGTAGAATAATGCACACAGGATCCAGGTATCATTTTAATATTTATTGGCATAGAACAAGATACGTCTGGCTCTCATCCCCGTCCACCGTTGAATAGCCTTCCTCACTCCCCGCATTCCATTCCTATTCCCATTACGTCTTCCCCATTCCAAAGCCTCCCACATTCCTTAAAGCGATGCCCCCAACATTAATTAATAGAATACAAAACATTTCCCCCTTAACAAAATAAAAACATATAAAATAAACAACCTAAAAAAAATACCAAGTATCCTAACTATAGAAATAAGAACATGGTGCACTATAATATAGATATTCACACAAAATCGGACAACCGTGAAGACCTTTGTCTAGTACGGCCTTCAAATTTCACTCTTGAGGCTATGGAATCCTCTTCCACACTCTCACCCATACTACTCCCTTCGTTACTCTCCCAGCCTCCATTGTACTCAGAATTTTCACACTCAACAACCGTACCTCTCGCACCATGCTCCCTCACATCCTCACAAACAGGTTCCACTGATCTCTCATTCATTAAAGATCCTGAAATCGTAAGATCGCCACATACTGCATCACCATGTTCAGGAGAGCACTTTGCCAGTCTATTAACATTCCAAACGCTGCCATCTTGTGTAATCACCTTCTCATTAAACACTTTTATGATCCTCATGGCTTTTCCAAACTTAGGCATACCTTTTCTTATCAGCCCTGGTTTCCTTACTGTAACCCAATCACCTACAACTAATGTCGGCTCTTTCACCTTCCACTTTCTATCATACGACTCCTTACTTTTTTCTTGTTTTACCTTCACACGATCTTTAATTTTCCCAAGATCAAGTCCATCAGATCCTTTACCACGTTTTTTTTTTAAACCACCAGGGACAAAGTTTGGACACAGGATCTCTACCTCTTAATAGTCTAAATGGACTAACATCTGTAGTGCTATGGGGAGTGATACGGTAATACCATAACTTTTCTCTCACTTTCTCCTTCCAAGATCCTCCAAAACTCCGTGCCCAACCGATGCACTCCTTTAGGACATGATTAAATCTCTCAACTTGACCATTCTCTTGTGGTTCATATAACAAAGTGGTTACATGCTTGATGTTGCAGTACTTGAGGAAGCTCTGCATCTCCTTCGATACCAGTTGAACTCCATTATCTGATACTAGAATCTCAGGGTACCCTTCCTTAGCAAATACCTCTTTAAGAAATTCAATGACAACAGCCAATGTGACCTGTGGTACCAACTTTACTTCTGGCCACTTGGAATGATAATCCACTAACACCAAGGCAAACCTAGCTTCATGAGGCAAAAATGGGAAGGGACCCGAAATATCAAATCCCAATTTTTGCCATGGAGAATCGGGCCACGGAACTGGACGCAAAGGTGCAGGCACAGTCTTCAACATTTTTTCAGCATTCACACATACACTATACTCCCTAACCGTCCTCTCCGCCATTTTATACATCCCTGGTCACCAGAAGGAGGTACATATCAATCTTTTCATGGATGACATACCCGGATGACCAGCGTGAGCCAAACTCAAAATTACAGATTGCATGCCTGTAGCCGGACGTCCGTCGACGCCGGACCCAGTACGGCCATAGGGGCCGTAAGAGCATACCCCTGGGGCACTCAAGAGAGCCTCGGAGGCATGATGTAAGATGCAGAATGCATCTTGCCGGGAAGAGAAAAGAATGACGGCCAAAAGACAGAGACGCACAGCAAGACGGGAGAAACGCGGAGCAGAGAAGCCAGAACCCAGGCCCTGAGGACCAACGGGACCAAGTCCGACGCGAGAGAAACAGAGCAAGAGGAGGAGAGAACCCACAGGGCGCCTCCCGCCCCCACCGAAGTGAAGTCGGGAGACCGCGGAACAGCCGGCCACGTCCCCGGAGGGGCGTGGCCCTTACAGGTACGTTCGTACCGAGATTGGGGATTCCTACCCGAGTGGCTCAGGGGATCGAGGGAGCAAAGAGGGAATACGGGGAGGATAGCGGGGAGGTCCTGCCAGGAAGGGGAAACCCTATAAAATCAGGGAACCCTTATTAACCATATTCCCCCCCCAACCTCACGGGGAAACCCAGGGAAGAGAAAAGAAAGTAAAAGAGAGAGAGAGAGAACACAACCGGAGAAAGAAACAAGACAGCTCACGGGAAGGCGACGCTCACCATTGGAGTGAAAAGTATCCCAACACAACCCTCACGCATACCTATCCTCACACCCCTATTAACCCTATATAGATCCTACTTTACCTATATACTTACATGTTTTCCGTTCTCCTTTTCTTTTGGGGAATCTGGGCGACATCCATACGGGAAAAGACCGGACCTCTTCCCAAGTCAGGATCAGACCCCAGCAGGACCAGGTCAAGAACCCTGAAAGAGAACAAGGAGTTGAACGACCCTAACAAGACTTTAGCCTGTAGGAAAAGAGAAAGGACTAAATTCAACCTTAATTAAGAATAAACAAATCACTTATCCCCTCAAACCGGCGCCTATCTAGTTATTCCAATATCTCTCCCACAGGAGATAAAGAACCCATTACAGTGGTGTCAGAAGTGGGATATTGGAATAGGCGCTAACTAGATTGAGACCATGGAGGGTACTCCCACGATAGCAGACATGATGCAGCAATTAGCTGAGGGACAAAGACACCTGCAAATCGTGTGGGAGGAAAGGCAGAAAGAAGCAAAAGTGGAGAGGGAGGCACTCCAAAGCGCCCTCAAAAGTCAGGCCACTATCATGGCCAATAATCAATTGGTACATGAGAATGCACTAAAAGCCCTCACAGATACTATTGCGGCCACCCGGGTACATCCAAACGTGCCCAGCTCTGTCTTACAGAGGTATCAGGAAGGTGAAGATCCGGATGCCTTTTTTACCAACTTTGAGCGCGTTGCCACTTCTGCCACCTGGCCTCAGGATAGATGGGGTCAGTACATCGCTCCTTTATTAACAGGGACTCTCCAAGCAGCTTATCAAGCGGTAAACCCGGACGGCACAACACCCTATCAGGACATTAAAAAGAGTATCCTGGAACGGGTGGGCTTTGACACAGAACATTACCGGGTCCGGTTTAGGAAAGACAAGTGGGGACCCTCCGAGAATCCCAGGGCGCTATACTTTCGGATTAAAGATTTGGGTCTCAAATGGCTAGGACCCATTGGAACTAACAGGGAAGATATTATTGAAGTTGTCCTCTTGGAGCAATATCTAGACGCCCTACCCACCAATACCCGCAACTGGATCAAACAACAACCAAGCCCTGATACGAACACCACCATTGAGTTAGCCTGTGCCTTTCACCGCTCCCTCGAGTTCAAGACACCCCTCACACACACACCGCCCAACCCCATCCGACAGAACCTCGGACAACCCTCGTCCCTGGGGCGAAGAACAGCAGAGGACCCCGGAAAACCACGTGGACCTGAGAGGCCATACGTACAACAACCCCAATGCTTTAGTTGTGGGGAGTGAGGCCATATTGCCAGGGTTTGTCCCCTGAAATCTGAGAAACCAGAACCTATGGAAATAGGAGTTACTAGGGGGAGAGTCTTCTTTACAGGGGGAAAAGAAACCCAATACAAGGAACTTTTTATCAATGGGAGATTAACGGTGGCCCTCATCGACTCCGGGTGCAGTCAGTCCGTAATTAGGGCAGATTTAATAGATAGCCATACCTTTACTCCGGGACTTACTGTATCCATTTGTTGTATACATGGGGAAACAAGAGAATATCCCCTAATCTGGGCTACCCTTTCATGGGAAGGAAAAGAGACCCCCATAAGGATGGGGGTGGTTGAACGACTGGTTGAGGAAGCCATCATAGGAACCAATTTCAAAGACTTTTCGGTACTTCTAGATAGTACAAGGAACACAGAGGACATGAGTGCCTGGTGGAGGAGCGCTCCCTTCTCTAACCTGCAAATACAACCTCCGGCTGTTCGATACAAACCTAATAGAAGAGAGAAAAGAGAAGCAAGGAAATCCTATGTACAAGGAAGCTCGAGCCACAATAGGGTAATTACACAGGTCCATACCCTTACTGGTCTTCCCCCCTTCCGCAGTTGTCAAAGAGAAGATCCGAGTTTGGTCAATGCCTGGAAACATGCCCGACCCCGAACCCTCAACGACAAGGGTCCGTCTTTTACGATAGTTAATAATCTATTATATCGGATCACTGGCAATAATAGAGAAGAAAAGAAACAGCTACTAGTTCCCGAACCTTATAGGCAGCAGGTACTACACCTAGCCCACAGTCAGCCGGGGGGTGGTCACTATGGGAGGGAGAAAACGGAAGAGTACCTGTTAAGGAAATTCTACTGGCCCGGGGTCTTTTCACAGATTAGAAAATTCTGTCAGCAATGCCCTAAATGTCAATTGATCGATCCTGGCCCAAAGAAAAGGGCCCCATTACAGCCCCTTCCCATTATTGACACACCTTTTTCAAGAATAGGAATGGACATTGTAGGTCCTCTCCTACCTTCTTCTAAAGGCTACCGTTATATACTCGTATTGGTAGAATATGCCACCAGATACGCCGAGGCCATCCCCATCACCAGTATTAACACCAAGAGTGTTGCCAATGCCATGATAGGGTTCTTTTCCCGAATAGGTTTTCCCCGAGAAATTTTAACAGACCAAGGTACCCAGTTCATGTCCAATTTGATGGCACAGATATGTCAACTTCTGTGGATCAAACAATTAAGGACTGGGGTTTATTATCCACAAACGGATGAGTTGGTGGAGAGATATAACCGCACCCTGAAAACTCTCTTAAAGAAATCGATTTCAGAGTCAGGTAAGGACTGGGATAGGAAACTCCCATTAGTGTTATACGCCATCAGGACACATGAACAAGCTTCTACGGGCCATAGTCCCTTTGAATTGTTGTTCGGCCGACAGCCTAGGACGCTATTAGACATGGCAGCAGAATTATGGGAGGAGGAGGAGGATGGGGAAAAGTCCCTATTGGAATACACCAGTGACTTAAAATCCCGCTTACAAACAGTATGGGAAAACGTAAGGGAACATATGGAGAGGGCCCAAGATAAGCAAAAGCGATATTACGATAGGAATACTCAAATGCGGACCTTTACAAAAGGAGACAGGGTGTTAGTGCTTCTTCCCAGTTCCGACAACAAATTGTTGGCAAAATGGCAGGGACCATATAAAGTGATAGGAGTGGTAACCCCTGTTACCTATAATGTCCAACTCACGGCTAATCCCAAAAGGTCTCAGATCTTTCATGTCAATCTGCTAAAAAAATGGGAAGAACCTATGGGAGGCCCGACCATTGGATGTTTAGTTAATACGGTTAAGGAACTGGAAATAGGATGGTGTCCCACTGACCACCGTACAGAAAACGAGATACCCCAGATAACTACAGAAATTTCATTGCAACAGAACAAACAGTTACCCCGACTCCTCAACGGTCATACCCATGTGTTCTCACCAATACCGGGTAGAACCAAGTTGATACAACATCAAATCATAACTCAACCTGGTAAGGTAGTCCGGTTACGTCCCTATCGTATCCCCGAAGCTAGTAAGGTTCTGGTAGAAAATGAAATAGAGAAGATGTTAGACCTGGGTATTACAGAACCTTATCAAAGCCCCTGGTGTTCTCCGGTGGTATTAGTGCCAAAGCCAGATGGGTCCATACGTTTTTGTATTGATTTCATACAAGTCAATACCGTATCCCAATTCGATACGTATCCCCTCCCAAGGGTAGACGAACTCCTAGAGAAATTGGGAAAAGCTAAATACATGTCTACCCTAGATTTGACCAAAGGCTACTGGTAGATTCCTTTAGCACAAGAGGATAAAGAAAAAACAGCCTTCTCTACTCCCTCAGGCCTATATAATTTTAATGTTCTCCCTTTTGGGTTACATGGGGCTCCCGCCACCTTTCAGCGTCTCATAGATACCATCCTACGACCTCATACCAGATATGCAGCGCCTATCTGGATGACATCGTTATCTATAGCGAGACTTGGGATGACCATTTGTCCCATTTAACCAAGATACTTACAGCCCTACAACAGGCAGGGCTGACAGCCAATCCCTCCAAAAGCCGACTAGCGTTTAATGAAATCTCCTACCTTGGATATTATATAGGGAGAGGTATCATTAAACCCCAAATGAATAAAGTAGAGGCCATTCTACACGTAAAAACACCCACTACAAAAAAAGAGATCCGTTCATTTCTAGGCCTAGTAGGATACTATCGGAGATTTATACCACACTACTCCACCTTGGCCGCTTCCCTGACAGATCTCCTGAAGAAAGGTCAGCCCAAAAATATTGCAAGTCTCAACCCAGCACAGTCCCATAGCTACCACACCTTACAGAGGTGTCTTACTACCCAACCGGTTTTAAAGTGTCCTGAGTTTGATCTTCCGTTCCACCTGCAAACGGATGCCTCCGACGTGGGTCTGGGGGCTGTACTGTTTCAGAAGGATAGGAATGACGTAAGCCACCCAGTAGTCTTTATTAGTCGTAAGCTTTTTCCCTGAGAACAGAAATATCCAATAATTGAACGGGAGTGTCTCGCCATCTAGTGGGCGATCGAAAGCTTACAATATTACCTCCTAGGAAGGTCTTTCCTATTGTATACGGACCATGCTCCTCCTACCTGGCTCTCGAGATATGAAGATACCAACGTCAGAATTCTGAGACGGTTCATGGAGCTTCAACCTTTCTCCTTCCATGTTTGCCATCTCCCTGGTGATCTTATGAGTCAGGCTGACTATCTGTCCCAGTTCCTGGGCCCTTTGGGTCTCGAACAGCCCCATTCGAGGGAGGGAATGCGTAGCCGGACGTCCGTCGACGCCGGACCAAGTACGGCCACAGGGGCTGTAAAAGCATCCCCCCGGGGCACTCAAGAGAGCCTCGGAGGCATGACGTCAGACGCAGAATGCGTCTTGCCGGGAAGAGAAAAGAACGACGGCCAAAAGACAGAGACGCACAGCGAGACGGGAGAAACGCGGAGCAGAGAAGCCAGAACCCAGGCCCCGAGGACCAACGGGACCAAGTCCAACGCGAGAGAAACAGAGCGAGAGGAGGAGAGAATCCACAGGGCGCCTCCCGTCCCCACCGAAGTGAAGTCGGGAGACTGCGGAACAGCCGGCCACGTCCCCGGAGGTGCGTGGCCCTTACAGGTACGTTCGTACCGAGATTGGGGATTCCTACCCGAGTGGCTCAGGGGATCGAGGGAGCAAAGAGGGAATACGGGGAGGATAGCGGGGAGGTCCTGCCAGGAAGGGGAAACCCTATAAAATCAGGTAACCCTTATTAACCATATTCCCCCCCCTAACCTCATGGGGAAACCCAGGGAAGAGAAAAGAAAGTAAAAGAGAGAGAGGGAGAACACAACCGGAGAAAGAAACAAGACAGCTCACGGGAAGGCGATGCTTACCATTGGAGTGAAAAGTATCCCAACACAACCCTCACGCAAACCTATCCTCACTCCCCCTATTAACCCTATATAGATCCTACTTTACCTATATACTTACCTGTTTTCCGTTCTCCTTTTCTTTTGGGGAATCTGGGCGACATCCATACGGGAAAAGACCGGACCCCTTCCCAAGTCAGGATCAGACCCCAGCAGGACCAGGACAAGAACCCTGAAAGAGAACAAGGAGTTGAGCGACCCTAACAAGACTTTAGCCTGTAGGAAAAGAGAAAGGACAAAATTCAACCTTAATTAAGAATAAACAAATCACTTATCCCCTCAAACCGGCGCCTATCTAGTTATTCCAATATCTCTCCCACAGGAGATAAAGAACCCATTACAATGCCCCTAGGTGGAACACACTTCCCTTTCTTAAATACCAGATCACTCTCAATCTCCAACTCCTCCCTTATCTTAAAGAAAGGCGCCACCTCTTCTAGAACTCTTTCTTTCTTTGGCCAACCCGATCTCACATAACCCCTGACATCCTGTAACACTAAATCCTTTTGATCTTTTTCAAACCACTCTTTCTCCTCAATGGCTTTAAACTCATCAGCAATTAATTCAGACACCACCGATACAATGCCCAAATCTCCAGATGCACCTCCCTCTAAGTTACCAGAAGCTTCCTGAGGAAGTCGCGATAGACAATCAGCTACAGAATTGCTTTTTCCTGGCACATATTCAACATGAAAGGAATACTCCTGCAGTCTCGAAACTAACCTTGCAATGCTGGCAGTAGCATTCCAACCACCTCCCGGAGATAAAATGCCCACTAAAGGTTTATGATCAATACGAAGCACAAAACGTGAGCCCCATATGTAGTTGCGAAAGTGTTCAATAGCCCAAACACATGCCACCAACTCCTTGTCGATGACCGCATATCTCCTTTTCGCATCATTCAAAGTGCGAGAAGCAAACGTAACATTCCATTCGTCTCTGCCATATCTTTGTGACAGTACACCACCATACATACTGGCATCCACTGTCACAATACACTGAGCTGTGATATTAAAAGGCCTGAGAGTAGGTGCACAAGCAATTTCTCTTTTGATAGACTCAAATGAACGCTCCTGCCTTTCAGACCACACAAATTCCAAATTTTTTCGGGTTAACTCATCTTAGTTGCAAAATTTTCAATGAACTTGCTATAATATTCACATAACCCAGCAAAGGACAAGAGTTTTTTGCGATTGTCAGGCGTTGGCGCATCAATAATAGCTTTGACCAGAGAACATTTGGGCACAACCCCATTTCCAGAGATGGTATGACCCAGGTAATCAACTGACTCAGCAAAGAAGTGACACTTCTTGAACTTCAAGGTTAGCCCATTCCTATTGAACACATCGCACACCTTAACCAAATGGTCTTTGTGTTCTTCTTCATCTTTGGAATAGACCAACACATCGTCTTGAAAGCACTTAACAAATGTGTCCATATCCTTGAACATTATAAACATTGCCCTCTGAAACACAGATGCCGCCGACGCCAATCCAAAGGGCATATGTTTAAACTGGTATAGTCCTTGTGGAGTGATGAACGCAGTGAGGTGACGGGAATCTTCAGTGAGCTCAATTTGATGATATGCCGACCTCAAATCTAACGTAGAGAAGATTTTTGCTCCCTCGAGCATGCTAACAACTTCATTTATATTAGGTAGAGGATGGCAGTTGACTATGATACTTGCATTCAATGCCCTCAAATCCACACACAGTCTCAATGAGTTATCCAGTTTGCGAGCTAAAACAATGGGTGAAACCCAGTAAGAGGATTCCACTTCTTTAATAACATCCTCTTTAACCAGTTCTTCCAAGATACCTTTCAACTCCTCACGCACACCAATAGGAACGTTCCTTAACTTTTGCACAACCGGTTTAGCATTCTCTTTCAGTCTAATTTTATGGCTGTAATTTCTCAACTTACCCAAGGCTTCAGAAAACACTTGCGGAAATTTGGAGGTAATCTAATTAGTCTTTTCACCATCTCCCACCAACATCACAGGTTCACTTGCCCTGGGGTTCAAAATTATTCCTAATTCTGCTTGGTCTCTCCACCCCAGAACGTTAACACCTTTTTCAGCAACATACATCTTGATTTCTGCAGTACGTTTTTTAAAACACACCACCGTTTTCACATACCCCACAATATTGATTGCTGTACCATCAAATCCTTCTGCCAAAATATCTGAGCGAGCCAAGTCAGACACACTCCAAACCAGTTTAAATTTCTCAGCAAAATAATCACATGTGATGATTGTTCAAGGGGAACCAGAATCCGCCATGAGTTCCAGTTCTTGACCTTCGACCAGTACTGTACACTTAGGCTGTTTCACCTCCCTCCCATTTTTGTCGATAACATCATTTTTAACAGATAACACTACCCCTTTTTCCCTTTCATCCTGCACGTATGAGATTTTCCTTTTTTCACTGCCATCACCCCCTTTAATATCCCTACATACTCTGGCAAAGTGTCCTAACTTTCCACATTTGTTGCATTCTTTTCCAATTGCAGGACATAGCAAAGAATTTGCAATATGACTTAAACTCCCACATCTATAACATGACATTCTATACATTTTCTTATTTCTTTCATCTTTCTTATATCCTGTAATACTCCTCGACGTGAATCTATTACAGACAGTATTGTTCCCAACAGCTCCAACAACATCCCAGTCTGATATATTACTTTTCTCTGTGTTTTGTACCGTCTTCATCCACTGTTCTGATTGTTCCAGTGATTTCGCCGTATTTATTACATCCTTTAATTTTGGATCACCCACGATTGTTCCTGAATCCTTCTGCTTCTCACATGCACAATGATCTGATCCCTGATCATCTCGTCGATAATGGGTCCAAAATTAGGGTGCATGGACAGACTGAGCAGAATTGTCAAAAATTCATCAAATGTTTCATTTTCCTGTTGAGTTCTAGTATAAAATTTAAACCTGTTAAATGCAATGCTCGTGGTTGGTTTAAATCTGTTTTCCAATTTACATAAAGCATCTTTGAAAACATCAATTTCTTCATCTTGAATGGTTACTTGCGGTAGCGTCCTAAAAATGAGCCGCCCTTCGGAGCCTAAACAATGTAATAAAATGTTCTTCTTTCTTTCCTGAGACATTCCATCTTCGTCAATAGCCTTTAAATAAGTTAAAAATTCTTCCTTCCACCTAGACCACAGTATAGGAGGGTCCCCTTTTAGTTGTAGAAATTTCGCAGGAGGTTCAAATTGCATTTTGTTTATTTGTTATTATTGTTTTCTTATATTAATAATATCAAAACATTCTCCTGCAGGATGTTAAAAAAACCAAAACTACAACTGCAATGGAGAAAAGACTAAAGCTCTTTTCTCAACCAAGGGACAGGAAGTAAATAGGAGCAACAGGAAACAGCCGGGGAAAATAACTTCACAGACGTTCTGTAGTCAGGTAGGAATATGCCGCCTTACAGTTAGTTTTAAGGAGGACGTTTCAAGCGTAGAAAAAATGCAGCGTGCATCTTCCAAACTGAGCTCGCGATGACTAGCGTCTGCGGTTGCTAGCCAACCGTAACAGACTTCCGAAATGCCATCGCAAAGCTTAATGTCTGAAATAAACAAGTACGATGCAGCAAGCGTTTTACAAAACAAGCTCGCGCTGAGGTGCGTCTGTGGTTGCTAAGCAACCACAACCTAAATGCCTCCGCCCTCCGTACAGCTTCAGGTCAGAAACAACATGAATTCAACCGGGCAATGACAATATACTTGCCTGGCAGTATCTTCATGGAACTTAGCAGCGTCTCTCAATTCAACGGATGTTTCAATCTAAAGCGTTCCTCCGATAGGCAGCTTGAAGTCCTGACACCTGGGCAGCAAAAGTAGTAGAAATACAACCAGGCAAAGTCACAATGCACAGGAAAGGGTCCTCCAAACTCTTGTTGCCAAAATTGTAGAATAATGCACGCAGGATCCAGGTATCGTTTTAATATTTATTGGCATAGAACAAGATACGTCTGGCTCTCATCCCCGTCCAACGTTGAATAGCCTCTCTCGCTCCCCGCATTCCATTCCTATTCACATTACGTCTTCCCCATTCCAAAGCCTCCCACATTCCGTAAAGCGATGCCCCCAACATTAATCAACAGAATACAACACTTACGTAGGGACATTTTCTCAGAACATCAGCTGTGTTATTATAAAAACACTTCCTAGTCCCATTCCACATTAAGAGGGGGATTCCAGCCAGGGAACCACGACTGAATGCTGATTGCTGAGGGTTGATGTCCTCCCGGGGGAACCTGAAATGCAGAATTAGAGCTTAACATGCTGTGCTCAGATTATGACTTAGATGGGAAATAGTCCATCAATCCTAGTGACAATATGATAGCGTTATTCTTATGCTTCACTCTCCTTGTCACCATTTTAATACTGTCATGTTGTGTCGTCCTGGTTATTGCAGTTCACGCTTTGCTATCTAAGATGCAGTCGTTTTATTAAACCAGTCATTGAAACTTATACTGCTTCTATCTGTCATTTATATATAAGACTAAATTGTGAATGAGAGAACCGGATGCGACCTGAGTGACTTCCCTGAGAAGCCTAATATGTCATGCGCTCGGCTGCCCAATCATCCATATCCTCGGGTAGAGATGAGGCACTGTTAGTTAGCTGGAGCAAAACGGGGATTTAAAGCGACAGGTGTCACCCACAGTGGGTCAAACCCAGTGTCCCACACCGTGGAAGATCTTGCTGCTCAAAATCCAGTAGTATCATTAGAATAATGAGAGCCTACGCAACAACTCCATGGTGGATTTTCTTGGGGTATTGTTTTAAAGTCACCTCTTTCTAGCTTGGTTATCCACTTTTGGCCTGTTTGTCAGTGTGTTTGACTTTGTCTCCTGGGATCCTGATTATCAGGACCCCTGCAGTTATGCTCTCTCCCTTAAATTATGGTCACTGCATACTGGTAATCCAGTATTTCACCCAAAATTGGCTAACTGGTGCCCCCTTATAAGTCCCTAGTATATGGTACCTAGGTACCCAGGGCATTGGGGCTCCAGGGGATCCCTATACGCTGCAACATATCTTTTGCCACCCATAGGGAACCCATGCAAAGGCTTCTACAGGACTGCCATTGCACCCTGTGTGAAATGGTGCATGCACCCTTTCACTGCCACTTACACTAAACCAGGTCACTTATACGTCACCCATATGGCAGGCCCTTCAGCCCCGAGGTCAGGGTGCAAAGTACCTATGTGTGAGGGCACGGACTTTGTGAGTGCAGGACACCATTTTACACATGTACTGGACATGGGTCACTACCTAGGTCCAGCTACATAATGGTGACCTCGAACATAGGCATGTTTGGTATCAAACATGTTGGAGTCATGTCCCAAGGCTTTTGCAAGCACTGGTAGTATGATTCCATGCACTCTGGGGGCTCCTTAGCGAACCCCCAGCATTGCCATACCAGTCTTCTGAGGGTTTTCCAGGCAGCCCCAGCTTCTGCCACCTCACAGACATGTTTCTGCCCTCCTGTTGCTTGAGAAGCTCAAGCCCAGGAAGGCAGAACAAAGGATTTCCTTTGGGCAAGGGTGTTACACCCTCTCCCTTTGGAAATAGGTGTTACAGGCTTGGTAGGGGTAGCCTCCCCAAGCAACTGGCTATGCTTTGAAGGGCACATTTGGTGCCCTCCTTGCATAAACCAGTCTACACTGGTTCAGGGACCCCCAGTCCCTGCTTTGGCACGAAACTGGACAAAGGAAAGGGGAGTGACCCCTCCCCTGTCCATCACCACCCCAGGGGTGGTGCCTAGAGCTCCTCTAGAGTGTCCCTGGGTTCTGCCATCTTGTTTTCAGGATGGTCAGGGAACTCTGGGAGCATCTGAGTGGCCAGTGCCAGCAGGTGACCTCAGAGACCCCTCCTGACAGGTGCTTACCTGGTTAGGTGACCAATCCCCCTCTCAGGGCTATATACGGTCTCTCCTCTGAGTGTTTCTTTAGATTCGGATTGTAAGACTCTAGCAGGAATCCTCGCATCTTTTACTTCATCTTCTACCGACGGATCAACCGCTGACTGATCCAGGAACTCTACAGAAGTGCAAGAAAGAAGCTAAGACGACATCTGCAACATTGTATCTTCAGCTCCTGCCAGCAACTGCAACAGTTTCCAGGTTGTGCACCCTCAGAGGACTGCCTGTCTTCAGCCTGTACCAGAAGAACCAAAGAAATCTCCTGTGGAGTCACTTCCCTGTTTGAGCAGGCATCTCTCTGCAACGATGACTGATGGCTTGGACCCCCTCTCCAGATGACAAGCGTGGATCCAGCAACACAGGTAGTGGACTACAGTGACTCCGGCAGTACCACTGTCCAACTTTGGTGGAGGTAAGAGCTTGCCTCCCCACGCAAGACAGTACCCCTGTGTACCACGTGACTTGCAGTTGCTAAGGCTTGTGTGTGACCTTCCAAGAAGTTCTTCGTGCACAGCACAGCTTAGGCCCCCAGCAGTCCATCCTGTGATGCACAGCTTCCTGAGTGTGGGAATCCTTTGTGTCGTGCTACCTGGGCCTTCATTTGCACCTTCTTTGCCCCCATGCTGTGGGACTCCTGTGCCTACTCCCTGGTCTTCTGGGGGCTCTCTAAGTTGCTGAGAGCCCCCTCTGTCTCTCGGCCCTCGCCAGAGGCCACCAGGTCCCTCCTGGTCCCCCGCAGCTGCATTTTCCCCTAATTGCGAGATTTGCGTTTACTAAGGCTTGATGGCAGAATCCAGCAACGCAAACCAGACTGCATTCATCCGCCCAGCGTGGGACATTTTATGCACCAACCAGGAATCCGCATCTGTCTTCTTTAGTACAATACTGATTTTGTCTTTTCACCGGTGGTTCCAATTGTGCACCTTCATCCGGGTTAGCAGGGGCCTCTGTTCTCCCTGGGCTCTTCAGTGCTTCTTGGACTTGGTTCCCATCTTCCACAGTTCTTCAGGTCCAGGAATCCATCGGTGGTGTCTAGCAGTTTCTTCTGGTTCTTGCAAAATCTTCTATCACGTGTTCTTGTGTGTTCTAGGAAAGTTACTGTGATTTACTCCTGCTTTCCTGAGCTTTGGGGTGGGGTACTTTACTTACCTTTGATGTTTTCTAATACTCCCAGTGCCCCTCTACACTTTCTTAGGTGGGAAACCAACTTTTGCATTCCACTATTTTAGTATATGGTTTGTGTTCCCCTTAGGCCCAGTTCTAACTATTGTGAGTTTCACTATTTGCACTGTTTTCTAGCTGTTTTACAGAAAATTCTGCATTCTAGTGTGCATACTGTGTATATTACTTACCTCCTAAGGGAGTATAGGCCCTCATTCTGACCCTGGCGGTCTTTGACCGCCAGGGCGGAGGACCGCGGGAGCACCGCCGACAAGCCGGCGGTGCTTCAATGGGGATTCCGACCGCGGCGGTAAAGCCGCGGTCGGACCGGCACCACTGGCGGGGTCCCGCCAGTGTACCGCGGCCCCATTGAATCCTCCGCGGCGGCGCAGCTTGCTGCACCGCCGCGGGGATTCTGACCCCCCCTACCGCCATCCAGATCCCGGCGGTCGGACCGCCGAGATCCGGATGGCGGTAGGGGGGGTCGCGGGGCCCCTGGGGGCCCCTGCAGTGCCCATGCCACTGGCATGGGCATTGCAGGGGCCCCCGTAAGAGGGCCCCTACATGTATTTCACTGTCTGCAGCGCAGACAGTGAAATACGCGACGGGTGCAACTGCACCCGTCGCACAGCTTCCACTCCGCCGGCTCGATTCCGAGCCGGCTTCATCGTGGAAGCCTCTTTCCCGCTGGGCTGGCTGGCGGTCTGAAGGAGACCGCCCGCCAGCCCAGCGGGAAAGTCAGAATTACCGCCGCGGTCTTTCGACCGCGGAACGGTAACCTGACGGCGGGACTTTGGCGGGCGGCCTCCGCCGCCCGCCAAGGTCAGAATGAGGGCCCTAGTCTCTAAGGCATTTTTGGCATTTGTGTCACCAACATAAAGTACCTTTATTTTTGAAACACTGAGTGTTTTCTTTCATGTGTGTGAGTACTGTGTGACTACAGTGGTATTGCATGAGCTTTGCATGTCTTCTAGTTAGGCCTTGGCTGCTCATCCACACTGCCCATAGAGACACTGGCTTCTAGACACTGACTACATTTTACTAATAAGGGATAACTGGACCTGGTACAAGGTGTAAGTACCTTAGGTACCCACTACAAACCAAGCCAGCCTCCTACATTGATGGTGCAGCGGTGGGATAAGCACTTGCAATTGCCTTATCACTCTGTCACTGGTTCTTTCCACAGAAAAGAGTACTCTGCACCTAGAACTATACATACATATACCTAGTTACAGGATCGAGTCTCTTAGCTTCCTTTCTAAGAGACTAGGGGTTAGGTAGAGTAGGTTTTGCTTTTCACTTACACTACTCTAACACTCACTACATCATGTCTACTGCTAGTCATAGCTCTGAGGTCATGGGTACTCCCTATGAGGTCATGACCTTCTGTAGGAGGCTGGCCTGGCTTAGAGTGGGTACCTTGTGGTACTTACACCCTGTGCCAGGTCCAGTTATCCCTTATTAGTAGAATAGAGGTGTTTCTAGCAGCTTAGGCTGATAGAAGGTAGCTATGGCAAAGCAGCTTAGGCTGAACTAGGAAACATACAAAGCTCCTACTATACCACGTATATCATATGGCACAATATCATAGGAAAACACAATACTCAGAGTTACTAAAAATAAAGGTACTTTATTTTAGTGACAATGGGGGTCATTCTGACCCTGGCGGTCGAAGACCGGCAGGGCCATGGATGACTGAAGCACCGCCAACAGGCTGGCGGTGCTTCATAGCCCATTCTGACAGCGGCAGTAAAGCTGCGGTCAGAAAAGGGGATCCGGCGGTTTCCAGGAACAGGATGGCGGAAACGGGTGTCGTGGGGCTCCTGGGGGCCCCTGCACTGCCCATGCCACTGGCATGGGCAGTGCAGGGGCCCCCTGACAGGGCCCCAGCATGATTTTCACTGTCTGCATAGCAGACAGTGAAAATCGCGACGGGTGCAACTGCACCTGTCGCACACCTGCAACACCGCCGGCTCCATTCGGAGCCGGCTTCTGTGTTGCAGGCCCTTTCCCGCTGGGCCGGCGGGCGCTCCCTTGGCGGGCGCCCGCTGGCCCAGCGGGAAAGTCAGAATGGCCTCCGCGGTCTTCTGACCGCGGAGCGGCCATTTGGTGGTTCCCGCCAGGCGGGCGGCGACTGCCGCCCGCCCGGGTCAGATTCGCCCCCAATATGCCAAAAGTATCTCAGAGACTACCCTCACTTAGGAGGTAAGTAATATACACAAGTTATATATGCACAAAACCAAAACAGGTAAGTAACAGTAAGTAAAGTAGTGTAAACAGTGTAGAATCACAATAGGATGCAATAGGTGAACATAGGTCTAGGGGTAACACAAACCATATACTCCAAAAGTGGAATGCGAATCACGAATGGACCCCAGACCTAGGGGAAGTTGTAGAGGGTCGCTGGGACTGTGAGAAAACAGTAAGGGTGTCCAAAATACCTCACCCCAAGACCCTAGAAAGTAGGAGTAAAGTTACCCTACTACCCCAGAAAGACACAATAGTCGTGATAGGGGATTCTGCAAGAACCACAAGCACCAGCAATACACTGAAGACGGATTCCTGGACCTGAAGACCTGTAAAGGAAGGGGACCAAGTCCAAGAGTCGTGATAGTGTCCAGGGGGGGCAGGGAGGTTGCAGAAGTGTTTCCACGCAGAAATACCACAAACAAGCCTTGCTAGCTGCAAGGATCGCGGTAGAGGTTTTTGGGTGCTTCTGGGGCCCAGGAAGGACCAGGATGTCACCCCTTTTAGGAGGAGACAGAGTGGGCACTCAGCAACTCAGAGAGCCCCCACAGAAGCAGGCATCACCTGCAGAAGTACCGGAGCAGGCACTTGGAAGATATGAGGACAGCAGTCGACTCAGAGTCACAAAGGAGGGTCCCACGATGTCGGAGTCCAACTCAGCGGGTTGAGCACTGCAGGACGGAGTGCTGGGGACCCAGGCCAGGCTGTGCACAAAGGAAGTCCTGGAAAAGTGCACAGAAGCCGGAGCAGCTGCAAATCACGTAGTACACAGATTTGCTGTCTGGTGTGGGGAGGCAAGGACTTACCTCCACCAAACTTGGACTGAAGGACCACTAGACTGTGAGGGTCACTTGCATCCAGCTCCTGTGTTCCAGTGACCAGGTTCGTCAGGATGAGAGGGGACCCAGAGGACCGGTGATGCAGTCTTTTGGTGCCTGCGTTAGCAGGGGGAAGATTCCATCGACCCACAGGAGATTTCTTCTTGGCTTCCAGTGCAGGGTGAAGGCAGACAGCCCTCAGAGCATACACCACCAGGAAACAGTTGAGAAAGCTGGCAGGATGAGGCGCTACAATGTTGCTGGTAGTCATCCTGCTACTTTGTTGCAGTTTTGCAGGCGTCCTGGATCAATCAGCAGTCGATCCTTGGCAGAAGTCGAAGAGGGAAGTGCAGAGGATCTCTGGTGAGCTCTTGCATTCGTTATCCGAGGAATAGCCCAGAGGAGAGACCCTAAATAGCCAGAAAAGGAGGTTTGGCTATGAAGAAAGGAGGTTTGGCTACCAAGAAAGGTAAGAACCTATCAGAAGGGGTCTCTGACGTCACCTGCTGGCACTGGCCACTCAGAGCAGTCCAGTGGGCCCCCAACACCTCTGAATCCAAGATGGCAGAGGTCTGGGACACACTGGAGGAGCTCTGGGCACCTCCCCTGGGAGGTACTGGTCAGGGGAGTGGTCATTCCCCATTCCTTTGTCCAGTTTCGCGCCAGAGCAGGGGTGGGTGATCCCTGAACCGGTGTAGACTGGCTTATGCAGAGATGGGCACCATCTGTGCCCATCAAAGCATTTCCAGAGGCTGGGGGAGGCTACTCCTCCCCAGCCCTTCACAACTATTTCCAAAGGGAGAGGGTGTAACACCCTCTCTCAGAGGAAATCCTTTGTTCTGCCTTCCTGGGCCGGGGCTGCCCAGACCCCAGGAGGGCAGAATCCTGTCTGAGGGGTTGGCAGCAGCAGCAGCTGCAGTGGAAACCCCGGAAAGGCAGTTTCGCAGTACCTGGGTTCTGTGCTAGAGACCTGGGGGATCATGTAACAATTCCATGATCTTAGACATGTTACATGGCCATGTTCGGAGTTATCACTGTGACGCTACACATAGGTTGTGAATTATGTGCAGTGTACGCGTGTAATGATGTCCCCGCACTCACAAAATTCAGGGAATTTGCCCTAAACAATGTGGGGGCACCTTGGCTCGTGCCAGGGTGCCCACACACTAAGTAACTTGGCACCCAACCTTCACCAAGTGAGGGTTAGACATATTGGTGACTTATAAGTTACTTATGTGCAGTGAAAAATGGCTGTGAAATAACGTGGACGTTATTTCACTCAGGCTGCAGTGGCAGGCCTGTGTAAGAATTGTCTGAGCTCCCTATGGGTGGAAAAAGAAATGCTGCAGCCTATATGGATCTCCCTGAACCCCAATACCCTGGGTACCTAGGTACCATATACAAGGGAATTATAAGGGTGTTCCAGTGTGCCTATGAGAATTGGTAAAATTAGTCACTAGCCTGTAGTGACAATTTTCAAGCAAAAAGAGAGCATAAACACTGAGGTTCTGGTTAGCAGAGCCTCAGTGATACAGTTAGGCACCACACAGGGAACACATATAAGCCACAAACTTATGAGCACTGGGGTCCTGGCTAGTAGGATCCCAGTGACACATATCAAACACACTGACAACATAGGGTTTTCACTATGAGCACTGGGCCCTGGCTGGCAGGATCCCAGTGAGACAGTAAAAACATCCTGACATATACTCACAAACAGGCCAAAAGTGGGGGTAACAAGGCTAGAAAGAGGCTATCTTCCTAAACCTTCAAAGAACCTATGGGGCTCAGAGAGGAGCCTAGATGTGGGCAAGAACCCTAATAAGACTTTTCTGTTAAGTCTTCTTCTCCAGGATGATCAGGAGTATGCTGATAACCAGGAGGAGGAGTGGGAGGGAAATTTTGACCCCTTAGAGCCAGGTATCCACCCGGAAGATTCAGGGGGAGGGCTCTTCCAAAGATCTTCCCCCTTCAGCATAACTTCTAGTGTAGCTGGCAGTGGGAGATGTAGTCACTTTGGGAGGACTCCCTTCACACCTAGAGGTCAGGTTACCAGGGTTTGTAAAGTTAGGGAAAGAGCTACCTCTGCCCACTCTCATATCACATCAGTTTCTGGGGGATCCCATGGTTCACCTCCAAGTGATGACTCCATGGATAGGGAGCTCAGGAAACTCAGAATGGTAGGAGGCCAGGCTGAGGCTGCAGCAGCGGCTACCACTAGATAGAGAGGCCGTGGCTGTGGAGAGAGAGAGACACAGGGTTGGGGTTAGTTCCCCTTTGTGGCAGCAGCTGTTTCAAGTGTTATGGAATTAGGGAGGACACCATGGACTCTAGAAACCTGCATAAAATTGTTCCCCCATACAAGGTGGGGATGACATCTATAAGTGGTTTGCTGCACTTGAGAGGGCTTGCAAAGTTCAGAGGGTCCCTCAAAGGCGCTGGTGGGCTGCTATTCCGTGGTTGTCCATTTCTGACAAGAGGAGGGATAGACTTCTCACTGTCAGAAAAGAAGACTCAGACAATTACAGTATTCTCAAAACTGCACTCTTGGATGGATTTAGCTTAACAACTGAACAATACAGGATGAAGTTCAGAGAAACCAGAAAGGAGTCTTCATAAGATTGGACAGACTATGTGGACTGTTCCGTGAAGATTTTAAAAGGTTAGTTACATGGCAGCAAAGTCTCTGACTATGAGGGTCTATATAATCAAATTTTGAGAGAGCCTATTCTGAATAACTGTGTGTCTGGTTTGATTCACCAATATTTGGTAGACTCAGATGTGACCTCTCCCCAAGAACTAGGAAAGAAGGCAGACAAATGGTTCAGAACAAGGGTGAGGAGAAAAGCTCATACAGGGGTTCACAATGAAAAGAAGAAAGAATGTGAAAAGTTTCAGGACAAGCATGAGGACAAACATAAAACTAAAAATTCCTCTTCAGGTCTTCAACACTCCTCTGGGGGTGGGGATACAAATTCTTCTTCTTCCTCTTCTACACTCAATAAAAAGCCTTAATGCAATGTGTGCAGAGGTAAAGGCCATTGGCCAGGGGACAAGTCCTGTCCAGGTAAAGCCCATGAACCTACCACCATCACTACACCCACTTCAACTTCTAGTGCCCCTAGCAGTAGTAGTAATAGTGGTGGGACTACTGGCAATAGTCAAAGGAAAGGTGTGGTTGGGTTCACTTTTGGGTCCATCATAGAAACTGGGGTAGACAGTCCCAAGACCGCTTCTGTCAAACCTGGTGGCATTGGACTTGCCACCTTGGCTGCTTGTCCCCTTAACATGGATAAGTACAGGCAGCCAATCTTAATAAATGGTGTTAAGATCCAGGCCTACAGGGACAAAGGTGCAAGTATCATTTTAGTGACTGAAAACTTGGTGTCACCTGCAAAACACCTCCGTGGACAGAAGTACCAGGTTACTGATATCAATAACTCCACTCATTCTCTCTCTTTAGCTGTAGTACAACTTATTTGGGTGGAGTTACTGGCCCTAAGCAAGTGGTGGTGTCACCTAGCTTACCTGTAAGCTCTCTCCTAGTAAATGGCCTAGAGGTCTCAGGTTGGGCTGAAGTAGAATATAGGACCCATGCATCCATGCTGGGTATTCCTAAGTGTGAGAATGTAGCCTCTTTCTAGCATGGTTACCCCCACTTTTGGCCTGTTTGTGAATGTGTGTCAGTGTGTTTTTACTGTGTCACAGGGATCCTGCTAGCCAGGACCCCAGTGCTCATAGATAAAAACCTATCTGACAGTGTTTCTTGCCTGTCTCACTGGGATCCTGATAGCCAGGACCCCAGTGCTCATAGTTTTTGGCCTAAGGTGTATGCCTGTGTAGTGCCTAACTGTGTCACTGAGGCTCTGCTAATCAGAACCTCAGTGCTTATGCTCTCTCTGCTTTCAAGTTTATTACTGTAGGCCAGCAACTTCATTTACCAATTTCAATTGGCACACTGGACCCCCCTTAAAAGTCCCTAGTATATGGTACCTAGGTACCCAGGGCATTGGGGTTCCAGGAGAGCCATATGGGCTGCAGCATTTCTTTTAGCCACCCATAGGGAGCTCAGACAAACCCTTACACAGGACTGTCATTGCAGCCTGATTGAAATAGTGCACACACTATTTCACAGCCATTTTCACTGCACATAAGTAACTTGTAAGTCACCTATATGTCTAACCTTCACTTGCTGAAGGTTAGGTGCAAAGTTACTAAGTGTGAGGACCCCCTGGCACTAGCAAAGGCGCCCCCACATAGTTCAATGCCATTTCCCTGGACTTTGTGAGTGCGTGGACGCCATTACACTTGTGCACTACATATGGGTCAATACCTATATGTAGCTTCACAATGGAAACTCTGAATATGGCCATGTAACATGTCTAAGATCATGGAATTTTCCCACCATTCCAAATCTGGTATTGGGGAGCCAATTCCATGCATCCTGGGGACTCCACCATGGACCCCCAGTACTGCCAAACCAGCTCTCTGAGGCTTGCACTGCAGCTACAACTGCTGCCACCTCACAGACAGGGTTCTGCCCTCCTGGGGTCTGGGCAGCCCAGTCCCAGGAAGGCAGAACAAAGCATTCCCTCTGAGAGCAGGGTGTTACACCCTCTCCCTTTGGAAATAGGTGTTACAGGCTGGGGAGGGGTAACCTCCCCCAGCCTCTGGAAGTGCTTTGAAGGGCACAGATGGTGCCCTCCTTGCATAAACCAGTCTACACCGGTTCAGGGACCCCTTCTGCCCTGCTCTGGTGGGAAAATGGACAAAGGAAAGGGGAGTGACCACTCCCCAGTCCATCATCACCTCAGGGGTGGTGCCCAGAGCTCCTCCAGTGTGTCCCAGACTTCAGCCGTCTTGCTTTGCAATTTGTGGGGGCACTCTGTAGGACTCTGAGTGGCCAGTGCCAGCAGGTGACTTCAGAGACCCCTCCTGATAGGTCCATACCTGATAAGGTAGCCAATCTCCCTCTCAGGGCTATTTAGGGCCTTTCCTGTGGGTTCTCTTTAGATTCTGCTTGCAAGTTTCCTTCAAGAATCCTCTGCAACAACTTCAGACTCCTCTGACCTCAGATCAACCGCAGCCTGCTCCAAGAAATGCTGTAACTTCAACAAAGTGTCTACAAGAGACACTTTTCTTCAGCAACCTCAGCTTCAAGTCAGCAACTGCAACAGTTTCCACAGTGTGTACTCTCTGGGGACTCCCTGTCTTCATCCTTCACCAGTTGGACTGAAGAAATTCCCTGCTCCAAGCAGGCACCTTCAACGTTAATGACTGGTACCCTGGGACTCCTCTCACGTCAACAAGCGTGCTTTTAAGGACACAGAGGGTGGACATCATCGACATAGACTGTCCAGAGGTCCTGCTGATGCAATTTGGAGGAGGTAAGACCTTGCCTTCCCTGAGAACGACGATACCCCTGTGTACTGTATCTTCTTCACCTCCTGAGGCCTCTTTGCACTCTTTGCAAAATTCCTTCTTGCACATCCTGGCCCGAGTCCCCAGCACTCCATCTTGTGATGCTCAACTCATTGAGCTGTTCTCCGGCTGCGTGGGACCTTCTTTTGTGGTGCTGCATCAACTGCGTTTTGCACCTCCTTGGAACCCGGGTCCTGGAGCTCCAGGGGGAGCTGGCTGGCATCCTGAGGGCTCTCTAAAGTGCTGAGCCCCCCCTCTTCCTCCTCACACAGAGTTGAGGCCTTCAGGTCCCTCCTGGGTCCATCCAGCACCATTTTGACAAAAAACGTACTTTGTCTTAGCCAAGGCTTGTTGGCACCTTCCGACACGAACTCTCATCTGCAACAATGTTCTTGCATGGCTGATGCAATAATCCCAAAAACGAGGTGTAAGGTGTCCTAAGGAAACTTGCAGTACTTTACTCCTGCTTTTCTGGGATCTGGGGTGGGGTAATTTACATACCTTTACGGTATTCTTACTCTCCCAGCTATCTGCACACACCACGCTTGTCTAGGGGGGAATTTGTGATTCACATTCCACTTTTTAAGTATATGGTTTGTGTTGCCTCTAGACCTATTTTCTCCCATTGCATTCTATAGAATTTCCTACTGTTTGCATTGTTCTATGACTATTTACTTGTCTAATTTTGTCTAGTGTATATATTGTGTTTAATACTTACCACCAGAAGGAGAATTGTCTCTGAGATATTTTTGGTACTGTGTCACCCAAATAAATACCTTTATTTTTGGTAACACTGAGTATTGTCTTTACTTGTGTATAAGTACTCTGTAACTATAAGTGGTATTGCAGGAGCTTTGCATGTCTCCTAGTTCAGCCTAAGCTAATCTGCTATAGCTACCTCTATAAGACTAAGCTGCTAGAACACTACTACTTCACAAATAAGGGATAACTGGTCATGATATAAGGTGTAAGTACCTAAGGTACCCACTACAAACCAGGCCAGCCTCCTACACTAAGGAATTTCTTCCTTTAATCTCAGGTGAGACAAAAAAGCATAGAAGAGAAGGAGCCCTGAAGCCTCAGGATACACCTCGCCTCACAGGTAAAAAGGGTGTCCTCTACCCACCCTACCACAAAGGATACCATTCTCGTGGTGGGAGACACCTCTTCTAGGGTGGAAACTGTACCAAAAGAGCCAATAGCTAACACAACTGGTCCCCCAGAGGTAAACGTACCTCTCTGTGGGAAAACTGACACGGAAAATCAACCCTGCCCTGTCTTAGTAAATTGAGAGCAACCCTCCAGCCCACCCAGAGAAACTTTAGTGCAGCACCCCTACACTACCTATAAAACTGAAGGACCGCAGCCCTATTCTTATGTAGAGCCCTTGGGACAGCACCTCTGTCCTCTCTTAGAGCCATGGGGACAAACCTTTTGCCCTGCTCTAGCCTTGCTCAGACAGCATCCCTTTTTGGCATTTCAATCCTTAGGCGAGCAACCCTGTCCTGACATTGGATCTCAGGGTCGGTCATCCTGCCCCATTTTAACTCTTTTTCATAATCTTAAAAATAGGGAATCTCAGAGTTCACCCTTGCACTGTTCTCTAGCCAAAAATCTCCAAGCAGGGTGGTTCACCTTCCCACAGGGAAGGGACCATACAGTGGATGATAAAGGGAGCAACCACTCTATTGCAGCTCTGCTCTCCACTTATCATCACTTAGACAATAAAGTCTCAACTGGCCAAAGTTAGCCTTATTGTCCTTTGTTTGGGGGGGATGGCTGTGTAAGAAAGTAGCCTCTTTCTAGCATGGTAACCCCCACTTTTGGTCTGTTTATCAGTGGGTTTGACTGTGTCTACTGAGATCCTACTTATCAGGACCCCAGTAGTTATGCTCTCTCCCTTAAACCATGGTTATAGGATACTGGTAAGCCAGTATTCCACCCACAACTGGGATACTGGTGTCCCCTCATAAGTCACTAGTATATGGTACCTAGGTACCCAGTGCATTGGGGTTCCGGGGAATCCCTAGGGGCTGCAGCATTACTTTTGCCACCCATAGGGAACCCATGCAAAGGCTTCCACAGGACTGCCATTGCAGCCTGTGTGAAATGGTGCATGCACCCTTTCACTGCCATTTACACTGCACCAGGTCACTTAAAAGTCACCTATATGTCAGGCCTTCCCACCCTGAAGGCTTTGTCCAGAGTGCCTGTGTGTGAGGGCACCCCTGCACTAGCAAAGGTGCCTCCAAGTCATCAAGGACCATTTTCCCGGACTTCGTGAGTGCAGGGACGCCATTTTACATGTGCACTATACATAGGTCACTACCTATGTTCAGCTTCACAATGGTAACTCCGAATATGGCCATGTTTGGTATCAAACATTTTAGAATCATACTCAAGGCATTTGCAAGCATTGGTTGTATGATTCCATGCACTCTGGGGGCTCTGTAGAGGACTCCCAGTATTGCCATGCCTGTAACACCTATTTCCAAAAGGAGAGGGTGTCACACCCCTCTCCTAAAAGAAATGCATTATTCTGCCTTCCTGGGATTGAGCTGCTCAGTCCCCAGGAGGGCAGAAACCTGTCTGTGAGGTGGCAGCAGCTGGGGCTGCAGTGGAAGTCTCAGAAAGCTGGTTTGGCAGCACTGGGGGTACATGGTGGAGCCCCAATGATGCATGGTCCGTCAGGAGGAGTTTGGACCAGCTGAAGTGTCAGGTTCCCTGGTCAGCTTCCAGTCAATGAAGTGGACTTCACTGGTCTTTAGGTCTTTGTTACAAGAGAATGATGCCTTCTCTCTGAAGGGAGGTGTTTAGCAATTTTCAGAAGAATGGAGGTCCTCTTGTGGTTTGTAGTGTCTGTCTGATGTCCAAACAAACCCTCAGTGTCGATCGTCGAGTCCTGGGTGCAGCAGACAGGGTTTGACATCTTCTTCTTGCGCAGCAGGCCTCAGTTCTCGAGTCTTGGGTCTCCTTTGTTGCTGGTATTCTTTTGTCCTTGGGATATGATTCTCTGGTCTAGCGTTGCCCACCAACTACTGTATCTAGTGGGTGTTTAGGGGAGTTCCTAGTAGTGACCAATGGGTTATCTACCTTTGGGTGGCTACTTCCTGTGGGCAGAGGTAACTTCCCTTCACCTGATTGGCTATTTTTCTTCCATGCAAGATGGAGGAAAATGAAATGGAGGGGTCACCTTGCATGCAATACCTTAGGGGTAGTGAAAGCAGGGGTAGTCACTCTTCCTGTTCTTTGTGTGTTTTCCTGACGTTGCTCCCATTAAAAGTGGGGATTTGCTATGGTGGCAGCCATCTGCTGCTATCAGCAGGCTTGGGGGTTGTGTTTCAAGGGAGGTAAACCCTTTGAAGCTTGCTAGCAGGGCAGTGTATATTCCTGGGGGAGATTTGATAGCACCTCTTCCCATGAAGGGCTTTGTTCTGGGACCGATAGAGCAGGATCTCTCACCCCAGGGTTCTAGATTCTTGTCTGGTGGTGGCAGGCTGTTTTTAGATTTCGCAAGGGTACCTCTAAGGTGACCCCTGAGTACATTTTGTAATAATTCCAATACTGGTACCAGTTTGGATTTGTCATTCCAAGTTGTTTGATACCAAACAACTCAGGGTTCAGAGTAGCCAACTTATAGCTGTGAAACTCATACTGACCAGTGTCCAGCACATGCATTTAAAATGTCTACTCTCTTCACTTACTATGTCCTAATTTTGGCAAGGACACATTAGAGGCATAGTGCTCATGCATGTATGCCCACACATACAGTATAGTGTACCCTTCCTTGGGGCTGCAAGGCCTGCCAGAGGGGTGCCTCACCTGTACTGCATGAAATGTGTAGTGGACAGGGCACACGGGCTGTGTGCCATGTTGAGTTTGCATTTTAGGATTGCCCCAGGACACTCAGCCTGCAATGGCAGTACTGGGTACTTCTGGATGCATGCCCCTAGAGGGTGGCACAATCTGTGCTGCTGCTCTCAGGGGGCCTACCATTAGTACCCCGTGGCCTGGGTACCTAAGTAACATTTACTATGGACTTATAGTGGCAGCTAAAGGTGTTACCAGTTGTGCCAATACATCACAACAGTTTTGGGAAAGAGATCTGGCCCGGGGAACCTGGTTGGCAGGGGCTTTGAGCATTAATAACTTTGAGACCACATCAAATACCAGGCAAAACTTGGGGGCTAACAAAGACAAAAGAGGCCTTTTCTCATACTACCGCCCAGACGAAAGAGGGTGAGACTACCTTTTCCCTAGTGAGTCTTCCTCATCTAAGTGGAAGAACCTGGAACTGGCATGGGCATCTCAAGTCTGTGTTCCACTTGAAAGTCCATTTACTGTACTGAAATAGCCCACCTAAGCAGTTTCATCTGTTGTAGCCATCTGAGAGGCATGTGATCAGTCTGAACTATGAAGTGGGAGCCAAACAGGTATGGCCTCAGCTTCTTCAGGGCTTAAACCACTGCAAAGGCTTACCTCTTTATGGCACTACATTTTTGTTCCCTAGAGAGTAGTCTTCTGCGTATAAAAGCAACAGGCTGCCGGCCATGCCCATCCTCATTTTTCTGGGCTAGGGCTGCTCCTACCCACAGTTCTGAGGCATCTGTTTGGACAATAAACTGCCTGGAGTAGTCTAGAGCTTGTAGGACTGGAGCAGAGCACATAGGGCCTCATTACGACCCTGGCGGTCATAGACCGCCAGGGTGGAGGCCGGATGAAGCACCGCCAACAGGCTGGCGGTGCTTCATCAGGTATTCAGACCGCGGCTGTGAAGCCGCGGTCGCCCAGCCGGGTCCGGCGGTTTCCCGCCGGATTTCCCCCGGCTGGGGTAATCCTCCATGGCGGCGCTGCATGCAGCGCCGCCATGGGGATTCCGACCCCCTTCCCGCCATCCTGTTCCTGGTGGTAAAAGCTGCCAGGAACAGGATGGTGGGAACTTGTGTCGTGGGGCCCCTGGGGGCCCCACAAAGATTTTCACTGTCTGCTTTGCAGACAGTGAAAATCGCGACGGGTGCCACTGCACCCGTCGCACCCCTGCAAATCCGCCGGCTCCATTCGGAACCGGCTTCCTCTTTGCAGGGGCTTTCCCGCTGGGCCGGCGGGCGATCTCCTGGAGATCGCCCGCCGGCCCAGCGGGAAAGTTGAAATGACCCCCGCGGTCATTTGACTGCGGTGCGGTCTTTGGGCGGTTTCCGCCCGGCGGGCGGTGCCCGCCGCCCGCCGGGGTCGGAATGACCCCCATAGTCTTCTTCAGAGTCAAAGGCCTTTTGACAACTCACTGTCCAGTTAACCTTTTTGAGCAGTTCCTTGGAGGTCAGCTCTATGAGGAGGGCAGCAATGGTGCCATAATCCTTCACAAATCTCCTATAATACCCAGTTAAGCCAAGGAATGCCCTGACCTGTGTCTGGGTTGTGGGAGCTTCCCAATCCAGAATGGTCTGATTCTTGGGTTGGAGGGATTGGACTTGGACCCCACAAACCAGGTGGCCCAAGAAGACAAGAGTACCCTGCCCTATCTGATGAGGTGATCCTGCCAGGTGGAGCTATAAACAGCTATGTCATCTAGGTAAGCTGCACTAAAGGATCCCAGCCCAACAAGCACTTGGTTCACCAGCCTTTGGAAGGTGGCAGGTGCATTCTTTATTCCAAATGACTTAACAGTGAACTGAGAATGCCCACTTGGAGTGGAGAATGCTGACCTCTCTTTTGCTCCTGGGGCCAGGCTAATCTGCCAGTACCCTGAAGTTAAACCAAAAGTACTCGAACACCTGGCTGCCCCTAGTCTGTCAATGAGCTCATCAGCTCCTGGGATTGGATGTGTATAGGAAAGTGCCACTGTAAGCATGGTTACCCCCCACTTTTTTCCTGATATTGATGCCAACCTTGATTGAAAGTGTGCTGGGATCCTGCTAAGCAGGCCCCAGCACCAGTGTTCTTTCCCAAAGTCTCTACCTTTGTGTTCACAATTGCCACTCACATGGCACACCGTTAAGTCCCTTGTAAAAGGTGACCATAGTACCAATGGTCCTGTAGCCAGGGAAGGTCCCCAATGGCTGCAGCATGTATTATGCCACCCACCCTGGGGGTCCCCTTACCAAGCACATGCACAATGCCTTTGCAGCGTGTGTACTGGTAGAAAGAAAAAAAGCAAAGTTGACATGGCACCCTTCTCAAGGTGCCATGCCTACAAACCACTTCCTGTGGCATAGGTAAGTCACCCCTCTAACAGGACTTACAGCCCTAAGGCAGGATGCACTATACCACAGGTGAGGGGCATAGCTGCATAGGCAATATGCCCCTACAGTGTCTAAGTCCATTCTTAGGCATTGTAAGTGCAGTGTAGCCATATTGATTATATGGTCTGGGAGTCTGTCATTACGGACTCTGCGGCTCCATAATGGCTTCACTGAATACTGGGAAGTTTGGTATCAAAACTCTCACCATAATATATCCACACCGATGCCAGTTTGGGATTTATTAACAGATGGACCCAGAGGGCATCTTAGCCCAACTGCTAGTGCAGGACTGACTGGTATGTGCCAGCCTGCCACTTTTAGACACGTTTCTGACCACATGGGGTGAGAGCCTTTGTGCTCTCTGTAGTCAGAAACAAAGCCTGTCCTTTGTGGAGTTGCTTCACAACTCCCCCCTGAACTGTAACACCTGGCTCAAGCCTCAGGTTACAGTGCCCCAGGGCACTCCAGGTAGTAGGGCTGCCTGCCCCTGGACAAGCCCCACTGTTGGCGGCAAGTCTGGTGGGAAAATTAGGGAAAACAGGGAGGAGTGACCACCCCAGCTAGGGCCACCCCTAAGGTGTCCGGCGCTGAGGTGAACCCCTCCCTGCAGAATCCTCCATTTTAGTTTGGAGGGCAGGGACCAATAGGGTTAGGTTTGTGTCCCCCTTCCCAAAGGGAGTGGACACAAGAAGGGTGTGGCCACCTTCAGGGACAGTTACCATTGGCTACTGCCCTCTGACTCTTGTAATGTCCCTAAATCCAGGTTTTAAGGGACTTCCTGAACCCAGTTCACCAGATTCCTGGTGACCTAACAGGAAGAAGAAGGCCTGCATAGCTGAAACCCACAGCAGAGAAGAAGGAAGACGACAACTGATTTGGTCCCAGCCCTACCGGCCTGTCTCCTGCTTCAAAGAACCTGCAAAAAAACAGTGACGCATCCAGCAGGACCAGCAACCTCTGTCACGCTCCAGAGGACTGCCCTGCACACATAAGGAACAGGAACTGTCGTGAATAGCGGCGCTGTCCAAGAAGAAACAACAACTAAGGACTCCAGCCTCACCCTGAATGTGTGAGTTCTGACCACTCTGCACCCAGTGCTTAATTTGTAAATAATCACATGCCGGTGGCTACAGCTTTCCTTCGCAATGCGCGTCTGTTGCAGATCAATGTGGATAATAAAGCACCATTATTCTAAAGCCATCTAGGGCATTTTATATATGTCTGTGCAGCCACTTTTAACACCTTTAGCTCACTCAGACCTTAATTTTTCAATAATCATGTGCAGGTGCCTAAAGCTTTCCTTTCCAGCACGCAGCTGTTGCAGTTCAATGTGAATACCGAGGCACCATTATTCTAAAGCCATCTCAAGCATTTTTAATATATGTACGTCACTTTTAACCCCTTTAGCTTGAAGTGCTTAATTTATAATTGCAGTGTAATGCCAAAGGTGTGTTTCTGAAGAAGGTTTTTATTGGGCGTATTTGATAATTGTACATACTTTATTAATCTCTCCTTATTACAATTATGACCATCATTCTGGCCAATTTATCATCCTTATTAAACTATGACTGTTTGAACAGTCTTGATACGTTTGGGTGACCCTTTTAGTTTATTTCTCTTGCTCCTCTTCTGTGGCTGTCTTGTTGCGGGAACTGTGTTAGCAGCATCTCTGATGGAGGGTGGTGAAGGAGGTACTCCATTGGAATTAGCATGGCAGTTTTCAATTAGGATGCAAAATGGCAACATTTTCATGTTTTGCTGCAGACAGAGGACGAAGGTAAATGGGAGTGCTTTAGTTATATGCAGGGCCACTGGAATTATGTGGCAGGAAAAGTCCAAACTATAAGGCAGGGTTGACCAGTTTATGTGGCAAGATATGTCCAGCTATTAATTTACGACGCCAATAGCTCTGTCACAAGTCATCATGGTGAACGAATGCCCGGCTGGGGCAGGAGGGCAGGCTGAAGACGCAGTGGGCACCGCTCTGAACACTTCCACCCTACATAGCAGTCATTACTTTAGGGATTGCAAGAGTCTCTCAGTCTGCAGCCACATGCCATCTCAGGATCCCTCCCAGTCCCTCCCGCCAGACCCCCGTGTTCCGGAGCAAGCCAGGGGCAGCATGGGGTTTGCACCCCCTAGCTTCTGTGAGGTAGAACCTCTCGGCCATGGCAGGGCTCGGAGCCCGGGGGGCACCCCTGCTGAGGACCGCACTGGGCCCAATGCCAGCACTTTCATCTGGAAGTCCCGCACACTCCCCGTCAGGGCACTGGCCCCGGGGCTCTGCTTCTACCTGAGAACAGCTGGCCACAAGCCAGCCACCACTGGAGGGGCAATCATCGAGCCTTTCATTTCAGCAACAAACAAACCAAGCAACAACGATGGAGAAAGGCATCGACGCCCCAAGCACTCTGACGAAGCCAACATTTTTAGGATGACCATAGCAGCGCGCAAGCGCTGCTTTTTGACCTTTTGTAATGTATTCTGTGGGCTTTAACCACGCCCACCTCGTGCCCATCACTTTCATTCTTTCCTGGGACTGCCTTTCAAAAATCCCTTGATGTGGCTGATAAGTGCTTTACGTTTGTCCCTCCTTGAGGATGTTTTGTTATTGCCTTAGAGACTGACCCCGTTACATGGATTATTGCACAATCGACCAGATAGCTTCGTGTTGGTGCACTATTTTTTCTTTTTCCTCACCGCTTCGCTCATGGTGGTATGTTGTTTATTCGTCTTCTTTGGTTTTGGGCATCTTGCTGTTTCTTTGTGATGTCTGCGGGGTCTTTTTTATTTATTTATTTTTTTGCATTTTTATATAGCGCAAGCTCAATACAAAGGTAGTGCAGCACTTTACATGAGCATCGATTACATTACACAAGAACACATTCATTTCTGGTAGCAAGGGGAGATTAAGCAATTTGCCCAGGATCACAGGATGTTGTACTGGCGCCGAGACTCGACCCATGTTCCCCAGCTCTAAAGTCGGCAACTCTATCCCTTACACCACATCCTCGCCCCTAGGGTTCTTTACTTCGTCTGGTGTGTGTTGGGGCAGTCTGGGAATAACTTTTTTTTGTTTATAGCGCTTGGTAATAAATGTTCTGCCATTTTCATACCACTGCAGGGCAGATGTGATTCTTAACAAAATCGCTATCATTCATTTGCATTGACCTTGCAGAGATGAAGAAGTGAAAAAGTTATGTCAGGATTGTAACCAGTGACATTGTTGTTCTGTCAAGACCTCTGCAGTGGGTGCATTAACCAACTGACTTGAATAGAGCTTAACACTATGCAACAGCACGTGCTCTTCATAACCTCCGGAGAGTCACCAACCAAGCACATAGGCCTGAAGATGGTGAAGGTGTTGTCTCCAAAATGGTAGAAAAGGGGTTGTGACTCCAGACCCAAGCACTTCACGGCTTCAAGCTTGATAGCAAAAAACAGCTAGTCTTTGAATGTAAATTGGGCTTCTTCAAATAGAGTTGATTTAGCATGAACTCAATAGAAAGGTATTGTAGCGCTTTACATGGCCACTGGTTACATTACACAAGAACACATTCATTTTTGGTAGAAAGGGGAGATTAAGGCCCTGATTACGACCCTGGTGGTCTTCTGACCGCCAGGGCCGCACTGGAGGTCTGACTGCCTCCAAGGAAGTGGTCTGACCACTTTGGCGGTGGTCAGACCGCTGCATTATGACCGTGGTGTTTCAGCCCCAGTCGGACCGCCAGCACCGCCAGTTTCCCTTCACTGGAGGGACTGGTGGTGCTGGTGGTCCTAATCCGCCAGAGCAGCACTGCAAGCAGCGCTGCCCTAGGGATTAAGACCCCCTCTCTCTGGCAGCTTTTATGGCAGTTGCACCGCCATGTAAAAGCTGGCGGAGACGGGATGCAGGGGCTCCATGGGGGCCCCTGCACTGTCCATGCACATGGCATGGGCAGTGCAGGGTCTCCCATGGACAGCCCTGTTGTGCTTTGTACTGTCTGCTATGCAGACAGTGAAAAGCACAATGGGTGCTGTTGCACCCTACAAACCGCAACATTGCTGCAGGCTCAATTATGAGCCTGTGTCAACGTTGTGGGCTGTTCCCCACTGGCCAAGCAGGCAGAAACAACCTCTCCACCTGCTGACGCAGCAGGGAACTTATAATGGTGCCCACGGAAAGGCAGCCGTGCTGGTGGCTACCTGACCGCAGGAGTTTGGCAGGAGGGCCTTTCCGCCTGCCAAACTCAAAATGACCCCCTAAGTGACTTGCCCAGAATCACAGGATGTTGAACTGGTCACAAGACTCAAACCATGTTCCCGGCAGCTCTGACCCATAACCCACATCCTCTCCCCTAGATTTCTTTGTCCGGTGCATGTTGGGACAGTCTGGAAATAACTCTTTTTTTAGTATAGCGCTTGGTAATACAGGTTCTGCCCTTTCATAGAGCTGCAAAGCGGGTGCCATTTTTAACAAAATCGCTATAATTCATTTGCAGTTAAGCTGCCTCTTCTGTTATTGTCTTTGTATCTAGTCAATGTTTTTAAAAGTTAGACTGGTATTGCCAAAGTAGAGGATTTATTCCTTTAAAAGTTTTACACACAGAAATATATGGCTGCCCCCTTTTCTTTGCTCCTAACTCTTTTTACCCCTCATTCTCCGAGTTAAATGCAACAAAAATGCCACATTGTGCTGTGGCTTGTTTGGTGCTATAAAAGTTTAGGTAAACACATTAGAAAGGGTTGCATCGCTAGGGTATCAGAGCCAGTCTGTGGGAATGAGGCAAGAACACTCCCAAGATGGCAGCCTTGTTGTGTCCTCTTTCCTGCAGCGACAGGCCTGGGAAGGTTGCTGTGGCTCCTCACACACACCCACTCCACTCCAAACCAAAACATATAGGTAAAAGTCATTGTCATTTACAATGCCAATATCTCTAACTCTCACATATGCCATACCCATTGCTTTGCAAATTGTTTATGATTTATTTCACCATGTTTTGCAGTCGATTTGTTTCATTTGCTTGAATGCCTAGATTCTTTTTTATTTTTTCCCACCCATACTTTTGTCATTTCTGTTAATCACATTTAAAAATAATTCTTTTACAACATTTTGTATGGTATTGAATATTTATCGAGATATTTTTAAATTTTGTATATTCATGTTTATGGTGTGAACTCACCAAAATAAAGCTAATGAGAATGATTTGCAAACCAGATGCTCGTACTTGCATAGGGTTTACTGTATCCAAGTTTTCATAGAAGGCATAGTGTACAAGTCTGAAATTAATCAAGCTCTGATGTTAGATGGAACCCAAAGGCTGTAGACTTTTTATGTTGTGAACACGATGACTTTGGTGATTGTATTGTATTTTTAGCATTTATGAAGCAAAAGAATGTGTTTAGCTGAAGAATGTTATCTAGATTTTATACTTTTAAATTAATGCATATATGTTGTATTTACTTACGTTGATGGTTCAATGAGCCCGAGCAAAAAATAAAGGAAAGGCTGTCGGCTCCCACAGGGGTTGTGATGGACAATAATACAAACTCTGTGCAGTGCAAATAGGAACAACACCCTACTAAGTTCATGCATTCAGATTTTATTGCTTATTTGAAGTTCAATCATATGTTTAATCAATTACAGAACAACAAGCATGGCATTCTCCCCTTCCTCTGAAACAGTAACTTAGTGTACAAGGCGAGATTATACAGAGAAGGGAGCCAGAAGGGAGGGCAACACCAACAGCTGTTTTTAAATCTAGCTGCTTGTGACTTTGTGTGGCTCTGCAGACTCTCCTAACAGCCCTGATGACGAGCAGATGTCCCCACTGCCTCGCGAGCTAGAAGTCATTGTCAGATATGGGCCGTGTAAAGATGTCTTCAGAAGACCAGGGATAGATCTTATCCTGTCACAAGTATTCTGCAATGTACAAGGAGTTACTGAATGCTTTGTGCTCTCAAGGCTGTCTAATATGAGTAAAGGGGGTATTATCAGCAAGATGCAGGGGTGTAAGCGAAGCACATCCTTCCCTCATCCGAAGGGTTCTTCTTTCAGTGGTCTCTGGAAAGGTTTCGTGATGCTGGTCAGAGAAGAACCAGGTCTGTCTGGTGCGTCCAAGCGTAAGCGGCTGAGCAGGCATTAGGCCTCGACAGACCTCGTCCGTGGGAGGTGGAGAGTTAGAGAACTGTAAAGATATAGACAATCAAGCTAACAATCCTCCATTGTAACAATTAAGCACTTTTCACTCTTACAATATATATATGTACTGGAGGTTCTAAAAAACACATTGCTACACCGAGAAAACTGTAGAGCAGGATGGATCAAGCAATATTATACACTGAATCAAGCAACATTATACACTGAATGCAACCTTGGTGTCAATCATTCGCATGTAGAGAAACAAGTGAGATGCCTCTAGAAGGCACAAAGCTGTCTCAAAAGTATGTCCCAGATCCAAGTCAGTGTTGGTCTTCAGTAAAGAAGAGTGTTCACTGGACCACAGTGCCCACCTGTGCATCCTTTTGAGCCCAAGAAAAATATGAGGAGTCCCTGGAGAGGGAAGGATCAGGGAGACCAAACCTACTGACATTCTTTCAGTCACCACCTACTGGAAATATGTTTACACACTCTGCACTCTCTTGAAATGCACTTATTCTTGGTAAAAACCACAGCAGAGATGTACATTACCACCCCTCTCACTCATCACCCTCACTCACAAGAACCACGATGAGAAAGAGTAGGTAGGACTTGTGTGATGGAGATTACTGCTATTTATTTATGAACTACAGCTTTTTATGTAGACCGCTCTAATTAAAATCGGTGTCAGTGCGCTTTACACAAGGAGCAGAGACTATGAATCCAGCTGAGGCTCCTCTAAGGCAGAGCAGCGTCGCCCCACTGCTCTGAGCAAAAATACCATTATAATAACACAATGGTATTATTTTATTTTTCAGTGCAAAGTCAGGTTAGGGCGGGACAGGGCTGGGCTGTGTCACAGGAAGGAGTTGTATGTGCACCATAAGCGCGCATGACGATTTGCCTGAGAATGTGCACAGGCTCCCACTCCCTGTCTGAGCGCCAAACCAGGCCGCTCAGACCGATCACGATGCTGCTGTCGTGCTGGTGACAGCAGCGTTGTGATTGGCTTAGGTGAGTCTGGGAGTCTCTGCGCGTCTGTGCTGCCGGGAGTCAGGAAGAGAAGAGGATGGAGGAGAGACGGCAACCGTACACAGGTAAGTGTTCTTTCTTTTCACCCCCCCGCCTTGCCACCCCCATTCTGCCACTGTACGCATCTGGATCTCTGTTGTAGTGGAAAAAGGATCTCTTTACAATAATGTGGGAGGGAAATATGTTAGGACTTATTTTGAATTCAGCATCAAGAGAAGAGCAGAAACACCCAGGATGAATGGGTGTTACGCTGGAGGGGCGGAAATGGGCGCAAAATCAACTGGAGGGCAAAGAAAGGAGAAAAGGAAAGAGTCAAGTGATCTTGGATTGTAGGGCAAGATAGAGTTTGAACAGGTAGGTGTTTAGTTGTTGATGGATTTTGAAAACTTCAGAGACCTCAGAAGTCTTGAAAGAGAAGCAGAAAACTGGAGCTGCACCAAAAACGTGGGTGGCAGTTATTTAAATCAAATGTACTTCCTTTTCTTATACTTTGCCATAAGGAGAATCCTCAGTTAACGTGGATAGGAAAAAGTGAAATTGTTTATTGACCTTTATATTAAATTAGTAAAAATATGTTTATGTTCAATTATAATGTGAAGTATATATAATTTTTTTAATATAGAGCAGAAAAAGGCACCACACTATCAATTTTTTATAAGGTCTTAAATTAAGTATTTAAATATATAATTAAATACAAATATTTTCCTCAAGTTTACTTTAAAACTATCTCAATTAAGCTAAAAAAATATAATTTCTTAGAAAACAAAATTTAATAAAAGTGATGTATAGAATTATTTCTGTCATTTATCTTTTAGTAAAAGAAATGTTACATTAATTTATAAATGTAAAAAAGGTTGTTAAAATATTTTATGATTAAATAATTACTGTTTTATTTTTAGGTTGTTTAACACTAAAATATCTCTATTCATATTTTGAACTGTTTTAAATTATTTATTTTAATTTAAATTATTTCCTATTGGATGTTATTTTAGTACCCAACCTCTATTGCTTTCTATGGGAGGATGCTGCAATACCAGTGGTTGGGCATGTGTGGTTCTGGACTTACTACCAGGTCTTTTTGGCAGTAGGAACTCACACGTGTACACTTCACTTCCCTCATTGTTTCCAAGACGGAAGAAGTGTGAGACTACACTTTTGAATCATATATATTTGGCTTTCTGAATAACTTAAAGTAGTATTTATATTTGAATTTTCTGAATAACTAGAAGGAGTAAATTTACTCAAAAGGGTAAGAATACATTACACATGTAAAATACTCGTGTAAGTTACCTTTGTGAATAGTCCCCATTGTGAGATCATAAGCATTGCATTTGGTGTGTGAGTTATGGTTTGCATGCGTGTTGTGGATTATGTATTGCATTTGTGCACAGAGGGTTTCACTGACCTACGCCCAACCACTGCGGGATGCAGTGCTCACTGAACACAGCCTTTGGCTGTGCACATGGGGGTTGGCTGCAGAGCATGACCTCTGGACTGGCCTTGTTTTATGACATTTTAAGTGGGGTTTGTGAATCCAGTTGTATGGTTTGCAAGCCCATGGCAGGCTTCACAGCTAGGGACTACCACTCCAGGGCAATCTACATGGGCTTGTGCTGGACCTTCCATTAGGTACTAGGTCCTTGTTTCAGGTCTACAAACCCTGCAGAAGGTACTCAACAGATGTTCATACTGCTGCCCTACAGTGTATTTATGTGTTTATTTATATCATGAAAATAACTCAGTTAGAAATCAGTTCTGGTTCATTGAACACAAAACTGGAAGAGCCCTGCATTTGCTAGTTACGGTGTGCAATACAATATGTACCCCAATTCATATTAGTGAATGAAACTTTAATCACCCCCACGTACCCTTGCCTCTGTTAGACAGATCAGCAGCTCAGAATTTCAATTAACCAACAGGAAGCTCATCCTCCTAAACATTTACCAAATTTGAGTGGGTTCTTCAAACACTAACAAATGTAATAGCAAATTATTATTTTGCCATCCCTCCCCGCTGAAGGTCTTTCCTCTTACTCCCATCACGGGCCAGCAAGAAAGTGAGAGAATCAGAAGTAGGCTAGACACACCAAGTCACTGCCACATTTAGTGTCAATCCATGAGACAGGGCCAAAGATACTAGTAAATGAAAACATTGCTGACTCCCTTCCTTTTACTATACTGTCATTAGATCTGCACAAAACCCGACACACCGGTCCTGGTGCTTCTCGCTGACTGCTTGCCACCTTTGATGCAGATTCATCAAACAGCTCCAAAGTAAACAGCAAATCAAAACTTTAGTGACAGTATTTAACTCTTCCCCTCCCTTTGATGAGGTGACATTTCAAAGTAGTGGGCGTAATCCTTGGTTCAGATTCTAGTGAGCGACCATGACTGCTTCCCAGAGGGTGTGGGGTGTTTGCTCACACTCAGTGGCATTCAGTCTTACTCTATCACTCATTCCCCCTCAGCTTCATTCATTCATTCACGTACTCTCATTCGCACTTTCACTTACTTTTACCTACTCTGACTGAGCCTGTCCCAGTGACTCGCCTAGTCTCACTCTATCTCACCTAATCTCACTCAGTCTTGTTCATTTTCACTCATTCTGATTCATTCATGCTCACTCAGTCGCACTAAGTCCAACTCATTTTCACTCATTATGACTCACTCAATCTCACCCTAACTCACTCAGACTCACTGAGTCTAACTCATTCTGACTCATTCTGGCTCAATCTCACTCAGTCTCATTTATTGTCACTCAGTCTCAATCATTCTCACTTATTAAATCTCACTCAGTCCTACTCAGGGTCACTCATTCTGATTTACTCATTCACTGATTCCCACTTTAACTCAATTAGGCTAACCCAGTCTCACTGTGAGTTACTCATTCTTGCTTAGTCTCACTCAGTTTGACACAGATTTGCACATTGTGATTCAGTCAATCTCACTCTTACTCGCTCAGACTCACTCATTCTCACTCAGTCTCACTCTGGCACACTCAGGCTCACTTAGTCACTCATTCTAACTCTTTGTTAGTCTCACTCACTGACTCATCCACTCTTACTCAGTCTCATTCTCAGTCTCACTCATTATCACTCGCTTTGACACTCACTGTCATTCTCCCTCACTCTCATCCATCATCACTTTTACTCACTCCTCTGTCTCTCATTCCCACTCACTCTCGGCCTCATTACGAGGCTGGCGGTCCTAGGACCGGCAGCCTAGAGGTGATGGTTGGACCACTGTTGCAGTGGTGGTCCGAAAACCACATTACAAGTTAAGCGGGCAGACCTGCCTAAAGACCGCCATCCCCACCAGGATCACAGATCCCGACGGGGTGATGGCGGTCTTGGTTGTAGTCAGCCAGGGCAGTGCTGAACTCAGTGCCACCTGGCTGATTACAACCTTCTTCTCTGCCATCCTTTTCATGGTGGGGACTTTGCCATGAAAAGGATGGCCGAGAACAAGGGCCGAGGGCCACAGGGAGGCCCATGCCCATGGCATGGGTAGTGCAGGGGCCCCGTTGCCCAGCATCGTCAGAATGTGCACTGTCTGCTTTGCAGACATGGAGCATTCCGAGGGTGCTGGTCAGCCCCCTCTGTGCTACGAGACAGCACTGGGCTCCTTTAAGGGAGCCGAGTGCTATCTCATAGCATTGTTCCTGCTGGTCTGACCGGCAGGAATGCTCGATTTCAAGGTTTCCGCCAATCAGACTGGCAAAAACCTCGTAATAGGGCGGGGGCACCCTGGTGGTGGCGTCCTCCCTGCGAGCTTGTTGGTCCCCTGGTGGGACCTCCAAACTCCTAATGAGGCCATCTGACTCACTTCTTCACTGACACGCTCTCAGTCACACAGTCACACAGACACACAGACATGTTCGCACATACATACACTCTCTCACAGAAGCACACGCTCGCATAAACACAAGGCTTTTAAAAGTTTTCTTTGTACTTTCCCTGTTGCCTGTGTAGGTTTGGAGTCCTTCTGCTTCTTTCTGCTATCAGGGCAGGAGCATGAAACTGAAACCATGATCGTGCACAGTCACAGATCTGAGATTTCAGTCTCTGTACTTTCACTCCACTGTTTTCCAACCAATGGGAATGGGTGAGATGACTGGCTGATTGGCATAGAGCCATGGGCACCACAGGGCTTCAGCACCCATGCCTACCTTTAGATGCGGCTTTTTAGCAGGGCATGGGGAGGTTAGGCGCTGAGGTGTGCCAGGGCCCTGAGGGCAGGCCGGGGGGGTTGTTTCGCCAGCTCCTGGATTATCTCTCTGATGCCTGGTGCTGGTATCTGACTGTGCCTGCAGCATCCATCACACACTCTCACTGGCTGCCTCAGGCTCTTGATTGATGGAATGTTTTCACCAAGAGTAAATATAATGCTATTATTCAATTCTGGTGTAATACAAACAGGCCAGAACACAACGAGGGTGTGACCCTGGAACGGTAAAGTGGGAGCCACCACTGTGACACATGACACACCAGTAGAAAAGCATTCCCGCAGGCACCTGCCAGATTGTGTGCAGATGTGTCACACAGTGCCAGGTTTACTAGAGAATCAGCACTTGTTAGCCCCCCTATTTTTTACCTGCCATCCCACCTCGGTGGAGCTGCACAAAGTTGAAAATACAAAGAGTAAGCGCCACAAACTAAGTGTGTATGAAATGTCATGCATGACAACTGGTACCAAAGCTAAAAGCAAATCAACAAATGATTCTTCAACTGACAAGACATAAAGAAGATATACAAAGTGTGACCCCTTTCAGGCCTATTCTGCACCTCTTTAAGACACAACAGCTCCAAATGAACTGAGCAGATTTGGATCTAATCAACAAAAGCACACTTTCTGAGTAAAGTTCGCCCTCCCTGCTAAGACTGGTGTAAATCTGTTTGGTGGCTTTTGCTCTAGGTGCGGGCAAAACTTCTCGTAGGAGCTAAAATGGGAAATACATTTTTTTCCCCTTTTTGACTGTTTTCCCTCTGCATGGAATTGCATGACGGGATCTTATTTGACTGCGCTAAGAGTGGCAGATTTGGTGCAGATCCGTTGATGTAACACAAATTTATAGGTGAATCAATCAATGGCAAACATGACTGAACCATAATTAAATATTATTGATTACCACAAAACACCAGAAAGGTGTAACAGAAGATTTGCACTGTTTTACACCTGGATCTGGTGTGTGGGTTTGTGTGATGGGTGTGCTGTGTCTCTGTGTGTTATCTGCTGCACTGTCTGTGGATGTGCAATGCTGCACGTGGTCTGTGTGTGGAAGAAGCTTGCTCTGCTGCTACCAGAGGCATCCCTGTTGTGGGTGTGTGAACATCCCTGTTGCTACTTGTTCTGTCCCATTATGTGTGGATTACGCTCGAGCTGCTGCTGCCAACTCTGGCCCATTTCTGTGTGTGAAAGAAGCTGGCACTGCTGCTGCCAAGTCCGAGCTTTTCTGTGTGTGAAAGAATCTGGCACTGCTGCTGCCAAGTCCGAGCTTTTCTGTGTGTAAAGGGAGCTCGCACTGCTGCTGCCAAGCCTGACCTTTTCTGTGTGTAAAGGAAGCTCGCACTGCTGCTGCCAAGTCCGAGTTTTTCTGTGTGTGAAGGAAGCTCGCTCTACTGCTGCCAAGTCTGACTTTTTCTGTGTGTAAAGGGAGCTCGCACTGCTGCTGCCAAGTCAGAGCGTTTCTGTGTGTGAAAGAAGCTTGCACTGCTGCTGCCAAGCCTGAGCGTTTCTGTGTGTAAAGGAAGCTCGCACTGCTGCTGCCAAGTCAGAGCGTTTCTGTGTGTAAAGGAAGCTCGCACTGCTGCTGCCACGTCTGAGATTTTCTGTGTGTAAAGGAAGCTCGCACTGCTGCTGCCAAGCCTGACCTTTTCTGTGTGTAAAGGGAGCTCGCACTGCTGCTGCCAAGCCTGACTTTTTCTGTGTGTAAAGGGAGCTCGCACTGCTGCTGCCAAGCCTGACCTTTTCTGTGTGTAAAGGAAGCTCGCATTGCTGCTGCCAAGCCTGACCTTTTCTGTGTGTAAAGGAAGCTCGCACTGCTGCTGCCAAGCCTGAGCGTTTCTGTGTGTAAAGGAAGCTCGCACTGCTGCTGCCAAGCCTGAGCGTTTTTGTGTGTAAAGGAAGCTCGCACTGCTGCTGCCAAGCCTGAGCTTTTCTGTGTGTAAAGGAAGCTCGCACTGCTGCTGCCAAGCCTGAGCGTTTCTGTGTGTAAAGGAAGCTTGCACTGCTGATGCACTAACAATCTCCCTTTTTTTGCATCTCAATAAAGTTTGAGGGAACCTTTTTTACTAAAAAGGACCCAAACCCATGGCTACTGCATGTCATGTATAGACGTTTAATATACATAGAGATATTTCACCAGAACCATAGCACCAGGGGTTAAATCTATAAATCAGACTTGAGTGAGCCTCCTAGGAGCTCATTCGTTTTCCCTAAGAAGTAAAAGTTTGAATCAGTTTATTCTCAAAGAGGGTTAGGCTGTACCATGATAACAACATGGACTGTGACCTTTGCCCTGCAGCCCTACAGGTGTGAATGTATGTTCAGTATCAGACTTATTGTAAGAAACTCTCCTGTGTTGTTGGTGCTCTGAGACCCAAAGCAGCCTGAAGGAAGGGGGCCCCCCTCCATGTGAAATGATGGGCGTTGCCAAGGAGACCCGTGCATTGACGTCATACCTGCATCAAGGCACAGAATGGTGCACAGGTTCCTACAGCATTTCTGGGTACCACCGCAGCTTTCATCTCCATTGCACCTCACGTCGAAGCTCAATAGATCGCACACTCCTGCGAAAGGACAGCTCCCGGGTTTGTCTGTAATAACAAGATGTAAGAACGAGTCAGCCTGCTGGCCTCATTACTCAGATCCAACCCCCTATTACAATGGAGAGGACACTTGAGCACAGACCTTTGTGCTGAGCTGGACATCATCCAGTTCACCAAAACCATCCCAGTGCACACCTAGCCGTGAGGAAGCGTCAAGGCGCACACAGCCCCCTCCCAAGGAAGCTTGCACTCCCTCACTAATGTACTAACGCTCTACTATTGATAAAACAGTCGTTTTCACCTAGTTCACGTAGCACATCTAGAATGTTGCTGGTGCTGTGGGGTGCTTTATACTGGAACCGCTCTCCACCTAAACGTGGGAACTACCCAGAGTTCATGCATCACTCTAAGCCTGAAAGAACATTGTTTTGATAGATTGAGATATTATATATATATATTTAGCCTAGTGGTAGCAAGTTATAGTTAGGATTCCCAGAAATAGGAATTCCTCTGATTTTTTATTAGAAATAACTTAGCCTCAGGGTCTCTTTCGACACCAGTCTTTACAGTTCTCTCCCAATCTTAGTGCTCATTGTTACTGCTTCCATCTCTCCTTAAAGCTCTCTCCCACTGTTAGAGCTCAGCGTCCCTTCTACCCCTCACCCCACTCATTAGAGCTCCTACTGTTAAATCTCATAGATTCTTCTTCCATCAGTCTTTGAAACTCTCTCCCACTGTCAGAGCTCATTGTTTCTTCCCCCATCAGCCATTAGAGTTCATTCCTTCTACTACAGCTTATAAGGGGCGAAGACCCCTTATATTTGAAGCTCTGTCTCCACCTCTTTAGTTCCCTAACCTGTACCACTCACCTGCTTATATTGAACTCTTTGCTGACTGATAGCTAGTCTAGAGGCTTTGTTTACAAGGCGTGGACCCATCACCGTCTGTCGGGTGCAGCAAAGTGGAGGCTGAATCCATCCACCTTCAGATACACTCCACCACTGTCTCCCAAACCTCTAGGCACTGCTTCTAGATGTGTCTATGTCTTAGAGTTAAGATTCTCCACCCATGGTATCATCATGCTGCCCTCTAACAGAACACACACAGCCCCACTCCATGGGCAGAGGTGCCAGGACAAGTGAGCACTGAGTGCACAGAGACACAGCAATTAGTGGTTTGGAATGGGTGAAGACATTACATCTCTGCAAGGGGAAAAGACAGGCAAAGACCAGCATGAAGGCTGAGTGAGGAGTACACATTAGACAGAAAGAGGTGTCTCTGCTTTAGGGCGATTGAAGGGGCAGCCCAGGAAGTCTGCTTTCAGCTGGAAGGGGTCGTTGGTGGGTGGTGCTGAGAGGAGAGTGAAGAGGGATAGACAGTGCATGCAGAAGTCTGAGGACAAGGAGACGAGGCAGCAGCGATGGGGCTGTGGTGTGTGAAGAGAAGGGCAGATTGTAGAGAAGGCACACTGAGGAGTGAGCCTGTACTCACCAGCTGCACATATCTGGAACACAGGGCCCAGCAGAAGTGCCAGGACAAGGAGGTAACAGCCGGCTGTCTTCATCTTGGCAGTCAAAGATGATTCTGAACTCCAGGTGATGGAGGCGACCAGATTTATAGGTCTTTACCTGTTTGTTTTGCAACACTGATGAATGCTGGGAAGTTGGATGAATCTGTCGTATGAATCAGCCCTTGTTGCCTCTTCCAATTACTACGTGTCCAATGAGCCGCCACCCCCGTCCTTGTCTGCTGAAGACGGATGTACTTGTGTTTGATATCCTGAAAGGTGTGCCAACCTTTCCAACACATAACAGGGCACAGCATTATATGTCCATGATTGGTGCATGGACACAGTTACCTTGAAATGTATTGTAATTGCAATTGTATTTATATAGAGCTTACTACCCCTGACGAGGCGTCAAAGCACTTTTCGGCAAGTAGCACACTAACTACTCCAGAACCGAAAAAGATTAGTGGTGGATTAGTATAGGGAAATGTGAGTTAATTTGAGCAGTGGACATGTGAGTCTGTTAGTCGGATTGAATAGAATCTGCACCTCCACAGCACAACTGTGGTTTGAAGATCAGGATGGGTAACAGTTCCTGTTGGGTAAACCCCTGTTGATAATGTTTGTGCAAGTTTAGTAACGTTTAGGAAATACCAAATTAAGTGCTTCATGTTCTCCAAGTAATGGAGTAGCCAGAACAATAAAATACCTCCCACTTTGTATGGCACTAAATGATGGAGCCAGTTGAGCTATCATGACCTTTCTTTTGGAAGTCAGTGAGAACTGTTCCTCTGATGAAAATTTGCATGAAATGGTGCAAAATTATGCATCTTAAAGCAGGAAAGGAATCAGGAAAGACATTTGTCTAAACTGCATTTACTAGTATTTATGATTTTCTTTCATCCTTTCCTTCTTTTCATCTTCTTTTGACCTTCTTGTCTTCATTTATCCTGTCCTTTCTATCCACCTTTCTTCTATACTTGTTCTTTACAGTTTCCTTTCATTCCTTTTTCCATCTTACTGTCTGTGTCCTTTCATGTTGTGTCTCATTCTTTCTGTCTGTTCTTCTTTTTATTCCTATTTTATCTTCTTTACATATTTCCTTATTCTCATTCTATCACGCTTTTCTGTTCCTTTCTTTTTTATCATCCTCTTGTCCTTCCTTCTCCCCTTAATACCATCCTGTTGTCTTCATTTTCCTTCCATTTTTTAATTATTTCTCTTCTACCTTTGCATCTTGTTTTTACTTATTTGCATTCTATTCTCCTTCCTTCATGTACTTTCTCATTCCATTTGCCTTATACTTCTTTTTTCTTTACCATTTTCTCTCACCCTCTTTCATGTTAATTATTCTTATAGTGTTTATTAGCTTCTGCTTTTGTCTTGTGAAGACTTGCGAGTCATAGATCAGAGTTAGAGAGGGCGATAAAATCCTTTAGCCTGTCCCTGTGACCTTTCATTAACCTAATAGAGCTGGTGCTTCCCTGCGCCCTTTTCTTCAGTCCACATCAGATGGACATCACATCAGCAGATGCCAGTGGGAGGCATGAAATGTGCTTTTGATGCAATGTGTCCTTTGTACCTGAACTCTGATGAGGAATGGAAGAACATTAAAAGTGCGCATTGCAGATAACAGCCCAATAAACGTGGCATCAGTTGGTGGTGGAAGGACATCCAGTGGTGGAAAGTAGAAGGATCGCTCTGGGTCCCAGTTCTGGCAGCTATTTCTTTCGCAGTCATATGCACTATTTGTCCTGGTGCCATTTTGCGACACCAGGACACAATTCAGCAATGCCCATAAGCTTTCTGCATTGCGTTCGGAGTAGCAGCGCGCAGGGGCGATGGACTTTCTTGTTTTAACTTCCAGTTAGGACGCATCAATGGCCTCATTTAAAGGGCCACCAGCCCTGCTTTTTTCAAGTATTGCCCTGTCTGTGAGCCATCGGGAGCCTAACACCGAGATGCCAATATTATAGTAGAAAAAGGCACATAGTTCATCACTTCACAAGTACTTTATAGAAACTATGACTTGGAGGCAGGCGCTCGTCTTTGTTCATCCCCAGGCCCCCATGGAAGAGATGTGCACCTTAAGAATGCTAAACGTATCTAGGTGTATAACTAATGAACTAATCACAAACAAATGATTTAAATGGTACCTAATGATTATTTTTAATGTAGTTCTTTTATAGAGCTGTTCATCCCAGTGAAGGTTGCAGAGCACTTTACTTCACGCACAAACAGAATACATCATACGTGTGTGATTCTACCGTGACAAGGGTTTTGTGTTGTAGAGGTGACATGTTAAGAGTGAACGATCTGAAGGAACACAAAGTCAGGATATAAAATGTAACCCAGTGACTGGGGCTGTCTATACTAACAATACTTTGTTAAATCATGGAGGAGCACTTCTTTGCAATGTTAAACTTACACCAGATTGAAACAAAAAGCTGTAAGGGCCGAACTACAGTTTGTATCCGCTTGGTCCCAGCACACTGATCCCTGTGCTATATTAGAAGGACTGCAACTTATGAAGTGGAAGAGGTAAAATGATCTCTGTGTCAAAAGCAGTAGCCCACTCACCTATCTACATAATACATAGATCTGTGATCTGCACGTCACAGAATGTACTATTTGGTAAGCACATTAACCCACTATGCTATCTTGAGTCAAAACAGTGATTGGATTACACACAGAACTCTTCCAAAACTGCAAGAACCACCAGAGTTAACTTTCAGATATTATAATTCCCTCGAAATTGCTGGGCACACAAAGTTGTCTGCAGCAGGTGTGTTCACCCTGTAAGATATTTTACAAAATGGCTTCTCTGTGACAGATTAGTTGATCTAGACTAGATTTACAGTTACATTTGCCCTTGCTGCCAATTTCTTTCCAGCAGATTTTTTTTATATTCATAAACTGAGAGCCAGGCTCTGCTTTTTCAAGCTCCACCTCTTGAGACTCCACTTCCTTTCGTCTGTGACCCCTTGACCCCCAGTTTATGGGGTACTGGAGTAAATTATTTCCAATGCCAGCACTGACTACAGCTACCCACCCTAATCTTTCAAACGTGCCAATAATACTGTCTCATGAACCAAGACTCAGAGGAGGGGCTGGAGGATGTGGGAATGTGGCAACTCCGCAGTGCCCGCCCCTTCCAGGGATGGAGGGGATGGGGAGCCCATAGTCCCAAGACAGTCTCTCTTTCTCTCTCTCTCTCTCTCTCTCTCTCTCTCTCTCTCTCTCTCTCTCTCTCTCTCTCTCTGTCTTTCACCCTCTTTCTTAGTCTCTCTCTTTCTCTCCTGTTACTTTCTGTCTCCAGCTTTCTCTACCTCCCCCTTCTCTGCTTCTTGCCACCTATCCCCGCTCACCACTTCCTACCTCTCTATTCACCTTTCTTTCTGTACCTCCCTCATTCCTTCTTCTATCATTCCCTCTCTCTCCAACTTACTCTGTTTACCTCCCTGTAACTCACTTGTACGTCCTACTGTCTTCTGTGTCTCCCTCTACCCCCCCTTCTCTTTCAGCCTCACCTCAGGGACACTTTAAATGTTGGGGGGCCCTGCTCAGAACAGCTTTGAATGATTGATACAATTTCAGCTTCTCCAGGCCCTCTTTGGGCAGGTGACCAGTACTCCAGAGGCACACTAGTCCAAATTCTGAACGTGTGTCTTTCTAATATTCAAGGATAGTGATGTCTCTTTTCAATGTTGTAATAAAACTGCAGCTCAATATTATTATTGGAAATCATCTCTGCCGCCGACTTCCAGTTCTCATAAGAGAAGTCCTATTTTGGTCTAAAAGGAACTTTTTTATGGATGTTGTGTCTTATTGAAAAATAAGCATTTCTCTGCAAAATGTCTGTAATAAACTCCCACACATCACTCATAATAAAAATGAATTGAAGGGAATTGTTACTGAAAGCAATCTATGTTTAAGAATCGATCAAGGTCACATGGGCAAGACTCAGAGCTGGCTGTGTAGGATGGGGCCCTGAGCCAGTCCCACTGAGCCCATGACTTCACAAGTCTCTGATTCGCTTTTCTCTTCTTCGTCTCTCTCCATCTCTGCAATGTAGAATCTCATCTCTCTCTGCCTCTGGATCCAGTAAATCTCCACCCTTCTCTCTGCCCAGCTCCCTCTCCTGGTTACCCCAACTCACCAGTCCCAAGGGCTTGAATTAGATGAAAATAGGTAACACATTTAGGGGGTCATTCTGACACCGGCGGTAAAAGGCAGTTACCGCCGGTCAGATGACCGCCATAATACCGCCGCGGCCGCGGTAAACTGCCACGGTCATTCTGACCCACAACTGCCAAACCTCCAAAAATCCGACCTCCACTGCAGTCCGCCACATCAGCGGCCAGCGATAAACTGGAGATGACCAAACCTCCACCGTCACGCCAACAGAAATACGCCCATGCCATTACGACCCACGAATCCATGCGGCGGCCATTCAAACGCGGTATTCTATTGGCGGTACACACCGCCGCGGTCAAAATACACACCCAGCACCAACACACAGCCACATTGGACAATTTGAAATACACACACCTGATACACATACATGCACCACTCACACACATCCAATCAACTATAAAACACACACCCACATCACCCACAAACCCCAACAAACAGAAATTACAAGAGAAGGCGCAATACACTGAGAGAGAGCACAGGGAACGCAAACCACAACACACACAGGAACCCAACATCATCACCCACACCACATCTACGCACAAAGCACCACACACCACCACACTCATCACCACAAACACCACCCCACACCTCATCCACACCACCCCATGGCACCCCAAAGGCACCCCCGGTTTTCGGACCAAGAACTCAGGGTCATGGTGGAGGAAATAATAAGGGTAGAGCCCCAGCTCTTCGGCACACAGGTGCAGCACACCACAATAGCCAGGAAGGCAGAGCTATGGCAACGGATCGTAGACAGGGTCAACATTGTGGGACAGCATCCCAGAAATCGTGAGGACATCCGCAAACGCTAGAACGACCTACGGGGGAAGGTGCGCTCGATGGTGTCAAAGCACAATATCGCTGTGCAGAAGACTGGCGGCGGACCCCCACCCACCCCACCCGAATTCACAGCATGGGAGCAAGAGGTCTTGAACATCCTGCATCCTGAGGGCCTCGCTGGAGTAGCCGGAGGAATGGACTCTGGTAAGTCGAATCTCAACTACTTCATCCCCCCCACCCACCAGCATGCCAACCCACACCCCAACCCTCACCCCCAAACCCACATCACACATCCTCCCTGCTAATGTCTCACCAGCACAACCCACCCAACCCAACACCAACCCCTGAATGCCAACACAAACCATGGACACCCATCACCTAAGCATGACCACTGCACATACCCCCCCCCTCCACAAACCACCCTCACAACTCCTCCCACAAGGGAATGGCACCACTGGGGGACAAGGGCACACACAAATCGCACGCCATGGCACACACAGAACCAATAACCATACTCTTTTACCCCTGCAGGACCCGAACGCCAACACACCGGTCAGGAGGGTCCAGAAATGTCCATCCCACCCCCGGAACAGGCCCCCAGTGATGACAGCAGCTCTGTCGACCTGGAACCTGATGACCAGCCCGGACCATTGGGGACCTCTGGGCAGTCGGTTCCCCTCAGGCAGCCACAGGCCACAGCAGACCTACCCCCCTCAGGAAACACCAGCACAGCACCCACCCAGCGAGCCCATGCCTCTGTCTCCAGGACAGGTCAAGCAGCGGTGTGTCTACCACTACAGGGCACCCAGGGTAACCCACCACCCCAACAACAACAGGGACCTGGGGGCAGTGGTAGTGGGCACACCCTCCAGGGGACAGAGGCCCAGGAACAAAGGGGAACTGGGAGGGCTGCTGTGCGACAGAGGGAGGACAGGCCTAGGGAACCCACTGTCCAAGAGGCCCTCACCACCATCATGGGAGGCTACCACCACTCCCAAGAGACGATGGCGACGGTCCTGGCCAGGTTCCAGGAGATCCAGGCACTGCAGGAGGAACAGTACATGGGGTTCTGGGAAGAACTGCGCACCATCAGTTCCGCAATGGGTACAATCGTGGTGGCAATCAACCAGATTGTTACCACATTGCGGGACCTTGTGGCCTCCCAAAGGGCCCCTGCCACTAGCATGGACGAAGAACAGCCCACCACCTCCGCCGGCGCTAGTGGTCAGGAGGCCCCCACACAACAGCTACGGGCCACCCGGACCCCACCCCCTGCAGAACAGGAACCACCCCGCAAGAAAGGCCTGAGATCCAGGAAGAAGACAGAGTAGGATGTCAAGACCCCCGCCAGGGAAAGGATCCCCCCGGATGTCATCCCACTGTCCCACTTGTTCACCCTGTCCAACCTAGAACTGCCCCTGCTCCACCTTCCACAGGCATATGGACAATGCACCTGTGCAAACGAGAGTCTGGACTCTGCCAAGGATATGCCTCCACCATCACCCATCACCCTTCTTGAACTATTCATCCATTTCTTCACTTTAATAAACACAATTATTGCACCAAAACCATCTGGAGTCTGTAATTTATTTTCTTTAAAGCAAATGTAATAGACATAACCAACCAAAAATGTCAAGTTACATTGTGATGACAACATACCAGTGTCACACAGCGGTAGTCCATGGGGAAAGAAACCAGAGGGCACTCCGTGGGGACCAGATCACTGAAATAGGAAGGGAAATCCACAACTAAGATACCATACATTGGGGGGAAAGGTCAGACAGTAGAGAGCCTGTACTGTTACAGAAAGTTTTAAATGCTGGAGTAAATTCTTACCTGTGTGTCACTGGAAATACTGCTCTATCACTCTGTCCCTGTTGTCTGTGTCGTCCTCTTCGTCTTCCTCCTCTTCACTCTCCGCAGGCTCCACAGCTGCCACAACACCACCATCTGGACCATCCTCCTGCAGGAAAGGCACCTGCCATCGCAAAGCCAGGTTGTGAAGCATGCAGCAGGCCATGATGATATGACACACCTTCCTTGGTGAGTACATCAGTGATCCCCCTGTCATATGCAGGCACCTAAATCTGGCCTTCAGGAGGCCGAAGGTCCGCTCGATCACCCTCCTAGTACGCCCATGGGCCTCATTGTACCGTTCCTCTGCCCTGGTCCTGGGATTCCTCACTGGGGTCAATAGCCAAGGCAGGTTGGGGTAACCAGAGTCACCAATTAGCCACACACGCTGTCTCTGTAGCTGTTCCATCACATAAGGGATGCTGCTATTTCGCATCACGTACGCGTCATGCACTGACCCTGGGAACTTGGCATTTACATGGGAGATGTACTGGTCAGCCAAACAGACCACCTGCACATTCATCGAATGATAATTCTTTCGGTTCCTGTACACCTGTTCATCGTCTTTTGGGGGGGACCAAAGCCACATGGGTACCATCAATGGCACCAATGATATTGGGAATGTGTCCAAGGGCATAGAAATCACCCTTCACTGTAGGCAAGTCACCCACCTCAGGGAAAATTATGTAGCTCCGCATGTATTATATCGGGGCAGACAACACTCTGGACAATACCTTTGAAAACATAGGCTGAGACGTCCCATATGATATGGCCACTGTAGTTTGAAAAGATCCACTAGCCAAAAAATGGAGTACTGACAGCACCTGCACTAGAGGGGGGATCCCTGTGGGTTGGCGGATGGGTGACATCAGCTCTGGCTCCAGCTGGGCACACAGTTCCTGTATAGTGGCACGGTTGAGTCTGTAGGTCAGGATGACATGTCGTTCTTCCATTGTCGACAGGTCCACCAGCGGTCTGTACACGGGAACATTCCTCCGTCTCCTCGCAAGTCCCAGCGGACGGTGCCTAGGAAGGACAACATGGAGCACAGAGTCAATCAACCCACAGGTAAGTTCCTACAGCTTGTACAGTACAGATTTCTCTCTGGAATGAATGGCTTGTATGAGTGTTGATGCAAGGCCTAGGCATGTGTGACACAGTAGGAATTAAGCCATGTGGGCCCTTGAAATGGCGGCTGCCTGACCTGTGAAGTGTGACAATGTGAAGTGAGGTCATTGCGCTGGCGTGGCACACCGTGGCGGTAGGCGGTCGAAGACCGCGGTGCAAAGCCGCATTGGATAACATTGAGCCCTATGGGTTTCAGGAGCCAATGGCGATGTGCGCCGGCGGTCGCGGTACGCACCGCCGCAGTACGCACCGCTGCGGCCGTAACCGCCATTTTCTATCTGCTTAATCACTCGAGACCTGATCATCCACAGGAGAGGACCTATACTGCAAGTGCTGCTGTGACCTCGGTCTGGAAGTGACAATGGCTGCTGCAACTGGGGAAAGGGCCCCGGCCTTCAGTTCCGAAGAATTGGAGAAACTCGTGGACGGGGTCCTCCCCCAGTATGCGCTACTCTACGGTCCTCCAGACCAACAGGTAAGTACACTGGGACCATGCTTAGTGGGCTATGCCTGGGATGAGTGGGGTGGATGTACGATGGAGGGGAGGGGAGCGAATGAGGAATGCATGGCACGACAGATGAGAGCATGTGCCACACGGCAAGGTTGGGGAGGGGGGGCCACTCACACCCACCATGCAGAAAAGTGATGATGTTTCTTTTCCCCCCCTGTACATGTCACATAGGTCAGCGCCCATCAGAAGATTGAGATTTGGCGTGCCATCGCCAAGGACGTCCGGGCCCTGGGGGTCCACAACAGACGGGGAACCCACTGCCGCAAGAGGTGGGAGGACATCCGCCGCGGGAGCAGGAAGACCGGCGAGGCTCTGCTGGGGATGGCCTCCCAACCTAGGAGGGGTGCCAGTCGTACCTTGACCCCCCTGATGTCCCGGATCCTGGCGGTGGCCTACCCCGATTTGGATGGGCGCTTGAGGGCATCACAGCAGACACAAGGGGGTGAGTACCAGCACTTTCTGCTATCTTTGCGCGCAGTGGAGGTGCCTGGGTGGGGGAGGAGGGCTGTGGGTATCCCTAGGCCAGGGCGATTTCTGTAGGCTAGGCCCCTCCGTGAGGTATGGTCCTGTGCCCCCGCCCCCCACCTCTGTAGGGTGCCTAGTAACGCTATTCATGGACCTGTGTATTCTGTGTGGGCAGTTGTCGCCCATAGGCATGTAGGCCATGTCCCAGTGAATGTGTAGTGTACCCCAAGTGTGCAGCGTAGTGCAGGGGGCTTCTGTGTCTGTCCTCTCCGCCAACGGTGTCCCCAATGCATGCACTCAACTTGTCTTTATTTCTCCACCCCCCCCCCATTTTCTTTGTTTTTCTGTGAATGTGTGCATTAGCATCATCAGGTGGAGGAGAAGTGGCATCGGCGCAAGAGGGAGCTGCATCTCACATGGCCCCGGAGGGCCATGCAACGGACTCCGAGGTGACCAGTGAGACGGGGGCGAGGGGGGCTCCACAACGGGGACCCGTGCAGACGTCAGTGACAGCGACACGTCCTCGGATGGGAGCTCCCTTGCGGTGGTGGCACCATCCGTGCCTACCTCTACTACAGGTACAGCCGCCACCCAGCGCACCAGCTCCGCCCTCCTAGCAGCTCCTAGGCGTTCGGCCCGTGCCCGCACGGCCAGGAAGCCGGCCATCTCCTTCGCCCCAGGCACCTCAGGCCCTGCCCCAGTCGCACCTGCTGCCCTCAGTGAGGAGGTCATTGACCTCCTGAGGACCATCATTGTTGGGCAGTCTACCCTTTTGAATGCCATCCAGGGTGTGGAGAGGGAGGTGCATCAAAGCAATGCATACCTGGAGGGCCTTCATTCGGGTCAGGCTGCCCAGCAGCGATCGTTCAACGCTCTGGCCTCAGCACTGACGGCAGCGATTGTCCCTGTCTCCAGCCTCCCTCTTCTAACTGCCTCCACCCAGTCCCACTCCCCTGTTCCTCTGCCTATCCCATCAACACCTACAGACCAGCCTGCACACACCTCAACACCCAAGGGAAGCTCATCCAAACATAAGCACCACAAAACACACAAGCATTCACCCAAGCAACATCCAGATGCAGACATGCCAACAGCCACTACCTCCTCTGTGTCCCCCACCTCCTCGTCTCCCTCCTCCCTCCCTGTGACGTCTACACTCACACCTGCATGCACACCACCATCAGCCAGTACACCCATCACCAGCACACCCTCCAGACCAGTCCGCACACGTGCAGTCACCACCCCCACTGCCATGTACACGTCCCCTGTGTCCTCTCCCAGTGTGTCTGTCACCCCGCTTCCCAACCACACAAACGCAGGCAGGCACCCAAACAACAGCCATCCACCTCACGTCAGCCTCCAGCCCAAGCACCTGCACCCAAAGACAGCACACTTGACTCTCCTACAACCACATCCTCTTCCTCCACTCCCATACCCACTCCAGCTACCCTTCCCATGGCTCCAAAGAAATTTTTCCTCTCTAAAATTGACCTCTTTTCCTCACCTGACCCACCCCCTCCGTCCCATAAGAGTTCCACAAACACCTCAGCCACCACCAGCCCAGCAACTCCCAAGCACGTCGTGCCTGGTTTTTGGATTCCGCCTTTTCCTTGGTCTGGGACATCGACCAGCAGCAAAGGCACAGCCAGCCCCCCCCGGGAAGAGGAGCAAAAAACTCAAGGGCAGGCGCGACAGGCCTGATACGCCTGCCCCCAAGGAGGGTAGCCTTGCACCGTCACCTGCCACATCGGGTAAGGGAGCCAAGGGCCACGGACAGTCTGCCAAGGAGGGCAAGGGTAGCAAGGAGCAAAAGGCAGGGAGCAGCCGACCTGGCCATGAGGGCCCCACCAGCCCCATTCCGGGGGGTATCGAAGGAGACCCAGGGCCCCAGGGCTCCATCACAGGAGGGCCCCGCAACGGAAAGGTCCGATGCAGAATGAGCGGCAAGTATTGGCCAGGTGTGGTTCACTGGAAACACAAGACAGGCACCGCTGAACAGGGCCCCGCCGTGAGGAGCACCGCTGAACAGGGCCCCGCCAAGACAAGCACCGCTGAAGAGGGGCCGCTGTGAGGAGCACCGCTGAACAGGGCCCCGCCAAGACAAGCACCGCTGAAGAGAGGCCGATGTGAGGAGCACCGCTGAATAGGCCCCGCCAAGACAAGCACCGCTGAAGAGGGGCCGCTGTGAGAAGCACCGCTGAACAGGGCCCAGCCAAGACAAGCACCTTCTGAACAGGGCCCCGCCAAGACAAGCACCGCTGAAGAGGGGCCGCTGTGAGAAGCACCGCTGAACAGGGCCCCACCAAGACAAGCACTGCTGAAGAGCGGCAGCTGTGAGAAGCACCGCTGAACAGGGCCCCGCCAAGACAAGCACCGCTGAACAGGGCCCCGCCAAGACAAGCACCGCTGAAGAGGGGCCACTGTGAGAAGAACCGCTTCGCTGGCCCTTCCTGTCAAGCACCGCTCCGTTGGCCCTTCCTGTCAAGCACCGCTCCGCTGGGCCCTCCTGTCAAGCACCGCTCCGCTGGGCCCTCATCTCAAGCAACGCTCCGCTGGCCCTTCCTGTCAAGCACCGCTCCGCTGGGCCATCCTGTCAAGCACCGCTCCGCTGGGCCCTCATCTCAAGCACCGCTCCGCTGGCCCTTCCTGTCAAGCACCGCTCCGCTGGGCCCTCCTGTCAAGCACCGCTCCGCTGGGCCCTCATCTCAAGCACCGCTCCGCTGGCCCTTCCTGTCAAGCACCGCTCCGCTGGGCCCTCCTGTCAAGCACCGCTCCGCTGGGCCCTCATCTCAAGCACCGCTCCGCTGGCCCTTCCTGTCAAGCACCGCTCCGCTGGGCCCTCCTGTCAAGCACCGCTCCGCTGGGCCCTCATCTCAAGCACCGCTCCACTGGCCCTTCCGGTCAAGCACCGCTCCGCTGGGCCCTCCTGTCAAGCACCGCTCCGCTGGGCCCTCCTGTCAAGCACCGCTCCGCTGGGCCCTCATCTCAAGCATCGCTCCGATGGCCCTTCCTGTCAATTACCGCTCAGCTGGGCCCTCCTGTCAAGCACCGCTGGCCCATTGGCATCCCCGGATCTGTGTCGGGCAGGGCTTCACGAGGCACTCTGCCCACCATGCCTCCTCCATAACCAGTTGAGTCTGTAATCCACCTGATGGACTGTGGCTTTGCACTCCCCAGGATGGTACAGTGGCCAACCCACCCACTGTAGAGACTTGAGAGACTGTGGCTTTGCACTCCCCAGGATGGTACAGTGGCCAACCCACCCACTGTAGAGACTTGAGAGACTGTGGCTTTGCACTCCCCAGGATGGCACCGTGGGCAGCCCACCCACTGTAGAGACTTGAGAGACTGTGGCTTTGCACTCCCCAGGATGTAACAGTGGGCAGCCCACCCACTGTAGAGACTTGAGAGACTGTGGCTTTGCACTCCCCAGGATGGCACCGTGGGCAGCCCACCCACTGTAGAGACTTGAGAGACTGTGGCTTTGCACTCCCCAGGATTGAACAGTGGGCAGCCCACCCACTGTAGAGACTTGAGAGACTGTGGCTTTGCACTCCCCAGGATGGCACCGTGGGCAGCCCACCCACTGTAGAGACTTGAGAGACTGTGGCTTTGCACTCCCCAGTTTTGAACAGTGGGCAGCCCACCCACTGTAGAGACTTGAGAGACTGTGGCTTTGCACTCCCCAGGATGTAACAGTGGGCAGCCCACCCACTGTAGAGACTTGAGAGACTGTGGCTTTGCACTCCCCAGGATGGCACCGTGGGCATTGTGGTTCTAAAAATTCTGGACCCATGTAATTTACTTTGCCACAGCAGTACAATTTTAGTATCAAAAGACCGATAATGACTAGTACACTAAGCATGAGCATTTTCGCTCAATTCCAGCAGCGTTTTCACCTCGAAATCGCCATTTTCGTCCTGCACTCGTGGCTCCCATTTTATACACGGCAGCCATTTTTAAAAGTTGCCCTCACATAGGCTTATAATACAGTCAGATTTGATTCCAAGGACACGTACACCTTGATTGACTTTTCTCTGACCTGGGCAAGCTGGAACCATTGCCTCAGGCCAAACCTGTTTGGTCAGTCCCTCTCCAAGTGGCCGAATCAGATAGCATCAAGGCACACCATGCCATAAAACCCTTATTATCGCTCACACACCCTGCCTAATCTTGCTCACACCTGCACCTGCTCTTTTCTTCTTCTTACTTTACGAGGGGGAGGTGCCCGTTTTTATTGGGGGTCCACACTTATCTGATGTAAAATACTAGGCCTTGCCGGGTAATTTATTATGGGTTGGATGACATGAAATATGAGGTTTCATCATGACACTGTTTTTTCCTTTGTAGTGAAAACATGTGAATGACAAACCAAAATGTCAAGAATGTTTGCCTGAAGCTTAAAAAACTGTATATATGGAAATCTGACTTTGCATTGAAACACAGTCTCCTGAGAACATACAAATCGTGCTGTTGTACTTCTAGGACACTTGTCAATTGGTTGCAGCCAATAAATTCGATCTTTGACTTCACCTAGAAGACTCTGAGTTTCTGTAGTCTGAATCAGGAAAGTACCCGAGGTCTTTGGGTGTACCCTGGCACCGCTGGGTTACCGGATCGGTACCGGTTCTGAAAAACCCAGTACCTCAGCATGGAGGAGCTTCGTGGATCTGGCGTCATGAACTCATGTGGCTGAGGTAACCCCCCTTCCCTTCCCCCTGAGGTGCCTGTATTTAATTTTTTTGATGCCCCTACAGTGTTCTCTCCAATGGAGTCTGTCTCGTGTGTGGGCTTTGCCCGTGTGTTACTGCACATTGGCCCACGGACATTTGCAGTTGGATAACTGTGCCGGACTTTGGCTCACTGTATATATTTCGTTCCAGATGTGTAAATATTTATTTTTATATTGCTGAGTTCGCTATACTTACTTACTGATATAATATAGTTCGATTTTTACAATCATGGCCTTTTGTCTTTGCATTTATTTTTGAGGGGTTTGGGGGTGTCACTCTGACTTTTTAATCTGCATTGGTGTGTAGGTATTTGGGTGGGGTTGAGGGTGGGGGTGGGTGTGTCGCGTATGTGTGTGCCCGTAACCTTTCCTCCTCCCCCCTCCCCTGTGTCGTAGGTGCAGTACTCACCGTTGTCGTCTGCGGCGACGTTCGTGATCCTGGAAGAAGAGCAGGAAGGCAATGACTGGGAGGATGTGGAGTTCGGGTTCCATGCTGTCCGGATTCCGCGTGGAGTGTCTCGAGGTGAGCGTTTTCCATTGGAAATGTCTGTTTCCGCCGTGTTTTTATCGGCGGGGCTCCCGCCCCCGAAAAGGTGGCGGATTGGTGGGTCGTGATAGGGTGGGCGGTACATTGTCTGCCGCCTGGCCTGTGTTGGCAGTTCCCGCCAGGGTCAGAATTCCAATTTTTGGACCGCCAGCCTGTTGGTGGGTTGGCCGTCGCTTTAACACCTACCGCCAGGGTCAGAATGACCCCCTTAATGGTGTTCTGAATAGGGGGCCCCCTAGTATGTCCTACCCAGGGCTTCATAGAACCTACTGATGACACTGGCAAACAGTATACAGGACAGAGGTCAAGCTCTTCACAAGGTCCTCCTTCCTGCCACTAATATAGCGCCTAGACAAATGCAGCAGCCTTGAATTACTGAGGAAACAGGACAGATTCAGAACAGCAATAAAACAGCCACAAATGGTACCCCACACCTGGGCTCTGGGATGGGCAAGGAATGAAAAACAGCTGGAACTTTTAAAAGGTTGTACTGCACGAATATTTCACCTATAAAATAACAACCTTTACAGGTAGTTTTGATAAAAGAATAATAAAACACCCCAACACCTGAGCCCTATGTGCAGTATCATAGTTTTCCCAACTGCCCCGTGCATAAAGCGCTGTGCCCAGACCGGGTCTCACATTGCCCCTGACTCTAAAGCGCTATAGTGCACCCCATAGGGCAGCTAGTACTCACTTTGCCCCAGTACATAAAGGCTCATAGACCGACAGGTTTCCACAGTACCCGGGTAGAAAGCGCCATAATCCGACTACAGCGTTTACAGTGACCCGTGGTAAACCAATTAGACAGGTAAGTGCACCCTGTATGTAAAATACCACAGCAGGTCGGTGGTTTGTATTTCACCAGTAATTAAAGCATCATTGCCAGGTCAGGTCTCACTATCTCTACCAAGTTCCAGTGTCTTCTCACAACCTCTTTGATGGAATTGGTTGAGGGACTAAAAGTATCCACCATTATCATCCGTTCCTTTCTTGAGGCGCCAAGACTGATTCTCTCAGCAGTACAATGCTCACTTTCATGCCCTTCATACTATTTCCTTAGGGTATCTGTTAGACCTGACAACCTTAGGGTGGGTACCCCTGACATTTTGCCTGCCTCCCTCCACTTTTTGGACACTGTTTTTGCTGCTTTTGGGACTCTGCGCACTTTAACAACTGCTAACCAGTGCTAAAGTGCATATGCTGTCTCCCTTTAAACATGATGACATTGAATCATACCCAATTGGATTATTTAATTTACGTATAAGTCCCTAGTAAAGTGCACTTAATGTGCCCAGGGCCTGTAGATTAAATGCTACTAGTGGGCCTGCAGCACTGATTGTGCCGCACACATAAGTAGCCCCTTAACCATGTCCTAGGACTGCCATTGCAAGGCCAGTGTGTGCAGTTTCACTGCCAATTCGACTTGGCATTTAAAAGTACTTGACAAGCCTAATACTCCCCTTTTTCTGCATAAGTCACCCCCAACATAGGCCCTAGGTAACCCATAGGACAGGGTGCTATGTAGATAAAAGGCAGGACATGTACCTGTGCAGTTTATATGTCCTGGTAGTGTAAAACTCCTAAATTTGTTTTACACTACTGTGATGCCTGCTCCTTTCATAGGCTAACATTAGGGCTACCCTCATACACTGTTTGAGTGGTAGCTGCTGATCTGAAAGGAGTAGCAAGGTCATATTTAGTATGGCCAGGATGGTAATACAAAATCCTGCTGACTGGTGAATTTGGGTTTAATATTACTATTTTAGAAAGGCCACTTTTATAAAGTCAGCATTTTGCTGCACTTAAATCCTTCTGTGCCTTCCAATCCATTGCTGGCTAGGTTCAGTTGACAGCTCCCTTGTGCATTCATTCAGACAAACCCCAAAAACAGGATGCTCAGTCACACTTGCATACATCTGCATATTGAATGGGTCGTCCTGGGCTGGGAGGATGGAGGGTCTGACACTTAAATGTCCCAGGACAGTGCCTGCCCTCCCACAAAGGACTGCTGCATCCCCTACTGGGGCCCTGGCAGACAGGATGGAACTAAAAGAGGACCTTGTGCACTTCTAAGCCACTCTTTGAAGTCTCCCCCACTACAAAGCCACATTTGGGTATTTAAGCAGGGTCTATGACCCTACCAACTCAGACACTTCTGGGGTAGACACTCTGCGTCACAGACACTTCCTGGAGAAGAAACCCTGAACCAAAACCTGCAACCTGCCAAGAAGAACTGCCTGGCTGCCCGAAGGACTCACCTGTCTGCTTTTCTGAGAAGGAATGCTGCCTTGCTGTTGCCCTGCTGCCTTGCTGCTCTCTGGCTGTGCTGAGAAGTGCTCTCCAAGGGCTTGGATAGTGCTTGCCTACTGTTCCCTGAAGTCTCAGGACCAAAAAGACTTCATTCCTGCAAAAGGACTCCTTGTGCGGCGAAAATTGATGCACAGCCTGCAAGAAACGATGCACAGCCTGCATCGTGGTGAGAAAATCACCGCAAGCTGAACCGGAACGACGTAGCCTGACTTCTCAAGGAGATTTTATATTTTTCTAAACACAGTGTGGTGTATTTTTGTGGTGTTCTACTGTGTTATTATATGATTTATTGCACAAATACTTTACACATTGCCTTCTAAGTTAAGCCTGACTGCTCAGTGCCAAGCTACCAGAGGGTGGGCACAGGATAATTTGGATTGTGTGTGACTTACCCTGACTAGAGTGAGGGTCCTTGCGTGGACATGTGGTAACCTGACTGCCAACCAAAGACCCCATTTCTAACATGCAATTGTCACGCAAAAGAGTTACACGAGGTAGAGCTTGCACAGGTGATCAGATGAAAGTATGCGTTGAACAACGTCCTGAGGTGTGAGAAAACCGACAATGGAGTTCCTGTTTCTTAATGTACTGGGACACATAAAATCTAAGCTCCGAGCACTGTTCACCATCAGTCACAAGATGGTGCACGTGCACAATGGGAGCTACTTTACAAGTGGCAATATCCCACCATCACAGAAACTCGTTTTCAAGCCAAGCAAACTACAGAGATTTCAAGACCAAACACAAAACCACACAGCTGCATAATTAAAGTACAAAAGCAGCCCCTGTTCAAACCATCATCTTAAACAGATGTGGATGTCCCAAGCCCGAAGCTTCTAAATACATGGATGATGTGTGGCCCAGCGCCCAGGACAGTCTTTAGGAATCCCGGCCACGGTACAACAGTCTGTGATCCTGATCAAACCCCTCCGGCTATATAAAGACGTATCTGATCCTGATGTAAAGCATCCCGGGGCAACCCACTCCTTAAGGACTATCATGTATGAGAAAAGGTGTCATTTCTGAAAACGAGCTCTTGACACGGATGTAACTGCCTTATTTCGCTCACAATGTCACACATGAGGCGTGAAATGTTACAGATAAACGCACTACACGCGGGAATATCACACATAAGCAAACTGAAAGCTTTGTAGCTATGCATTAATGACAGCACCCGGCGTAAAAACTGTTCCGCCACCACTGATTTAGCATTTAGTAAAGTGAATGGGGCCCAAATCATGCCTGAGCTTTAAACACTTTCCCAGTGTTGGGCTGAGTAGTGCCTCTCCCCATGAAGGGCAAGCTGGGAGTAGCGCTGGGGACTTCTAATCGTTTTTAGAATCACTCTAGGTTGCAGGGTGGAGGGGTTATTGTCTCAGCAAGGCCTGGATGTTTATAATCTCTTAATCGATAAAAAAACACCTTGAATTTCCTGTTTCTTATTGAAACCTGGCTAAATGAGCTCCCCAACACTGATACAGCAACTGTGGATCCAGCAGCTGATACTATCCATCATCTGGACCGGAAAGGAGAAGGGGTGAGGCCTGGCAGTCATTCTTGGCAAGTTCTGGCGTCATTTGGTATTTCATATAGAGACAATGAAGGAGCAGAAAGTCTGGATTTCCTTCATCCTGAAGTTTGCACACCTCCTCCAGATCTCTCAGGATCTCTGGGCCTGATTTAGATATTGGCGGATGGGTTACTCCGTCACAGCGGTGGCGGATATCCCTTCACCAAAATCTAAATCCTATTCTTTCCTATGGGAGTTAGATTTCGATGGACAGGATATTAGTCACCGTTGTGATGACGAAACACATCCCTCAGTATCTAACTCATGTCCTCTGTGACAAGGTGTCTGATTTCTTTGAGAAGAAGATTGAAGCCACTCACGCAGGTTTCACTTTGAGTAAGTTGCCAGTGGAGAGGTTTGAGTTTAAGAAGACTTTAGATGAGACCCCTCTTAATTTTCCTCCCTTTGAGCGAAAAGCCACTACACTGGATCAATCCGAACATGCTATTTTGCTTTATAAATCAGGCTCAGCCACATATCCCTTCCCTCTGTCTTGTTCTCAAGAAAGCTTTTGAAGACTTCAATCAGATTCTGTATTCTATTCTAAGTTAGTCTTTAACTTTAGAAATTTGTGCCAAATGAATGGAAGTTAGCTTTAGTTAAACATCTGCTTAAGAAAGCTAATGCTGACCCTAAGATCTTTTCGAACTTAAAACTTATTCTCCTACGCCCCACACCGGCTAAACTATTAGAAAAAATAGTTCACTCCCAACTTCTGGACTATCTGTTCTTTTTGCATTTGTCGCCCTAAGTGGGAAGGTGTAGGAGGCTGGACTGGCTTGTAGTGAGTACCAAGGGGTACTTGCACCTTGCACCAGGCCCAGTTATCCCTTATTAGTGTATAGGGTGTCTAGCAGCTTAGGCTGATAGATAATGGTAGCTTAGCAGAGCAGCTTAGGCTGAACTAGGAGACGTGTGAAGCTACTACAGTACCACTTAGTGTCATATGCACAATATCATAAGAAAACACAATACACAGTTATACTAAAAATAAAGGTACTTTATTTTTATGACAATATGCCAAAGTATCTTAGAGTGTACCCTCAGTGAGAGGATAGGAAATATACACAAGATATATATACACAATAGCAAAACTATGCAGTTACAATAGGATGCAATGGGGAAACATAGGGATAGGGGCAACACAAACCATATACTCCAAAAGTGGAATGCGAACCACGAATGGACCCCAAACCTATGTGACCTTGTAGAGGGTCGCTGGGACTATTAGAAAATAGTGAGAGTTAGAAAAATAACCCTCCCCAAGACCCTGAAAAGTGAGTGCAAAGTGCACTAAAGTTCCCCTAAGGACAAAGAAGTCGTGTTAGAGGAATAATGCAGGAAAGACACAAACCAGCAATGCAACAACTGTGGATTTCCAATCTCGGGTACCTGTGGAACAAGGGGACCAAGTCCAAAAGTCACAAGCAAGTCGGAGATGGGCAGATGCCCAGGAAATGCCAGCTGCGGGTGCAAAGAAGCTTCTACTGGACAGAAGAAGCTGAGGTTTCTGCAGGAACGAAAAGGGCTAGAGACTTCCCCTTTGGTGGACGGATCCATCTCGCCTTGGAGAGTCGTGCAGAAGTGTTTTCCTGCCGAAAGGACGCCAACAAGCCTTGCTAGGCGCAAATCGTGCGTTTGGCGTTTTTGGACACTGCTGGGGACCAGGAGGACGCAAATTGGACCTGAAGAGAGAGGGGACGTCGAGCAAGACAAAGAGCCCTCACTGAAGCAGGTAGCACCCGGAGAAGTGCCAGAAACAGGCACTACGAGGATGCGTGAAACGGTGCTCGCCGAAGTTGCACAAAGGAGTCCCACGTCGCCGGAGACCAACTTAGAAAGTCGTGCAATGCAGGTTAGAGTGCCGTGGACCCAGGCTTGGCTGTGCACAAAGGATTTCCGCCGGAAGTGCACAGGGGCCGGAGTATCTGCAAAGTCGCGGTTCCCAGCAATGCAGCCCAGCGAGGTGAGGCAAGGACTTACCTCCACCAAACTTGGGCTGAAGAGTCACTGGACTGTGGGGGTCACTTGGACAGAGTCGCTGGATTCGAGGGACCTCGCTCGTCGTGCTGAGAGGAGACCCAAGGGACCGGTAATGCAGCTTTTTGGTGCCTGCGGTTGCAGGGGGAAGATTCCGTCGACCCACGGGAGATGTCTTCGGAGCTTCTGGTGCAGAGAGGAGGCAGACTACCCCCACAGCATGCACAAGCAGGAAAACAGTCGAGAAGGCGGCAGGATCAGCGTTACAGAGTTGCAGTAGTCGTCTTTGCTACTATGTTGCAGGTTTGCAGGCTTCCAGCGCGGTCAGCAGTCGTTTCCTTATCAGAAGGTGAAGAGAGAGATGCAGAGGAACTCGGATGAGCTCTTGCATTCGTTATCTAAAGTTTCCCCAGAGACAGAGACCCTAAATAGCCAGAAAAGAGGGTTTGGCTACCTAGGAGAGAGGATAGGCTAGCAACACCTGAAGGAGCCTATCACAAGGAGTCTCTGACGTCACCTGGTGGCACTGGCCACTCAGAGCAGTCCAGTGTGCCAGCAGCACCTCTGTTTCCAAGATGGCAGAGGTCTGGAGCACACTGGAGGAGCTCTGGACACCTCCCAGGGGAGGTGCAGGTCAGGGGAGTGGTCACTCCCCTTCCCTTTGTCCAGTTTCGCGCCAGAGCAGGGGCTAAGGGGTCCCTGAACCGGTGTAGACTGGCTTAGGCAGAATTGGGCACATCTGTGCCCAACAAAGCATTTCCAGAGGCTGGGGGAGGCTACTCCTCCCCTGCCTTCACACCATTTTCCAAAGGGAGAGGGTGTCACACCCTCTCTCAGAGGAAGTTCTTTGTTCTGCCATCCTGGGCCAGGCCTGGCTGGACCCCAGGAGGGCAGCTGCCTGTCTGAGGGGTTGGCAGCAGCAGCAGCTGCAGTGAAACCCCAGGAAGGGCAGTTTGGCAGTACCAGGGTCTGTGCTACAGACCACTGGGATCATGGGATTGTGCCAACTATGCCAGGATGGCATAGAGGGGGCAATTCCATGATCATAGACATGTTACATGGCCATATTCGGAGTTACCATTGTGAAGCTACATATAGGTAGTGACCTATATGTAGTGCACGCGTGTAATGGTGTCCACGCACTCACAAAGTTCAGGGAATTGGCTCTGAACAATGTAAGGGCACCTTGGCTAGTGCCAGGGTGCCCTCACACTAAGTAACTTTGCGCCTAACCTTTACCAGGTAAAGGTTAGACATATAGGTGACTTATAAGTTACTTAAGTGCAGTGTAAAATGGCTGTGAAATAACGTGGACGTTATTTCACTCAGGCTGCAGTGGCAGGCCTGTGTAAGAATTGTCAGAGCTCCCTATGGGTGGCAAAAGAAATGCTGCAGCCCATAGGGATCTCCTGGAACCCCAATACCCTGGGTACCTCAGTACCATATACTAGGGAATTATAAGGGTGTTCCAGTAAGCCAATGTAAATTGGTAAAATTGGTCACTAGCCTGTTAGTGACAATTTGAAAGTATTGAGAGAGCATAACCACTGAGGTTCTGGTTAGCAGAGCCTCAGTGAGACAGTTAGGCACCACACAGGGAACATATACATGCACACCTATGAGCACTGGGGCCCTGTGTGACAGGGTCCCAGTGACACATACATATAGGCCACAAACCTATGAGCACTGGGGTCCTGACCAGCAGGATCCCAGTGACACATAACAACCATACTGAAACCATAGTGTTTTCACTATGAGCACTGAGGCCTGGCTATCAGGATCCCAGTGAGACAGTGAAAACAGTGACAAACACCCTGACATACACTCACAAACAGGCCAAAAGTGGGGGTAACAAGGCTAGAAAGAGGCTACCTTCTCACACAACCCCCCCCCCAAATGAAGGACAATAAGGCTAACCTTGGCCAGTTGAGACTTTATTGTCTAAGTGGTGATAAGTAGAGAGTAGCTCTGCAATAGACTGGTTACTCCCTTTATCATCCACTATATGGTTACTTCCCTGTGGGGATGTAAACCACCCTGTTTGAAGTTTTTTAGCTAACCAACAATGTGAAGATGTATTTTCAGAGTTTCTATCAGTAAGTTTTAGTTTAGAGCAGTGGGAATTATCCACTGAACCTATTTGTAATGATGGAAATGCCAGACAGGGATGCTGTCTCAGTAAAGCCATAGCTGGGCAAAAACTTTGTCCATTTGGCTGGAAGAGAGAACAGGGATGCTGTTTCTCTTGAGTTGGAGCAGGGCAGGGATGCTGTCCCATGAGCTCCACACTAGGGCAGGGATGCTGTCCTAAGTGTTGTGAGGCAGTACAGGGTTTCTGCACTAAAGTTTCTCTGGGAGGGTTGGAGGGATGCTCCATGTTAACTAAAATGGTGCTCTTTTTGTCACCAATGTTAGTTATCCCACAGAGAGGTACTTCTACCTCAGGGAGTCCAGCTATGCCAGCTGATGATTCCCTTGGAACAGGTGCCACCCCAGGAGAGGTTTCTCCCACCACTGGAATGGTATCCTGAATGGTAGGGTGGTTAGGGGATACTGTGATACCCTTTTTACCTGTTGATGGAGAGGGATCCTGAGTTTTCAGGCCTTCTCTCCTTTGCTTTTTCATTTCAGTAGAAATGAGAGGGAGCAATTCCTCAGGGATGCCCAGCATGGCTGCATGGGCATAAAACTCTACATCAGCCCAACCTGAGGCCTCTAGGTCATTACCTAAGAGACAGTCTACAGGTAAGCTAGGTGATACCACCACCTGCTTAGGGCCAGTAACTCCACCCCAACTAAACTGAATTATAGCTAAGGGAAGAAACTTAGTGGAGTTATGGACATCAATAATCTTATACTGTTGTCCAATGATGTGTTGTTCAGGAGGCACTAGGTTTTCAGTCACCAAAGTGAAACTGGCACCTGTGTCCCTGTAGGCCAAGGCCTCAACACCATTTATTGAAACTGTCTGCCTGTACTTATCCATTGTAAGGGGACAAGCAGCCAGTGTGGCAAGGCCAATGCCACTAGGTGTGACAGAAACTGTCTTGGGACTGATTACATCAGTTTCCACTATGGACCCATAAGTGAACCCAACTACACCCTTTGCTTGACTGTTGACAGCAGTCCCACCACTAGTACCACTACTGCTAGGGGCACTAGAGCTTGATGTATTAGTGGTGGTAGGCTCAGGGGGTTTACCTGGACAGGACTTATCCCCTGGCCTATGGCCTCTGTTTTTACACACAAAGCACCAAGGCTTTTTAATGTGTGCAGGTTGGGAAGAAGAGGAAGAATTTGTTTTATCCCCACCCTCTGAAGAGTGTTTAAGATTTGAAGTGGGATCTTTGGTTTTACCCTTATCCCCATGCTTATCTTGAGATTTTTCACCATCTTTCTTCTTATTGCCATCTTTGTCACCCCCTGTATGAACTTTTCTGTTCACCCTTGTTCTGACCCATTTGCATGCCTTCTTTCCCAATTCTTGGGGAGAGGTCAGATCAGAGTCTACCAGGTACTGGTGCAACAAATCAGACACACAATTATTAAGTATATGCTCTCTCAGGATTGTGTTATACAGGCTTTCATAATCAGTAACTTTACTGCCATGTAACCACCCCTCCAAGGCCTTCACTGAATGGTCAATGAAATCAACCCAGTCTTGTGAAGACTCCTTTTTGGTCTCTCTGAACTTTATCCTGTACTGTTCAGTGGTTAAGCCATAACCATCCAGGAGTGCATTCTTAAGAACTGTAAAATTATTGGCATCACTTTCTTTCACAGTAAGGAGTCTATCCCTACCCTTTCCACTAAATGATAGCCATAGGATAGCAGCCCACTGCCTTTGAGGGACATCCTGTACAACACAGGCCCTCTCAAGTGCAGCAAACCACTTGTTAATGTCATCCCCCTCCTTATAAGGGGGAACTATCTTGTGCAGATTCCTGGAATCATGCTCTTTTGCAGGATGACTATGGGGAATACTGCTGCTGCCACCATGGGTATCTAAACCCAACTTCTGTCTTTCCTTCTCTAATTCAAAAGACTGTCTATCCAAATCCAGCTGTTGCTTTTTAAGCTTCAGTCTGGTTTGTTCCACCCTCAACTTATTGAGTTCCCTCTCTAACATTCTGTCATCAGGGTTGGTGGGAGGGACATTTCTAGAAACAGAGCTATGATGGGAATGAACAGAAGGAGACCTGTCCCTTACAGAAGGCACCCTAACAGCTTGGTTTACAGAAACATTACTACCAGTATGGTGAGAATAAATGCTTTTGCTATGATGTGAGACAACACTATTTATTTGGTGTGGCTCATCATCATTACCATCTATGCTAGATTGTCTAGTAATGGGCAGGCTAGGAAGTTTCTTTCCTGAATCTTTTCCTGGGGGAGTCCCTGAATCAGATTGGGAACTATTAGGTACTTTTTCAACAGATGGGGCACCTATGGCCTTATCCTGTTCTCTAAGCATGTTAAGTAACAGTTCCAAGGAAGGATTCTTCCCTACACTCAAACCTCTCTCTATACAGAGACTCCTTGCTCTTTTCCAGCTAAGGTTGTCATATGCAAGTTTGGACAGATCAACACTTTGGCCTGTGCCAGACATTTTTAGAGAGAGTTAAAGTGATAGAAAAAGAGAAAAAAGTTTTCAGAACTTTTTTGGAAAGACAGAAAAAAACTTTTTAAACTTTTAAGAACTTTTTGAAAGTTTAGAGGTACTTTTCAGCACTTAGAAAAGAGTGAAAAGAGGAAATGCAAAACTTTTTGGCTATGTGTATATACACTGACCTTGTTTTGTATATTTTTCTCTTATGAAAAGTACAATGACAAGAGTGGTAAGTAGTCTCAAGCACTTATCCCACCACTGCACAACCAATGTAGGAGGCTGGACTGGCTTGTAGTGAGTACCAAGGGGTACTTGCACCTTGCACCAGGCACAGTTATCCCTTATTAGTGTATAGGGTGTCTAGCAGCTGAGGCTGATAGATAATGGTAGCTTAGCAGAGCAGCTTAGGCTGAACTAGGAGACGTGTGAAGCTACTACAGTACCACTTAGTGTCATATGCACAATATCATAAGAAAACACAATACACAGTTATACTAAAAATAAAGGTACTTTATTTTTATGACAATATGCCAAAGTATCTTAGAGTGTACCCTCAGTGAGAGGATAGGAAATATACACAAGATATATATACACAATAGCAAAAATATGCAGTATAGTCTTAGAAAACAGTGCAAACAATGTATAGTTACAATAGGATGCAATGGGGAAACATAGGGATAGGGGCAACACAAACCATATACTCCAAAAGTGGAATGCGAACCACGAATGGACCCCAAACCTATGTGACCTTGTAGAGGGTCGCTGGGACTATTAGAAAATAGTGAGAGTTAGAAAAATAACCCTCCCCAAGACCCTGAAAAGTGAGTGCAAAGTGCACTAAAGTTCCCCTAAGGACAAAGAAGTCGTGTTAGAGGAATAATGCAGGAAAGACACAAACCAGCAATGCAACAACTGTGGATTTCCAATCTCGGGTACCTGTGGAACAAGGGGACCAAGTCCAAAAGTCACAAGCAAGTCGGAGATGGGCAGATGCCCAGAAAATTCCAGCTGCGGGTGCAAACAAGCTTCTACTGGACAGAAGAAGCTGAGGTTTCTGCAGGAACGAAAAGGGCTAGAGACTTCCCCTTTAGTGGACGGATCCCGCTCGCCTTGGAAAGTCGTGCAGAAGTGTTTTCCCGCCGAAAGGACGCCACCATGCCTTGCTAGGCGCAAATCGTGCGTTTGGCGTTTTTGGACGCTGCTGGGGCCCAGGAGGGACCAGGAGGTCTCAAATTGGACCTGAAGAGAGAGGGGACGTCGAGCAAGACATAGAGCCCTCACTGAAGCAGGTAGCACCCGGAGAAGTGCCAGAAACAGGCACTACGAGGATGCGTGAAACGGTGCTCGCCGAAGTTGCACAAAGGAGTCCCACGTCGCCGGAGACCAACTTAGAAAGTCGTGCAATGCAGGTTAGAGTGCCGTGCACCCAGGCTTGGCTGTGCACAAAGGATTTCCGCCGGAAGTGCACAGGGGCCGGAGTAGCTGCAAAGTCGCGGTTCCCAGCAATGCAGCCCAGCGAGGTGAGGCAAGGACTTGCCTCCACCAAACTTGGGCTGAAGAGTCACTGGACTGTGGGGGTCACTTGGACAGAGTCGCTGGATTCGAGGGACCTCGCTCGTCGTGCTGAGAGGAGACCCAAGGGACCGGTAATGCAGCTTTTTGGTGCCTGCGGTTGCAGGGGGAAGATTCCGTCGACCCACGGGAGATTTCTTCGGAGCTTCTGGTGCAGAGAGGAGGCAGACTACCCCCACAGCATGCACAAGCAGGAAAACAGTCGAGAAGGCGGCAGGATCAGCGTTACAGAGTTGCAGTAGTCGTCTTTGCTACTATGTTGCAGGTTTGCAGGCTTCCAGCGTGGTCAGCAGTCGTTTCCTTATCAGAAGGTGAAGAGAGAGATGCAGAGGAACTCGGATGAGCTCTTGCATTCGTTATCTAAAGTTTCCCCAGAGACAGAGACCCTAAATAGCCAGAAAAGAGGGTTTGGCTACCTAGGAGAGAGGATAGGCTAGCAACACCTGAAGGAGCCTATCACAAGGAGTCTCTGACATCACCTGGTGGCACTGGCCACTCAGAGCAGTCCAGTGTGCCAGCAGCACCTCTGTTTCCAAGATGGCAGAGGTCTGGAGCACACTGGAGGAGCTCTGGACACCTCCCAGGGGAGGTGCAGGTCAGGGGAGTGGTCACTCCCCTTCCCTTTGTCCAGTTTCGCGCCAGAGCAGGGGCTAAGGGGTCCCTGAACCAGTGTAGACTGGCTTATGCAGAATTGGGCACATCTGTGCCCAACAAAGCATTTCCAGAGGCTGGGGGAGGCTACTCCTCCCCTGCCTTCACACCATTTTCCAAAGGGAGAGGGTGTCACACCCTCTCTCAGAGGAAGTTCTTTGTTCTGCCATCCTGGGCCAGGCCTGGCTGGACCCCAGGAGGGCAGCTGCCTGTCTGAGGGGTTGGCAGCAGCAGCAGCTGCAGTGAAACCCCAGGAAGGGCAGTTTGGCAGTACCAGGGTCTGTGCTACAGACCACTGGGATCATGGGATTGTGCCAACTATGCCAGGATGGCATAGAGGGGGCAATTCCATGATCATAGACATGTTACATGGCCATATTCGGAGTTACCATTGTGAAGCTACATATAGGTAGTGACCTATATGTAGTGCACGCGTGTAATGGTGTCCCCGCACTCACAAAGTTCAGGGAATTGGCTCTGAACAATGTGGGGGCACCTTGGCTAGTGCCAGGGTGCCCTCACACTAAGTAACTTTGCACCTAACCTTTACCAGGTAAAGGTTAGACATATAGGTGACTTATAAGTTACTTAAGTGCAGTGTAAAATGGCTGTGAAATAACGTGGACGTTATTTCACTCAGGCTGCAGTGGCAGGCCTGTGTAAGAATTGTCAGAGCTCCCTATGGGTGGCAAAAGAAATGCTGCAGCCCATAGGGATCTCCTGGAACCCCAATACCCTGGGTACCTCAGTACCATATACTAGGGAATTATAAGGGTGTTCCAGTAAGCCAATGTAAATTGGTAAAATTGGTCACTAGCCTGTTAGTGACAATTTGAAAGTAATGAGAGAGCATAACCACTGAGGTTCTGGTTAGCAGAGCCTCAGTGAGACAGTTAGGCACCACACAGGGAACATATACATGCACACCTATGAGCACTGGGGCCCTGTGTGACAGGGTCCCAGTGACACATACATATAGGCCACAAACCTATGAGCACTGGGGTCCTGACCAGCAGGATCCCAGTGACACATAACAACCATACTGAAACCATAGTGTTTTCACTATGAGCACTGAGGCCTGGCTATCAGGATCCCAGTGAGACAGTGAAAACAGTGACAAACACCCTGACATACACTCACAAACAGGCCAAAAGTGGGGGTAACAAGGCTAGAAAGAGGCTACCTTCTCACAGAAGGGTATGACCAGACGTGGGACTCGTGCTTGCTATGCCAGCAGATTCAAGCTACCCTGGCTGAGGAGGGGTGATACTCCGAAACCAGTCGCAGAATGCTTATTTCTGGTCCAGGTAAGACCTGGCCTGGCAGTGCAGGCTGGACTGTTCGTATGGGGAGCAGGGTCAAGACTGAGTTGTATATGGCTGGGTCCAACTGGAATTGCATGGTGAGCAAAACATACTGATGGATTAAACCCAGATCTGTGCCTGCGGTGAATGTTTGAATTGTTCAGCATTCTGTCCATCATTTGTTCTTATTACTCACAAAACACACCACGAAGATGTAAGACCTACTGTATGACCATGCTGAAGACCTGCCCCCTCACAGAAATATGGCTAAACCCAACCTCTGCAGCAGATATCGCTACAGCTATTGCACTTGCTACAAGATTACCAGGCAAGAGGTCAGCTCAATCCCAAGATGGAGTCAGAGTATTATACTAATTTCACCAGCGACATCACAGACTTCATTGAACACCTCATCATCAGCACCAGCACCCTCATCCTCCTTGGAGATCTTAACTTTCATATACAAGATCACACCATGCCAAACTGTATGTCCCTTCCAGGAAACCTTGCAGACCTTTGCCTTAACCAGCATGTTACAGAACCCACCCACACTGCTGCACTCCTATTGGACCCAATTTTCTTCTCAATCAGCAACATCCTAGTTGGAAAGCCAACAATTGTAACCTAGACAGACCATGCCTTTGTCAGTTTCAGCATACCCATCCCACATCATCACAGACCTAGAACCACTGGAACCGCCCACCGCAGATGGAAAAGCATCCCACAAGAGGAGTGGCCTTCTGCTGTCTCCATGCATTTGTCCAAGCACACCAGTAACTTTCTGAAAGCCATCAAGAATCTCAACAGCTGGATCATTGCATGCACTGACATTCTAGCTCCCCTCAAATGCCACCCACCAGCAAGAGCCTGATCAGAGCCCTGCTGGCAAACAAGGAACTCAGGCTGATAGAATGTCACTGCAATCAACTGGAGAAAAAATGGAGAACAAGTCAAGACACCAAAGATAAAGACATCTTCAAATCAGCTGTAAGACACTACCACCAGCAGATATGAATCTCAAGTGCACAGCTCTTGAAGATCGCATTCGCTCCTGTACTTACAGCAGCAACAAAATCATAGCCATCATCAAATATTTCACAGCACCTCTGACCGCCTCAAGAAACGTAACCCCCTCACAAGCTCTTTGCAAAAAGATATCAGAATTATTCTGTAACAGAGTCACCTCCATGTACAGCATCTTCATCCCTCAACTAGACCCCATCTGCATCACAACTCAACTTCCCTTCACTGCTGAAGAATGAACCCTGACCTTGTAGCCCACATCAGCCATGTCAATATCACTGCTACTATGAAGACCACCCACAACCTTGCTTCCCCATTTTGACTCCTAATGATCAGTAAAGCACTAATCAACTCAGCCATATTCCCAGATACCTGGAAACATGAAAAAGTCATGCCCCTTCTCAAGAAACCATCCACTGTCCCAGCCATGTATTCCTACCACATACTACAGACCCACCATCCTCCTAGCAAAGTTCCTCGACTAATTATTCATCTAACGTCTCACCTTCTCCTCAGTAATTACTAGCTCCTCATTACCACATATTCCACATTTAGGCCCAACCACGATACAGAAACAGCACCCGTTGTCATCACAGGCAACATCTGCATGATCCATGGCAAAGGGTCACAGTGGCCCTCATTCTCCTGGACCACTTTGCAGCATTTGATGCGGTCTCACACTCAATCCACATCAGGCACCTGCACAAGATTGATATTCTAGGACCCTCTCTCTGCTATATCTGCTACTTCCTAATGGGTAGAACACAAGCTCACAGCCTGGCTCCTTGCTCTTCTGAAACCCATAATCTGTGGAGTGCCTCAAGATTCATCACTCAGCCCCATCCTCTTCACCGCATACATTATCCCTCTGGCCTATATCATCTCTGCACTAGACATCAACATCCTCTCCTATGCAGATGACACGCAACTCATACTCAGATAAGACAAGACTCTTCTGACATAAGAAACAAGTTCACTGCCTGCATGACTGAAATCTCTAACTGAATGAAAGCCAGTTGTCTCAAGCACAATACTGGTAAGACAGAAGTAGTGATCTTCTGCAAGAACAACTCACCATGGGACTCCAGTTGGTAGCCAGCTGAACTCGGACCCACACCCAAGATATTCTACCAGCTCTCAAACAACACTAGAAAAAAAATCACTCATGCCCTAGTCACCAGCAAATTGGACTACAAAAACACCATCTATGCCGTGATCACCAAGTAATTCACTAGAAAACTACAAACCATCCAGTACTTTGAAGTCAGGCTCAGTCTCAAACTCCCACACAGATTTAACATCACACCACAGCTCAGGGAGCTCCACTTGCTCACGATACACAAACACACCAATTTCATGCTCCTCACACATTCAAGGCACTGTACAACTTAGGCCCCACCCATCTCCTTCTACAAACCACCCATAAATCTCGCCTCCGCAGGGCTTCTACTTGCACACATCCCATGCATACACAGAATCATATCAAGAGGATGGGCATTCTCTTTATCACTCCTAAAGACTGGACCAGCCTCCCAACTCAACATCAGAGCCTCCTTTTCTTGTCTTAAATTCAACAAGAGGATGAACGTGTGGCTTTTGATTTAACAAACCTACCATAGGCATGGCTAGGCACACACACCTGCTCACCTCAGGATACCCTTGGGGGTAGAAGTGAGTTTTACAAATACATATAACATAACCAAGAATGTGAAATAGAAAAGTACTGAAAGTGCTTGATATGGGAGGGCTATAATGAAAAATAATACTGTAACTAAAGTCAGAGAACACAACCCCCCCTCCCAAATGTAACAGAAATAGTAGTAAGGCACACCCCTCAAGATTTAGTGAGTCAAGCACTAGTTCCTAAGACCCCACTTCAAAACATTTAAGAGACATACTCCTTAAAGTGCCTGAAAATATTACAGGCATTTTCAGAATTAGAATTTAAAATTCACCTTTACCCACAGTTGTGATTTTAAATTGTGATTCCAGAGACACCAAAATTGTGGATCTCATCTCTTCCCAATTGGGAATTACACTTATGAAATGTAATAAGGCAATCCCAATTATAACCTATGGGGGACTTAGGCCTTGCAGTAGTGAAAAATGAATTGAAGATGTTTTCACTACCTGGGTATGTAAAACTTAACAGGACAAGTCCAACTTTTTGAATACACTGCACCTTGCCCTTGGGGCTGCCCTGGGCTCAAGGGGTGACATATGTATTAAAAAGTAAGGTTTGGGCCTGACAAGAGGTTTAACTTGTCAGGTTGAAATGCTAGTTTAACATTACAATGGCAGGTCTGAGCCATGCTTGTAGGGCTACCGAAGTGGTGGCACAATCAGTGCTGCAAGCCCACTAGTAGCATTTAATTTAGAGGCCCTGGGCGAAGGTAGTGCTCTTTACTAGGGACATACAAGTAAATTAAATATGCCAGTTGTTCATAAGATAAGCCAGCCAAATCATCGCTCCCCAGCTCCGTACCACCATTAACAGCTCCTTCGAGACCGCCACCTTCCCGGAGAGCTGGAAACACGCCGAAGTCAACGCCCTGCTCAAAAAACCCAAGGCCGACCCCGAAGACCTCAAGAACTACCGACCCATCTCCCTACTCCCCTTCCCAGCGAAGGTCATCGAGAAGATAGTCAACAGCTAACTGTGTCGCTTCCTGGAGGACAGCAGCCTACTCAACATCTCCCAGTCTGGCTTCCGCAAGAACCACAGCACCGAGACCGCTCTCATCGCTGCTACCGACGACATCAGAAGAAAGCTCGACAAAGAGGAAACCATGGTCCTCATCCTCCTTGACCTTTCTGCAGCCTTTGTCACCGTCTGCCACCATACACTTCGCACAAGCCACCACAACGTTAGAATCCGCCACAAGGCCCTGGACTGAATCACATCCAGCCTCTCCGGCAGAACTCAGAGATGCCGCCTCCCTCCGTTCCTGTCAAAAGCCACCAAGACCATCTGCGGAGTTCCCCAGGGATCCTCCATCAGCCCTACCGTTTTCAATGTCTACATGGCGCCACTCGCCAACATCGTCCGATCCCAAGGCCTGAACATCGTCTCCTACGCGGATGACACTCAACTGATCCTCTCACTCACAAAGGACCCCGCCACTGCCAAGACCAACCTCCACACGGGACTTCACGCCATCGCCAACTGGATCGCGGCAAGCCGCCTCAAACTGAACTTGGATAAGACCGAGATCATCATCTTCTGCTCCAACATATCAGCATGGGAGGACTCCTGGTGGCCTGCCACTCTAGGAACTGCCCCAACGCCCACCACCGTGCACGCAACCTCAGCTTCATACTGGACTCATCTCTCTGTATGACCCAGCAAGTCAGCGCCATCTCATCCTCATGCTTTAACACCCTCCACATGCTTCGCAAGACCTTCAGATGGATCCCCATTGAAACCAGAAGAATGGTCACCCACGCCCTCGTTAGCAGTACACTGGACTACGACAACGCACTCTATGCGAGAACAACAGCCAAGCTCCAGAGAAAACTTCAGCGCATTCAAAACACCTCAGCACGACTCATCCTTAACCTCCCTCACCACAAACACATCTCAGCCCACCTCAGAGACCTCCACTTGCTCCTGTCAACAAAAGGATCATCTTCAAACTCCTGATCCACACTCACAAGGGTATCCACGACACCGGACCTGCCTACCTCAACGAGCATCTCAACTTCCACGTCCTGACACGCCAGCTTCGCTCCGGCAACCTCGCCCTCGCCACCGTTCCCCGCGTCCACCGTACCACAGCCGGCAGCAGATCCTTCTCCCACCTCGCCACCAAGACCTGGAACTCCCTCCCCGTCAACCTACGTCAGACCAAGGACCTTCTGACCTTCAGGAAGCGTCTCAAGACATGGCTTTTCGAGCAGTAGCCTCCCCCTCACCAGTGCCTTGAGACCCTACGGGGTGAGTAGCTCACTTCACAAATGATTGATTGATTGATTGATCATGTTTTATGGAAAATGCACATGCACTTTAGCACTGGTCAGTAGTGGTAAAGTGTCCAGAATCCTAAAGCCAGCAAAAACAGGAGGTCAGAAGGCAAAAATTCAAGAGAAACCACACCAAGGATGCCAAGTCTAACAATGATGACAAAAACGCAATAAATGTTATTTGAAAAACATATTTAAATTTTGATAAATACTAAAAAAAGGAACATAACAAAATAAAAAATAAAATGAAGTAATATTAAAAGAAGTACAAACATTAAAAATGATATTTAATTAAAGATAACGAATAAATAATAAGCATTAGTAAAGTTGTTTTAGGAAACACCTTCCTGAAACACTGTTATTAATAATGTTAAAGGTATATTTGAATTTTCTTTTTTTAAATACTTTTTATTTTTTAAAATTAATAGTGCAAAATATGAACACCTATTGAAAAATGAACACAGTTTATACATACGATAACTACTTTTGTACAGAAAATTTACATATATTTTAAACACCGAAAAATGTAAACTTAATATAAATAGTAAAACATATGTGCTAATTTAATAGAAAAATTCCCAACAAAAATCTTAAATATTATGTTAAATTTTAAAATGTAACATTTTAAACAAAAATTACAAATGCAATACTTAAAATGTGAAATATCAAATAAATTATAACAAATACCTCAAAACTCTTCCTACCAAATTCCCCTGTAAACTATTATTAAGGGGGTTAATGGGCATGGCCAGGCACCAAACATGGTGGATGCCTGAGTCCAGCTCTCTAACTGGGGAACCTGATCCACCCCCATCCTGCCACACTGGGATCCGAATCAAATCACATTGAGATTCCACAACACCAAGGAGAATCCTGTGACATCCTGAAAGCAGCTGATGCTGGTTCCTTACCAAGCTTGCTCAGAGGAAGGAGCACCCATGCAGCTGTGGCATAGAGGCCTACACATGTCCACTTATACTGATTGTCAGCTGCCAGAGAATGAAGAGATAATTCCTCTACCCTGTTGTGAGTGGCAAGAATCACACCATGTCGGTCCTCAAATTATTGAGCGGAAGGCCTGTAACATCTGAGAGGAAACCAGTGGAGGCTTTGTGCCCTGCCAGCTGAGCAAAGAGGACAGAGGTGTGGTTGAGCCACTGGTGTCTACATGTGTCCATGAGTACCAACAGCTAACCATCACAACGGATGGAAAATTTCCCCCTGCACCATCACTATGGTACCACCACTAGAAGCTATAAGGCCACTAGGCAACAAAGGATGGTCTGAAGTGGCCCAGCAGGGACCAAAGTTCATCCTTGCTCCAGCGATTAGGGAGAACAGGTGGGCACTGATACCTGCTCATAGCAGAGTGAACTGGCGGATGACCAGCCCGAGGGGGACACAAAGAGGACACACCAGCCATAGGAGGAGCTCTGAGGGGCCCCAGCTGAGGTGGCCCTTTGACCTTCTTGAGTAATCGGCATGGAACTCAGCGGGAGAAAGGGTGGTCTGAACGACATGTGTAGTCCTGACCTGCAGCAAAGTGAACAGGTGGGTCAGAAATCATCCGCCAGAGCTGTCTACAACAACCCCAGCACCCTAAAGATCCCTCTGCCTCTGGGCTCCATCCCACAGCACAGCAGAAGCAGATGCTCCTGTGGTAGCAACATTCTTTGGTGGCTCCCTCAGATGTGCAACCACCTGGCACACCATCCACTCTGCCCTCCGCCTGGGGCCCTGGAGCCCTGGGGCAGCCATGGGACTTCCTTGCTGAGATCGAGATCTGGTGAGCACAACCACTGACACCACAATGGGGGATAGAGAGAAATCACAGTAGCACACCAGGGGGCCCACAGCCTGATAACCTGCGTGCCTTTGAGACACATACAATGGGTTGGCGATACACAGCACAAATTCATCTCTACACACAAGGCTAGGGTGCTGACACTTTAGAGATCAACCATGATGAGTAGAGGGAAGATGGACAGCTCCACTAAAACCATACTCTAACAGGCCTCCACATTCAAACCCTCATCAGACACACCCAACCATGTAGACCCCCAAACTGACGATGACAAAAGCATCACTAAAGACTTCCTCTTAGTGGTGTTTCAGGACACTAAGGATGAGATCCTTGTCATCAAAATGGATCTACACAGTGATCTCCAGGGATGTGTCAGATTGAGGGATTCAGAGTGGAATTAGTGGAGAAAGGCCTACATTAAGAGGTAGATGATTGTTGTAAACTCCAACAGAGAATACTTCTCCTTGAGCAACAACACGGGATATTGCAGGAGGTTCTGGCGATATACCTTCCCACATATGTCCAGGACATCTTCAAGGTCATCTTTTAGGGGCCTGGCACATCCGCCAATCAGGCAGGACAGAACCCACAGCCAGACATCATTAAGAGGGTCTATCTTTATGAGGACAAAGAGCTGCTAATGTCCAAGCCTTGTGAGGCTGGTCAGATCCCCTTTAGTGGTGCTAATGTACTGTTTCCATGCCTTGTCTCTGATCACTGTGGCCAAACTTAAGTAATTCAGGGCTATCACAGACTTCCTAGAGCCTGCTGGTATTAAATAAAGAAGGGGTCACACCTTCTGACTCCTCTTTTTTGAGAGGGAAAGGCCTAGTCCCCCACCTCACTCGAGGCTGCCTGTAAACTCCTTGACTTACCTCCCTCAGAAGAACCACCAAGGCCCTGGGAGGCCTACGTGCCCATTGAAGGAGAGAGAGGGTGGACCACGGTGCTCTGGGGCCACTGGATCCGAAAGGTCTAATTGCACAGAGATGGAAACCAACAAGGAGAGCCTTGTTTCCTGTTTGCACTGAACAGCTGGAGAGTGCCTGGAACCTGGACAACAGCAGATGAAGATGATACAGACAAGCAGCAACAAACCTCTAGGTGCTCCTGACAGCTTTGTACCCTGGTCTCAGCTAAGTTGAACTCACTTAAATTCCCCTTTTCTACCAAATTAAGGAGGTGTGGGGGGGGAAGGATCCTGGGAAGATCTACCTGAGTACCTACCCAATGCATCTCCATGACCACTACTAAACTCTTTACCCTATAAAAGTGGTACTCCCCCTTATCCTGTACTTTAGGAGTCTTGACTTTCTTATTTCACACATTAGTTGGACCTTGTTCCTTTTAAGTTCAGAAGATACGTTTTTGGGCTTCATTTGGGATCCCACAGGGAAGCAACACCACCAGATGCTGACCAGACCTACTCAATGGCCCACACATCCCATGAACGTAGAGTCCCAGACCAGCCGCACATACAGCCTCACAACTACCTTATGCAACACTGACTTTTCAGGTGCTAACATATAATGTCCGAGGCCTTAATATTCCTGGGAAGCGACTTAGTATACTAGATGAGCTGAAAACGATGTGGGGCATATATATGCCTCTTACTGGACACACACCTGCTCCAGGGAGATAACTATTGTCTTCTGTTCCAGAGTGTTCCCACTCCAGTATCATGCCTTAACCCAAACTAAGACAGCAGGGATCACAGTCCTCATCAGAGACACCACAGAATTTCAGGAAAGGCAAGTCCTGACTGACGAGATGGTGAGGTGGATATTACTACTTGAGGAGGTGGAACGCATCCCCATAGCACTAGGGAACTTCTACTACCCAAAAACCAGACAAGAGGCAACAGACGTGTTTTTTGAGGTAAAAAAAATCACAGTATAGTAATGTCTTCAAGTGAAAGAAAATATTATTGGAACAATTCATTTGAAAAAACAAGTTTGCAATAACAGAACATATTCATAAAGTCAACAAAAAAGTTGAAATGTCACGATATCAATTTTCAAACAAGCATTTTCAATGCAACGGGTCTCGTATTTGTTTGAGTTAGAGCTATTAGCGTTGTAAAGCAAAAAAAAACGCAGCGCGATCGCGCTATGTAAAATGCAGCGCAATCGTACCACGTATGTTTTTGGTACTTTACCGGTGCTGTGTAGGTGGGCTAAACACCGGAAAAGGCATGACGTATGCATGCCTTTCACAAATGAAAGCAAGCGGATTTTAAAAGACAAGCCCACGAACCAATGTAAGTGACTGATGTGGCATGGGCATGGTTTCAAGCCCAAAGAGAGATTACAGAATGGACGGAGCACTTTGTGCTCTCCCATAAAAAGGGGGCTTGATGGTTTTAAATCCAATAATGATCAATCCTGTTCTAATTAATCTCTGCAGGCCGCATCTAGATTACATAGCTGATCTCTAAGGCAACCGCCCAACAGAAGAAATGGAGCCAATGATTCCTAATTAACATAGGAGTAATTTTTCACAATACAAACTTGAAATATATTTTTAACCCACATAATCTAACAAGCATAAGTACAAATCACAACCACAGAATGTATATTCGGATGATAATCAATCAATTTGGCATGATAACCCGCGTGTCAAGATTACATCTGTAGAAACTTCTTTCTTGTCTTTTTTTCGGCCAAAAAAGCTATTTCAAGGGGGTTTTCAGCCACTGAAACCTGAACAATCACATCACACCTTTTAGCAACATCTGCTCCACCTATGTTTCTACTAATTGACATTGTTCCTTCATAAAATTCAAGCCCTCTAGGTCTCTCACCTGAAAAGGTTCCTCTGCAAATTCTATCCCCATCTTTTGCAGTACCCACCCATCACTCATCAAAAACCTGCAATTATTCTTGAAGAGTCTCAGGTTTCCAGCCACCTTTCCTTGGTAAAAACCAGTTTGAATCTTATCCATACATTCAAATATGGCAGCCTATCTGTGTGCAGATGTTACCCTTACCCAATTTAATGATACTCAATTTACCAAGCTCAGAAGTACGATTGCTTGGATAGGATTCAAACCTACACACCTCTGTACATGTCCTCAGAAAGCATTTAATAATTTGTTGTCATTTTCTCTGTGGATGCTCTTAGCCCCTCAACAGCCTTTTTATTTGCAGCTGAAGTACTAAGGAATGATCAATGAATGAAAACGACAAACTTGAAGGGGGTACAACAAAGGCAAGCTAGGGTAGCAGTGCTACCCATTTTGTCATCATTGAACATGACACTTGGAAGGTGATCTTCTTTTACAGCGATTTCCCTGCAGGGCAAAAGGTGGGTGACCAATATTTAAAAAATATGTCTAATACTTAGTTCCTCTCACCATTGCAGATCGCTAATCTCGGTTACCAATACTTTGCCCTCCAGTCCCATTTATTTCTAGTGCCAAGCATCACATCAGTGTCTATGGTCCTCATTTATGTCCTGTGGGATTTAGATTTTTTCAGATGGGATATCCATCACCCTTGTGACAGAGTACCTGTCCGCCAATATCTAAATCAGGCCCTATATCTGCAGCAATAAAGCACTTTAAAAGAAAGGTAAAAAAGTATAAGGGCATGTATTGTGTAAAGGATGCACCAGAGGTCTGACAGAAGCAGGTGATGTTGCTCTGCCCTGTCAGGTTCACAAGAATTAAAACAACTTTGGAAGCAGGGAGAGAAGTAACTAAACATGAGTTAAATCATTTTCCCACTATGGACCTGATTACAACTTTGGTATAAAGGATTACTCCGTCTCAAATGTGACGGATATCCCGTCTGTCATGTTACAAGTTCCATAGGATAGAATGGAATTTGTAATACGGTCAGTGGGATATCCATCACATTTGGGACGGAGTAATCCCCCCGCCAAGGTCATAAGTCCGGCCCTACGCGAGAAAAGTGCTCTCTATACCAGTGGTTTGTTAATTCTGTAGCCCCCACTTAATCACAACTGGAGTCCGGGGCCCTACTGAATCAATACTGGAATCTGGGGACCGTCCACTGAGTCATTATGTAATCCGTGGACTCTGGCCTAAGCAATTGCGATGATTTGAACGGCTAAACAATACACAAAAGTACAAAAGAAGCATTCATCAAACAAATACACAAATTATGAAATATAGGCCCTCATTATGACATTGGCGGTAAATCCCGCTTACCGCCATGCTGACTGCCACCAACTTACCGCAGCGGCAGATATCCGTTCACCATATTATGACACACTCACCAATCCGTCAGTATTCAGCCACATACATAAATCCGCCACACCAAAGGTCAGTGATAAACTGGCGGTATCCAAACGCACACCATTATGCCAGCAGAACAACGCCCATCACATTATGACCCATGAATCACCACGGCGGACATTCAATGGCGGTAAACCATCGGTGGTACATACCGCTGCGCTCAAAATGGACACACACAAACAAAACAACACCACATTGGACAATTCAAACAACACACACCTGACACCCATACACACACCACACCCACACACCCACATCATTATAAAACACCCCCCCACATTACCCACAACCCTTTACAAACAACAATTACTGGCAGGAGACTGACACCAAGACCACTGATACAACTAGAGCCACACACTATTCACACCAATACACCACTCACGCACCCCACATCACACACCCCAACACACCCTAACCTACACATCTCACACAACACCCATGGCACCACAAAGACACCCCCATTTCACAGAGGAGGAGCTAAGGGTCATGGTGGAGGAAATTATCATGTTAGAGCCACAGTTATTTGGAGCACAGGTAAAGCAGATATCGATAGCTAGGAAGCTGGAGCTATGGAGGAGAACCGTGGACAGGGTTAACGTCGTGGGACAGCACCCAAGAACTAGGGATGACATCAGGAAGAGGTGGAACGACCTAAGGGGAAAGTTACGTTCCATTGCAGCAAGACACCAACCTGCTGTACATATTACTGGCAGTGGACTCCCACCTCCTCCCCCACAACTAACAGCATGGGAGGAGCAAGTCTTGGCAATCCTGCATCCTGAGGGCCTGGCTGGGGTAGGAGGAGGACTGAACTCTGGTAAGTCAACTCTACTACTATCACCCCCCTACCTGCATGCCATCACATACCCTCACCCCCACCTTCACTCCCATCACTCCACTCCATCCCACACACCCCACCATCACATCTCACTCATCCCAATGCCAAGCCCTGCATGCTCTACCAATGCATGGACACCACTCACAGCCCTGCATGGACACTCATCACTAAAGCATGCACACTATGGAGAACTAATCATCCCACCATATACCAATGTACGCAAGTAAAAGCTGCCAGGGCAAATACAACCAAAGAGGGCAAGCCACGGATGCACAATATGTCAGACCCCGAAACCATAACACATCCCCACAGGTACCCCAGCCAATGTCAGCGGAGAGGAGGTGCCAGCAATATCCAGTCCCCAAACTGAAGAGGCCCACAGTGATGACAGCAACTCTGGTCTTCAGGATCTGGATGACCTACCTGGTCCAACAGGGACCTCTGGACAGCCGGTTACCCAGGCCCAGTCACACATCACCACAGAGCCTCCCCCATCAGGAAACACCACCACAGCATCCACCCAGCGTACCCACACCTCTAGCCCCAGGACACGTCAATCAGCAGTGTGTCCACCTTTACAGGGAACCCAGGCCACACCTCATACCCAGGACAATAAGGGACCTGGGGTCAGTGGCAGTGGGCACACAGTTCAGGGGACAGAGGCACAGGCCAACAGGGAAACTGGGAGGACTGCTGTGCACCAGCGGGAGGACCTGCCCAGGGAACCGACTCTCCAGGAGGGACTCTCCGAGATCCTGGGAGCCTACCAACATTCCCAAGTCACGATGGGCCAGATCCTGGACAATGTGCAGGACAACAGGTGGCTGCAGGAGGGACAGTACCAGGGGATCAGGGAGGACTTGTAGGCCATCATCAACACCCTGATCTCCATACCAGGGGTGCTGGCAGACATGGCCAATATTATGAGGGAGGCAGTCTCAAAACAGCGGGCCCCTGCCACTAGCCAGACATCTGAACAGCCTTCCACCTCCGCTACCGCCAGTGGACAGGACGCCCTGCCACAGGACTCACAAGCCACCAGCACCCCTCCCCCTGCAGGCGGAGGACCACCCCGCATACATACCCTGCTATTCAGACAGAAGCCAGAGTCACTTACCAAGACCCCCACCAGGAAATGAGACTCCTGATTGTCCCCCTTGTGTCCCACACAGTCACCCGGTCCACCTTGAACTGCATTGCTCCCCTTCCTATGTCCCCCTTGGACAATGCACCTGTGCTAAAAACAGACTGCAACAATACCCTGGACTTCCCTCCATCATCACCCCATCCCAGTGCACTTTCCCCTCTATATTTTAGCACTTCAATAAACACCCTTGGAAAAAAAAGTTGTTCAGAGTATGTCATGTATATCAAATTTGTATTCATTGAAACATGTACAAACATTGCAAATCAACTGTACAGAAAAAGAGCATAGATTAATGACCTGTAGCTGGCTGCAGTGATCATACCAGGAGTATGTGTGAGGCCACCAACATCTGCAGAATGAATTGCCAGAGGGAACAGTAAGTGGGCATAGAAGTGGGAAATATCAGCATGCCAGTGCCACAGAAATTCAAACAAATGTCATTGAAATATGAAGTAACCCTGTCCTACCTGTGTGTCATTGGAAGTATTGTCTGATCACAGATGTTTTGTTGTCCTCATCCTCTGCCTCCTCATTCTCACTGTCCACAGGGTCTAGGGCTGGCACACAGGCATCTCCAGCCTCCACCTCCTGCAGGAATGGGACATGGCGTCTGAGGGCCTAGTTATGCAACATACAGCATGCCACCATTATCTGGCAGATCTTCTTGGGTGAGTCGCTCAGGGATCAACCTGTCAGATGGTGGCACCGGAATCTGGCCTTCAGGAGGCCAAGGGGCCTTTCAATTATCCTTCTGGTTACCCATGGGCCTCATTATAACGTTTCTCTGCTCTTGTCCTGGCATTCCTCACAGGGGTCAGCAGCCATGATAGGTTGGTGTAACCAGAGTCACCTGAAATATTGAGGGACAGCATTTAGCCACACACTATCCCATATGGCCAACACCATACCCATACACCAACATATACTGGGTGAGAGCCAGGGTTCACCTGTTAGCCGCACCCTGTTCCTCTGTAGTTGGGCCATCACATTTGGGATGCTGCTATTTCTCAGGACAAAGGCATCATGCACCGACCCAGGATACTTAGCACTGACGTCGGAGATGTACTGGTCCGCAAGGCACACCATCTATACATCCATAGAGAGGAAACTCTTCCGATTTCTGAACACCTGTTCATTCTGGCGGGGTGGGTGGTCAAAGTGTTCCATCAGTTGCCCCAATTATGTTGGGGATATGTCCCGTTACTCAGAACTCGTCCTTCACTGTGACCAATTCAACCTGGGGGAAAACAATGTAGCTGCGCATGAGTTTAATCAAGGCAGACAACACTCTTGTCAGCACTATTGAGAACATTGGCTGTGACATCCCTGCTGCCAAGCCCACTGTCACTTGGAAAGAACCAGTTGCTAGGAAATGGAGCACTGATAGCACTTGCAGAAGAGGGGGGACCCTAGTGGGGTGACAGATAGCAGAGATCAGGTCAGGCTCCAATTGGGCACACAGCTCTGTGAATATGGCCCTGTCCAGTCTATTGGTGAGGATAATGTGCCTGTTCTCCAGTGTAGACAAGTCCACCAGGAGATGTTGGTGTATGGTGTGGGCCCTATGGGTTAGTGTGTGTCTAACAGTTGTCCCTCGATATTTGCAGGTGACTCAGGTTACCCCAACCTCTCATGGCTACTGATCCCTGTGAGGAATCCCAGAACAAGGGCAGAGGAATGTAACGATGAGACACATGGGCGAACAAGAAGAATAATAGAGAGGACATTCGGCCTCCTGAAGGCCAGGTTTTGGTGCCTCCATCTAACAGGTGGATCCCTGTACTAACCCAAGAAGGTGTGCCAGATCATCGTGGCATGCTGTATGTTGCACAACCTTGCCTTACGTTGCCAGGTGCCTTTTCTACAGGAGGATGAGGCTGGAAATGGGCGTGTGGCAGCAGTGGGCCCTGCGGACAATGAAAAAGAGGAGGCAGAGGATGAGGATGAGGACAACAGAAGTGCAATAATACAACAGTACTTCCAATGACACACAGGTAAGACACTGTAATTACACTTTACATTGACAGTTTTGTGTTTGACATTGTCACTGGCAGTCTGATTTTCCCACTTCTATGGCCACTTACTGTACCCTTTGGCATCTCTACTTGCAGATATTTGTGCTCCACTATCGCTCCTGGTGTGTTGACTGCAGCTAACTACAGGTCATTCCTATGTCTACATTACTGTACAGTTATATTACAGTGTTTAAAGCTTGTTAAACAAATACATGGTTAAATGAATTGACAGACTCCATACTTATTTATGTATTTATTCAAATGGTGTTTATTTAAGTGCTAATGATTAGAGGGGGATGTGCAATGGGCTGGGGGTGATGATGGGGGAATGCCCAGGATAGAGTCCAGTCTATTTGTATCACTGGTGCATTGTCCAAGGGGGCATAGGAAGTGGAGCAATGGCAGTTGAAGGTGGACAGGGTGACAGACTGGGACACAAGGGTGACAATCAGGAGAGTCTTATTTCCTGGCGGGGTCTTGGCAATAGTCTTTGGCTTCTGCCTGGATCGCAGGGACGGTTTGCAGGGTGCTTTACCTTCTGCAGGGGGTGGGGTGCTGGTGGCCTGTTGTTCCTGTGGCGGGGCCTCCTGTCCACTACGGGCAGCGGAGGTGGAAGGCTGTTCATCAGTTTGGCTAGTGTCAGGGGACTGCTGGTGTGTCACTGCCTCCCTCATGATGTTGGCCATGCCTGCCAGCACCCCTGCAATGGAGACCAGGGTGATGTTGATGTCCTTCAAGTCATCCCTGATCGCCAGGTACTGTCCCTCCTGCAGCCTCCGGGTCTCCTGCAACATGTCCAGTCTCTGGCCCATCATCTCCTGGGAATGGTGGTATGCTCCCAGGATCTTGGTGAGTGCCTCCTGGAGAGTTGGTTCCCTGGGCCTGTCCTCCCCACTTCCCTGTTGTCCTGTGCCTCTGTCCCCAGAACTGTGTGCCCACTGCCACTGACCCCAGGTCCCTGATCGTCCTGTGTTTGTGGGTTGGCCTGGGGTCCCTGTAGTGGTGGACACACTGCTGATTGACGTTTCCTGTGGACAGAGTTATGGGCCCGCTGGGTGGGTACTGTGCTGGTGTTTCCTGAGGGGGAGGCTCTGTGGTGGTATGGGACTGTGCCTGGGTTACCGACTCTCCGGAGATACCTGATGGGCCAGGTTGGTCACCCAGATCCAGGCATCCAGAGCTGCTGTCATCACTATGGGCCTCCTCTGGGGGTGGACTGGAAGTTGCTAGCACCTCCTCTCCGGTGACGTTGAGTGGGGGACCTGTGGGGATGTAAATGCAGGGTTATTGTTTCTGTGTGTGTCATCTTGTGCATGGGTGTGTTTCCCTCTATGGTTGTTATTGCCCTGTCAGATTTGCCTTGTGTGAGTAGTGATTTTGTGGGCTAGGTGATTCTCTTTAGTGTGCATGCTTTCGTGATGGGTGTCCATACATGTCAGTGATGGGGGTCCGTGCATTGGTGTTACATGCAGGGCTTGGTATTGGAGGGGTGGGTTGTGATGGTAGGGTGTGTGGGAGATAGTGAAGTGATGGGAGTGAGGGTAAGAGTGGGGGTATGTGATGGCATGCAGGTAGGGGGGGGTGAAAGTAGTAAAGAGTTGACTTACCAGAGTCCAGTCCTCCTGTTACTCCTGCCAGGCCCTCGGGATGCATGATTGCCAAGACTTGCTCCTCCCATGTTGTTAGTTGTGGGGGAGGAGGTAGAGGTGTGTATTTTGAGCACGGCGGTATGTACCGGCAATGTTTTAGAGCCATTGAATGTCTGCCGCGGTGATTCGTGGGTCATCATGCTGTGGGCGGTGTTCTGTTGGCGTAACGATGTGGGTTTTGCTACTGCCAGTTAATCACTGACCTTTGGCTGGCGGACTTGTGTGTGTGTTGCTGTATAGTGACAGATTGCTATGTGTGGATCATTATATGGGTGGCGGTAACCTGCTGCGGCATCAGTATGTTGGCGGTAGTCAGCATGGCGGTAAGCGGTACTTACAGTCAATGTCATAATGAGGGCCTATATTTTGTTTGATGCACATGCACTGCTTTCAAGAAGCAGTCTAAGGAGCACCAACTTAAATGTTAGTGTCAAGTTTCTAATGCGTTTACAGCTACAAAATGTTTATATTTTTCAATCTTATATTTCATTTCTTTATTTTTGTACATTTTATTCACCTGTTAATATCGTTTAATTTTCTAAGCAGACCTGAAGACCTGCAAAGGAAAAGGACCAAGTCCAGAAGTTGAAAGAAGTTCCAGGAAGGGCAGGGGCCCCTGCCAACCTAGAAGAGGGTGCAAAAGAAGAGTCCCCGGTTAGTCGAAGACTGCCGGAATTCACCCTAGTAAGATGCCAGCGGGTTCCTGGGTGATGCAAAGACTTGAAGATGGATGCAGATGTGATTTTGTGTTGGAAGTCGCAAACAAGTCTTGGTTACGACAAAAGTGAGTTTTGCATCAAAATGGCACTGGATGGACCCAGGAGGGACCTGGGGGCCTCAACTCTGTTTGAGGAGGAAAAGGGGGCTCTCCGCACTTTAGAGAGCCATCAGGATGCCAGCCAGCACCCACGGGAGCGCCATGACATGGGAACAAAGGAGGTGCAAAACACGGTTGTTGCAGTGAAACAAAGGAAGGTCCCACGCCGCCGGAGAACAACTTAGCGAGTTGACCCTCACCCGATGGAGTGCTGGGGACCTGGGCCAGGCTGTGCACAAAGGAATTTTGCAAAAAGTGCACAGAGGCCTCAGGAGGTGAAGAAGACGCAGTACACAGGGGTCCCATTGCTCTCAAGGTAAGGCAAGGTCTTACCTCCTCCAAATTGCGTCAGCAGGAACTCAGGACAGTCTATGTCAATGGGGTCCACCCTCTGTGTCCTTAGGAGCACGCTCGTCACTGTGAGAGGCGTCCAAGTGTACCAGTTGTCGTCTTTGAAGGTGCCTGCTGGAGCAGGAGAGTGACTCTCCACTGGAGATTTCTTAGTTCTGCCTGGTGCAGGATGAAGACAGGGAGTCCCCAGAGCGTGCACACCTTGGAAACTGTTGCAGTTGCTGGCTGGAGCTGAAGTTGCAGAGGAAAAATATCCCTTGTGGATACTTTGTTGCTTTTACAGCGGTTCCTGGAGCAGGCTGCGGTTGATCTGAGGTCAGAGGATGCTGAAGTTGTTGCAGAGGATTCCTGAAGGAAACTTGCAAGCAAAATCTGAAGAAAACCCACAGGAAAGGCCCTAAATAGCCCTGAGAGGGGGATTGGCTACCTTGTCAGGTATGGACCTATCAGGAGGGGTCTCTGGCCTCCAGAGTGCCCTCACACCTTGCAAAGCAAGATGGCTGAAGTCTGGGACACACTGGAGGAGCTCTGGGCACCACTCCTAGGGTGGTGAAGGACAGGGAACATGGGGTCCCTGAAGCGGTGTAGACTGGCTTATGCAAGGAGGGCACCATCTGTGCCCTTCAAAGCATTTCCAGAGGCTGAGGGAGGGTACCCCTTCCCAGCCTGTAACACCTATTTCCAAAGAGAGAGGGTGTAACACCCTGCTCTCAGAGGAAATGCTTTGTTCTGCCTTCCTGGGACTGGGCTGTTCAGACCCCAGGAGGGCAGAGCCCTGTCTGTGAGGAGGCAGCAGCTGTAGCTGCAGTGCAAGCTTCAGAGAGCTGGTTTGGCACTACTGGGGGTCCATGGTGAAGCCCCCAGGATGCATGGAATTGGCTCCCCAATATCAGATTTGGAATGGGGGGACAATTCCATGATCTTAGACATGTTACATGGCCATATTCAGAGTTACCATTGTGAAGCTACATATAGGTATTGACCTATATGTAGTGCACGTGTGTGATGGCGTCCCTGCACTCACAAATTCTGGGGAAATGGCCTTGAACTATGTGGGAGCACCTTTGCTAGGGAAAGGGTGCCCTCACGCTTAGTGCCTTTGCACCTAACCTTCAGCAAGTGAAGGTTAGACATATAGGTGACTTATAAGTTACTTAAGTGCAGTGAAAATGGCTGTGAAATAATGTGTGCATTATTTCACGCAGGCTGCAATGGCAGGCCCGTGGAAGGGTTTGTCTGAGCTCCCTATGGGTGGCAAAAGAAATGCTGCAGCCCATATGGATCTCCTGGAACCCCAATGCCCTGGGTACCTAGGTACCATATACTAGGGACTTATAAGGGTGTTCCAATGTGCCAATTGAAATTGGTAAATTAAGTAACTAGCCTATAGTAACAAATTTAAAAGCAGAGAGAGCATAAGCACTGAGTTCTGATTAGTAGAGCCTCAGTGACACAGTCAAGCACTATACAGACACACACATTAGGCCATAAACAATGAACATTGGGGTCCTGACTAGCAGGATCCCAGTGAGACAGGAAAAAACATACTGACATACAGGTAATAATTGGAGTAACATGCCAAGGAAGATGGTACTTTTCTACACAACACCCCGCCCAAATGAGCGCCAATAAGGCTAACCTTGCCCAGATGAGTCTTCATTGTCTAAGTGGAAATATCTGAACAGTCCATCTGCATTGGAGTGGGTACTCCCAGGTCTATATTCCACTGTATATTCCATCCCCTGTAGGGAAATGGACCACCTCAACAATTTAGGGTTTTCACCTTTCATTTGTTTAAGCCATAATAGAGGTTTGTGGTCTGTCTGAATAATGAAGTCCCAAACGAGTAGGGTTTCAGCTTCTTCAGTGGCCAGACCACAGCAAAGGCCTCCCTCTCTATGGCAGACCAACGCTTTTCTCTAGGGGTCAACTTCCTGCTGATGAAAGCAACAGGTTGATCCAGGCCCTCTCAGTTCAGTTGTCATAGTACAGCCCCTACCCCTAATTCAGAAGCTTCTGTTTGAACAATGAATCTTTTGGAGTAGTTTGGGCTCTTTAAGACAGGTGCAGAGCACATTGCCTGCTTGAGCTCCTCAAAATCGTTCTGTCAGCTAGCTGTCCACAATACCTTTTTAGGCATTTTCTTACTGGTTAGGTCATTAAAACGGGCTGCAATGGAGCCATAGTTCTTAATGAACCTCCTGCAATACCCAGTGAGACCTAAGAAGGCTCTGACCTGGGTCTGAGTTGTAGGAGGAGCCCAGTCCATAATGGTCTGAATCTTCCCCTGTAGTGGTGCAGTCTGTTCTCCACCTAACAGGTGACCCAGATAAACCACTTTTCCCTGCCCTATCTGGCACTTTGAAGCCTTGATAGTTAGGCCTGCTTTTTGCAGGGCCTCCAAAACTTTCCAGGGGTGGACCAGGTGATCATCCCAGGTGGAGCTAAAGACAGCAATATCACCAAATATGCTGCACTAAAAGCTTCCAAACCTTGGAGGACTGTATTCACCACCCTCTGATAAGTGGCAGGTGCATTTTTCAAACCAAAGGGCATCACTGTGAAGTGATAATGCCCTCCTATGGTAGAAAATGCAGTTTTTGCTTTAGCATCCTCTGACATCTTGGTCTGACAATACTCTGCAGTCAAGTCAAAAGTGCTTAGATACTTGGCAGATGCCAGTGTATCTATTATCTCATCTGCCCTGGGTATAGGGTGAGCATCAGTTTTGGTTACTGTATTAAGACCCCTATAGTTCACACAAAACCACATTTATCTCTTTCTTTTTTTGTTATGTGGTTTGGGGACAAGCACCACTGGGCTGGCCCAGGGGCAATCAGAAGGCTCAATAACTCCAAGGTCTCACATTTTCTGAACTTCAGCTTTTATGCAATCTCTGACATGGTCAGGTTGCCTGTAAATTTTACTTTTGATGGGTAAACTGTCTCCAGTGTCAATTGTATGTTCACACCAAGTAGTTGTACCAGGTGTGAGTGAGAAGAGTTCAGAAAACTGATCAAGGAGTTTTTTCTATCTTCCTTCTGCTCAGCAGTATGGTAGTCTGCTAGAACCACTCCCTCCACTAAACCATCAGTTTCAGTGGTGGAGAGGAGATCAGGGAGAGGGTCACTCTTTTCTTCCTGTCCCTCATCTGTAGCCATGAGCAGGGTTAAGTCAGCCCTGTCATAGGATGCCTTTAGGCAATTGACATGAAGTACCCTCAGGGGGCTTCTGGCAGTGCCCAGGTCCACCAAGTAGGTGACCTCACCTTTTTTCTCTACAATTAGATGAGGTCCACTCCATTTGTCCTAGAGTGCTCTTGGGGCCTCAGGCTCCAGTACCCACACCTTCTGTCCTGGTTGGTACTCTGTCAGGACAGCCTTCTGGTCAAACCATTGCTTTTGGAGCTCTTGGCTGGCCTGAAGGTTTTTGCTGGCCTTTTTCATGTAGTCAACCATTCTACTTCTCAGGCCAAGTACATAGTCTACTATGTCCTGTTTTGGAACTTTTAAAGGTTGTTCCCAACCCTCCTTAACAAGAGCAAGGGGACCCTTAACAGGGTGACCAAATAGGAGTTCAAAGGTGCTATAGCCCACTCCTTTTTGGGGTACCTCCCTGTAGGCAAAAAGGAGGCATGGTAATAGGACATCCCATCTCCTTCTGAGTTTTTCAGAGAGTCCCATAATCATGCCTTTGAGAGTTTTATTAAACCTCTCAACCAGTCCATTAGTTTGTGGATGTAAGGGGTGGTGAACTTGTAGGTTACACCACACTCCTTCCTCATAGCTTTGAGGTATGCAGACATGAAGTTACTACCTCTGCCTGACACCACTTCCTTAGGGAAGCCCACCCTAGAAAAGATTCCCAGGAGGGCCTTTGTCACTGCAGGAGCTGTATGGTCCTTAAGGGGATAACGTCTAGGTACCATATGGCATGGTCCACCACCACAAGGATAAATCTGTTGCCAGAAGCTGTTGTATGGTCAAGGGGGCCAACAATATCAACCCCTACCCTTTCAAAGGGCACCCCAACCACTGGCAGTGGGATCAAGGGGGCCTTTGGGGTGCCACCAGTCTTGCCACTGGCTTGGCAGGTGACACAGGAGCAACAAAACTCCTTTGTGTCTTCTGACATATGGGGCCAGTGAAAATGTGGAACAAGTCTGTCCCATGTTTTGCTCTGGCTAAATGCCCAGCTAAAGGTATGTCATGAGCCAGAGTTAGGAGGAATTCCCTTTACTGAAGGGGGATGATCAGTCTTCTGGTAGCACCAGGTTTGGGGTCCCTTGCTTCAGTGTAAAGGAGATTATTTTCCCAATAAACTCTGTGTGTGTGTCAGTGACATCACCACTTTGCTGTATGACAGCTTGCAGTCTGAGGCCCTCCAATGTGGGACAGGTTTGCTGTGCCACACTCAGCTCTTCTCTGGCAGGACCCCTGCAGCCAAACACTCAGCTGTATCAGCTTCCAGCTCCTCTGGTGTAGGTTCTGCACAGGGAGAGAATTCCTCTTCCTCAAAAGGGGAATCATCTGTGGAGGGTGGGATAGTGGACAAGGGTTTGCCCTTCGTATCCCTAGCTTTTGGGACAACTTGGTCCATTGTTCCAGGATCCAAGTTTCCCTGTCCTTCTTGAGCTGAATCGTGGTAAGAGCAAAGATATGCCCAGGAATGCCCAGCATTGCTGCATGGGCCTCCAACACCACTTCAGCCCAAGCTGCAGTCACCAAATCATTTCCTAGCAGACATTCTACAGGTGAGTTAGTGGCTACCCCAACTTTCTTTGGGCCACTAACCACCCCACCCAGTTGAGATACACAACAGCTATGGGCGTCTGTCACTTGGTACTGGTGACCAAGTAGGTGTTGCTCAGAGGCAACCAGTTGTTCCATCACCATGGTGACACTGGCACAGTTGTCCCTGTAGGTCTCAACCTGAACACCGTTAATCAGGGGTAGCTGCTTGTACTTCTCCATATTAAGGGGGCAAGCAACTAAAGTGGCTAATTCAATGCCACCATCAGAGACTAAAACAGCCTCAGTGATCTCCCTAACTAGACCAACCCCAACTACATTACCAATGGTGAGCCCAGCTACACTCTTTGGTTGGCTATTAGTAGTGCTCTTCCCACCACCACTGCTATTACTAGGGACACTAGTGGTTGCAGTCAGGGTTGTGGTGGTGGGAGGTTTGGTGTTTTTCTTTGGGCAAGTGGGATCACTTGCACAATAGCCTTTACTTTCACATAAATAGCACCATGGCTTCTTTTGATTGTGAGAAGAGGATTTTGACCCACCTCCCCCATAGGATTTTTGTGGGCCTGATTAAGACTCTGAATTATTTTTGTCTTTGTCCCCACCCTTGTCATGAGAATTACCATCCTTCTTCTTGCCATCCTTGTCACCCCCTGTATGAGCATTTCTGCTCACTCTTGTTCTGACCCATTTGTCAGCCTTCTTCCCCAAATTCTTGTGAAGGGTTCAGAATTGAGTCTATCAAGTATTGATGCAACAAGTCTGACACAGAATTATTCAAGATATGCTCTCTCAAAATTAGATTATACAGGCTTTCATAGTCAGACACCTTACTGCCATGTAACCATCCCTCAAAGGACTTCACTGAACAGTCTACAAAGTCTGTCCAGTCTTGAGAGGACTTTTTCTGGTATCTCTGAACTTTATCCTGTATTGTTCAGTGGTTAAGCCAAATCCATCTAATAGTGCATCCTTCAAAACTTTGTAATTGTTGGCATCACTCTCCCTGACAGTAAGGAGTCTGTCCCTACCTTTGCCAGTGAAAGATAGCCACAATATAGCAGCCCACTACCTTTGAGGGACCAACTGTACCATGCAGGCCCTCTCAAGTGCAGAAAACCACTTATTAATGTCATCCCCCTCCTTGTAAGGGGGGCAATCTTATGCAGGTTTCTTGAATCCGTTTCTCTAACAGGATGACTATCAAGATTGCTGCTGTTGCTGAGACCATGGGGAACTAACCCCAACTTCTGTCTTTCTCTCACTACATCTAGGGATTCCCTGTCTAAGGCCAACTGTTGCTGCTTTGGCCTCCGTCTGGCCTCTTCCAACCTCAGCTCTCCGAGTTCCCTGTCTAGGGTGTTATCCTCAGGGTGGGAGGTTTGGGAAGTCTCTGATACAGAGGTAATGTGAGAATGTGCAGAAGTGGACCTTTCTCTGATTACCTGAACCCTAGTGACCTGGCCTTTAGGAGTCAAAGGTGTCCTACTGCTGTGTGACCCCCTCCCACTACCAGCTTCACTAGATGGCCTGTTAAGTGAAAGGTCTTTGGAAGTACCCTCCCCAGAGTTCTCAGGACCCTCCCCTGAATCTATCTGGGCACCCCCCTCCTCTACCTCCTGATCCCGGGTTTGAGCAGAGAGACTCTGGTCACCTTCAAGGAGAAGGTTAAGAAGGAGATCTTTGTTAGGGTTCTTACCAATCCCCAAACTTCTTTCTATACAGAGATCGGTCAAACTTTTAAAGTTTAGATTGTCATAAGTTGTCTTCACAACTTTGGGAGTAGCCTCTACCACAGACATGGTGAAAAGAAAGGGTTTAGGGGTAAGATAAAAAGTTGTGAGCTCTCAAGAACAGAGAGAAAAAACGTTCTCAAACTTTTTAGAAACTTTTTAGAGTAGAGTGAAAGTAAGACTGATAAGTTTATTTGTGTATATTTCTAACTATTAGGAATATTATTCTCTTATGAAAAGCACCAATGACAAAGTGGTAAAGCAGTTACAAGTACTTATCTCACCGCTGCACCACCAATTTAAGAGACTGGCCTGGCTTGTAGTGGGTACTAATGGTACTTACACCTTATGTCAGGTCGAGTTATCCCTTATTCGTAGAGTGTAGTAGTGTTCTAGCAGCTTAAGTTGATAGAGGTAGCTATAGCAGAGCAGCCAAGGCTGAACTAGGAGACATACAAAGCTCATGCAATACCACTTATATCATATAGGTACTACATCATAAGAAAGACAATACACATAGGGCCAGATCTAGCAAAGTCTGATTTTGCGAATCGGAAATTGCGAGTCGGTGCGACTCGCAATTTCCGATTCGCAAAATCGGATGCAGTACGGTGTCTCAGACACCGACTGCGAGTCGCTATGGGGTTGCAAAGAAACCACCTCATTAATATTAATGAGTTGGGTCGCATTTTGCGACCCCATAGCGAGTCCCTGCACTCACGTTGATGGTGGCCTGCTGAAGTCAGCAGACCTCCATGTCTGTGACTGCTTTTTAAATAAAGCAGTTTTTGTTTTTATGTTGCAGCCCGTTTTCCTTAAAGGAAAACGAGTTGCAAAATTACAAAAATAACGAAACCTTTTGGTTTCGGTTTTGCAGAGTAGGCTGTGGTCCATTGGACCACTGCCTGCTCTGAAAAACCCTTATTGGAAACATTCACAAAGGGGAAGGGGTCTCATGGGAACCCCTTCCCTTTCGCGAATGGGTTACCACCAGTGTGACACTGGTGGTAACTGCGAATTGCTTTGCGACCGAGTTCGCGGTCACAAAGCAATTCTGCATTGCGATGCGAGTCGCAAATAGAAAGGGAACATCCCTTCCTATTTGCGAGTCGCATTCACAATTTGCGAGTCGGTATCGACTCGCAAATTGTGAATGTGCATCGCAGAAGGCTGTTTGCATGGCGCAAACCGTGATTTTCGCAGTTTGCACCATGCAAACGGCTTCCTACATCTGGCCCATAGTTACTACAAATAAATGTACTTTATTTTAGGAGCAATGTGCCAAAAATATCTCAGAGGATATACTCCCTTAGGAGGTAAGTAACATACAAAAAATATACACAACTAACCAAATCAGGTAAGTAAAACAGTCAGAAAGTAGTGCAAACACTGTAAAACACAATAGGATGCAATAGGTCTAGGGGCAACACAAACCATATACTAAGAAAGTGGAATTTGAACCACGACTGCACCCCTAGGCAAGTGTAGTGTGGAGAGGGTCGCTGGGAGTGTGAGAAAACACTGAGGGTGTAAAGGAGACCTGTAGGAGGCTGGACTGGCTTGTAGTGAGTACCAAGGGGTACTTGCACCTTGCACCAGGCCCAGTTATCCCTTATTAGTGTATAGGGTGTCTAGCAGCTTAGGCTGATAGATAATGGTAGCTTAGCAGAGCAGCTTAGGCTGAACTAGGAGACGTGTGAAGCTACTACAGTACCACTTAGTGTCATATGCACAATATCATAAGAAAACACAATACACAGTTATACTAAAAATAAAGGTACTTTATTTTTATGACAATATGCCAAAGTATCTTAGAGTGTACCCTCAGTGAGAGGATAGGAAATATACACAAGATATATATACACAATAGCAAAAATATGCAGTATAGTCTTAGAAAACAGTGCAAACAATGTATAGTTACAATAGGATGCAATGGGGAAACATAGGGATAGGGGCAACACAAACCATATACTCCAGAAGTGGAATGCGAACCACGAATGGACCCCAAACCTATGTGACCTTGTAGAGGGTCGCTGGGACTATTAGAAAATAGTGAGAGTTAGCAAAATAACCCTCCCCAAGACCCTGAAAAGTGAGTGCAAAGTGCACCAAAGTTCCCCTAAGGACAAAATAGTCGTGTTAGAGGGAAAATGCAAGGAAAACACAAATCAGCAATGCAACAACGATGGATTCCTGACTGAGGGTACCTGTGGAACAAGGGGACCAAGTCCAAAAGTCACAAGCAACTCGGAGATGGGCAGATGCCCAAGAAATGCCAGCGGTTGGTGCAAAGAAGCTCTTACTAGGCTGAAGAACTGTGAATACTGCAGGAACGACAAGGGCTAGAGACTTCCCCTTTGGAGGATGGATCCCACACGCCTTGGAGAGTCGTGCAGAAGTGTTTTCCCGTCGGATGGACGCCAACAAGCCTTGCTACACGCAAATCGTGCGTTTGGCGTTTTTGGACGCTGCTGGGGCCCAGGAGGGACCAAGAGGTCGCAAGTTGGACCTGCAGAGAGAGGGGACGTCGAGCAAGACAAAGAGCCCTCACTGAAGCAGGTAGCACCCGGAGAAGTGCCAGAAACAGGCACTACGAGGATGCGTGAAACGGTGCTCGCCGAAGTTGCACAAAGGAGTCCCACGTCGCCGGAGACCAACTTAGAAAGTCGTGCAATGCAGGTTAGAGTGCCGTGGACCCAGGCTTGGCTGTGCACGAAGGATTTCCGCCAGAAGTGCACAGGGGCCGGAGTAGCTTGCAAAGTCGCGGTTCCCAGCAATGCAGCCCAGCGAGGTGAGGCAGGGACTTACCTCCACCAAACTTGGGCTGAAGAGTCACTGGACTGTGGGGGTCACTTGGACGGTGTCGCTGGATTCGAGGGACCTCGCTCGTCGTGCTGAGAGGAGACCCAAGGAACCGGTGATGCAGCTTTTTGGTGCCTGCGGTTGCAGGGGGAAGATTCCGTCGACCCACGGGAGATTTCTTCGGAGCTTCTGGTGCAGAGAGGAGGCAGACTACCCCCACAGCATGCACAAGCAGGAAAACAGTCGAGAAGGCGGCAGGATCAGCGTTACAGAGTTGCAGTAGTCGTCTTTGCTACTATGTTGCAGGTTTGCAGGCTTCCAGCGCGGTCAGCGGTCGATTCCTTATCAGAAGGTGAAGAGGGAGATGCAGAGGAACTCGGCTGAGATCATGCATTCGTTATCTAAAGTTTCCCCAGAGACAGAGACCCTAAATAGCCAGAAAAGAGGGTTTGGCTACCTAGGAGAGAGGAAAGGCTACTAACACCTGAAGGAGCCTATCAGCAGGAGTCTCTGACGTCACCTGGTGGCACTGGCCACTCAGAGCAGTCCAGTGTGCCAGCAGCACCTCTGTTTCCAAGATGGCAGAGGTCTGGAGCACACTGGAGGAGCTCTGGACACCTCCCAGGGGAGGTGCAGGTCAGGGGAGTGGTCACTCCCCTTTCCTTTGTCCAGTTTCGCGCCAGAGCAGGGGCTAAGGGGTCCCTGAACCGGTGTAGACTGGCTTATGCAGAATTGGGCACCTCTGTGCCCAACAAAGCATTTCCAGAGGCTGGGGGAGGCTACTCCTCCCCTGCCTTCACACCATTTTCCAAAGGGAGAGGGTGTCACACCCTCTCTCAGAGGAAGTTCTTTGTTCTGCCATCCTGGGCCAGGCCTGGCTGGACCCCAGGAGGGCAGCTGCCTGTCTGAGGGGTTGGCAGCAGCAGCAGCTGCAGTGAAACCCCAGGAAGGGCAGTTTGGCAGTACCAGGGTCTGTGCTACAGACCACTGGGATCATGGGATTGTGCCAACTATGCTAGGATGGCATAGAGGGGGCAATTCCATGATCATAGACATGTTACATGGCCATATTCGGAGTTACCATTGTGAAGCTACATATAGGTAGTGACCTATATGTAGTGCACACGTGTAATGGTGTCCCCGCACTCACAAAGTTCAGGGAATTGGCTCTGAACAATGTGGGGGCACCTTGGCTAGTGCCAGGGTGCCCTCACACTAAGTAACTTTGCACTTAACCTTTACCAGGTAAAGGTTAGACATATAGGTGACTTATAAGTTACTTAAGTGCAGTGTAAAATGGCTGTGAAATAACGTGGACGTTATTTCACTCAGGCTGCAGTGGCAGGCCTGTGTAAGAATTGTCAGAGCTCCCTATGGGTGGCAAAAGAAATGCTGCAGCCCATAGGGATCTCCTGGAACCCCAATACCCTGGGTACCTCAGTACCATATACTAGGGAATTATAAGGGTGTTCCAGTAAGCCAATGTAAATTGGTAAAAATGGTCACTAGCCTGTTAGTGACAATTTGAAAGTAATGAGAGAGCATAACCACTGAGGTTCTGGTTAGCAGAGCCTCAGTGAGACAGTTAGGCACCACACAGGGAACATACACATGCACACCTATGAGCACTGGGGCCCTGTGTGACAGGGTCCCAGTGACACATTCATATAGGCCACAAACCTATGAGCACTGGGGTCCTGACCAGCAGGATCCCAGTGACACATAACAACCATACTGAAAACATGGTGTTTTCACTATGAGCACTGAGGCCTGGCTATCAGGATCCCAGTGAGACAGTGAAAACAGTGACAAACACCCTGACATACACTCACAAACAGGCCAAAAGTGGGGGTAACAAGGCTAGAAAGAGGCTACCTTCTCACAAGACCCCACCCTAAGACCGTGGAAAATAGGAGTAAAGCACTACTATTTCCCCAAAAACACACTAAAGTTGTGATAAAGGATTTTGCAAGGAACACAACAGACTGCAAAGCACTGAAGATGGATTCCTGGACCTGAAGACCTGCAAAGGAAGGGAACCAAGTCCAAGAGTCGCTAAAGTGTCCAGGGGGGCAGGAGCCCACTAAACCCCAGATGAAGGTGCAAAATGGCTGCCTCTAGGTGGAAGAAGCTGAAGATTCTGCAACAACAGAAGATGCCAAGAACTTCGCCTTTGCACAGAAGATGTCCCGTGGCGTGAGGGAGGATTCAGAGTTTTGTCCATGCAAAAAGACTGCAAAAAGCCTTGCTAGCTGCAAAGGTCATGGTTGAAGAAAATGGGTGCTGCCCGGGCCCAGGAAGGACCAGGAGGTAGCCCCTTGGAGAAGGAGGCAGAGGGTGTGCTCAGCAACACAGAGAGACCAAGCACAAGCAGGCAGCACCCGCAGAAGTACTTGAACACGGGTTCAAGAAAACTGAGCATGGCGGTCATCTCAATACTACAAAGGAGGGTCTCACGAAGCTGGTGGTCAACTCAGCGAGTTGAGCAATGCAGGACGGAGTGCTGGGGACCTGTGCTGTGCTGTGCTGTGCATGAAGGATTCCTTGCAAAAGTGCAGAGAAGCCCTTACAGCTGCAGTTCACGCAGTACACAGGATTACTGTCTGGAGTGGGGAGGCAAGGACTTACCTCCGCCAAACTTAGACAGATGGACCACTGGACTGTCGGGGTCACTTGGAGTCAGCTCCCGTGTTCCAGGGACCACGCTCGTCACGATGAGAGGGGACCCAGAGGACCAGTGAAGTAGAAGTTTGCTGCCTGCGTTAGCAGGGGGAAGATTCCGTCGACCCACTGGAGATTTCTTCTTGGCTTCTAGTGCAGGGTGAAGGCAGACAGCCCCCAGAGCATGCACCACCAGAAAACAGTCGAGAAAGCCGGCAGGATTAATGTTGCTGGTAGTGTTCTTGCTACTTTGTTGCAGTTTTGCAGGTGTCCTGGAGCAGTCAGCGGTCGATCCTTGCAGAAGTCAAAGAGGGAGATGCAGAGGAACTCTGGTGAGCTCTTGCATTCGTTATCTGAAGAGAAGCCCACAGAAGAGACCCTAAATAGCCCTCAGAGTAGGATTGGCCACCTAGTCAGGTAAGCACCTATCAGGAGGGGTCTCTGACGTCACCTGCTGGCACTGGCCACTCAGAGGCCTCCATTGTGCCCTCACACCTCTGCATTCAAGATGGCAGAGGTCTAGGACACACTGGAGGAGCTCTGGGCACCACCCCTGGGGTGGTGATGGACAGGGGAGTGGTCACTCCCCTTTCCTTTATCCAGTTTTACGCCAGAGCAGGGACTGAGGGATCCATGAACCGGTGTAGACTGGCTTATGCAAGGAGGGCACCATCTGTGCCCTTCAAAGCATTCCCAGAGGCCAGGAGAGGCTACTTCTCTCAGGCCCTTAACACCTAGTTCCAAAGGGAGAGGGTGTAACACCCTCTCTCAGAGGAAATCCTTTGTTCTGCTTTCCTGGGACTGGGCTGCCCAGAGCCCAGGAGGGCAGAGCCTGTCTGTGGGTTGGCAGCAGCAGAAGCTGCAGTGAAAACCCCAGTGAGCTGGTTTGGCAGTACCCGGGATCAATGCTGGAGCCCCAGGGATGCATGGGATTGGCACCCCAATACCAGATTTGGGATGAGGGGACAATTCCATGATCTTAGACATGTTACATGGCTATATTTGGAGTTACCATTGTAAAGATACATATAGGTATTGACACGTGTAGTGGTGTCCCCGCACTTACAAAGTCCGGGGAAATTGCCCTGAACTATGTGGGGACACCTTGGCTAGTGCCAGGGTGCCCTCACACTTAGTAACTTTGCACCCAACCTTCACTAAGTGAGGGTTAGACATATAGGTGACTTATAAGTTACTTAACTTCAGTGTAAAACGGCTGTGAAATAACGTGGATGTTATTTCACTCAGGGTGCAGTGGCAGTCCTGTGTAAGAATTGTCTGAGCTCCATATGGGTGGCAAAATAAATGCTGCAGCCCATAAGGATCTCTTGGAACCCCAATACCTGGAACCTCCCAAGCCTGTAACACCTATTTCCAAAGGGAGAGGGTGTAATACCCCTCTCCCAAAGGAAATCCAAAGAAATCCTTTGTTCTGCCTTCCTGGCTTGAGCTTTACAAGGAAGAGGAGGGCAGAAACCTGTCTAGGAGGTGGCAGCAGCTTGGGCTACCTGGAAACCCTCAGAAGGCTGAAATGACAATACTAGGGGTCCTCTAAGGATCCCCCTGAGTGCCTGGAATCATACAACCAATGCTTGCAAAATCATTGGAGTATGATTCCAACATGTTTGACACCAAACATACCCTGTGTTCAGAGTTACCATTATGTAGCTGGTCATAGGTATAGACCTATGTTCAGTACACATGTAAAATGGAGTCGCCGCATTCACAAAGTCTGGGAAAATGGGTCTGGAGTTCATGGAGCCACCTCTGCTAGTGCAGGGGTGCCCTCACACACAGGTACTTTGCAACCTGCCCTCTGGGCTAGAAGGCCTGTTATAGGGGTGACTTGTAATGACCTGGTGCAGTGAAAAGTGGCAGTGAAAGGATGCTTGCACCTTTTCACGCAGGCTGCAATGACAGTCCTGCAGAAGCCTTTGCATGGGCTCCCTATGGGTGGCAAAATATATAGCAGCCCTTAGGGATCCCCTGGAACCCCAATGCCCTGGGTACCTAGGTACCATATACTAGGGATTTACAGTGGGGCACCAGTGTGCCAATTGTGGGATGAAATACAGAGTTTTGGGAGAGAGACCATATTCACTGGGGTCCTGGTTAGCAGGATCCCAATGAACAAAGTCAAACACACTGACATCAGGCAGAAAAAGGGGGTAACTATACCAAGAAAGAGGGTACTTTCCTACACTACAGAAGTGTTTCCTCAGTTCTGAGACGAACATGGTCCCATGGTCTGTCAGGATCTTTTTTGGGGAAACCCATACAGGAGAAGACCTCTAGCAAATGTTGGACCTTTGTGATGACGGTCCGTAAGGAATCACCTCCAAGTATCTAGTGGAGTAATCCACCAGAACTAGGATATAATAGTGCCCCTTTACAGAATGGGGTAAGGGTCCGCATCCATCCATACTCTATCAGATGTTTGACCTATGATGGGCATGGGCTGCAATGGTACTTTAGGAGGGTGATAGGGATTTAGATTTTGTTTTTGGCAGTCTTCACATTCCTGGCACTATTGCTTGATTTGGGTGAACATATTAGGCCAATGAAAGTTTTTCAAAATGGATTAAATGGTTTTCTCTGCACCAACATGACCAGTGACTAGGTGTGACTGGGCATAAATGAGGACTTATTCTCAAAAAGGAAAGCCCCATTTAAAGGGACATGCTCCAGACATAGAGACGTCTCACATTAGAAAATGAACAATTCGGACTTCTGTATCAACCCAGGGAGGCCAGTCTAGAGTTCCTGGTAAGTCCTCAGTTTCCCAACAGTCAGCTTAAACGTAGTCACCATTTTCTCTACAGGAATAAGAGCACCAGTTGCTCCTTCAGCACAGTTGGCAGAAGAAGGATCCTGGCATGAAATCATCAATAACAAATTAAGTATCTTGGCACAAGAGCATTCTTGCACAAGAGATAGGTGTGAAGTTAGAACAGCGATGGCGCACAGTACAGCCCTGGCATAAGATGACTCCAGGTAGACGGAGCCCCAGAAGGTCATTGATCCCTGTGATTGAAAACAACTCTAGATGAAGATCAGACCTGGCATGTAGAGCAGGGTTCCTTCATCAATGGTATGGCACATAGAATGCCCCAGGTGCCGGAGACTGCCTGGCACAAAGAGCGGGGTTTGTACATCCAATGGTACGGCACATAGAACGCCCCGGGCGCCAGAGACTGCCTGGCACCTAGCGCAACTTTGATCCCAGAACTAGCAAACCTTGCTGGAGCACTGCTGGTAAAGAGAGCAGCATCTGATGCCTGATTCAGAGAGGAGCTTGGAACAAACCCAGCCCATCATCACCATCATCCACAGGGCAAAGCCCTACTGAATACCACTATTGGTAATGTAGAAACACCAATCAGGGCATCAACGTTTACCTTCTAAATTTTTGCAATACTGAGCAGAATCCCAACATTACTTCCAAGACAGGCATGCATTTGCATGTTTAACAGTGTATTCATATGGACATGTAGAACAATCAAGCATACACTCAACAGCCTGATTTCATGTAATGCCTCTAGGTCATTTCATAGTAAGCCCCTTATAGTTTTACATCAACAGTACACTGATGATATATTTTCCAGAGCTGTAGTGTCTTGTGAGATAGAGATGACGGGACCCTTTTGGTTCCTGACAAACTTAATTGAACTGTAATGTGTTTTTAGGTGTGGTCACTAGAATTCATGGTTTAGAATGTTGAGTTTACGGTTACATGCTGAAGAATGAAGACGTGTTATACCTAGCTCCATGTGTGTTGTAATCATTTACATGTACCGAGGCTGGGGAGGATGCTGCACCATTGATCTATTGGTTCGTGAAAATCTTAGCAGATTGTCATCAACCTGTTAAATACTCAGCTGATGTGTCACCTCTCTTTGCTCTCCATAGATTGGTATCTTGAATTTCTGCCCATTGTTGCACATCTTCTATCCAAGTGACTCTACATTGAAGCCTTTAATAAAACCCACTTAACAGCTGTTAAACTTTTCACCAACAATAGCTCACTGGACATCAATTTGTCTGTGATTTTACCATTCCTATGTTTTGGTTTCAGTTTCTTTAAACATGATTTGAGTGTAGGAGGCTCACTCAATTTATGGTGTACACCTATGGTGTGGCCCCCTTAGTGATAGTGTTTAGTTGTCCAGATAACAAAATCTCTCTAGGGATAGCTGAGACGAGCAGCCAAAGTTTATCCAGGAGGAATGTAAAGCACTTGCAATACCACAATAGCCAGACAGTAACTCTCACACAAGAAAGAACTATACAAATGTTGCAAAAATAAAGGATTCATTTCTCCTCATTTTTCTCATTCTATGTGAGCTGCTTTCTGCCGCAGACATAGAAAGAGCAAAACGCCATTGAAGATTGTTTTTGTGCAGGAAGGGACATTCTCCCCAGCAGCAAAGCCATACTTGCACCATGGCACAAGAGTGGCTGCGTTGGCACCCTACAACAAACTTAATGCCAGCACAAGGGGCAACCCAGGGGTACGGCGTATTCTATTAAATATGGCGCATCACTGAATTTTGAAAATGATGAAGCATGGTGCTGTCGCGACCCATGGACCAGGCTGTTGAAACCCAAGATGGATTCTGGACGTACAAGACCTGAAAAGGAAAGAGACCAGGGTCCAGCACACTTGGGGAGTCCAGGTGGTGCAGATGGCAATGCCCATCCTCTTAGAGGTGAAGGGTCTAGAGGTTGTTGAAGGAAGGAGTCCAACTGTGGGGTCCAGGAGCTGCAGAAGATCCTAGGAGTCACCTACGAGCTGTCACACATTGGTTGCAGGATTGTCAGAGACCACAACGGCCACTAAAAAGCTCTGGCAAATGCAAGCAGATGCTGAAGATGGATTTGCAGGGTTTTGGGGACCAGCTATCCCACCAGAAGGAGACTTGTTTCGGTTCCAAAGCAGACTAGCAGCAGTTCCAGAGGCCAGGACCAGAAGATGTCTTGCAGAGAGTTCCTTGTCGACTCTTGCTCGACGAATCTGGACACCCACCTCAGGGGAACCCTTAAATAACCCAAATAGGAGGATTGGTCACTCTATGCAGTGACCACCTTTCAGAGGGCGTCAGGGACATCATCTACCTTGCCTAACCAGTCAGATTCTCCCAAGGGCCTCCCCAAATCTTGTGTCCAAAATGGCAGAATCAAATTGCCACCTGGCAGAGCTCTGTGCACCTCCCTTGGGAAGGAGCCAGGCAGGGGGGTGGACACTCCCCTGTCCTTTGTGTGGTTTTACACCAGAGCGGGGACTAAGGAACCCTGCATTGGTGCAAACCGGTTTATGCCCTTCAAAGCAGTCTGGCGGCACAGAGAGACCACCCCAGCCCAGCCTAGAGACACCTAGGGGCATATTTAAGAACAGTGGTGCTGCACCCAGTGCACCCCGTTTATCTCCCTCCAGAACAGTTGGGCTATTGTAGGTCTGTTAGTCATACTGCATTGAACAGAGAAATGGTAGTGGCGAGTGTAGGAAAATAACCTGTTTCTAGCTTGGTTCCCCCCACTTTTGGCCTGTTTGTCGGTGTGTTTGACTGTGTCTACTGCGATCCTTCTAACCAGGACCCTAGTAGTTATGCTCTCTCTCTTAAATTATGGGTGTTGCATACTGGTAATCCAGTATTTCACCCACAATTGGCATGCTGGTGCCCCCTTATAAGTCCCTAGTATATGGTACCTAGGTACCCAGTGCATTGGGGTTCCAGGGGATCCCTATGGGCTGCAACATTTCTTTTGCCACCCATAGGGAGCCCATGCAAAGGGTTCTGCAGGACTGCCTTTGTAGCCTGCGTGAAAAGGTGCATGCACCCTTTCACTGCCATTTACACTGCACCACGTCACTTATAAGTCACCCCTATAGCAGGCCCTCCAGCCCTAAAGGCAGGTTGCAGAGTACCTGTGTGTGAGGGCACCACTGCATTAGCAGAGGTGTCCCACAACCTCCAGGGTCATTTTCTTAGACTTCGTGAGTGCGGGGACGCCATTTTATATGTATACTAGACATAGGTCACTACCTATGTCCAGCTACATGATGGTAACTCCGAACATAGGCATGTTTGGAATCAAATATTTTGGAATCATACCCCAATCCTTTTGCAAGCATTGGTTGTATGATTCCATGCACTCTGGAGGCTCCTTAGAGAACCCCCAATATTGCCATTCCAGCCTTCTGAGGTTTTCCAGGCAGCCCCAGCTGCTGCCACCTCTCCGACAGGTTTCTACTCTCCTGTTGCTTGAGCAGCTCAAGCCCAGGAAGGCAGAACAAAGGATTTCCTTTGGGAGACGGGTGTTACACCCTCTTCCTTTGGAAATAGGCGTTACAGGCCAGGGAGGGGTAGCCTCCCCAAGCCACTGGAAATGCTTTGAAGGGCACATTTGGTGCCCTCCTTGCATAATCCAGTCTACACCGGTTCAGGGACCCCCAGTCCCTGCTCTGGCGTGAAACTGGACAAAGGAAATGGGAGTGACCATTACCCTGTCCATCACCACCCCAGGGGTGGTGTTCAGAGCTCCTTCAGAGGGTCCCTGGGTTTTGCCATCTTGGATTACAAGTTGGCAGGGAACTCTAGGAGCATCTGAGTGGCCAGTGCCAGCAGGTAACGTCAGAGCCCTCCTTTGATAGGCGCTTACCTGTTTAGCTGACCAATCCCCTTTTCAGGGCTATCTAGGGTCTCTCTCTTGGGTGGTTCTTCAGATTTAGATTGCAGGACTCCAGCAAGAATCCTCTGCATCCCTTACTTCAACTTCTCACTGAAGAAACTACATCTGGACCCTCCAGGAACTCTACAAACTGCAACAAAGAAGCAAAGATGACTTCTGCTCCTGCCTGCAACTGTTTCCCAGTTGTACATCCTCACAGGACAGCCTGTCTTTATACTGCACTGGAAGAACAAAGGAATCTCCCTTGGAGTGAAGGAGTCACTCCCCTCCTTCAGCAGGCACCTCACTGAATCAACACCCGGTGGTGTGGGTCCCCTCTCCTGACGAGTTGCATGGATCCTGCATCACGGGTGGTGGACTGAAGTCGTCCCAGTGGTCCTGACGTCCTACTGTCTAACTTTGGTGGAGGTAAGAGCTTGCCTCCCCACGCAAGACAGTACCCCTGTGCACCACATGTTTTGCAGTTGCCAGGGCTTGTTCGCATCGTTCCACGAAGTTCTATGTGCTCCGTGCAGCTCTGGCCCCCAGCACTCTATCCTGCAATGCACAGCATCCTGCGTGGTTCTCCGGCAGCAAGGGATCCTTTGTTGTAGTGCTGCATGGCCCTCCTTTTGCACCTCCTTTGTCCCCATGCTGTAGGACTGCTGTGCATGCTGCCTGGTCTTCTGTGGACTGTTTGAGTTGCTGAGAGCCCCCTGACGTCCCCTCCTGGGTAAAGTCCATCCGGTACCTCCTAACACCGGGCAGCGCCATTTTCCGCTAACCCCAAGCTTTGTGTGTGCCAAGGCTTGTTGGTTGAATCCAACAACGCAAACCAGACTGCAATCTTCTGTCCGGTGTGGGACATCATCTGCACGAACCAGGAACCTGCATCCATCATCTTGGGTGAAGTACTGACTGTTGTTCTTCACTGGTGGTTCTCCTTTTGCACCTTTATCCGGGTTAGCAGGGGATCCTGTTCTCCCTGGACTCTTCTGTGCTTCTTGGACTTAGTCCACTTCTTCCACAGGTCTTCAGGTCCAGGAATCTACTGTTGGTGTCTTGCAGTTTCTTCTGGTTCTTGCATAATCCTCTTTCTCGTGTTTCTGTGTGTTCTGGAAAGTTCCTGTACTATACTCCTACATTCCTGGGCTCTGGGGTGGGTTCTAGTACTTTGCTTTTGTGTTTTCTAGTACTCGCAGCGACCCTCTACACACTACATTTTCCTAGGTGGGAAACCGACATTCGCATTCCTCTTTGTTAGTATATGGTTTGTGCTCCCTCTAGGCCCATTTCTAACTATTGTGATTTTCACTATTTGCACTGCTTTCTAACACTTTTCACACCTGTTTTTGCATACTAGTGTATATACGTTGTGTATTACTTACCTCTTAAGGGAGTATGGTCTCTATGGTATTTTCGGCATTTGTGTCACTAAAATAATGTACCTTTATTTTTGTAACACCGAGAATTTTCTTTCATGTGTGTGAGTACTGTGTAACTACAGTGGTATTGCATGAGCTTTGCATGTCTAGTAGATAACCCTTGGCTGCTCAGCTACAGCTACCCCTAGAGAGCCTGGCTTCTAGACACTGACTACATTTTATTAATAAAGGATAACTGGACCTCGTATAAGGTGTAAGTACAATAGGTACCCAATACAAACTAGGTTAGCCTCCTACAGTGAGCACTAAAGAAAAGCAAAAGATTATTAATGAGCTATTCCATGCGAAAAATAGGCCCATGTGATATTTCAGTTACACTAGTATAATTTTGCTTAATTTCTGTACTTTTGTGTTAAGCATGTCATGTGACATTTCAGAAATGGTGCTATTATGCAACATCACATAATTGCACGTTGTACTAAGCAAATATTTTGCACTCAAAAATTGTGTGCCAAATAACAGATTTTGGATTACCAGTAAATGGGTAAATTACACAAGTTTTCGACTCTCCCAGTGAAAAGCTGCTTCATGGAAGCTCTGAAGCACAGCACACCCCGACAAATACAGCAGCCGTCGGCAAAAGGCTTTTCTTGCAGAAGTACAGCCATGATACAAAGAGTGTCCCTCACACTACAGTATGTTGGCACAAGTGCGGCCCTTGGATGTACAGAAGCCTGGAGCAAGAGTTTGTCCTTGGCAAGTGCATCCCAGGTGGCAGTGATTTGATCTAGGCCAGCAATAACAGAAGTTCCTCATGCACTAAGCAGCCCTGGGACATGAGAAGACCTGCAACACAGCACTAGCACAAGGTTGTTATAGCTACAAAAATAGAATTTCAGACATTTGCAGCCTTGTATTTGTGAGTTAGACTACTGACACATGCAGAAGGACAGAAAGGATGGCTTGGGCCTGGGTGCAATCAAGGATTATAACTCCTTTGTCTGCTGTTTGTGTAGCAAAATACAGCAACTATCAGAATTAATGGGACACCGCACTGCATCTGCTACGCTATGTAGGAAAGTACCATCTTCCTTGGCATGTTACCCCCATTTCTTACCTGTATGTCAGTATGTTTTTGCCTGTCTCACTGGGGGCCTGCTGGTCAGGACCCCAGTGCTCATAGTTTATGGCTTAATGTGTGTGTCTGTATAGTGCTTAACTGTGTCACTGAGGCTCTGCTAATCAGAAACTCAGTGCTTATGCTCTCTCTGCATTTAAATTTGTCACTATAGGCTAGTGACTTCATTTACCAATTTCAATTGGCACACTGGACCCCCCTTATAAGTCCCCAGAGGGCCAGGATCAACCTGTTGCTTTCATTAGCAGGAGGTTGTCCCTAGAGAAAAGCGCTGGTCTGCCATAGAGAGGGAGGGCTTTGCTGTGGTCTGGGCACTGAAGAAGCTGAAACCCTACTTGTTTGGGACTCACTTCATTGTTCAGACAGACCACAAATCTCTATTATGGCTTAAAGAAATGATAGGTGAAAACCCTAAACTGTTGAGGTAGTCCATTTCCCTACAGGGGATGGACTATACAGTGGAACATAGACCTCGGAGTACCCACTCCAATGCAGATGGACTCTCAAGATATTTCAACCTAGACAATGAAGACTCATCTGGGCAAGGTTAGCCTTATTGTCCCTTGTTTGGGGGGTTGTGTAGGAAAGTTCCATCTTCCTTGGCATGTTACCTTTTTTACCTGTATGTCAGTATGTTTTTGCCCGTCTCACTGGGATCCTACTGGTCAGGACCCCAGTGCTCATAGTTTATGGCCTAATGTGTGTGTCTGTATAGTGCTTGACTGTGTCACTGAGGCTCTGCTAATCAGAACCTCAGTGCTTTTGCTCTCTCTGCCTTTAAATTTGTCACTGTAGGCTAGTGACTACAGTTACCAATTTCAATTGGCACACTGGACCCCCTTTATAAATCCCTAGTATATGGTATCTAGGTACCCAGGGCATTGGGGTTCCAGAGGATCCTTATGGGCTACATCATTTCTTTTGCTCCCATAAGGAGCTCAGACAAACCCTTTCACAGGACTGCCACTGCAGCCTGCGTGAAATAACGCACACGTTATTTCACAGCCATTTTCACTGCACTTAAGTAACTTGTAAGTCACCTATTTGTCTAACCTTCACTTGCTGAAGGTTAGGTGCAAAGTTACTAAGTGTGAGGGCACCCATGCACTAGCAAAGGTGCCCCCACATAGTTCAGGGCCATTTCCCGGAACTTTGTGAGTGCTGGGACACCATTACACGCGTGCACTACATATAGGTAAATACCTATATGTAGCTTCACAATGGTAACTCCGAATATGGCCAGGTAAGGTGTCTAAGATCATGTAATTGTTCCCCCATTCCAAATCTGGTATTGGGGAGCCAATTCCATGCATCCTGGGGGCTCCACTATGGACCCCCAATACTGCCAAATCAGCTCTCAGAGGCTTGCACTGCAGATACAGCTGCTGCCACCTCACAGACAGGGTTCTGCCCTACTGTGGTCTGAGCATCTTAGTCCCAGGAAGGCAGAACAAAGCATTTCCTCTGAGAGCAGGGTGTTACACCCTCTCTCTTTCGAAATAGGTGTTACAAGCTGGGAAGGGGTAGCCTCCCCCAGCCTCTGGACATTCCTTGAAGGGAACAGATGGTGTTCTCCTTGCATAAACCAGTCTACACCGGTTTAGGGATCCCTTGTCCCCTGCTCTGGTGTGAAACTGGACAAAGGAAAGGGGAATCACTACTCCCCTGTCCATCACCACCCTAGGGGCGGTGCCCAAAGCTCCTCCAGTGTGTCCCAGGCTTCAGCCATCTTGCTTTGCAAGGTGTCGGGACACTCTGGAGGGCTCTGAGTGGCCAGTGACAGCAGGTGACGTCAAAGACCCCTCCAGATAGGTCCATACCTGATAAGGTAGCCAATCCCCCTCTTCCTGCTATTTAGGGTTTCTCCTGTGGGCTCTTCAGATTCTGCTTGCAAGTTTCCAGCAGGAAGACTCTACAACTACTATTTTATCCTCTGACCTCGGATCAACCGCAGCCTGCTCCAGGAACCGCTGTAACAGCAACAAAGTATACACAAGGGATACTTTTCTTCTGCAACTTCAGCTCCAGCCAGCAACTGCAACAGTTTCCATGGTGTGCATGCTCTGAGGACTCCCTGTCTTCACCCTGCACCAGAATGACTGAAGAAATTTCCTGTGGGGAGACGGAGTCACTCCCCTGCTCACGCAGGAACCTTCTAAGTCGACGACTCGTTCTCTTGGACTCCTCTCCTGGTGACAAGCTTGCTCCTTGGAACATAGAGGGTGGACCCCCATTGACACAGACTGTCTTAAGGTCCTTCTGTCGCACTTTGGAGGAGGTTAGACTTTTCCTTTCCCCAGAACGACAGTACCCCTCTGCACCACATCTTCTTCACCTCCTGTGGCCTCTGTGCACTATTTGCAAAATTCCTTCATGCACAGCCTGGCCCTGGTCCCCAGCACTCTATCCTGTGACGCTCAACTCACTGAGTTGATCTCCAGCGGCGTGGGACCTTGATTTGTAGTGCTGAACCAACTGCATTTTGCACCTCCTTTGTCCTCGGGTCCTGTGACAGCCGTGGGTGCTATCTGGTGCTTTGAGGGCTCTCTGAAGTGCAGAACGCCCCCTCTTCCTCCTCACACAGAGTTGAGGCCCCCAGGTCCCTCCTGGGTCCAGATAATGCCTAGTTGATGCAAAACGTGACTTTGCCGAAACCAAGGCTTGTTGGAGGAATCCAGCGACAAAACTCACCTGCATCCAATTTCACGATGTGGGACATCCTTTGCATCATGCAGAAACCCACTGGCATCTTCCTAGGGTGTATTTCTGCAATCTCCGTCCAACCTGGGACTCTTTTTTTGCACCCTCTTCTGGGTTGTCAGGGGCCCCTGTCCTTCCTGGAACTTCTTTCAACTTCTGAACTTGGTCTCCTTCCTTTGTAGGTCTTCAGGTCCAGGAATCCACTGTTTGTTGTTTTCAGACTTGGTTGGCTCTTGCAATAATTCCAATCACGAGGTTTAGTAAACTTGCAGTACGTTACTCCTGCTTTTCTGGGCTCTGGGGTGAGGTAATTTACTCACCTTTACTGTATTCTTACTCTCCCAATGATTTTGCACACACTACACTTGTCTAGGGGGGAATTTGTGATTCGCATTCCACTTTTTGCGTTGCCCCTAGACCTATTTTCTCCCATTGCATTCTATAGCATTTCCTATTGTTTGCACTATCCTTTGTCTAATTACTTGCCTTATTTTTGTGTCTAGTGTATGTATTGTGTATAATACTTACCTCCAGAAGGGGTATTGCCTCTAAGATATTTTTGGTACTTTGTCACCCAAATAAACTACCTTTATTTTTGGTAACACTGAGCATTGTCTTTACTTGTGTATAAGTACTGTGTAAATATAAGTGGTATTGCATGCGCTTTGCATGTCTCCTAGTTCAGCCTAAGCTGCTCTACTATAGCTACCTCTATCAGCCTAAGCCGCTAGAAAACTACTACATTTCACTAATAAGGGATAACTGGACCTGGTATAAGGTGTAAGTACCCAAGGTACCCACTACAAACCAGGCCAGCCTTTTACACACTTTAATTGTGTATATCAAACATGTACTCTGCAATGCACTGACAAAATCTGATGTCCAAAGATAAGCCAGCTCTGCACGTTGTGGAAGACTCTTTTACAAATTAGGAGATACCACATCATGCATAGAATGCATGATACAGCTAAAAATGAAGGTGTGGCCAAAGGTAGGCTGTGTAGGATACCCTGGATATTTCTGTCCTCTAGCTCTCAGCAACCTCCAAATACATGTTTGACTGTAAGTGTGATTCCTGGTTGATATGAGGGCCACCTGTAACTTGTAGATCATTTGTCTATATCTCTCACATGGACATGTAGAATTATCGCCATCATCCTTTGCACTTAGTTTTGGATATGTATGTTACATTACAGCTGCTGCCAGGACTACTTTAGTGATACGGATGACACTATCCACGGGTTTCGGAGACATCCTGGCTGCAGCAGTCAAACTCACTGCCATCTGCCCATCAGGTAATTGGGTCATATAGTGTTGTAGACCATTGATACCTTACCCATGAACAATAACCAAATACTTGTGGAAGAGCATGAGCAGATATTGCCACTTTACATTAAATTACATCTGAAGTTGGTGTATAAAATGTACCCAACATAATCAGTGATGTGTGTGTTAATAGTGCATATTTGCATATAAATCGTGCAGAACATTAGCTATGGTGTCCCTTCTTTCTCAAGCTGTTGGATGAAGGACCATATCTTGTGATACATACTCAAGGAGCCCACTTCAGTAGCTGACATGAAGGGAGATCTCAATACCACACAGTGTTGTGGCTATAGTTGGTGAGTTTGCTTTTGCATTATACATCTGCATTAAACAGCTTAATGCTCAGTGTCAACTGTCACGTATAGGTGTACACAAACCAGGTCACATGTAGAACATCTGTTGATGTGAAGATAATTGACTGAATCCCTGTGTTCAACCACATGATATTGTAAGGCATATACTTAGGTGGTGAGGATGATGATTCCAGTCATGAGGAAGGACCACCCACCAGTGGTGGGTAACGGGCTATCCAAGGGGAGAACCCCTTCCTCTTCCAGCTGCCAGATATGCACAGGAAGAGGAAGTAGAGGAGGAAGAAGATCAGGCCCGGATTCCAACAGATGTAGACGCTGATCCCCTGACAAATATTGCTGGCCCACGCAGCATACAATCAAACCCCACTTCTCAAATGATTTACAAAGGACTAAGGCATAAATCAGACCACACCTGTCACTGTAGGAAAAGTGTATGATTACAGTTGGTGCGCTGGGAAAAGTGGTCAGTCCTTTTCACCCCTTAACTTGGGCATCAGCTCTAACATAAAAATAAACAGGAACCCAAGCACCAATCATGGCAAGCAACTGATTATACTCGAAAATCCAAATCAAGGTCACCTAGGGAGCAATCCTCTAATCTCAAGCTTCCATTTTTATATTCAGACCTATTCCAAATTAAATTATATGGATGACAAGAGTCCTCCAGACAATCTTCAATTTTTTATGTTCCCTCAATGTCGCTGTTTCCTTACTAGTTGGATATAGTGACATTGAGGGAACAGACGTACACAGACCACAAGGTATGTGTTCCTTGTGGGTATTCTACCACTGATGACAAACAGATAGGTGGAGACCTTTAATGCAATTACACCGGACACAAGCTTAAGAAATGAATACTCTGAAGATATACACATTGGAAGCCTGAAGAAGTCCTCGAATAGGACAAAACACGTATACTACTTGCTGATGAATGTTGACGATTGAAACAAAGCCTACGTCTGCTCTGGTCAGCATGGTGCCTTCTCCTCCTCGTATACCCCCAAGGATTGGCCATTCCTCATATACCCCAACAGAACCATCACCTCCTCACAGCCCTCACATCAAGGTCAGACATGTTGGTTCCCCTAAGCGCTCCTCCTCTGACAGTGGGGATCATTACAACATTGGCGGTAAATGCCGCTTACCGCCGTGCAGAAGAGCGCCAACACACCGACGCGGCCGCGGAATCCCACCACAGCTATAATGACCCACAGCTCGGAATCCGCCAAAATACAGACACCCACACAAGTCCGCCACACCAAAGGTCAGTGATAAACTGGCAAAAACAAAACCTCCACCGTCACGCCAACAGAAATACGCTCACACTATCACGACCCACGAATCCACATGGCGGTCTTTCAACCGCGGTATTCCATTGGAGGTACACACCGCTGCGCTCAAAATACACACACACTTACAAAACACCGCCACATTGGACAAATACAAATACACACACCTGATACACATACACACACCACTCCCACACACCCAATACAATATAAAACACACACTCATATCACCCACAAACCCCTACGCCCAAAAATCCCGAAAGAAGGCCAGAGAGAGACACTACAAAATACATGGCACCGCAAAGACACCCCAGGTTCTCGGAGGAGGAGCTCAGGGTCATGGTGGAGGAAATCATCCGGGTAGAGCCACAGCTATTCAGATCACAGGTGCAGCAGACGTCCATTGCAAGGAAGATGGAGCTATGGCGAAAAATAGTCGACAGGGTCAACGCAGTGGGACAGCACCCAAGAACTAGGAATGACATCAGGAAGAGGTGGAACATTACTTCCACGCACCTCACCCAACACACCACTAAATATCACCCCACACATCACAACACACACCACCCCACACATCATCCACACCACCGCATGGCACCGCAAAGACACCCCAGGTTCTCGGAGGAGGAGCTCAGGGTCATGGTGGAGGAAATCATCCGGGTAGAGCCACAGCTATTCGGATCACAGGTGCAGCAGACGTCCATTGCAAGGAAGATGGAGCTATGACGAAGAATAGTCGACAGGGTCAACGCAGTGGGACAGCACCCAAGAACTAGGGATGACATCAGGAAGAGGTGGATCGACCTACGGGGGAAGGTGCGTTCTGTGGTCTCAAGATGCCACCTGGTGGTTCAGAGGACTGGCGGCGGACCCCCACCTCCTCCCCTACAACTAACAACATGAGAGGAGCAGGTCTTGGTGATTCTGCATCCTGAGGGCCTCGCAGGAGTAGATGGAGTAATGGACTCTGGTAAGTCATATCTTAACTACTTTATCCCCCCACCCCACCTGCATGCCATCACATACCCCCACCCTCACCCCCATCACTCCTACTCCTCACAAATGTCCCACTATCACAACCCAACCATCCCAACACCAAGCCCTGCATGCAGCAACAAAGCATGGACACCCATCACCAAAGCATGGCCACTGCACATACCCATACACCCCCCAAAACACCATCACACAAGGTCCCACACAGGAATGCAAGCACTGGGGTACACGGTCACCCACCTATTGCACACCATGGCACACACAGATGCAATAAACATCCTTTTATGCCCCTGCAGGACCCCTACCCAACATCACTGGACAGGAGGGTCCACACATGTCCACTCCTCCCACAGAAGAGGCCCACAGTGATGACAGCAGCTCTGTCCAACTGGATCAAGATGACCAGCCCGGCCCATCAGGGACCGTGGGACAGTCGGTTCCCCTCACACTGGCACATGGCACTACAGACCTTCCCCCCTCTGGAAACACCAGCACAGCACCCACACAGCGGGCCCATACCTCTGTCCCCAGGACACGTCAATCAGCAGTGTGTCCACCACTACAGGGAACCCAGGCTAACCCACCAGCCCAGCAACAACAGGGACCTGGGGGCAGTGGAAGTGGGCACACGGTCCAGGGGACAGAGGCCCAGGAACACAGGGGAACTGGGAGGGCTGCTGTGCGACAGGGGGAGGACAGGCCAAGGGAACCCACTCTCCACGAGGCCCTCTCCAACATCATGGGAGCATACCACCACTCCCAGGAGATGATGGCAACGGTACTGGCCAAGTTTCAGGAGACCCAGCGCCTGCAGGAGGAACAGTATTTGGCCTTCAGGGAGGAAGTGAGAGCCATCAATTCCACCCTGGGCACCATCGTAGGGGTGCTGAAGGAAGTAGTCAACACCATGAGGGACACTGTGGCACTGCAAAGGGCCCCTGACACTAGCATGGACGATGAACTTCCCACCACCTCCGCCGGTGCTAGTGGACAGGAGGCACCGCCACAGCACCACCACACCAGCACCCCACCCCCTGCAGATGGAGAACCACCCCGCAAACGGTCCCTGAGATCCAGGACAAAGACAGAGAACAATGCCAAGACCCCCGCCAAGAAATGAGACCACCCTGAATGTCATCCTTCTGTCCCACTTTGTCACCCTGTCCGTCCTCAAACTGCCCCAGCTCCACTTCCCAGACCCATTTGGACAATGCACCTGTGAGACTAATAGACTGGACTTTGCCATGGACTTTCCTCCACCATCACCCCTCACCAATTTACAACCCCCTCCAATATTTAGCACTTAAATAAAATAAACACAGTTAAAGCACAAAACAATCAGGAGTCTGTCTGTGATTTAAAAAAACTGTATTAGTAATTACAGTGGCAAAATGGTTTTTCAATTATAATGTCAACATACCTATCTCACACAGCTCTAGTCCATGAGGAAACAAAGCAGATGTCACACTGTGGGACACACATCTGTGAAATCGTAAGGGAAAGTGACAACTCAGTTACCATACACTGGGTAAAAAGGACAGACAGTAGAGAGGTAGTAGTGATTAAGTACATGTAGTAGGCAGGTTTGTATTCTTACCTGTGTCTCACTGGAAATATTGCAGGATCACCGAGTTCCTGTTCTCCATGTCCTCTTCTTCTGCTTCCTTGTCTTCACTCTCCACAGGCTCCACAGCTGCAACAACACCACCATCTGGACCATCCTCCTGCAGAAAAGGCACCTGTCGTCGCAAAGCCAAGTTGTGAAGCATACAGCAGGCCACGATGATCTGGCACACCTTCTTTGGTGAGGAGAATAGGGATCCACCTGTCATATGGAGGCTGCGGAACCTGGCCTTCAGGACGCCGAAGGTCCGCTCAATTATCCACCGAGTTCGCCCATAGGCCTCATTGTAGCGTTCCTCTGCCCTTGTCCTGGGATTCCTCACTGGGGTCAGTAGCCATGACAGGTTGGGGTAACCAGAGTCACCTGCAAATGGCGAGGGACAACTGTTAGACACACACTAACCTGTAGGGATATCCCCAGACCCAGACAACCATTCCCACTGACTTGCTTCCAGGTGCTCAACTATTAGCCACAGACGGTGCCTCTGGAGTTGACCCATCACATAAGGGATGCTGCTATTCCGCAGGATGTAGGCGTCATGCACTGAGCCAGGGAACTTGGCATTAACATGGGAGATGTACTGGTCGGCCAAACACACCATCTGCACATTCATCGAATGGTAACTCTTCCGGTTTCTGTACACCTGTTCACTCCTGCGGGGGGTACCAAGGCCACATGTGTACCATCAATGGCACCTATGATGTTGGGGATATGTCCCAGGGCACAGAAGTATCCTTTCACTGTAGGCAAATCCTCCACCTGAGGGAAAACGATGTAGCTCTGCATGTGTTTCAGAAGGGCAGACAACACTCTGGACAACACGTTGGAAAACGTAGGCTGGGACATCCCTGATGCTATGGCCACTGTTGTTTGAAATGACCCACTTGCAATGAAATGGAGTACTGACAGCACCTGCACTTGGGGGGCGATTCCTGTGGGATGGCGGATAGCTGACATCAGGTCTGGCTCCAACTGGGCACACAGTTCCTTGTTTGTGGCACGGTCAAGCCTGTAGATCATGATCACATGTCTTTCCTCCATTGTCGACAGGTCCACCAGCGGTCTGTACACCGGAGGATGTCGCCATCTCCTCACATGTCCCAGCGGATGGTGCCTATGAAGGACAACAGCGAGCACAGAGTCAAACAACTCAGAGGTACGTACCTACAGCTTACACAGAACACGAACCAAAATCCAAATAATGGCCTGTATGAGTGTTGATGCAAGGCCTAGGTATGTGTGACGCAGTAAAAAATTAAGCCATGTGGGCCCCTGAAATGGCGGCTGCCTGACCTGTAAAGTGGGACAATGGGATGTGAGGTAACTGTGCTGGCGTTGTACACCGTAGCGGTAGGCGGTCGAAGACCGCAGCGCAATGCTGCCTTGGTTAACATTGGACCCTATGAGTCCCAGGAGCCAATGACGATGTACGCCAGTGGTGGCGGTACGCACCGCCGCGGACGTGACCGCCATTTTCTATCTGTACAATCACTCGATACCTGATCTTCGACAGGAGAGAACCTACACTGCAAGTGCTGCTGTGACCTCAGTCTGGAAGAGACAATGGCTTGTGCGTCTGGGGAAAGGTCCTCTTCTTCTGGCAGACCCTGTGGCACCCCACCCCACCTGTGTACAGTGCCAAGTACACCTAGTCAGGCTCCTGTATCATCCATGTGTGCTGATGTCGTCCATAGCCTTGTAGGCCATGTCCCAGGGATTGAACAGTGGAGGCCAAGTGCGCGGCGTAGTGCAGGCGGCTTCTGTGTCTGTCGTGTCTGCCAACGGTAGCAGTAATGCATGCACTCAACATGTCTTTCTTCTGTCGTCCCCCCCCCCCTTTTTGTGGTCTCCCTGTTCTTGTGTGCATTAGCATCATCAGGCGGAGGAGCAGTGGCTCCGGAGCAGGAGGGAGCTGCATCCCACATGGCCCTGGAGGGCAAGACAACGGACTCGGAGTTCACCAGTGGGATGGAGGGAGAGGGGAGCTCCATGGCGGGGACAGGAGCTGACACCAGTGACACGGACTCGTCCTCTGATGGGAGCTCCCTTGTGGTGGCGGCAACATCTGTGCCCCCCGCATCTACAGGTACAGCCGCCACCCCCCCCACCAGCACCGCCCTCCCAGCAGCCCCTCAGCCTTTGCCCCGTGCCCGCTCACCCAGGAGGGTGGGCATCACCTTCGCCCCAGGCACCTCAGCCATTGGCCTGCTCAGGTCCCTCACTGTTGGGCAGTCTATCATTTTGAATGCCATCCAGGATGTAGAAAGGCAGTTGCAAAAAAAAAATGCATTCCTGGAGGGCATTCATTCTGGTCAGGCGGCCCTTCAGCGAGCTTTTCAGACTCTGGCCTCAGCACTGATGGCAGCCATTGTCCCTGTGTCTAGCCTCCCCCCTCCAACTTCCTCCACCCAGACCCAATCCCCTGTACCTCAGCCTATCCCAAGCACAACTTCAGACCAGCATACACACACGTCAACACACAAGGGAACCTCAGGCAAACATAAGCACCACACATCCCACAGGCACTCACGCAAGCATCACACACATGCAGACACACCAACATCCACTGCCTCCACTGTGTTCCCCTCCTCCTCGTCTCCCTCCTCCCTCCCAGTCTCGTCTACACTCACACCTGCATGCACTACATCTGCAGCCACTACGTCCATCACCAGTACACACACCACCGCACCCCGCTCACGTGCAGTCACCACCCCCACTGCCATTCACACGTCCCCTGCGTCCTCTCCCAGTGTGTCTGTGATGCCACCTCCCAAGATACACAAACACAGGCACACACCCACCCAACAGCTATCCACCTCACGTCAGCCTCCAGGGCATTCACCTTCACCCACAGTCAGCAAACTAACACCTCCTACAACCACAACCTCTTCCTCCACTCCCAAACCCCCTCCAGCTACCCGTCCCAGTGCTCCCCAAAAACTTTTTCTAGCCAAACTTGACCTCTTTCCCACACCTCCCCCACCCTGTCCGTCTCCTAGGGCCCGACTCTCCAGGTCCCAACCTAGCACCTCAGCCACAACATCTCCGGGACCAATGGTGCCTGTAGTCACCGGTATCTGGATTGCACCGGCCACCAGGGCAGTCAGTGTGGCACGGATCCACAGCACGGACAGTCCCCCACCTGTCAAGCATCAAAAGTTGGCCAGTGCCCGGCGGGAGAGGGGGAAGACTCCAGCCACCAAAGCCGCTCCCAGGGGTACAGGTTGAAGTGTGGAGTCAGCTGCAATACCTTCCAAGGTGGGGAAGAACCACAAGAAAGTCAGCAGGTCTGGGAAGAGCAGCACAGTGGAGAAGACCGCCATCATCCCCGCTGCCCAGGAGGCCACCACCAGCACCTGCCCTGCTGGCCAGGAGGCCACCGCCACCAGCCCCACTGGGCCAGAGAGGACCGCCAGCACCAGCCCCGCTGGGCCAGACAGGAACGCCAGCACCAGCCCCGCTGGGCCAGAGAGGACCGCCAGCACCAGCTCTGCTGGGCCAGACAGGACCGCCAGCACCAGCCCCGCTGGGCCAGACAGGACCGCCAGCACCAACCCAGCTGGGCCAGAAAGGACCGCCAGCACCAGCCCCGCTGGGCCAGAGAGGACCGCCAGCACCAGCCCTGCTGGGCCAGACAGGGCCGCCAGCACCAGCCCCGCTGGGCCAGCAGGACCGCCAGCAGCTGAGTCACAGGCAAAGGACCCCGCAGCCACAAGCACCGCTGAACAGGGCACCGCCACAACAAGCACAGCTGAACAGGTCACTGCCACAACAAGCACCGCTGGCCCATGAGCGCCAAGGGCACTGACGCTACTGAGTCCGTCACGAGCAGGATGATGCACTCTGGGCACAAGAGCCCCTCCAGAACCAGTGGAGTTTCACATCCACTACCTCTGTCCTTGGCAGGATGATGCACTCTGGGCACAAGAGCCCCTCCAGAACCAGTGGAGTTTCACATCCACTACCTCAGTCCTTGGCAGGATGAAGCATTCTGGGCACAAGAGCCCCTCCAGAACCAGTGGAGAAAGGCATCCACTACCTCTGTCCTTGGCAGGATGAAGCACTCTGGGCACAAGACCCCCTCCAGAGCCAGTGGAGAAAGGCATCCACTACCTCTGTCCTTGGCAGGATGAAGCGCTCTGGGCACAAGACCCCCTCCAGAACCAGTGGAGAAAGGCATCCACTACTTCTGTCCTTGGCAGGATGAAGCACTCTGGGCACAAGAGCCCATCCAGAACCAGTGGAGAAAGGCATCCACTTGAGAGACTGTGGCTTTGCACTCCCCAGGATTGTACAGTGGGCAAATCACCCACTATAGAGACTTGAGAGACTGTGGCTTTGCACTCCCCAGGATTGTACAGTGGGCAAACCACCCACTGTAGAGACTTGAGAGACTGTGGCTTTGCACTCCCCAGGATTGTACAGTGGGCAAACCACCCACTGTAGAGACTTGAGAGACTGTGGATTTGCACTCCCCAGGATTGTACAGTGGGCAAACCACCCACTTGTGAGACTTGAGAGACTGTGGTTTTGCACTCCCCAGGATTGTACAGTGGGCAAACCACCCACTGTAGAGACTTGAGAGATTGTGGCTTTGCACTCCCCAGGATTGTACAGTGGGCAAACCACCCACTTGTGAGACTTGAGGGACTGTGGCTTTGCACTCCCCAAGATTGTACAGTTGGCAAACCACCCACTGTAGAGACTTGAGAAACTGTGGCTTTGCACTCCCCAGGATTGCGGAGTGGGCATGTGGCCCCCTCGTGGATTTGGCGTTGTGCACTCAACCGGCTGAGGTGCCCCCCCTTTCCCTCCCCCTGAGGTGGCTGTTTTCTTGCTATCTGATGCCCCTGCAGTGTTCTCTCCGTCATGGTCGGGGATCTTGTGTGGGCCTCGCCCATACCGTGTGGGCCCAGTGTTCCACGGACTTCAATGGAGCACTACCTGGACTACTATTCTTGGTGTATATCTTGTTTATAATGGATATATGTATATTTCAGAGTTCCGCATTTTAACATATTACAATCGTTCATCTCATTTCTGTTTGTCTTTGCATTCTTCTGGGAGGGTTGTTGGGTGTAACTGTAAAGTATCATGCTGTATTAGTGTGTGTGTTGTGGTGGGTGAGGGTGGGGGTGTTGCGTGTTGCGTGTGTGTGTTACTCTTTTTTCCCTCCCCTCCCCTGTGTTGTAGGTGCAGTACTGACCATGGTCTTCTGCGCCGGCGTTCGTGCTCCTGGTTGAGGAGCAAGAAGATAAGGGCTGGCAGGATCTGCAGCTCTGGTTCCATGGCGTCCTGGTTCCTCGTGGGGTGTGTAGAGGTGAGCGTTTTCCCTTCAAAGACCTGTTTCCGCCGTGTTTTTGTCCGTGGTGAAACCGCCCCGGAAAAGGTGGCGGATTGGTAGGTTGTGATACTGTGGGCGGTACTTTGTCTTCTGCCTGTCTGTTGCCGGTGACCACCATGCTGTTTGTTTGTACCGCCGTGGCGGTCAGAGTGCTAAAGTGGCTGTCTCTGTTGGCGGTTTCCGCCACGGTCATAATTCCATTTTTTTACCGCCGGCCTGTTGCCGGTCTTACCGCCGCTTTAACACCGATCGCCAGGGTTGTAATGACCACCAGTGTCTCCCAGGCCTTTTCTTCAACATCTGAGGTACATGCCAGCCCTGTTGAGGAGCAGATAGACCCTAGACACAAATCTCTTCCTCACAACCTCCCACTTGCCATCCCCGTCTCCCAGGTCACCACCCTTGCTTTTGGATCTGCCAGTGGCAAGACATGGAGAAGAGGCTGAATGATATCATGGCCATACAGACGGAAGAGAGTGCAAGACACCATGCATTGTCTATGAAGATGATGGAGGGCATACTCAAAATGATACCAAATCTGCCTTCACAGTCACTGCATGGAGGGGAGCCAACACATCTACTTGCACCATATCGCCCCCAGCCCCTGGTTAGGAAAACTGCACAGGGGCACCAAAACATTTTGACAGCAACACTCTCCTTGCTCAAGCCCCCCACTGCACAGTCACATCCTCAACCTGTACAGGCATCATCACCCTCTGTCCAGGAAGACTACCACCCTGTTCAGGGATCACCACCCCATGTCCAGGAAGACCCCCACACTGTACCAGGATCATCACCCCCTGTCCAGGAAGTCCACTACCCTCTACAGAGATCACCAACCCCTGTCCTGAAAGACCCAACCCTGTACAGGGATCACCACCCCCTGTCCAGGAAGCCCCCATCCCTCTGCAGGGATCACCATCCCATGACCGGGAAGACCTCCATCGTGTAGTGGGATCACCACCCCCTGTCCAGGAAGACCCTACCACTGGACGGGAATCACCACCCCCTTACCAGAAATATCCCCCTGTACAGGGATCACCACCCTCTGTAAAGGAAGACCCCCACCTTGTATAGGGATCACCGCTCCCTGTCCAGGAAGAGCTCTACCCTGTACAGGGACCAGACCTACCGCCAGCATCACAACGATCCTCACCAATAAAATTGAGAAGATGCATCTGAGATCCCCCATGAGCACTGTAATATAGGTTTGCACAGCACTATGTAAAAAAAGACAAATTCCACATTTCAATTGAGTTAAGCTATAGTTGATGACGGTCAAATGCTTAATGTGGCTGTAGGCCATAAATGTGTTAATAAACGTGGCTAAGACATGTTCATTAGTAGAGCCATCTTTGTGCAAATGTTCATAGGTAAACCGCTCCAGATGAATACTTCCATACTTGGATTCTAGCAAATACTATGAACTACATGACACAGTGCATTTTATTTGGTTTATATAAATATGATAGAAAATTAAACAAAAAACGTCCATTGGGAAGGGAGAAATGAAATCAAATAATGCTCTTCACAGAGTATTGACAGGGTACTTGGAGGGGGTTGGGCAAATTTAAAAAAAACAGGTCAGGAACCGTCAGGTGAATCAGTCTATGTACAGGGACAAAAACAAACATCCAGTCACATCATAATGTAAAGTCACATGTCATCTTGGTCAGTCTCCTTCTCAACTACATGGAGATCCTCTGTATCTGTGACCTCTTCCTGGCTGGCTGGTGCAGGACCTGACATCCAAAGGGACTGGGACACACTGGGAGTACAAGGGGAATGGTGGAAACATGGTGGGAGTACAAACAGGGAGACATATTGACAATGGTATGGGAGGGACTCTGGGACAGGGCAGCCATCATGGCTGCACCCAAGGAAGTGAGGGTGGCATTGATGGTGGCCAAGGCACAAGCATTCTCCTCTCGAGTCCAAGGAAGCTCCTCAATGACCTGCTGTAGGAACTGAGAGGAGATGAAATGCTCCCCCTCAGATGCCATCATCCCTTCCTGGGATGCAGCCACAGGGGTGACAATACAGGGAGAGGTTTGGGTAGAACACAAGTGATGTGGGAAGTCGGGACAGGGATACTCCTCGGGTCACTGAGGCAGGCAGATGGAGGTATATTAGTGGCAGGGCACAGCTGGGTGCACTGATGAACTGGGTCCTCATGTGCTAGGGAGGGGTCAGTCAAAGGCCCAGGTGTAGATTTGGCCAGCCATCGGGATACCTACAGCAGATCAAGAGATTGCCTTTCAGGGAGAGAGTCCAAGTCCTCCCTCACCCAAGTCAAAGGAGTCCAGTTCAATGCTTTCCCCCCCATAATGTCCGCAGCCTCCACCCAGTATGTGTCTGATTTTGTGACCATCCAGGTGGTAGCACTCCCCCTGCCTAAAAATGGTCCTTTTCCCTCCTCCTCCTCTTCTGTAGACAAAAGAGACCGTGCCTGCCGACATCCGTAGGATGTTTTTCTCTATCCCTGGTCCTCTCTCGGGTCTTCCTGGCCAGCCAGGTCCTCTGAAATAGAAGTGAGAACATTATGTAGCTGGTGTACAATTCAGGGCAAGGCACCAAAGTACATAAAGTAAGTGCTGACTTTGTTCTCCTTTGATCTCACTAACCAGTTCCAGGTGACTTAGATCCCAAATGTATGTGTACTAACTCTGTGATGTCCTGAAAGAACTCACACATTGCCATCTGCCTTAATTGTGGGGAGTATACACTTCTGTAGTGACAAAGCCTCACCTTAAACTGTATTGCAATATCTAGGCCTGATTCACAAAGGCAAAGATGTTTGTTTCAAAGTTAGAGCAAAAGTCAGTCTACAAGTGGAGATGGGACGCAGTCTGGATGGATCTGCCCACACCAAAGCATGTATCTATGATCATCCCGAAGCATGTATCTATGATCATCCTGTAATGTGCAGACTTCATAGTCTTACAATGACTACTGCATGTCATCTGCTGTGTAGCATGGTCTCATTCCACACAAATGCTTGAACAGGTGTACCTGTAACAATTCCTTGGTTCTGACTTTGCTAAGCTATGAGTCTATGTATTGGAGGATCCCTGTCAACATCAGACACCCTACATGGCATGTGACACATTTGGCATGTCAAGACTGCCTGTTGGTGCTGTACACCAGTTGGCACGTGTGCATAGTTGATTCAGCTAGCTTGACAGTACATTAGGCATACAAGCCACTGTTGTGAAGACATGTGCATGTGGTTTCCCTTGGAGATGCTGGTACCATTTTGTGTGAGACAAGAATCCCCATGCGTGATACCTCATCCAACTCCAAAAATTGTCTTGAACCCACACTGGACATTGTCTGGCCCATCCTTTTGCCATTGTAGCCAGCAGTGATAAGGCCCTTGGTTTACCATTCATAGAGTTGCAATTGCATTTCTTCCTTAAAATGCAAGCGTGATGCCCACTTCCCTAGTAGTGTTCAGCACACTACAAGTCCCAATATACACCCTAGTTAGTGCATCTGATATGCTCCAATGAAGCATTGGCCTTAGAACTAATGCAGCAGTTGCTGGGATCATGTGAAAAAAGATATGAGAGACACACCAAAGGCATGCATGATACCGCATCCAACACCCAAAAAACATCTTAACCCCATACAGTCCAATGACTACTGCAGCAATTGCTCACATTGTGTACACGGTGACATGAGACACAAAATGGCACAGCACATCCACCACTCACATCATACTAACAGACACATAATGCAGCCCATGCACTTACCAGGTCTCTGCTGCTCCAACTCCTCCAGATGGGCATGGATGGTCATCCGGGCTGTCCTCAGGACCCTCCTGTACATTGGTGTAAGGCGGGCTGGTGCACATGGGGCAGGGAGGGCTGGCTCAATAGTTCCTAGACCCTCAGTCGTGCTCAGCATTTCAGGTCCTTCCAAAGCTTACAGCATGTTCTGGTCCGCCGATGGTAGACTGCAATGCTTTCCCAGAGTCGGGCACATGCTGCATTGCTTAGCTGGTCCTCAGGCCCCCCGTAGAGCTAGGGTAATTGTCCAGCACGCCCTCATCTAAAGTGTCCAATTCACATTCGTCGAAGAGGGGTGCCCTCTCATCAGCTCCCTCAGCCATTTTAGGGGCAGTTAGGGTACACCGAGCAGCAGGATGGTAGAGAATCCTATCTGAAGGTGTGATGGCTCAAAATGACATTAAAATGGCTGCCTCCAACTTCTTGTTATGAACTTCCTGCCTTGCATTTCCTCAGTTTTATTTCCTAGACAAATACATTGGGTTCCGGCCCATCTCTGGATTCTATGTCCTGAGTGTGGGAAACTGGCCCCTTGTTGCAGTACACGCCCCACTTTTTGCCTGGTTTCTGGATGCAACTTGGTCTGGAGTACACTGGGTTCCTGCTAACAGGGGTCCAGTGCTGCTGTTCTTTCCTCAAAATTACTAACATATTGGTACAGTTGCCAACACCTTTAGCTGCCACTATAAGTCCCTAGTTAATGATACTTTGGTACCGAGGGCAGGCCCGTGTGGGCAGCAACACAGATTGTGCCACCCTCAGGAACCCTGCTCCCAAGTGCACACAGCACTGCCATTGCAGGCTGCATGTCTTGGTGCAAACCCAAAATGAAAACCTGACATGGCACACAGCCTGTGTGCCCTGTTCCCAAACACTGCATGCAATATAGGTATGCCACCCCCCTGGCAGGCCTTAACAGCCCTAAGGAAGGGTGTACTATAATACATGTGTGGGCATATGTGCATGAGCAATAAGTCACTACTGTGTCTTTGTCAATTCTTAGACATAGTAAGTTTACAGAGCAGCCATTTTAAATGCATGTGCTGGAGACTGGGAAGTACGAGTTTCAAAGCTACATGATAGCCACTCTGAACCCTGGGTTGTTTGGCATCAAACAACTCGGAATAAGAAATTATCACTGTTACCAGTGTTGGATTTATTATAAAATGTAACAGGGGTCACCTTAGAGGTGCCCCTTGCAAAACTGACTAGCCCTGGCATGGTTGCTGTCCGTTCTCAACCAGCCTGCTACCAACAGACATGATTTTGGACCCCTGGGGTGAGAGCCTCTGCTCACTGGGACCAGAAAATAAAGCCTTTCTTGGGCAGAGGTGTCAGACCTCCTCCCCAAGGAATGTGCACTGCACTGGCAGCAAGCTTTAAAGGCCATGTCGCCTTTGAAACTCGACCCACAGCCTTACTGCTAGCAGCAGATAGCCACCTCCATTTCAAACCCCCACTTTTGGTGGGCGAAACAGCAGAAAAACACATGAAGAACATGAGGAATGGCCACTCAGCCTGCACCACCCCTCAGGGGTAGCAGGCAAGGTGCCCTCTTCATTTTATTTTCATCCATGTTGGATGGTAGGAAAATAGCCAATTAGGGTTAGGGTTGTGCTCCCCTCCCAAAGAAAGTGGACACTTATTGGACGTAACCATCCAAAGGTAGGTAGCCCATTGGTTACTACCAGGTACTCCCCTTAACGCTCCCTAAATGTAGTATTCAGGTGGCATCCCCGGACCTGAACTTCAGATTCATCGGATGAAAGAAGACCAGGACAAAGAAGGTATCCCTGCATGAAAACTGAAGCCCTGCTGCAGTGAGGAAAAAGGTGGCAAACCCTGCCTACAGCTCCCAAGGCTAGACAGTCACTGCTGTGGTGCTGCTCTGGACCCTGAAGGACTCTACAAAACCCCAGAGCAACTCCAGCCTTCTAAAAATCACTGTGGACCTCCCTTGGAGTGAAGGTATCACTCTTTTGCTTCTCCCACCGGAACTGGTAGCCACCCAAACTTCTCCTGATGCAGACTTGGACCTGTCCATGAACTTGATTGGAATCCAGCAAACACCAATCCCGCTAAGTCCAGTTCAGTTTAGCGACTAGCAACTGCCTGAAGGCCTTGATGCAGTAGCCAGACCTAAAGAGGTGCACCAGCCCTCCAAGACCAGATCTACCTCCCTACCAAGTTGGGAGCCCCTGCAACCTTTATGCGCTGAATCGCAGCATTGACCGAGGTACCGGACTCCTGTGCTAAATTGCAAAAACCAAGGGGCATATTGAAGAGTCCCTAGTGCCTCTTTGCTCCACATTAGCGTCATTTTTTTTTTTACGCTAATGTGGTCCAATGAGGCCAATATCCGAGTGCCATATTTTCAAAGTGGAGCAATGCATGCATTGCGCCACTTTGTAACCCATTGTGATACATTATGCCTGCGCCAGGCATAATAATTGCAAAGGGGGCGTTCCCCCATTAGGAGTGCCGGGTGCTGGCACAAAGAAATCTAATCAGTTTTTTTCAGCACTTTTAACACCTGCTCAAAGCAGGCGTTAAAAGGAGGCACATCATTGATTGACTTACCTCTAAGTCGCCACTGTGCAGTGTCTCTTCAAGTGGTCCCCTTCTTCTTTGCGCACAGCTCCCAAGCTTATTCAGCTGCTGCTGAAACTGGGAGACACCCAAATGTCTACTGCTGCACACTTGGACCTGTCCACAAACTTGACTGGAATCCAGAAGGAGAACACTGTAAGAGCATTGCACAAATTGTTATGCATTTTTATGTTTTCTCCCATTGACCTTAATGGTGCGTAATTCAGCATGAAAGCCTTATATTTTCCGATATGAAAATTCATATCTTGAACAGCACTGGACTTGAAATAAAGTTCATGGTCTAAAACACTTAGGTGGTCATTACAACCCTGGCGGTCGGTGTTAAAGCGGCAGTAAAACCGGCAACACGCCGGCGGTAAAAAAAAAGGAATTACGACCGTGGCGGAAACCGCCAACATAGACACCCACTTTAACACTACGACGGCCATGGCGGTACAAACAAACACCGCGGCGGTCACCGCCAACAGACAGGTGGAGGACAATGTACCGCCCACGGAATTACAACTGGCCAATCCTCCAACTTTTCCGGGGCGGATTCACAGCAAACAAAAACATGGCGGAAACAGGACTTGGAAGGGGAAACGCTCACCTCTACACATCCCACGAGGAACCAGGACGCCATGGAACCGGAACTTCATATCCTTCCAGCCTTTATCTTCCTGCTCCTCTACCAGGAGCACAAACGCCGGCGGTGAAGACCACAGTGAGTACTGCACCTACGACACAGGGGGGGGGAGGGAAAAAACAGTGACACACACATGCAACACTCCCACCCCCACCCTCACCCACGACAACACACACACAAATACAGCATGATACATCACAGTCACATCCCTCAACCCCCCTGGTAGAATGCAAGGACAAAAGAAAATGAGTCAAATGATTGTAATATATTCAAAGTCAGTATTCAAAAATATATACATATATAAAGATATTCACACTATAAACAAATATATCCACCAAGAATACAAGTCCAAGGGATTCCACTATCATAGTCCGTGGACCACTGGGCCCAAAACGCAAGGGCGAGGCCCACACTCAATACCTGAACAAGACAGAGAGAACACTGCTGGGGCATCAGATAGAAATAAAACAGGCACCTCAGGGGGAAGGGAAGAGGGGGGCACCTCAGCCGGATGAGTGCACGACGCCAGATACACGAAGAGGCTCCATGGCCAATGTTCAATCCTGGGGAGTGCAAAGCCACAGTCTCTCAAGTCTCTACAGTGGGTGGTTTGCCCACTGTGCAATCCTGGGGAGTGCAAAGCCACAGTCTCTCAAGTCTCTACAGTGGGTGGTTAGCCCACTGTGCAATCCTGGGGAGTGCAAAGCCACAGTCTCTCAAGTGGATAACATTCTCCACTGGTTCTGGAGGGGGCTTTGTGCCCAGAGTGCTTCATCCTGCCAAGGAGTCAGGTAGTGGATGCCTTACTCCACTGGTTCTGGAGGGGGCTTTGTGCCCAGAGTGCTTCATCCTGCCAAGGACTGAGGTAGTGGATGTGATTCTTCACTGGTTCTGGAGGGGGCTTTCTGCCCAGAGTGCTTCATACTGCCCAGGACTGAGGTAGTGGATGTGACTCTCCACTGGTTCTGGAGGGGGCTTTGTGGCCAGAGTGCTTCATCCTGCCAAGGACTGAGGTAGTGGATGCCTTACTCCACTGGTTCTGGAGGAGGCTTTGTGCCCAGAGTGCTTCATCCTGCCAAGGACAGAGGTAGTGGATATGATTCGCCACTGGTTCTGGAGGGGGCTTTGTGCCCAGAGTGCTTCATCCAGCTCGTGGGGGCCTCAGTAGCCTCTGAAACTTTGGCGCTCACTGCCCTGCGGTGCTGGTGGTGGTAGTGTCCTGGGCAGCGGTGCTGGTGGCGGTGGTGTCCTGGGCAGCGGTGCTGTTGGCGGTGGTGTCCTGGGCAGCGGTGCTGGTGGCGGTGGTGTACTGGGCAGTGCTGCTGGTGGTGGTCGTGTCCTGGGCAGCGGTGCTGGTGGCGGTGGTGTCCTGGCCAGCGGTGCTGGTGGCGGTCTTGTCCGCCGTGCAGAGTTCCCCAGACTTGCCGGTTTTCCTGTGCCCCTTCCCCACCTTGGATGGTGGCGCAGCTGTCTCCACACTCCCAACTGTACCCCTGGGAGCGGCTTTGGTGGCTGATTTCTTTCCACTCTCCCGCTGGGCACTGGGCAACTTTTTGTGCTTTACAGGTGGGGGACTGTCTGTGCTCTGGCTCCTTGCCACACTGGCCGCCCTGCTGCCTGGCACACTCCAGAAGCCGGTTACTACTGGCACCACTGGTCCCACAGATGTTGTGGCTGAGGAGCTGGGTTGGGACCTGGAGAGGCGGCCCCTAGGAGACTGAAGGGGTGGGGGAGGTGAGGGGAAGAGGTCAAGTTTGGCCAGGATACGTTTTTGGGGAGCACTGGGACGGGTAGATGGAGGGGGTTTGGGAGTGGAGGAAGAGGTAGTGGTTGTAGGAGGTGTACGTTTGCTGACTTGGGATGAAGGTGCATGGGCTGGAGGCTGTCGTGAGGTGGATGGCTGTTGGGTGGGTGGGTGGCTGCGTTTGTGTACTTTTGGAGGAGGGCTCACAGACATACTGGTAGAGGACACAGGGGATGTGTGAATGGTAGTGGGGGTGGTGACTGCACGTGAGCGGGTGTGCTGGTGATGGAAGTAGTGGCTGAGGATGTAGTGCATGCAGGTGTGAGTGGAGACGAGACAGGGAGGGAGGAGGGAGACGTGGAGGAGGGGGACACAGTGGAGGCAGTGGATGTTGGTGTGTCTGCATGTGTATGATGCTTGCGTGAGTGCCTGTGGGATGTGTGGTGCTTATGTTTGCCTGAGCTTCCCTTGTGTGTTGAGGTGTGTGCATGCTGGTCTGATGGTGTGCTTGGGATAGGCTGAGGTACAGGGGTTTGGGTCTGGGTGGAGGAAGTTGGAGGGGGGAGGCTAGAGACAGGGACAATGGCTGCCATCAGTGCTGAGGCCAGAGTCTGAAAAGCTCGCTGATGGCCTGCCTGACCAGAATGAATGCCCTCCAGGTATTCATTGGTTTGTTGCAACTGCCTCTCTACACCCTGGATGGCATTCAGAATGGTAGACTGCCCAACAGTGAGGGACCTGAGGAGGTCAATGGCCTCCTCACTGAGGGCAGCAGGGGTGACTGGGACAGGGCCTGAGGTGCCTGGGGCCAAGGAGATTCCCACCTTTCTGGGTGAGCGGGCACGGGGCAAACGCTGAGGGGCTGCTGGGAGGGCGGTGCTGGTAAGGGGGGTGGCGGCTGTACCTGTAGATGCGGAGGGCACAGAGGGGCCCGCCTCTGCAAGGGAGCTCACATCAGAGGAGGAGTCCGTATCACTGGTCTCAGCTCCTGTCCCCGCCGTGGAGCTCCCCTCGCTCTCCGTCCCACTGGTGAAATCAGACTCCATTGTGTCGCCCACCAGGGCCATGTGGGATGCAGCTCCCTCCTGCTCCGATGCCACTGCTCCTCCGCCTGATGATGCTAATGCACACAAGAATAGGGAGACCACAAAAAGGGGGGGGGGAGACAGAAGAAAGACATGTTCAGTGCATGCAATACCGCTAACGTTGGCGGACACTACAGACACAGAAGCCCCCTGCACTACGCTGTGCACTTGGAGTTCCCTAATCAATCCCAGGGACATGGGTTAGAAGGCTATGCCCGATTGCTGCACACATGGATGTCACAGGAGCCTGACTAGGTGTAGTTGGCACTGTACACAGGTGGGGTGGGACGCCACAGGGCCTGTCTTAAGAAGTTACCTTGCCTACTGAAATCGCCCCGGCATACGGGAACCCACAGCCCGCCTCCCCGACCCAGACACCACCAATGCACTCTGAATCAGGAGAATGAGAGTGTACTCACCCCCTTGTGGCTGCTGTGATGCCCTCAAGCGCCCATCCAACTCCGGGTACGCCACCGCCAGGATCCGGAACATCAGGGGGGTCATGGTGCGACGGGCACCCCTCCCACGTTGGGAGGCCATCCCCAGCTGAGCCTCCACCGTCTTCTTGCTCCAACGGCGAATGTCCTCCCATCTTTTCCGGCAGTGGGTGCTCCGTCTGTGGTAGACCCCCAGGGTCCGGACGTCCTTGGCGATGGCATGCCAAATGTCCTTCTTCTGGTGGGCGCTGACCTACATGAAGGGTACAGGGGAAAAGGAGATGATATTACCATCCGCACCGTCACAGTCTTTGGCCCATATCCCTACCCTTGCCATGACGCACAGGCACTCACCGTTGTTTCATGCACGCCTCATTCTCCCCCCCTATCTTTCAACCACACCACTCCACACAGGCGTTGCCCATCCAGCATGCTCACAGTATACTTACCTGTTTGTCTGGAGGACCGTAGAGTAGCGTGTACTGGGGGAGGACCCCATCCACTAGTTTCTTCAACTCTTCCAATGTGAAGGCAGGGGCCCTTTCCCCAGACACATGAGCCATTGTCTCTTCCAGACTGAGGTCACAGCAGCACTTGCAGTGTAGGTCCTCTCCTGTCGAAGATCAGGTATCAAGTGATTAAACAGAGAGAAAATGGCAGTCACGTCCGCGGCGGTGCGTACCGGCACCGCCGGCATACATCGTCATTGGCTCCTCAGACCTATAGGGTCCAATGGTAACCAATGCAGGATTGCGTCGCGGTCTTCGACCGCCTACCGCGACGGTGTACAACGCCAGCGCAGTTACCTCATATCCCCTTGTCCCACTTTACAGGTTAGGCAGTCGCCATTTCAGGGGGCCACATGGCATTATTTTGGACTGCGTCACACATATCTAGGCCTTGCTTAAACACTAATACAGGCATATGTCGATGTGGTACATTTTTCAAATTAAGCTGTGTTTTCGTAAATCAGAGTTGTTTGACTCTCTGCTCGCTGTTCTCATCCATAGGCACCGTCCGCTGGGGCATGTGAGGAGATGGCGGAATCCTCCGGTGTACAGACCACTGGTGGACCTTGCGACAATGGAGGAGCGATATGTGATCATCACCTATAGACTTGATCGTACCACAATCCAGGAACTGTGTGCCCAGTTGGAGCCAGACCTGATGTCAGCTATCCGCCATCCCACAGGAATCCCCCCTCAAGTGCAGGTGCTGTCAGTACTCCATTTCCTAGCAAGTGGGGCTTTTCAAACTACAGTGGCCATAGCATCAGGGATGTCCCAGCCCATGTTTTCCAACGTGTTGTCCAGAGTGCTGTCTGCCCTGCTGAAACACATGCGGTGCTACATTGTTTTCCCTCAGGTGGAGGATTTGCCTACAGTGAAAGGTGATTTCTATGTCCTGGGACATATCCCCAACATCATAGGTGCCATTGATGGGACACATGTGGCCTTGGTCCCCCCCACAGGAGTGAACAGATGTACAGAAACCGGAAGAGTTACCATTCGATGAATGTGCAGATGGTGTGTTTGGCAGACCAGTACATCTCCCATGTGAATGCCAAATTTCCTGGCTCAGTGCATGACGCTTAGATTCTGAGGAATAGCAGCATCCCTTATGTGATGGGGCAAATCCAGAGGCACGGTGTGTGGCTATTAGGTGAGGACATGGACCCTGTACAGTGTGACTAGGTGTCTGGGTCTGGGGATGTCCCTATGAGTTAGTGCATGTCTAAGAGTTGTCCCTCGACATTTGCAGGTGACTCTGGTTACCCTAACCTATCATGGCTACTGACCCCAGTGAGGAATCCCAGGACAAGGGCAGAGGAACGCTACAATGAGGCACATGGGTGAACTAGGAGGATTAGAGAGCGGACCTTCAGCCTCCTGAAGGCCAGGTTCCTGTGCCTCCATATGACAGGTGGTTCCCTATTCTACTCACCTAAGAAGGTGTGCCGGATCATCGTGGCCTGCTGTATGCTTCACAACTTGGCTTTGCGACGACAGGTGCCTTTTCTGCAGGAGGATGGTCCAGATGGAGGTGTTGTGGCAGCTGTGGAGCCTGTGGACAGTGAAGACGAGGAAGCTGAGGAAGTGGATATCGACAACAGAAATACGGTAAGAAGACAACACTGCCTGCTACATCTGATTTAAATCTACTACCTCTCATCTGTCTGTCATTTTCACCCAGTGTATGGTCACTGAGTTGTCACTTTCCCTTACGTTTTCAGAGCTGTGGGTCCCACTGTGTGACATCTGCTTTGTTTCCGCATGGACTAGAGCTGTGGGACATAGGTATGTTGACATTACATTGGATATAGCATTTTGCCACTGTTATTGCTAATATACATTTTCAAAAGCACTGACAGACTCATGATCGATTTGTGATTTAAGGGTGTTTATTGAACTGCAAGTTAGTGGATTGGTGGGTAAAATGGTCAGGGGTGATGGTGGAGGAATGTCCATGGCAGAGTCCAGTCTATTAGTCACACAGGTGTATTGTCTAAAGGGGCATGGGAAGTGGAGCAAGGGCAGTTTACGTATGGACAGGGTGACAAAGTGGGACAGAAGGATGACAATCAGGGTGGTTTCATTTCTTGGTGGGGGTCTTGTCATTGTTCTCTGTCTTTGTCCTGGATCTCAGGGACTGCTTGCAGGGTGGTTCTCCATCTGCAAGGGGTGGAGTGCTGGTGTGGTGGTCCTGTGGCAGTGCCTCCTGTCCACTAGCGCCGGCAGAGGTGGTGGGCAGTTCATCGTCCAAGCTAGTGTCAGGGGCCCCTTGCTGTGCACAGTGTCCCTCCTGGTGTTGATGAGTTCCTTCAGCACCCCTACAATGGTGCCCAGGGTGGAATTGATGGATTTGAGTTCCTCCCTGAACCCCAAATACTGTTCCTCCTGCAGCCGCTGGGTCTCCTGGAACTTGGCCAGTACCATTGCCATCGTCTCCTGGGAATGGTGGTATGCTCCCATGATGTTGGAGAGGGCCTAGTGGAGAGTGGGTTTCCTGGGCCTGTCCTCCCCCTGTCGCACAGCAGTCCTCCCAGTTCCCCTGTGTTCCTGTGCCTCTGTCCCCTGAACCGTGTGCCCACTACCACTGCTCCCAGGTCCCTGGTGTTGTTGGGGTGGTGAGTTAGCCTGGGTTCCCTGTAGTGGTAGACACACTGCTGCTTGACGTGTCCTGGGGACAGAGGTATGGGCCCACTGGGTGGGTGCTGAGCTGCTGTTTCCAGAGGGGGCAAGCTCTGTAGTGGCCTGTGCCAGTGTTAGGGGAACCGACTGTCCCGAGGTCCCAGATGGGCCGGGCTGGTCATCTTGATCCAGTTGGACAGAGCTGCTGTCATCACTGTGGGCCTCTTCTGTGGGTGGAGTGGACACGTCTGGAACCTCCTGTCCGGTGACGTTGGGTAGGGGTCCTGAAGGGGTGTAAATGCATGATTATTGCAACTGGTGTGCCATGGTGTGCAATGGGTGGGTGACTGTGTACCCCAGTGCTTGCATTCCTGTGTAGGACCTTGTGTGACAATGGTTTAGGGGTCTGTGTGGGTATGTGTAATGGACATGCTTTGGTGATGGGTGTCCATGCTTTGGTGTTACATGCATGGCTTGGGTTTGGGATGTGTGGTTTGTGATATTGGTTCATACGTGAGGAGTTGGAGTGATGGGGGTGAGGGCGAGGGTGGGGGTATGTGATAGCATGCAGGTGGGTGGGGAATGAAGTAGTTAAAGGTTTGACTTACCAGAGTCCATTCCTCCTGCTACTCCTGTGAGGCCCTCAGGATGCAGTATAGCCAAGACCTGCTCCTCCCATGTAGTGAGTTCTGGGGGAGGAGGTGGGGGTCCGCCACCAGTTCTCTGAACCGCCAGGTGGTGTCTGGAAACCACGGAATGCACCTTCCCCCGTAGATTGTTTCACCTCTTCCTGATGTCATCCCGTGTTCTTGGGTGCTGTCCCACTGCGTTGACCCTGTCGACTATTCTTCGCCATAGCTCCATCTTCCTAGCTTTGGTGGTGTGCTGCACCTGTGATCCGAATAGCTGTGGTTCTACCCGGATGATTTCCTCCACCATGAACCTGAGCTCCTCATCCGAGAACCTGGGGTGTTTTTACGGTGCCATGGGGTGGTGTGGGTGATGTGTGGGGTAGTGTGTGTTGTGATGTGTGGGGTGATATTTAGAGGTGTGTGGTGTGAGGTGCATGGATGTTGTGTGAGTGATGGTGTTGATTGCCTGTGGATGCTATTGTTGTTTCTGGTGGTGTCTCTCTCTGGCCTTCTGTCGCGATTGTTGTCGTAGGGTTTTGTGGGTGATGTGGGTGTGTGTTTTATATTATATTGGGAGTGGTATGTGTATGTGTATCTGGTATGTGTATTTCAAAATGTCCAATGTGGTGTTGTTTTGTAAGAATGTGTGTATTTTGAGCGCGGCGGTTTGTACCGCCAATGGAATACTGCGGTTGAAAGATTGCAGTGTGGATTTGGGTGTTGTGATAGTGTGGGCTCATTCATGTTGGCATGACGGTGTCAGTTTTGTTATCGCCAGTTTATCACTGACCTTTGGTGTGGCGGACTTGTGTGGGTGTCTGGATTTTGGAGGATTCTGAGCTGTGGGTCATAATGACCGTGGCAGTATTCCGCGGCCGCGGCGGTGTGTTGGCAGTCTTCTGCACGGCAGTAAGCGGCTTTTACTGCCAATGTAGTAATGAGGGCCTTATTCTTTTAGAATGTGTCTCATTCATTGATACTGTGTGGACAACAAACTTTTAGCATAACTCTTGGATTAACCTAATTGCTTAACCACACTACCACAAAAATAGAGCATTGGGCTTTCTATTTTTACCTCTGTTTAACTAGGTGAGGTTGCCTGGACTCTCTGCACTATAAACGTCATTTTTGTACACTATATAAAGAGCCAGACTCCTACACCAAGTGCTGATCATCCGCACCCGGAACATACGCTCCACACCCGGGTCGTAGAATCTGCACTCGGGGTGTAGAATCTGCACTTGGGTGGGTAACCAAGTCAAACAAGAGTGACGTATGCTTACATGTGTAGGAAGGGCAGGAAATCAAACGGAGGAAGAGAAGGGTTTGTAGATACACACTACACTACATTACTTCTTAGCATAGTTTGACCCTTGGCATTATGGTACATGTGATCAACATATATCACTTACATCAAAGTAGACTGGAGTGTGTCACTAAAGTAGGTGCAGGTAGTGATGTCTATCCCTGGACACATAGGGCCAGCTACACCAAGGGCAAGGGACCAGAGCAGGACTGGGAACCCATAGTAGCACTGGCAAGTATGTCAGACCAGCCCCCAAATAGTGACAGAAAACGCAAGTGTGTGGATCATGCAGCATTGCTGCTTTGTTACTTGGGGCAGATATTGCAGCACCAGTTCAGAACCATCACACAGTAATAACACCAACCCTTCCACCCCCCTCCCGGGAAATGCCCAATTACCTCCATGGCCAGTCTGGCTCTTCAACCCACCTAAGCACTAGTGGCAGGCCCCTCATTCATTTCACTTGGGCAGATTCTCCACAATGAGACTTCCAAGTGTGAGGGACCGTTGTGACTCAGGCTCATATACGTGTTTTGGAATTTCGTCCAACATCAGTAGTGAGCAGCATTCCAAACTACCCTCAATATATGAAGAGGCTGACATCTGTTTTATGGTCATTCAGTGTCAGCCTCACCTCCAAACAGGATCCTCTTACATCTGGCTGCACTGTTAAACAAACCTCACCCAACATGGCTAAGGACCTGTGGAAGAGACACCCACACAGTCAGTGATACTGATGTGGACATACACACTGAGCTGGAACAAGATCACCAAAGACCAGCTACTCACCACCATCAACAATTCCTCCACCCCCCCAGACGACCTCGACACCAACACAGCTGCCCAGGACCTCATCAACTGGATTTCAGACTGAGCCAAAACCTTAGCCCCCATCAATAAACCCTCCAACAGACGCTCATCTAAGAAAGCCAACTGGTTCACCCCAGCCCTCAATGAGTCCAAACAAAACTGCAGATGGCTTGAAAGGAAATAGCTCACCGACAAGACCCCCACCAACTGCAAAGCCTTCAAAAAAGCCTTAAACACACACCACCAACTCATGAGGACCACCAAGAGAAACACCCTCCAGTAAGGCATCAACAACAACGCACACAACAGCAAAGAACTCTTCACTATCATCAGCGAACTGACCAACCCCAGAACAAACTCCACGGACATCCTCCCATCACAAGAACTCTGCAACAACCTCTCCACCTACTTCCACCACAAGATAGCAGACATCTACAACAGTTTTCCGATATAGGACCATCCCACGCCCAACAACGTCATAGCCTCAACGGAAGCTCCACCAAACCCCCACCACCTACTCTGCTGGTCCAACATCTCCAACGAGGAAACCCTCAGCAACATGAACTCCATCCACTCCTGCTCTCCCTCTGATCCCTACCCCCACCACATCTTCATCAAAGCGAGTAGCACCATCGCACCGAAGCTCTGGCACATCATCAACCGCTCCTTTGAAACCATCACCTTCCCAGAAATCTGGAAACACGCCAAAATCAAGCCCTTGCTGAAGAAACCAACCGCAGACCCAGACGACCTCAAGAACTTCTGGCCCATCTTTCTACTCCTCTTCCCAGACAAGGTCATCAAAAAGGCTGTCAAACGACAACTCACCAAACACATCGAACTCTACAACATCCTTGACCCCTCTCAGTCTAGCTTCCACAGCACCAAGACCGCCCTCCTCGCTGCCACAGACAACATTCGCATCCACCTAGACAGGGGTGAGGGCTCTAATCCTCCTCGACCAGTCTGCCGCCTTTGACACCATTTCCCACCGCACTCTACGGACTCGTCTCCACAAAGCCGGCATCTGGGTCAAAGCACTAGAATGGATCACCTCCTTCCTCTCTGACAGAACTCAAAAGTCTGACTCCTCCCTTCTACTCAGAGGCCACCAAGATCATCTGCGGTGTCCTGCAAGGCTCCTCTCTGAGCCCCACTCTCTCCAACGTCTACATGGCCCCCCATGGTCACTCCCCTTTCCTTTGTCCAGTTTCGCACCAGAGCACGGACTGGGGGTCCCTGAACCGGCGTAGACTGGTTCATGCAAGGAGGGCACCAAATGTGCCCTTTAAAGCATTACCAGTGGCTTGAGGACGCTACTCCTCACAAGCCTGTAACATCTATTTCCAAAGGGAGAGGGTGTAGCACCGCTCTCCCAAATGAAATCCAAAGAAATCCTTTGTTCTGCCTTCCTGGCATGAGCTTTACAAGGAACAGGAGTGCAGAAACCTGTCTGGGAGGTGACAGCAGCTTGGGCTACCTGGAAACCCTCAGAAGGCTGAAATGAAAATACTGGGGGTCCTCTAAGGATCCCCCTGAGTGCCTGGAATAATACAACCAATGCTTGCAAAAGCAATGGGGTATGATTCCAACATGTTTGACACCACACATACCCTATGTTCAGAGTTACCATTATGTAGCTGGTCATAGGTATAGACCTATGTTCAATACACATGTAAAATGGAGTTGCCGCACTCACAAAGTCTTGGAAAATGGGTCTGGAGTTCATTAAGCCACCTCTGCTAGTGCAGGGGTGCCATCACACACAGGTACTTTTCAACCTGCCCTCTGGGCTAGAAGGCCTGCTATAGGGGTGACTTGGTGCAGTGAAAGGTGGCAGTGAAAGGATGCTTGCACCTTTTCACGCTGGCTGCAACGACAGTCCTGCAGAAACTTTTGCATGGGCTCATTATGGGTGGCAAAATATATAGCAGCCCTCAGGGATACCCTGGAACCCCAATGCCCTGGGTACCTAGGTACCATATACTAGGGACTTACAGTGGGGCACCAGTGTGCCAATTGTGGGATGAAATACAGAGTTTTGGGAGAAAGAGCATACTAACTGGGGTCCTGGTTAGCAGGATCCCAATGAACAGTCAAACACACTGACATCAGGCAGAAAAAGGGGGTAACCATACTAAGAAAGAGGGTACTTTCCTACACTACAGACATGTTTCCTCAGTTCTGAGACGAACATGGTCCCATGGTCTGTCAGGAACTTTTTGGGGAAACCCATACAGGAGAAGACCTCTAGTAAATGTTAGACCTTTGTGATGATAGTACCTAAGGAATCACCTCCAAGTATCTAGTGGAGTAATCCGCCAGAACTAGGGTATAAAAGTGCCCCTTCACAGAATGGGGGTAAGGGCCCGCATCCATCCATACTCTATCAGACTTTTGACCTATGATGGGCATGGGCTGCAATGGTACTTTAGGAGGTTGATTGGGATTTTGTTTTTGGCAGTCCTCACATTCCTGGCACTATTGCTTGATTTGAGTGAACATACTAGGCCAATTAAAGTTTTTCAAAATGGATTAAATGGTTTTCTCTGCTCCAACATGTCCAGTGAGTAGATGTGAATGGGCATAAATTAGGACTTTTTCTCAAAAAGGAAAGCTCCATTTAAAGGGACATGCTCCAGACATAGGGATGTCTCACATTAGAAAATGAACAGTTCGGACTTCTGTATCAACCCAGGGAGGCCAGTCCAGAGTCCCTGCTAAGTCCTGTTTCCCAACAGTTAGCTTAAATGTAGTCACCATTTTCTCTACACAAATAAGTGCACCAGTTGCTCCTTCAGCTCAGCTGGCAGAAGAAGGATCCTGGCATGAAATCATCAATAACAAATTAAGGGTGTCATTCTGACCCGGACGGGCGGCGGGCGCCGCCCGCCAGGCGGAAACCGCCCAAACTCCGCTGCCGCGGTCAGATGACCGCGGGGGGCATTCCGACTTTCCCGCTAGGCCGGCGGGCGATCTGCAAAAGATCGCCCGCCGGCCCAGCGGGAAAGCCCCAGCAAAGATAAAGCCGGCTCCGAATGGAGCCGGCGGATTTGCTGCGGTGTGACGGGGGCTGTAGCACCCGTCGCGATTTTCAGTGTCTGCCAAGCAGACACTGAAAATCTTAATGGGGCCCTGATAGGGGGCCCCACGACACCCATTACTGCCAGCCTCTTCCTGGCGGTGTAAACCACCAGGAACAGGCTGGCGGTAAGGGGGTCGGAATCCCCATGGCGGCGCTGCTTGCAGCGCCGCCATGGAGGATTCCTTTGGCCAGGGGAAAACCGGCGGGAACCCGCCGGTTTCCCTTTTCTGACGCCGCGGTCAGAATTGGCCAGGAAGCACCGCCAGCCTGTTGGCGGTGCTTCCACGGTCCCCGGCCCTGGCGGTCATGGACCGCCAGGGTCGGAATGACCCCCTAAGTATCTTGGCACAAAAGCATTCTTGCACAAGAGATGTGTGTGAAGTTAGAACAGCGATGGCGCACAGTACAGCCTTGGCATAAGATGACTCCAGGTAGACGGAGCCCCAGAAGGTCATTGGTCCCGGTGATTCAAAACAACTCTAGATGAAGATCAGACCTGGCATGTAGAGCAGGGTTCCTTCATCAATGGTATGGCACACAGAATGCCCCAGGTGCCGGAGACTGCCTGGCACAAAGAGCGGGGTTTGTACATCCAATGGTATGGCACATAGAATGCCCCAGGTGCCAGAGACTGCCTGGCACCTAGCGCAACTTTGATCCCAGAACTAGCAAACCTTGCAGGAGCACTGCTGGTAAAGAGAGCAGCATCTGATGCCTGCCTCAGAGAGGAGCTTGCAACAAACTCGGCCCATCATCACCATCATCCACAGGGCAAAGCCTTACTGAATACCACTATTGGTAATGTAGAAACGCCAATCAGGGCATCAACGTTTACCTTCTAAACCTTTGCAGTACTGAGAAAAATCCCAACATAACTTCTAAAGCAGGCATGCATTTGCATGTTTAACAGTGTATTCATATGGACATGTAGAACAATCAAGCATACACTCAACAGCCTGATTTCATGTAATGCCTCTAGGTCATTTCATAGTAAGCCCCTTATAGTTTTACATCAACAGTACACTGATGATATATTTTCCAGAGCTGTAATGTCTTGTGAGATAGAGATGACAGGACCCTTTTGGTTCCTGACAAACTCCTTTGAACTGTTATGTGTTTAGGTGTGGTCACTAGAATTCATGGTTTAGAATGTTGAGTTTACGGTTACATGCTGAAGAATGAAGACGTGTTATACCTAGCTCCATGTGTGTTGTAATCATTTACATGTAGCAAGGCTGGGGAGGATGCTGCACCATTGATCTATTGGTTCGTGAAAATCTTATCAGATTGTCATCAACCTGTTAAATACTCAGCTGATGTGTCACCTCCCTTTGCTCTATAGATTGGTATCTTGAATTTCTGCCCATTGTTGCACATCTTCTATCCAAGTGACTCTACATTGACGCCTTTAGTAAATCCCACTTAACAGCTGTTAAACTTTTCACCAACAATAGCTCATGGGACATCAATTTGTCTGTTACATTACCATTCTTAGGTTTTAGTTTCAGTTTCTTTAAACATGATTTGAGTGCAGGAGGCTCACTCAATTTATGGTGTACACCTAGGGTGTGGCACCCTTAGTGATAGTGTTTAGTTGTCGAGATAACAAAATCTCTCTAGGGGTAGCTGAGACGAGCAGCTAAAGTTTATCCAGGAGGAATATAAAGCACTTGCAATACCACACTAGCCAGACAGTAACTCTCACACAAGAAAGAACTACACAAATGTTGCAAAAATAAAGGATTCTACAACACTAACTACTAGACTAGCATTGGTATACCTCCTTTTGGAGATATCTACACCCAATATATGGACCAAATAACAAGCAGTAATAGCATAAAATGTATGGAGCCCTATGGGGGGCCAAACCATATACTAAGTAAGTGGAATGTGAATTAGTGAACCCAACCAAAATAGGGTCAAGATTTAAAAGGCCCTATGCACTGTGCCGTATTTACAAGGTGCAGTTAAGCCACTTTTTATGGCTTAATGCCACCTTGTAAATACAGCCCCTTCACACGCAGCACTTTTCATGGAAAGAGTGTGCAATGAGTGTTGCTGTGGGCGTGCCACAGGAACACCCATTGCATTTTGATGCTGCCCCAGATTTACGAGTTTTCATAAATCTGAGGCAGCGCCATAATCTAACGTCACCCCTGGGGTGAAGTCAGCATGGCACAACGAGGAGTAATGCTTTCATTTCTCCTCATTTTTCTCTTTCTATGTGTGCTGCTTTCTGAAGCACACATAGAAAGAGCAAAACGCCATTGAAGATTGTTTTTGTGAAGGAAGGGACATTCTCCCCAGCAGCAAAGTCATACTTGCACCATGGCAGAAGAATGGCTGCGTTGGCACTGTACAACAAATTTAATGCCAGCACAAGGGGCAACCCAGGGGTACAGCGTATTCTATTAAATATGGTGCATCACTGAATTTTGAAAATGACGATGCTTGGTGCTGTCGCGACCCATGGACCAGGCTGTTGGAACCCAAGATAGGTTATGGACGTACAAGACCTGAAAAGGAAAGAGACCAGGGTCCAGCACCCTTGGGGTGTCCAGGTGGTGCAGGTGGCAATATCCATCCTCCTAGAGGTGAAGGGCCTACAGGTTGTTGAAGGAAGGAGTCCAGCTGTGGAGTCTAGGAGCTGCAGAAGATCCTAGGAGTCACCTACGAGCTGTCACACATTTGTCGCCGGATTGCAGGATTGTTAGAGGCCACCACGGCCACCAAAAAGCACTGGCAAATGCTAGCAGATGCTGAAGATGGATTTGCAAGCTTTTGGGGACCAGCTATCCCACCAGAAGGAGACTTGTTTCGGTTCCAAAGCAGACTAGCATCAGTTTCAGAGGCCAGGAGCAGAAGATGTCCTGCAGAGAGTTCCTTGTAGAGTCTTGCTCGACAAATCTGGTAACCCACCTCAGGGGGACCCTTAAATTACCCAAAAAGGAGGATTGGTCACTCTCTGCGGTGACCACCTTTCAGAGGGGGTCAGAGACATCATCTACCTTTCCTAACCAGTCAGATTCTCCCATTGGCCTCCCCAAATCTTGTGTCCATAATGGCAGAATCAAATTGCCACCTGGCAGAGCTCTGTGCACCTCCCTTGGGAAGGAGCCAGGCAGGGGGGTGGACACTCCCCTGTCCTTTGTGTGGTTTTGCACCAGAGGGGAGACCAAGGGACCCTGCATTGGTGCAAACCGGTCTATGCAAGGGGGGCACCAAATAAGCCCTTCAAAGCAGTCTGGTGGCACACAGAGACCACCCCAGCCCAGCCTAGAGACAACTAGGGGCATATTTAAGAACAGTGGTGCTGCACCCAGTGCACCCAGTTTATCTCCCTCCAGAACAGTTGGGCTATTGTAGGTCTGTTAGTCATACTGCATTGAAACAGGGAAATGGTAGTGGCGAGTGTAGGCAAGTAACCTGTTTCTAGCTTGGTTACCCCCACTTTTGGCCTGTTTGTCGGTGTGTTTGACTGTGTCTACTGCGATCCTTCTAACCAGGACCCTAGTAGTTATGCTCTCTCGCTTAAATTATGGGTGTTGCATACTGGTAATCCAGTATTTCACCCACAATTGGCATGCTGGTGCCCCCTTATAAGTCCCTAGTATATGGTACCTAGGTACCCAGTGCATTGGGGTTCCAGGGGATCCCTATGGGCTGCAACATTTCTTTTGCCACCCATAGGGAGCCCATGCAAAGGGTTCTGCAGGACTGCCTTTGTAGCCTGCGTGAAAAGGTGCATGCACCCTTTCACTGCCATTTACACTGCACCAGGTCACTTATAAGTCACCCCTATAGCAGGCCTTCCAGCCCTGAGGGCAGGGTCCAGAGTACCTGTGTGTGAGGGCACCACTGCACTGGCAGAGGTGCCCCCAGAACTTTCAGGACCATTTTCCCGGACTTCGTGACTGTGGGGACTGTAGGAGGCTGGCCTGGCTTATAGTGGGTACCTGATGGTACTTACACCTTGTGCCAGGTCCAGTTATCCCTTATTAGTAGATTAGTAGTGTTCTAGCAGCATAGGCTGATAGAGGTAGCTATAGCAGAGCAGCTTAGGATGAAGTAGGCGACATGCAAAGCTCCTGCTATACCACTTATATCATATAGCACTATATCATAGGAATCACAATATTAAGAGTACAGAATTACTAAAAATAAAGGTACTTTATTTTATTGACAATGTGCCAAAAATATCTCAGAGGATATACTCCCTTAGGAGGTAAGTAAAATACACAATATATACACACAAACCAAAATCAGGTAAGTAAACAGTTAGAAAAGTAGTGCAAACACTGTAGAATACAATAGGATGCAATAGGCTTAGGGGCAACACAAACCATATACTAAGAAAGTGGAATGCGAACCACTTAGGGACGCCAGACGTAGTGTGTAGATTGTCGCTGGGAGTGTAAGAAAACACTAAGGGTGTCCAAGATATCCCACCCCAAGACCCTGAAAAGTAGGAGTAAGGTGACCCTACTTCCCCAGAAACACACTAAAGTCGTGATAGGAGATTCTGCAAGGACCACAACAGACTGCAAAGCACTGAAGATGGATTCCTGGACCTGTGGACCTGCAAAGGAAGAGGACCAAGTCTAAGAGTCACGAAAGTGTCCAGGGGGGGCAGGAGCCCACTAAACCCCGGATGAAGGTGTAAAATGGCTGCCTCCGGGTGCAAGAAGCTGAAGATTCTGCAACAACTGAAGATGCCAGGAACTTATCCTTAGCACAGAAGATGTCCCACGGCGTGCTGGAGGATGCAGAGTTGTTTCCACGTTGAATGACCACAAACATGCCTTGCTAGCTGCAAAGGTTGCTAATAATCCGGGTTGCTAGGCCCGGGCCCAGGAAGGACAAGGAGGTCACCACTTGGAAGAGGAGACAGAGGGGGCGCCCAGCAACACAGAGATCCCATGCAGAAGCAGGCAGCACCCGCAAAACTACTTGAACATGGGTTCAAAAAAACTGAGCACAGCAGTCGTCTCAACACTACAAAGGTGGGTCCCAAGAAGCCGGTGGTCAACTAAGTGAGTTAAGCAATGCAGTACGGAGTGCTGGGGACCTGGTCTGTGCTGTGCATGAAGGATTCCTTCTAAAAGTGCACAGAAGCCCTAGCAGCTGCAGTTCACGCAGTACACAGGATTACTGTCTGGCGTGGGGCGGCAAGGACTTACCTCCACCAAATGTGGACAGATGGACCTCTGGACTGTCGGGGTCACTTGGATACAGCTTCTGTGTTCCAGGGACCACGCTCGTCACAATGAGAGGGGACCCAGAGGACTGGCGAAGCAGAAGTTTGGTGCCTGCGTTAGCAGGGGGAAGATTCCGTTGACCCATGGGAGATTTCTTCTTGGCTTCCAGTGCAGGGTGAAGGCAGACAGCCCCCAGAGCATGCACCACCAGGAAACAGTCGAGAAAGCTGGCAAGATTAGGCGCTACAATGTCCCTGGTAGTCTTCTTGCTACTTTGTTGCAGTTTTGCAGGCGACCTGGAGCAGTCAGCAGTCGATCCTTGGCAGAAGTCGAAGAGGGAGATGCAGAGGAACTCTGGTGAGCTCTCGCATTCGTTATCTGAAGAGAAGCCCACAGGAGAGACCCTAAATAGCCCTCAGAGTAGGATTGGCCACCTAGTCAGGTAAGCACCTATCAGGAGGGGTCTCTGACGTCACCTGCTGGCACTGGCCACTCAGAGGCCTCCATTGTTCCCTCACACCTCTGCATTCAAGATGGCAGAGGTCTAGGACACACTGGAGGAGCTCTGGGCACCACCCCTGGGGTGGTGATGGACAGGGGAGTGGGCACTCCCCTTTCCTCTCTCCAGTTTCACGCCAGAGCAGGGGCTGGGGGATCCCTGAACCGGTGTAGACTGGCTTATGCAAGGAGGGCACGATCTGTGCCCTTCAAAGCATCATTTCCAGAGGCTGGGAGAGGCTACGCCTCCCAAACCCTTAACAACTATTTCCAAAGGGAGAGGGTGTAACACCCTCTCTCATAGGAAATCCTTTGTTCTGCCTTCCTGGGACTGGGCTGCCCAGACCCCAGGAGGGCAGAAGCCTGTCTGTGGGTTGGCAGCAGCGGTAGCTGCAGTGAAAACCCCAGCGAGCTGGTTTGGCAGTACCCGGAGTCCATGCTGGAGCCCCGGGGATGCATGGGATTGGCACCCTAATACAATTCCATGATCTTAGACATGATACATGGCCATATTCGGAGTTACCATTGTGAAGCTACATATAGGTATTGACCTATATGTAATGCACGCGTGTAATGGTGTCCCCGCACTCACAAAGTCCGGGAAAATTGCCCTGAACTATGTGGGGCACCTTAGCTTAGTAACTTTGCACCTAACCTTCACTAGGTGAGGTTTAGACATATAGGTGGCTTATAAGGTACTTAAGTGCAGTGTAAAATGGCTGTGAAATAGCGTGGACGTTATTTCACTCAGGCTGCAGTGGCAGCGACCCTCTACACACTACACTTTCCTAGGTGGGAAACCGACATTCGCTTTCCTCTTTCTTAGTATATGGTTTGTGCTTCCCCAGGCGCATTTCTAACTATTGTGATTTTCACTATTTGCACTGCTTTCTAACTGTTTTTACACCTGTTTTTGCATACTATTGTACATACTTTGTGTATTCCTTACCTCCTAAGGGAGTATGGTCTCTATGGTATTTTTGGCATTTGTGTCACTGAAATAAAGTACCTTTATTTTTGTAACATGGAGAATTTTCTTTCATGTGTGTGAGTACTGTGTGACTACAGTGGTATTGCATGAGCTTTTCATGTCTCCTACATAAGCCTTGGCTGCTCAGCTACAGCTACCCCTAGAGAGCCTGGCTTCTAGACACTGACTACATTTTATTAATAAAGGATAACTGGACCTGGTATAAGGTGTAAGTACAATAGGTACCCAATACAAACTAGGTTAGCCTCCTACAGTGAGCACTAAAGAAAAGCAAAAGATTATTAATGAGCTATTCCATGCGAAAAATAGGCCCATGTGATATTTCAGTTACACTAGTATAATTTTGCCTAATTTCAGTACTTTTGTGTTAAGCATGTTATGTGACATTTCAGAAGTTGTGCTATTATGCCACATCACATAATTGCACGTTGTACTAAGCAAATATTTTTCCCTCAAAAATTGTGTGCCAAATAACAGATTTTGGATTACCAGTAAATGGGTAAATTACACAAGTTTTCGACTCTCCCAGTGAAAAGCTGCTTCATGGAAGCTCTGAAGCACAGCACACCCCGACAAATACAGCAGCCGTCGGCAAAAGGCTTTTCTTGCAGAAGTACAGCCATGATACAAAGAGTGTCCCTCACACTACAGTATGATGGCACAAGTACGACCCTGGGATGTACAGAAGCCTGGAGCAATAGTTTGTCCTTGGCAAGTGCATCCCAGGTGGCAGTGATTTGATCTAGGCCAGCAATAACAGAAGTTCCTCATGCACTAAGCAGCCCTGGGACATGAGAAGACCTGCAACACAGCACTAGCACAAGGGCGTTATAGCTACAAAAATAGAATTTCAGACATTTGCAGCCTTGTATTCGTGAATTAGACTACTGACACATGCAGAAGGACAGAAAGGATGGCTTGGGCCTGGGTGCAATCAAGGATTATAACTCCGTTGTCTGCTGTTTGTGTAGCAAAATACAGCAACTATCAGAATTAATGGGACACCGCACTTCATCTGCTACTCTATGTAGGAAAGTACCATCTTCCTTGGCATGTTACCCCCATTTCTTACCTGTATGTCAGTATGTTTTTGCCTGTCTCACTGGGGGCCTGCTGGTCAGGACCCCAGTGCTCATAGTTTATGGCTTAATGTGTGTGTCTGTATAGTGCTTAACTGTGTCACTGAGGTTCTGCTAATCAGAAACTTAGTGCTTATGCTCTCTCTGCTTTTAAATTTGTCACTGTAGGCTAGAGGCTTCATTTACCAATTTCAATTGGCACACTGGAACCCCCCTTATAAGTCCCCAGAGGGCCAGGATCAACCTGTTGCTTTCATTAGCAGGTTGTCCCTAGAGAAAGGCGTTGGTCTGCCATAGAGAGGGAGGCCTTTGCTGTGGTCTGGGCACTGAAGAAGCTGAGATCCTACTTGTTTGGGACTCACTTCATTGTTCAGACAAACCACGAATCTCTATTATGGCTTAAACAAATGATAGGTGAAACCCCTAAATTGTTTAGGTGGTCCATTTCCCTACAGGGGATGGACTATACAGTGGAACATAGACCTGGGAGTACCCACTCCAATACAGATGGGCTCTCCAGATATTTCCACTTAGACAATGAAGACTCACCTGGGCAAGGTTAGCCTTATTGTCCCTGGTTTGGGGGGTTGTGTAAGAAAGTTCCATCTCCTTGGCATGTTACCTTTTTTACCTGTATGTCATTATGTTTTTGCCCATCTCACTGGGATCCTGCTGGTCAGGACCCCAGTGCTCATAGTTTATGGCCTAATGTGTTTGTCTGTATAGTGTTTGACTGTGGCACTGAGGCCCTGCTAATCAGAACCTCAGTGCTTTTGCTCTCTCTGCTTTTAAATTTGTCACTGTAGGCTAGTGACTTCATTTACCAATTTCAATTGGCACACTGGACCCCCCTTATAAGTCCCTAGTATAAGGTATCTTGGTACCTAGGGCATTGGGGTTCCAGGTGATCCTTATGGGCTGCAGCATTTCATTTGCTCACATAAGGAGCTCAGACAAACCCTTTCACAGGCCTGCCACTGCAGCCTGCGTGAAATAACAAACACGTTATTTCAAAGCCATTTCCACTGCAATCAAGTAGTCAGTCAGTCAGTTAGTCAAAATTCCTTTATTCGGCAGAATGCCATTAAAGTACAAAATCATTTCACATAAGAATAAGAGACAAAGATTTAAAACATTTCTAACAGAGCATTATTCACATAAACAGTGTATGTGACTAAAAATGATAGCTAAAATCGATTTATCCAAACATTGTACCTAAAAGAAAATATAACGTAAAATAAGCAGGGCAAAAACAAAATTAAAATCTTAAACTATTCCACTACTTCCACCCGTTCGTATCGTTTTCTAATGGCAATAGTAGGGCTGATAAAATTTAAAACAGCATAACATGTTTGTATAGATGCCAATTTTTGAACATAAAACAGTGCATCCTTGTGAGAAATACCTCGTGATTTACGTAAAAGAGGTAATATAAAAGTATATCTAGGAACAGAATAAAGTGGGCAGAATAAAAAAAAGTGAGACGTATTTTGCTTAGAAACAGCGTCACAAGGACAATTCGGAAGCACTTTCTGCCAAATACATTGCTTTGGAAAGGCCACTATAAAATGTATCAAATTCAGTCTGAATAAAACCAAGTTAGAGTAAAATGAGGAGCACGAAAACCATGTTAAATAAGATTCCATTGATCTTGTTCTTGAAATCTGGACATAGTGTTCAAAGGATTTTAATGTCAAAGCCCCAAGGAATCTAAGGTTTGAGATATACTCTGATGCAGTTTTTTAACCAATAGGTTTGCATTAGTAGACAGGCCCTCTGGATGAGTGAACATATTTTCCAAACCTAAGCTCCCAAAAGAAGTTTGCAAAAGTGTAAGCCACTAAATTCTATGAGAATTGGCCAATTGTATGCAGTCGGCCATACAATTTTGAGTCAATCTGGCCGCCGGGTTTGACCAAATTTTTACCCAAAGCAAGAGTGGGGCAACAGAAATTAGGTCCTCAATATGTTGTATTCCCAGTTCCTCATGACAGATGATGTTTGCAGACATTCTTGGGTACCATCAATAGTCTATGCAAAAATGTATTTTCAACCTGTTGGAGTCTGCTTTGGTCTGTCCCCACAGACCTGCCCCATATGTGTCTGCTGATACGCATTTGGAATTGTAGAGCATAATAATCTGATGGACTGGTCGGTGGCCTAATTTACGCGCAAAAAGAAATATCGCTTCCAGATTTCTCACCATTTGGCGGGTCTTAATAATAAGGTGGGAATTCCATGACGTAGAAGAGCTTACATGCAGGTCTAATTAACAAAAGTCTTTTACTTTATTTATAATGTTCCCTCCCATATTGAAAAACGTTTAGATCTTGTATTTCGGGGGCCGCAAGTCATGGCATATGACTTCGTAAAGTTTACTTTCAAGTCTAAGTCTTGCATAAAATTTAAAAATAGGTCCAGCAAGCTTTGCAGGCCATTCAATGTGCGGGCAATTAAAACCGCATCATCGGCATACAGAAGGACCGGGAATTGTCTCAAACCCATCCTAGGGAAATCCTTTCCATTTTTCACTAAAAATCCATAAAGACCGTTTATATATAACAGAAACAAAAAAGGTGCTAAAATACAGCCCTGTCTCACTCCTCACATATATGGAAAGGGGGAAGACCTCTCTCCGTGCCGCCCATACTGCACCGAAGCCGTTAGGTCAGTGTATAGGTGTTTGATTAGCTCCAACAAGTTCCAATCAACCCCCAGAGATTCCATGATCAACCAAAGCTTCCCTCTATTCACCAAGTCACCTAGCAGGGTCCCAGTGACACATACAACTAAAACAACATATATACAGTGAAAAATGGGGGTAACATGCCAGGCAAGATGGTACTTTCCTACACAACCCCCCCCAAATGAAGGACAATAAGACTAGTCATTACCCATCTGCATTGGAGTGGGTACTCCCAGGTCTATGTTCCACTGTATAGTCCATTCGCTGTAGGGATATGGACCACCTCAACAATTTAGGATTTTCACCTTTCATTTGTTTTAGCCAAAGTAGAGGTTTGTGGTCTGTCTGAACAATGAAGTGAGTGCCTAACAGGTATGGCCTCAACTTCTTCAGTGCCCAGACCACAACAAAGGCCTCCCTCTCTATGGCAGACCAACGCTTTTCTCTAGGGGTCAACCACCTGCTGATAAAAGCAACAGGTTGATCCTGGCCCTCAGAATTAAGTTGTGATAAGGCTGCGCCTACCCCTAATTCAGATGCATCAGTTTGAACGATTAATTTCTTCGAGTAACAGGGGCTTTTCAGGACAGGTGCAGAGCACATGGCCTGCTTCAGCTCCTCAAAAGCTTTCTGACAGTTTGCTGTCCATAATACCTTCTTGGGCATTTTCTTTGAAGTGAGGTCATTAAGAGGGGCTGCAATAGAGCCATAGTTCTTTATGAACCTCCTATAGTACCCAGTGAGGCCTAAAAAGGCTCTCACCTGAGTCTGAGTAGTAGGGGGAACCCAATCTATAATAGTTTGGATTTTCCCCTGAAGTGGTGCAATCTGTTCTCCACCAACCAGGTGTCCCAGATAAACCACCTTCCCCTGCCCTATCTGGCACTTTGAAGCCTTGATAGTGAGGCCTGCCTTTTGCAGGGCCTCCAAAACTTTCCATAGGTGGACCAGGTGATCATCCCAGCTGGAGCTAAAGACAGCTATATCATCTAGATATGCTGCACTAAAAGCTTCCAGCCCTTGCAGGACTGTATTCACCAACCTTTGAAAACTGGCAGGTTCATTTTTCAATCCAAAAGGCATTACTGTGAATTGGTAATGGCCTCCAATGGTTGAAAATGCAGTTTTTGCTTTTGCATCTTCTGATAATTTGATCTGCCAATACCCTGCAGTCAAATCAAAAGTGCTTAGATACTTGGCAGATGCCAGTGTATCTATGAGCTCATCTGCCCTGGGTATAGGGTGAGCATCAGTTTTGGTTACCTGGTTGAGACCTCTGTAGTCTACACAAAACCGCATTTCCTTCTTTCCATCCTTGGAATGAGGTTTTGGTACAAGTACCACAGGAGAGGCCCATGGACTTTCAGAGTGCTCAACCACTCCCAGTTCAAGCATTTTCTGCACCTCTTGCTTTATGCAGTCTCTGACATGGTCAGGCTGCCTGTAGATCTTACTTTTGACAGGCAAGCTGTCTCCAGTATCTATAGTGTGCTCACACCAAGAAGTGGTACCTGGCACAGTAGAGAAGAGTTTAGAAAACTGACCCAGGAGATTTATGCAGTGGTCTTTCTGCTCAGCAGTAAGACAATCTGCCAGTACAACAGCTTCCACTAGAGCATCTTGTTCTGTTGAAGAGAAGAGATCAGGGAGAGGGCCACTCTCTTCTTCCTGTCCCTCATCAGTTGCCATGAGCAGGGTGAGATCAGCCCTGTCATAGTAGGGTTTCAGGCGATTGACATGGAGCACCCTAAGGGGACTCCTGGCAGTGCCTAAGTCAACTAAGTAGGTGACTTCAACCTTTTTCTCAACAATTATGTGGGGTCCACTACATTTTTCTTGGAGTGCTCTTGGGGCCACAGGCTCCAAGACCCACACTTTCTGCCCTGGTTGGTACTGAACCAAAACAGCCTTCTGGTCATGCCATTGCTTCTGGAGCTCTTGGCTGGCCTGAAGGTTTTTACTGGCCTTTTTCATGTACTCAGCCATCCTTGATCTGAGGCCAATTACATAGTCCACTATGTCTTGCTTTGGAGCTTTTAAAGGTTGTTCCCAACCCTCCTTAACAAGTGTTAGAGGACCTCTCACAGGGTGTCCAAATAGGAGTTCAAAGGGGCTGAAGCCAACTCCTTTCTGGGGTACCTCCCTGTAAGCAAAAAGGAGGCATGGTAAAAGGATATCCCATCTCCTGGAGAGTTTTTCAGGGAGTCCCATAATCATGCCTTTGAGAGTTTTGTTAAATCTCTCCACCAGTCCATTTGTTTGTGGATGATAGGGTGTGGTGAACTTGTATGTCACACCACACTCCTTCCACATGGCCTTTCAGTAAGCAGACATGAAATTGTTTCCCCTGTCTGATACCACCTCTTTTGGGAAGCCCACCCTGGAAAAGATTCCCAGGAGGGCCTTTACCACTGCAGGAGCTGTAGTGGTCCTTAGAGGAATTGCTTCAGGATATCTGGTGGCATGGTCCACTACCACCAAGATAAACCTATTGCCTGAAGCAGTAGGAGGGTCAAGGGGGCCAACTATGTCAACCCCTACCCTTTCAAAGGGAACCCCAACCACAGGCAGTGGAATAAGGCGTGCCTTTGGAGTGCCACCTGTCTTGCCACTGGCTTGACAGGTTTCACAGGACTTACAAAATTCCTTTGTGTCCTCTGACATTCTAGGCCAATGAAACAAGGGAACAAGCAGGTCCCAAGTTTTCATTTGCCCCAAATGTCCAGCTAAGGGAATGTCGTGGGCTAGAGTTAGGAGGAACTTTCTGTACTCCTGAGGAATCACCAATCTCCTGGCAGCTCCAGGTTTTGGATCCCTTGCTTCAGTGTACAAGAGGTTGTCCTCCCAGTAAACTCTGTGAGAGTCACTGACATCCCCATTTGCTTGTTTGACAGCTTGCTGTCTTAGACCCTCTAGTGTGGGACAGGTATGCTGTGCCACACTCAGCTCCTCCCTGGCAGGCCCCCCTTCACCCAAAAGCTCAGCAGTGTCTGCTTCCAGCTCCTCTGGTGTAGGTTCTGCACAGGGTGGAAATTCTTCTTCCTCAGAAGTAGAATCCACTGTAGAGGGAGGGATAGTAGGTAGTGATTTACTTCTACTAGCCCAAGCTTTAGGGAGCACTTGGTCCATTCTTCCAGGATCCAAGTCACCCTGTCCTTTTTGCTTTTTGGTCTGAGCCCTGGTCAAAGCAAAAATATGCCCTGGAATGCCCAGCATTGCTGCATGAGCCTCCAACTCCACTTCTGCCCAAGCTGATGTCTCTAAATCATTTCCTAATAGACAGTCTACAGGTAAATCTGAGGCTACCACAACTTTCTTTGGGCCAGTAACCCCCCCCCAGTTGAGATTCACAACAGCCATGGGGTGGCTAAGGGTGTTGTTATGAGCATCGGTTACTTGGTACTGGTGACCAAGTAGGTGTTGTTCAGAGTGGACCAGTTTTTCTATTACCATTGTAACACTGGCACCTGTGTTCCTGTAGGCCTGAACCTCAATACCATTTATTAGGGGTAGTTGCTTGTACTTATCCATGTTAAGGGGACAAGCAACCAAGGTGGCTAAATCAATAGCCCCCTCAGAGACTAACACAGCCTCTGTGGTCTCCCTAATCAGACCAACCCCAACTAAGTTAGCAAAAGTGAGCCCAGCTACTCCCTTGGATTGGCTATTAGTAGGTTTGCTCCCACCACCACTGCTATTACTAGGGGCACTAGGTGTAGCAGCAGGGGTTGTAGTGGTAGGAGGCTTGGTGCTTTTCTTTGGACAACTGGGATCTGTTGTCCAATGGCCTTTTATTTTACATAAATAGCACCATGGTTTCTTTTCTTTGTTTTGATTTGAAGAGGATTTGGGCCCACCACCCCCACCAGAGTGTTTTTGTGGGCCTGATGAAGACTCATTTTTAGATTTGTCCCTACTCTTGTCAGAAGACTTACCATTCTTCTTCTTGCCATCTTTGTCACCCCCGTATGAACTTTTCTGTTCACCCTTGTTCTGACCCATTTGTCTACCTTTTTTCCCAATTCTTGGGGAGAGGTCAGATCAGAGTCCACCAGGTACTGGTGCAACAAATCAGACACACAATTATTAAGAATATGCTCTCTCAAGATTAAGGTATACAGGCTTTCATAATCAGTAACTTTACTGCCATGTAACCACCCCTCCAAGGCCTTCACTGAATGGTCAACAAAGTCTACCCAGTCTTGTGAAGACTCCTTTTTGGTTTCTCTGAACTTCATGCTGTACTGTTCAGTGGTTAAGCCATAACCATCTAGGAGTGCATTCTTAAGAACTTTGAAATCATTGGCTTCACTTTCTTTCACAGTAAGGAGCCTATCCCTACCCTTTCCACTAAATGATAGCCATAGGATAGCAGCCCACTGCCTTTGAGGGACATCCTGTACAACACAGGCCCTCTCAAGCGCAGCAAACCACTTGTTAATATCATCCCCCTCCTTATAAGGGGGAACTATCTTATGCAGATTCCTAGAATCATGCTCTCTTGCAGGATGACTATTGGGAATACTGCTGCTGCCACCATGGGTTTCCATCCCAATTTTCTGTCTTTCTCTTTCAATTTCTAAGGACTGTCTATCTAAATCCAACTGTTGCTTCTTGAGCTTCAGCCTGGATTGTTCCACTCTCAATCTATTGAGCTCCCTTTCTAACATTCTGTCATCAGGGTGGGTGGGAGAGGCATGTCTAGAAACAGAGGTATGCTGAGAATGAACAGAAGGAGACCTGGCCCTAACAGATGGCACCCTAACAGCTTGGCTAACAGAAACAGCACTTCTACTATGATGAGAAGGAATTATTTTACTGTGATGTGAGACAACACTATTACTATGATGTGACTCTACATCAGTACCAGCTATGCTAGGTTGTCTGCTAATGGGCAGGCTAGGAAGTTTCCCTTCTAAATATTTTGTTAGGGGTGCCCCAGGGTCAGATTGGGAACCATCAGCTAATTTCTCAACAGAAGTGCCACATCTGGCCTTATCCTGTTCAACAAGCATATTAACCAACAGATCTCTACAGGGATTCTTCCCTACACTTAAACCTCTTTCTATGCAGAGACTCCTTGCTCCTTTCCAGCTAAGGTGATCATAAGCAAGTTTGGACAGATCAACAGTTTGGCCTGTGCCAGACATTTTAGAAAGTGTTTAAGTGATAGAAAAAGTGAGAAAAAGTTTTTCAGAACTTTTTGAAAGACAGAAAAAAAACTTTTTAAACTTTTTAATAACTTTTTAGAAAGTTTAGAAGTACTTTTCAGTACTTACCAAAGAAGTGAAAGGAGAAAAGCAAAACATTTTGGTTAGGTGTACATACACTGAACTTGTTTTGTATATTTTTCTCTTATGAAAAGTACAATGACAAAAGTGGTAAGTAGTTGCAAAGTACATATCCCACCGCTGCACAACCAATGTAGGAGGCTGGACTGGCTTGTAGTGAGTGCCAAGGGGTACTTACACCTTGCACCAGGCCCAGGAATCCCTTATTAGTGTATAGGGTGTCTAGCATCTTAGGCTGATAGATAATGGTAGCTTAGCAGAGCAGCTTAGGCTGAACTAGGAGACGAGTGAAGCTCCTACAGTACCACTAGTGTCACTTGCACAATATCATAAGAAAACACAATACACAGATATACTAAAAATAAAGGTACTTTATTTTTATGACAATATGCCAAAGTATCTCAGTGAGTACCCTCAGTATGAGGATAGCAAATATACACAAGATATATGTACACAATATCAAAAATATGCAGTATAGTAATAGAAAACAGTGCAAACAATGTATAGTTACAACAGGATGCAATGGGGACACATAGGGATAGGGGCAACACAAACCATATACTCCAAAAGTGGAATGCGAACCACGAATGGACCCCAAACCTATGTGACCTTGTAGAGGGTCGCTGGGACTGTAAGAAAACAATGAGGGTTAGAAAAATAGCCCACCCCAAGACCCTGAAAAGTGAGTGCAAAGGGCACTAAAGTGCCCCAAAGAGCACAGAAGTCGTGATAGGGGAATTCTGCAGGAAAGACCAACACCAGCAATGCAACAATGATGGATTTCCAGACTAGGTTACCTGTGGAACAAGGGGACCAAGTCCAAAAGTCACGATCAAGTCGAGAGTGGGCAGATGCCCAGGAAATGCCAGCTGTGGGTGCAAAGAAGCTGCTACTAGGCAGTAGATGCTGAGGATTCTGCAGAAACGACAAGGGCTAGAAACTTCTTCTTTTGAGGATGGATGTCCCATATCGTGGAGAGTTGTGCAGAAGTGTTTTCCTGCCGAAAGACCGCAAACCAGTCTTGCTAGCTGCAAGCTTGCGGTTTAGGGTTTTTGGATGCTGCTGTGGCCCAGGAGAGGCCAGGATGTCGCCAATTGCGTAAGGAGACAGAGGGGGCGTCCAGCAAGACAAGGATCCCTCTCAGAAGCAGGCAGCACCCGCAGAAGTGCCAGAACAGGCACTACGAAGTGGAGTGAAACGGTGCTCACCCAAAGTTGCACAAGAGAGTCCCATGCCGCCGGAGGACAACTCAGGAGGTCGTGCAATGCAGATTAGAGTGCCGTGGACCGAGGCTTGGCTGTGCACAAAGGAAATCCTGGAAAAATGCACAGGAGCCAGAGTAGCTGCAAAAGACGCGGTTCCCAGCAATGCAGTCTGGCGTGGGAAGGCAAGGACTTACCTCCACCAAACGTGGACTGAAGAGTCACTGGACTGTGGGAGTCACTTGGACAGAGTTGCTGGATTCAAGGTACCTCGCTCGTCGTGCTGAGAGGAGGCCCAGGGGACTGGTGATGCAGTTCTTTGGTGCCTGCGGTAGCAGGGGGACGATTCCGTCGACCCACGGGAGATTTCTTCGGAGCTTCTAGTGCAGAGAGGAGGCAGACTACCCCCACAGCATGCACCACCAGGAAAACAGTCGAGAAGGCGGCAGGATCAGCGTTACAGAGTTGCAGTAGTCGTCTTCGCTACTTTGTTGCAGTTTTGCAGGCTTCCAGCATGGTCAGCAGTCGATTCCTTGGCAGAAGGTGAAGAGAGAGATGCAGAGGAACTCTGATGAGCTCTTGCATTCGTTATCTAAGGAAATCCCCAAAGCAGAGACCCTAAATAGCCCGAAAAGAGGGTTTGTCTACTTAGGAGAGAGGATAGGCTAGCAACACGTGAAGGAGCCTATCAGATGGAGTCTCTGACGTCACCTGCTGGCCCTGGTGACTCAGAGCAGTCCAGTGTGCCAGCAGCACCTCTTTTTCCAAGATGGCAGAGGTCTGGTTCACACTGGAGGAGCTCTGGGCACCTCCCAGGGGAGGTGCAGGTCAGGGGAGTGGTCACTCCCCTTTCCTTTGTCCAGTTTCGCGCCAGAGCAGGGCTGAGGGGTCCCTGAACCGGTGTAGACTGGCTTATGCAGAAATGGGCACCATCTGTGCCCATGAAAGCATTTTCCAGAGGCTGGGGGAGGCTACTCCACCCCTGCCTTAACACCTTTTTCCAAAGGGAGAGGGTGTAACACCCTCTCTCTGAGGAAGTCCATTGTTCTGCCTTCCTGGGCCAAGCCTGGCTGGACCCCAGGAGGGCAGAAACCTGTCTGAGGGGTTGGCAGCAGCAGCTGCAGTGAAACCCCTGAAAAGGCAGTTTGGCAGTACCCGGGTCTGTGCTAGAGACCCTTGGGATCATGGGATTGTTCCAACAATGCCAGGATGGCATAGATGGGGCAATTCCATGATCATAGACATGTTACATGGCCATATTCGGAGTTACCATTGTGAAGCTACACATAGGTAGTGACCTATGTGTAGTGCACGCGTGTAATGGTGTCCCCGCACTCACAAAGTCCGGGGAATTTGCCCTGAACAATGTGGGGGCACCTTGGCTAGTGCCAGGGTGCCCACACACTAAGTAACTTTGCACCTAACCTTTGCCAGGTAAAGGTTAGACATATAGGTGACTTATAAGTTACTTAAGTGCAGTGGTAAATGGCTGTGAAATATTGTGGACGTTATTTCACTCAGGCTGCGGTGGCAGGCCTGTGTAAGAATTGTCAGAGCTCCCTATGGGTGGCAAAAGAAATGCTGCAGCCCATAGGGATCTCCTGGAACCCCAATACCCTGGGTACCTCAGTACCATATACTAGGGAATTATAAGGGTGTTCCAGTATGCCAATGTGAATTGGTGAAATTGGTCACTAGCCTGTTAGTGACAATTTGGAAAGAAATGAGAGAGCATAACCACTGAGGTTCTGGATAGCAGAGCCTCAGTGAGACAGTTAGTCATAACACAGGTAACACATTCAGGGCACACTTATGAGCACTGGGGCCCTGGCTAGCAGGGTCCCAGTGACACATACAACTAAAACAACATATATACATTGAAAAATGGGGGTAACATGCCAGGCAAGATGGTACTTTCCTACAGGAGGGAAAAGAGAGAGACACACACAAGCAACACGCAACACCTCCACCCTCACCCCCACCCTCACCCACAACACACACACCAATACATGCTGAAACGTTACATTGCCCCCCCCCCCAACTCCCCCTGGAAGAACGCAAGGACAAAAGGAAATGAGTTGAACGATTGCAATCATGAAAAATACATGAGCCAAAAATCTAAATACAGTATAAACAACTATGTACACCAACTATATAAGTCCGGATGGTGCACTATTCACAGTCCGTGGACCACTAGGCCCAAAATGCATGGGCGAGGACCACACTCAATACCAGACTCCAAACGGAGAGAACACTGCTGGGGCATCAGATCGAAAATACACAGGAACCTCAGGGGGAAGGGAAGGGGGGCACCTCAGCCGCATGAGTGCACAACGCCAGCTCCACGAAGGGGCCCCATGCCCATTTCATGTATCCTGGGGAGTGCAAAGCCACAGTCTCACAAGTCTCTACAGTGGGTGGGTTGCCCACTGCATTATCCTAGGGACAGCAAAGCCACAGTCTCACAAGTCTCTCCAGTGGGTGGTTTGCCCACTGCTGCATCCTGGTTAGTGCAAAGCCACAGTCTCACAAGTCTCTACAGTGGGTGATTTGCCCAATGCTGCATCCTGGGGAGTGCAAAGCCACAGTCTCTCAAGTGGATAACAGTCTCCACTGGTTCTGGAGGGGGCTTTGTGCCCAGAGTGCTTCATCCTGCCAAGGACTGAGGTAGTGGATGTGATACTCCACTGGTTCTGGAGGGGCCTTTGTGCCCAGAGTGCTTCATCCTGCCAAGGACTGAGGTAGTGGATGTGATACTCCACTGGTTCTGGAGCGGCCTTTGTGCCCAGAGTGCTTCATCCTGCCAAGGACTGAGGTAGTGGATGTGACACTCCACTGGTTCTGGAGGGGGCTTTGTGCCCAGAGTGCTACATCCTGCCAAGGACTGAGGTAGTGCATGTGACACTCCACTGGTTCTGGATGGGACTTTGTGCCCAGAGTGCTTCATCCTGGCAAGGACTGAGGCAGTGGATGTGATGCTCCACTGGTTCTGGAGGGGCCTTTGTGCCCAGAGTGCTTCATCCTGCCAAGGACTGAGGTAGTGGATGCCTTTCTCCACTGGTTCTGGAGGGGGCTTTGTGCCCAGAGTGCTTCATCCTGCCAAGGACTGAGATAGTGGATGTGATACTCCACTGGTTCTGGAGGGGCCTTTGTGCCCAGAGTGCTTCATCCTGCCAAGGACTGAGGTAGTAGATGTGATACTCCACTGGTTCTGGACTGGCCTTTGTGCCCAGAGTGCTTCATCCTGCCAAGGACAGAGGTAGTGGATGTGACACTCCTCTGACGGTGGGCCGACATGGAAGTTGTCCAGGCCCCTGGAACTGACCACCAACTTCGTATGACTGACCACTGGGGATGGCAGCCATGTCTGCGGTGGTGCCACTGGCACATGATGTGGCGTGGCCTCAGTAGCGGCGGTGCTTGCGGCGCTCATTGGCCAGCGGTGCTGGTGGGTGGCTTAGTGGGCGTGCTGCTGGCTCAGTAGCGGCGGCAGTGTCCTGGGCAGCAGTGCTGCTGCCGGCGGTGTCCTGGGCAGCGGTGCTGGTGGTGTCCTGGGCAGCGGTGCTGCTGGCGGCGGGTGGTGTCCTGGGCAGCAGTGCTGGTGGCGGCGGTGTCCTGGGCAGCGGTGCTGCTGGCAGCGGTGTCCTGGGCAGGGGTGCAGGTGGCGGTCGGGTCCTGGGAAGCGGTGCTGGTGGTGGTGGTGCATGTGGCGGTGCTGGTGGTGGTCTTGTCCGCTGTGCAGGTTGGCAGCGACTTCCCTTTCTTCCTCTGCCCATTCCCCACCTTGGATGGTGGCGCAGCCGTCTTCCCACTCCCAACTGTAGTCCTGGGAGAGCCCTTGGTGGCGGGTGTTTTGCCCTTCTCCCTCCGGGCTGTGGCCAACTTCTTATGTTTCTGAGGTGGGGGGCTGTCCTTGGCATGGCTCCGTGGCACACTGGCTGCCCTGCCGCCTGGCGCACTCCAGAAGCCGGTTACTGCTTGCACCACGGTGAAGTGGTGGCTGAGGTGCTGGGTGTGCCCTAGGGGATGGAAGGGGTGGGGGAGGTGAAGGGAAGAGGTCAAGATTAGCCAGGAAAAGCTTTTTAGACACACTGGGACGGGTAGGTGGAGGGGGTTTGGGAGTGGAGGAAGAGGTAGTGGTTGTAGGAGGTGTTAGTTTGCTGACTTTGGGTGAAGGTGCATGGGCTGGAGGCTGTCGTGAGGTGGATGGCTGTTGGGTGGGTGTGTGACTGCGTTTGTGTATTTTGGGAGGTGGGCTCATAGACACACTGGGGGAGGACACTGGGGGTGTGTGAATGGTAGTGGGGGTGGTGAGTGCACGTGAGCGGTGTGTGGTGATGGGCATGCTGGTGATGGAGGTAGTGGCTGAAGATGTAGTGCATGCAGATACGAGTGGAGATGTGACAGGGAGGGAGGAGGGAGACGAGGAGGAGGGGGACACAGTGGAGGCAGTGAATGTTGGTATGTGTGCATGGGTATGATGCTTGTGTGAGTGCTTGTGTGATGTGTGGTGCTTATGTTTTCCAGATCCACCCTTGTGTGTTGAGGTGTGTGCACGCTGGTCTGATGGTGTGCTTAGGATAGGCTAAGGTACTGGGGATTGGGTCCGGGTTGAGAAAGTTGAGGGGGGAGGCTGGACACAGGCACAATGGCTGCCATCAGTGCTGAGGCCAGAGTCCGAAAAGCTTGTTGTTGGGCTGCCTGACCAGAATGAATGCCCTCCAGGTATGCATTCTTCTGTTGCAACTGCCTCTCTACACCCTGGATGGCATTCAAAATGGTAGACTGCCTAACAGTGGGGGATCGGAGGAGGTCAATGGCCTCCTGACTGATTGCAGCAGGGCTGACAGGGGCAGGGGCTGAGGTGCCTGGGGCGAAGGAGATGCCCACCCTCCTGGGTGAGCGGCTACGGGGCACACGCTGAAGGGCTGCTGGGAGGGCGGTGCTAGTGGGGGAGTGGCAGCTGTACCTGTAGATGTGGTGGGCACAGAGGGGCCCGCCACCGTGAGAGAGCTCTCATCAGAGGATGAGTCGGTGTCGCTGGTCTCAGCTCCTGTCCCCGCCGTGGAGCTCCCCTCGCCCTCCGTCCCACTGGTGAATTCGGAGACCGTAGTCTTGCCCTCCAGGGCCATGTGGGATGCAGCTCCCTCCTGCTCCGGTGGCACTGCTCCTCCACCTGATGATGTTATTGCACACAAGAACAGGGAGACCACAAAAAGAGGGGGAAAGAAAGTAGAAAGACATGTTTAGTGCATGCAATACCGCGACCGTTGGCGGGCACTACAGACACAGCAGCCCTCTGCACTAGGCCATGCACTTAGAGTTCCTAGATTACTCACAGGGCCATGGTGTACAAGGCCTATGCCCGATTGTTGCACACATGCACGTCACAGGAGCCTGACTAGGGGTAGATGGCCCTTAACACTGATGGGGTGGGGTGCCACATGGGCTGCCTTACGAAGAGACCTTGCCTACAAAACTTGCCCTGGCCTAGGGGTACCCACAGCCCACCTCCCCCACACAGACACCTCAAATGCGCACTGAATCAGATGAATGAGAGTGTACTCACCCCCTTGTGGCTGCTGTGATGCCCTCAAGCGCCCATCCAACTCCAGATACGCCACCGCTAGGATCCGGAACATCAGGGGGGTCATGGTGTCCATGTTGGGAGGCCATCCCCAGCTGGGCCTCCGCCGTCTTCTTGGTCCAGCAGCGAATGTCCTCCCATCTCTTCGGGTAGTAGGTGCCAAGTCTGTGGTGGACCCCCAGGGTCCAGACTTCCTTGACGATGGCACGCCAAATATCCTACTTCTGGTGGGCGCTGACCTACAGGAATAGTACAGTGCAAATGGACAAACAATTACCGTCCGACCTTCACAGTCATTGGCCCACGTTCCCACCCTTACCCTGAGGCACATACACTCCACGTCATTTCATGCACACCTCATTCCCCCCGTATCTCCCATCCACGCCACTCCAAACAGGCACTGCCCATACAGCATGCTCACAGTGTACTCACCTGTTTGTCTGGAGGACCGTACGGTTGCGTTTACTGGGGAAGGACCCCATCCACTAGTCTGTCCAACTCCTCCGATGTGAAGGCAGGGGCCCTTTCCCCAGACACTTGAGCCATTGTCGCTTCCAGACTGAGGTCACAGCAGCACTTGCAGTGTAGGTCCTCTCCTGTCGAAGATCAGGTATCAAGTGAGTGAATAGAGAGAAAATGATGGTCACGTCCGTGGCGGTGCGTACCGTCACTGCCGGTGTACATCGTAATTGGCTCCTGGGACCCATAGGGTCCAATGTTAACCAATGCACGATTGCGCCGTGGTCTCTGACCGCCTACCGCGACGGTGTACAACGCCAGCGCATTTACCTCATATCCCCTTGTCCCACCTTACAGGTCAGGCAGCCGCCATTTCAAGGGGCCACATGGTATTAATTGTAAATGCGTCACACATATCTAGGCCTTGCATACACACTAAGACAGGCACATAGCGGATTGACAAATGTGTGGAATAAATATTCTATTTGATACCTCAGTGTTGGGTGACTCTGTGCTCGCTGTTCTCACCCATAGGGCACGTCCACTGGGGCAGGTGAGGAGATGGCGGCATCCTCCGGTATACAGACCGCTGGTGGAGATGTCGACAATGGAAGAGCGACATGTAATTGTCACCTACAGACTTGACCGTGCCACAATCCAGGAACTGTTGGCCCAGTTGGAGCCCGACCTGATGTCAGCTATCCGCCATCCCACAGGGATCCCCCCACTAGTGCAGGTCCTGTCAGTACTCCATTTCCTGGCAAGTGGGTCTTTTCAAACTACAGTGGCCACAGCATCAGGGATGTCCCAGCCTATGTTCTCCAACGTGTTGTCCAGAGTGTTGTCTGCCCTGCTGAAACACATGCACAGCTACATCGTGTTCCCTCAGGTGGAGGATTTGCCTACAGTGAAAGGTGACTTCTATGCCCTGGGACATATCCCCAACATCATAGGTGGCATTGATGGGACACATGTGGCCTTGGTCCCCCCGCAGGAGTGAACAGGTGTACAGAAACCGGAAGAGTTACCATTCAATGAATGTGCAGATGGTGTGTTTGGCCGACCAGTACATCTCCCATGTGAACGCCAAGTTTCCAGGATCAGTGCATGACACCTACATTCTGAGGAATAGCAGCATCCCTTATGTGATGGGGCAACTCCAGAGGCACCGTGTGTGGCTATTAGGTGAGGACATGGACCCTATACAGTGTGAATATTTGTCTTGGTCTGGGGTAGTCCCTAATGGTTAGTATGTGTCTAACAGTTGTCCCTCTCTATATGCGGGTGACTATAGGTACCCCAGCCTGTCATGGCTACTGACCCCAGTGAGGAATCCCAGGACATGAGCAGAGGAACGCTACAATGAGGCACATGGGCAAACAGGTTCCGGTGCCTCCATATGACAGGTGGTTCCCTATACTACTCACCAAAGAAGGTGTGCCAGATCATCTTTGCCTGCTGTATGCTACACAATTTGGCTTTGCGACGACAGGTGCACTTTCTGCAGTAGGGTGGTCCTGAAGGAGGTGTTGTTGCAGCTGTGGAGCCTGTGGACAGTGAAGAAGAGGAGGCAGAAGAAGAGGACATTGATGACAGAAACACCGTGATCCATCAATACTTCCAGTGAGACACAGGTAGGACGACATCACTGCATCCTACATCTCATAAAATTGTTCAACTTCTCATCTGTCTGTCACTTTCACCCTGTAATGGACCCTGATTTGTCACTTTCCTTTTCGATTTCACAGATGTAGGTCCCACTGTGTGACCTGTGCTATGTTACCTCATGGACTCGAACTGTGTGACATAGGTATGTTGAATATACAATGGACATTGCTATTTCCCTCCGGTAATGCAAATACACAATTGTGAAAGCACAGACTGACTCCAGATATTTTTGTGTTAAAGGGTGTTTATTTACGTGCTAAATAGTGGAAGCAGTTGTAAAATGGTCAGGGGTGATGGTGGGGGAATGTCCATGGCCGAGTCCAGTCTATTAGTCTCACAGGTGCATTGTACAAAGGGGCATAGGAAGTGGAGCTGGGGCAATTTTAGGA